>NW_023144620.1:2317443-2917443 GCF_012932325.1 Thrips palmi | reverse complement strand
CGACGCGCCGTGCGGAATCAGCCTGCTGGCCAGTGGACCTGCGGTGGTGACCCAGTCAATTTGAAAGCCCAAAGCAGGCCCTGCACCGAGCGGCTGGTGATTACCCTGTGCTTCTTGAGCCTCGCAGCCTCACGCGGCCTCGTGTCGATCGGGGCGCCGCGAGCAACCGGGCGCTGCGTGTCCACGCCGACCGACCGCGTCGCCACCACGGCAATGAGTGCGAGAGAGACAGAGGACGCCTCGGGTCACAAAGCCAGCGCGCTCCTCCCCGCGGGGAACTGGGAACTCTTTCCTGGCTGCCGGGGGCCGGGCGGCCCGGCCCGGGCCTTTCTATGACCGGCGAAGAGGAAGTATGGAGGGGTCCTTTTCAAGTTGGCAGCGGGGCGCGCGGCCCGGGCCCTCGGCTTCCCCACCCCAGACGGCGGGGGAGCAATTTGAAACAAAAGAACGGCGACGACGCCAGGCTACGCCAGGCCACCTTTTTGCCCTTCTCGACCTTGCCGCGCGAGACCCGCGGGTTGGCCCCCTGCAGCCCTCCAGGTTGGCGGAGCGGATCAATCACCTCCGAGTTAGAGGAGCGGCACGGTCAGCATGGCCACGGGGAGGCGGCTATGCTGCACCCGGTTAGCAGTGTGGCGCACATCGGCACAACGGACGGGGTAATGACGCGGCCTACCCCCTCCTCCACCTCCTCCTCCTTCTTCTCCTCCTTCTTCTTCTCCTCCTCCTCTTTCTCCTCTTCTTCTCCTCCTCCTTCTTCTTCTCCTCCTTCTTCTCCTTCTTCTTCTCCTCCTCCTTCTCCTTCTTCTTCTCCTCCTTCTTCTTCTCCTCCCCCTCCTTCTCCTCCTCCTTCTTCTTCTCCTCCTTCTTCTCCTCCTTCTTCTTCATGCGTGCGTCAGTGACAAAGGCCGAGGCCGCATGGAAATACAAACGAAATGAGAAGTGTAGGGGGCAGCGAAATGCATCGTAATGCAAGCGTGTATCTGTCGTCGTCGTCGTGCCGCGTGCCGCGTGCCACACGCTGTCCCCCACCGAAGGCCGCCCCGCCCGCTGCTTTCTCCTCGCGGACACATAGGTGTGCCCAGCGCCGGTATGGCCACAAAACGAATGCGTCCGACGGACAGCCAGTCCCGCACAAGGCTTGTCAACCGCACATGCTCACACACACAGTCTCTCTCTCTCTCTCTCACACACACACACACACACACACACACACACACAGACACGGGCGTGCCACCGAACGGCCTCTGTGTGGAGAGGAGCGCCTGGCGCTTCGCAGTGTAGGCAGTCCCGCCAGACAGGCGCGTCCCGCGGGAAGCCTACCCCGCGCTCGCGCGGCGCTTTGTGGTTATTTGTTTTCATTTCTGGCCGTTTCTTGTCCGTTCCTGGGAAGGCCTGCTGCTCTTTTTGGCCGTCTGGTGCGTTACCGGCGGCGGCCTCTGGTTCGGCAGGCGTGCCGGCGTGGCGGCGGGGGCTGCACGTTCCACGAGCGTACGCCGGGCCGCTGCGTGGGTGCGGCCGGCCGGTGCGGCCGAAGGTGTGTTTTCGTTCTCACCTCCCGGACACGCCGTGCCCGCCGTGCCGCACCTCACCGCACCGGGCGCGAAACGACCACTCTCTCACTTTGTCCCGTGTTACCGCGTTACCGCTCCACTGCGAGTTGACCCTCCTCCGCCCCCTTCCACCCGTCTGCTTTTTTCGTTGTTAAGGTGAGCGGTCACATTTCATGCCGGCAATACACCCCCGTGCGCGCGCGTGTGTCTGTGTGCGCGAGGCGGTCAAGTTGAGCCTAATCTTTGACAATAAAACGTAGTTTATGTCGGCTCGGCCAAAATTAAAGTTGAAACGAGGAAAACTTTGTTGTTTTTAACAAGCTCAAAGTCGTCGGCGGAGCTGGCGAGCAGAAAGGCAAGTCGGATTGGCTTCCAGTGGCGGAGCCAGCGTGAGCCGGCGGCAGTGTGGTGGCGGCTGCCGGGCCGTGGGGCCTCGAATCCCGTTCCGTATGGGAATGTCAGCGTGTCGCGCCGAGTTGTGGTCAGGTGGTCAGGTGCGGCGCCTGGGGGCAACTGGAGGGGGGGGGGGATGACGGGGCAGCGCGGAGTCATAGACAAGCCGGACGCGGGGAAACCACGGCCCGGAGTGGTACACGGCCTCCACCCCACGACCATGACGAACTAGAACGCCTCCCTTGGACCGCGCTCCGCGCCGGTCCTGGGTCCTTCGTCGTGATGATCGGAACACGCGTGCGCGCCGCGCGCCTCGAGCAGCACGACTCACACCGGGGCATCCGGGGCATCGATGACGGCATGCCGAGACCAGACCAGGGGGCCGGCAGGCCCACTAGCAGGGACAGGCCGGCGCGGCGCGGAGGTCCCGCTGTGGCCGCTCAACATGAGCGCGGCCGGCGGCCTGGGCCTGGGCCTGCTCGGCGAGACCGGCTGGACAGTTACCGCTAGCGCGGGCTGTCCCTAGGCCCGTGCCCGCCGCGCCGCCGCGCCGCCACGCCCCGCCAAGCTGACCGCTACGGGCCGTCGCCGTGCGCCGTGCGCGAGGCCCGGCCGCCACTCCGAAATACCTCAATGCGGACGGACACCGCTGCGGCCCTGTCCTGCGTCCAGGCGGCCTCTGTCTCGGCCGTGCACCTCCCCGTCGACAGGACTCCGGCCAGGCCGCGGCGGAGCGAAACCATGCCGTCCGTCTCGGACTGTCTCGGACACGACGTCGTCATGCAATGCCCTTTCGCGGCCGGTCGTCATCACCATTAGGATAACCAAGGGTGGTGCAGCCGTGCTGGCCGTGCTGGCCCATCCTGCCCGCGGCCGCGGCCGGGCCGTGGCGAGCTGCTCCTCGCGGCCTGACGCTCTTGCTGCATGCGCGTCGCACCGGGGCGCCGCACGCCGCACCGCAGGAGTTTTCACCTAGTTAGATCCTCTGGGCCAGCACGGCTTGCAGCACGGCTTGCAGCAGGCAGGGCCCGCAGGGTGGCCTGGCCGGGCCTGGCCGCCTAGTCCGGTCCGCAGAGCACGAAATTCCTGGCCGCCGCAATTTCGGCTCCCACAACACACTTGTCCGAGTTTGCGGCGAGGGGCGCGGCGGCGAGGCGAGGCGGGGCGGGGTGGTCGTCGGTGGCGCTGTTCCCGCTGTTGGAGGACTCCGTGCCACTCCGTGCCACTCCGTGCCACTCCGTGCCCCGACGGCCTCACGTCCGGGCCCTCGCCGTCGCTCGCCGCCTCGTCGTCGTGGTGGTGTTGTAGTGGCGCACCTGACCACATTGCCGCACCATGACTGTGGAGGGCTATCGTCAGTTAAATTGGAGCCGTGGCGGCGGCCATGGGCAGGCACAGCCAGGCATAGCGCACACTCCGACGGCAACAACAACAAGTGCAGCGTAAGTACACTGCAATCAATTACGGTGAAAGGGTTATTGCGGTGGGCCGGCCCTTGGCGGGGCGTGGCGGGGCGGGGCGGCGTCCTGCCCAGCCCTGCAGCTCTGCCATGGCACGGCCACTCGCCGACAGTTGACGCAACGTCCCAAAAGTGACCGAAGCACTTTTCATTGTTGGTTTGAGAACAGAAAGACATGAACGGGGCGCGTTTCGTTTCGCCGTTCGGTTTCGGTTCGGTTCCACAGTGCCGTGCCACTTTATGACTTCATGGACTCTGCAGGCGATGAGATAATCCTCGGGCAGCCTTCCCATGCTCGCTTGCCCGCTCAGGTCGGCGAGTCTTGGGGCCAGTGCAACGCGACCCCGGCGGTCCGGCCCGCGGTCCGGCCCAGTGCGGCCAGGGAGGGAAGGCCCTCCATGAGAGCGTCCGTCGCGGACCTTATCTGGCGCGAATTAACGAGGAGGTCAGGCGGTGCGAGCCTTTGCAGTGGTAGCGGGGGTTCAAAAGTTGCCGAAATGAACTACGTGAATAACGGACGACCCCTAACGACCCGTGGCGGCGCGGTGCGGCGCGGCCAGGCCAGGCCACGGCCGCAACCACCATCCCGACGTCTTCCTTTCCGCCAAGCTCCCAGCTCTATTTCGGCCGGAGTACTTGTAGTTTTAATTAAATGGTCTGAGGCCAAGTCGCTGGGGGTAATCCCCCATCGCCACGACAGGTTGAACCTCTGCTAGGTTGGGGCGTGGCGCCGCGGCCACGCCACTGCTGGAGGCCTGCGGAGTGGAGGGCCTGGAGGAGAGCATGGCCGAGTTGGCGGCGCGCCACGGAGGCCATGTACCGCTTGCTGCTCTCCTTCCTCGGCGAGCCCTGCCTGCCCTGCCAGCCTGCCCGCCTGGCCCCGAGGCACGCCGACGTGCCTTCCTCTGCCCCGCGCTGCCGCCGACAGGCAGCCGACGTAGTCTTTCGGCGAGTGTCAAAGCCACGGACGCAGTCCGAAAGACCAGTGCAGGGGATGGGTTGCCGTGCCGCCATCCGCGTGGCGAAGCAGGGCTCTGTCGTGGTGGCGCCGCCCGGCCTGCCGGCCTGCAGCGGACCGACGCCCACGCTCTAGACGCTGAGCTCGGGCGTGTGCCTCACGTGAAAAGTGAATCTCTGACATGTCCAGCGCCCCCGGCATGCCCCCGGCCCAGCACTGCCCTACTCAGCCAGTCGTCCCACGCCCTGTCTGTGACGTCACGCCGGCCGGCTGCCCAGCTGCCCTGCCCACATCCCGCAGACAATCACGCTGGACAGGCGGACAGTTTGCGCGGAAATTTTTGTTCAGTTCGTTGATAAGTGGACAAGGGGACACGTCACACGATGTCTCAACGTTGACCTTACCGTTTTTTGATCACTCTGCCTCCTTGGCCTCTGGTTTCAAGTTCCCCCATTTTTTTGGCAGAGGATCTTTCCGTCATTCAAAGCTGCTCTCTTGTTTTTTTCGAGTGGCCGGAGACGGAGCGTCCCATTCCCTGTTCTCGTTGGTCGCGACGAGCCGAAATCCGCTCCAAAACGACGCTGCGTCGCGCTGTCGCGCTGCGTGACTTCCGACCGCGGAGGAACACGGAGACACACTGCATAGGGACACGCGCGCCATCTGTCGGAGTACATAATGTCCTAACGCCTCGCCGCGACACGCAGGCACGCCCGGGAGCGGAAGCGTGTTCGAAAACACGTTCTTCATTCTGTTTGAAGTACGACTTTTTACCAAGTTTTACAGCACACATCGTTGTTCTGTTCAACCGCAGGACGCGACCGCACATAATGTACGCGCCTGCATGCCATCGTGGATGCATAGCCCCTCCCCCCCTCTCTCTTTCTCTCTCTCCGTGACGCGGCATGCAGCTAGCTCGGCCGGAAGGAACGCAGCAGCGGAGAAAGTGATTATTACATTGCCATTTTTCTAGAGAACACAATACGACGAGGAAAGCGAACACCGTGTAATGCTGATGATGTTTTCAATGCCAAATTCGCAGCGTCACCGATTACCCGGGTACGTTGCCCTCAGACAAAGAGCCCCCCCCCCCTCTCACACAGACACAGAGCGGGCTCCGTACCCTTTCACCGTGTGCGAGAAATACGCGCCAGGCTTTGCGACCTATCTCGGCTGCCATCGAAATATCCTGGTCTGCTGCACTGCACACCAAGCCGTGCCGTCGCCAATTTCGCGCGCTTTTCCCACCTCGTGGATCGGAAGGCCGCATTCCGCGATTCGCTCCGCGACGAGGCCGACGCTTTTCTTGCCAGCTTTAATTTTTCAATCAACTATGCAGCAGCAGTAGCGCCCGCCATCCACAGCAGCAGCATGAGGAGAAGAGGAAGAACCAGCAGCTTTGACAAACTGGCCGTTTCGGGAGAGTTCCCGGCTGACACCAGACTAGACCAGACCAGACCAGCCCCCTCCCGTCCGGCAGGCGTTCCACTCGTTCCACTATTCTCACGGCCCCCCACGGCCGGCCGCCATGGCGCTGCTTAAAATTCAATAGGCAATCCATTTGGCGTTTCGCACTGATAGGTCGCGCGTAAACGACACAACGGGACGCATTCTGATATCGATCAAAACGAAAACGGGACGGCCAATTTTTCTTTCATTCATTCATTCATTCGCGGCTTGGCTTGTTTCGTGGGTCGTCGGTCCGTTCACCCGTTCGTCGCTCTCCGCGTTTGGGCCGCCTGTTGTTCATCCCGTCCATCCAAGTTGCTGCGGTGTTGTGATGCGAGCAGACCAACAGCCTCTCTAGGGAGCGCCGACAACAAAGACACGGGCAGCAGCAACAAGACACACGGCCCAGCAACCTTGGTCGCGCTGGACCGGATTGCCGGGCTGGTCCCCCTCCTCCCCGTGCATCGCAAGGTCACCTCAGGGCGCTCTCCGCTGCTCTCCAAGCTCGAGGCTCGCCGGCATCGGCTTCCTCCTTCCCTTCCTAATAATGGGCGCCTGCTCATCAAGCCGTTGCAGCAGGCTGAACATGCTGTCGCCGCTCTGTCTCTCTCGCACTCGCGGGCCGTCCCGGCGGGGAGCGAGAGAGACAGAGCGGCGAGGCCCCGTCCGGAATCAGCCGCCGCGGGAAGAATAGGCAGCAACGCTCGGCTGCATCAACAATTTATCGAAAGGGAATCTCCGGCCGCGATATCCGAGAGGGGTACTTGGAGAGATACGCCCGGGTACCAGGCACTACTCGGTGTGCCGCAGCTCGGGGAGACTTTCGGGCATCGAACGGTGGTCTCTCTGACGCCGCTAACGGCGGCAGGGCCAATGCCGTGCACGCCACTTCGCGGTGGTCCACACGGATCCAGCAGTCTGGGCACGCCGCGGCCGGCACGCCCGGCACGAGCCAGGCCACGCCGCGCCAGGGGTCACTGTGCTCGCCTTGCCGCCGTGCCCCGCGGCGCCACGGACACGACACGCCGCCCGCCACGCCCAGGGTCCACCAAGGCCGGCGTCGTCGTCCACCGAGGCACCGGCTGTGCACCTTCCCGCCGTGGGGGCCAAGAGCACGCCGCGGCACGCGGCCTGCAGCGCCGGGTTCAAATCTCGCCACTTTATTTGCGCTAATTGCACGCAGCGACTTTAATAACCGGTAGAATTAGAGCAGCGCGTGGCGGCGTGGCCTCCACTCCACAGAACAAAGGGACTACAAAGCAGCCACTCAGCGCCCGCCGGGCCCGCCGGGCCCCGCCGCGCCCCGCCGCGCTGCACCTGTGCGTGTGAGCAAGCAAGACGCTACACGCGTCCTCGCCCCGCCCGGCCCGGCCCTTCCACAGCATCCTGGCCGGCCACGTCGTCCTGCTCCCAGCCATTGTGCTCCTTGGCTCCTCCCGGGCTCCTCCCGGGTCCTCCAGGGCCCTCCAGGGCCCTACCGGGTCCTGGGAGCTTCGCTGGTAAAAGGCTGCCCAGCGGCCGGCGGGCCGGGCCGGACTGGTGCCACTATCAGTGAAGAACGACGCGTCCGACTCCTGTAACGCTGCAACGCTGCTCGGTGACGGAGTCAATTTTCTTCCTCCGCCGGCCCGGGGTGGCCCAGGGCATAGGGACTCCGGACCGGACAATGCCATTCCCGCTGCTAATCTAATCGAGGCGAGGGCAGGGCCGGCCGGGCCGGCAGGGTGGGCCGTGCAGGGCCGCTGCCAAGGGCGGCACGGCGGCACGGCGGCACGAAGCAGGGCCGCATGTACGGCAGTACGAGTACAGGCAGTGCCGGAAGAATCCGCCGCACATTAAGCAGTGCCGCACGTATCTCGCAGTGAAGCAACGCTCCTTTCTTTGCTTCTGACCCCTGGCTACCTTTGCGTGTTGGATCGCCGGCTCCTTGAGGCCGCGAGGCGTGCGGCGGCGTGGCGTGGCGTGGCGCGGCGTGGCGTGGCGGCACGGCGTACCTGTTCCCGCGAGGCGCTGCTCGGCACTCGGTACCCGCGAGGTCGACTTAGTCGTGAATAAGTGCGGCTCCAATGCCAGCAGAGGCTCCACTCCAGCCGCAGCCCCGCAGGCCGAGCCTACCTACTCGCCTGCTCGCCGACTGACTGCAGGACTGGTATGCAGCAGCTAGCCAGCTAGCCAGCTAGCCAGCTAGCCAGCGCCACCAGCGCTACAGCGGCCCGGCAGCTGCACCGTTCCACAGGTGGTGTTCTCCGGGCGTTCGGGGCGTTCCAGCAGTTCCAGTCGTCCCGGCCCAGCGCTGCCTGCTGTCTGCTCCAGACTCGTCCAGACTCCAGAGGCGCGGCACGGCGCGGCACGGCACGGCGCACCTGTGCTGCACCTGACGTGCTTTTTCGGGACCGCCGCGCTCTTCGGCGCGCTCCGCCTCGCGGCAGGCAGGCTGCTCCTGACTCAGGAGGAGCAGCGGCGGAGATTCTTGACGGGGAAATTATTGGAGCAGTGCGCGGAACGCGGTGGGGCGGGGGGGGCGGGGCGGGGCGGGGCGGGGCGGGGGGCGGGGCGGGGCGGGGCGGGGCGGGGCGGGGCGGCGGGGCGGCGGGGCTAACGCGGGGCCGGCCGGGGCGTTCACCCGTCGCACGGGGAAACACGTCCGGACCTGGTACAAACCTGCACGGGCCTTCCCCTTTCCCCCCTGAAAACGTCGCGAGGGAAAAGCAGCGCCAGTGCCTGGTCGACGAGTTGGTCCGTGCATGTCGTCCACGTCGTCCACCTGTCCGGCGCGCCAACAAGCTCCCCGTGCGTGTCATCGCGTCGCGGACGACGAGGACGGAGAGGACGGCGTGACCGTGCTTTTTAATTAAAAGGAGTCCCCGGCCCGGGACCCGCGGCCCGGGGGTTGGCCTGTTGGCTGTTGGCCTCCCCCAGGAGACTCCAGTGGAGTGGCGGAGCAGGCAGAGGCGCCGACCGGCCGACCGGTTGGGTCGGACGACGTCGTGGACGGCGACGCCAAGAGGCTGCGACGGCCCTCGCGGCCCTCGCGGCCCGGCCACAACCTCTGCCGGCTCGACGGGTCAACGTTGCTGGACGACACGACGATGCTGGACGAGATAATCCAGTCCCAGGCTCAGCCGAGGGCTCAGCCCAGCCTGACGTCCTGATGTAGTGGTAGAGCGGGGCGCCGTTCCGTAGCCCCGGCCCCGACAACCGCGCGCCAGCCGGACAACAGTGTATACCCAGAATGCGGGAAGGCAAGGCAAGGCATCGTGCCGGCCTGCCGGGCGGCGGCCATTGGCCGTGCCGGCTTTGGCAGCGAGCACACTGTCGTAAACGTAAACGCGCCGCGATTCGCGAAAGAGCATCGCGGGGCGGGGCGGCGAGCTGCTCACAATAATCTACATTCCTGCCGGGCTGCGGCCAGGCTCCAGCCAGGCTCCAGCGCTAGGCAGCAGACGGGGCAGGCTCGCGCCGCTCGCGCTCGCGGCGTTGTAGAGGTTCTGCCAGCCAGTTGCAGGCTGTCCCCAGCACGCCCCGCCCCGCCCCGCCGCTGGTATGCCGGCCGCTTGTAGGACTGGTCCGGCGTGGCGCAACGTAGTTCGTACGGCGTAGGTACTCGGCAGGGCAGAGTGGTGCAGAGCCGTGGCAGAGCGGACAGGGCCACCGGATGGCCTGCAATGACGATGAGAACGTTGTTTGTCTCGAGTGGCGTGCAACGTGCGGAGTGCAGCGCGCTCTCGTCCGCTGGGGCGGCCAGTGCGGACGTGCGGTGGAGCAGGCGGCTGGCTATCTTCAAGTGGTCGCTGGTCAGTGAGTGGACGTCTCAAAATCAGCAACAAAGTCTGGTTCCGAAAGGTCCTCCTTCAATGAGCTCTTCATCGTTTCTTGACCGACGCTGCGCGGGGGCTACTCGGCCGACCGAGGCGGCCGTCGCGTCAAAGGCCCCGCCCGTCTCATTAAAACCGCATCGATGCCTTAACGACACTGGCGCGCTAATCTCCTCGCCAGTGGCTCTGCGTTCGCTGCGTTCGCGTCACCTGTCCAAAGCGACCACGTCCAGAGGAGGGGGCGTGGCGCGGTCATTCCCTGTGCAGCTTGCGGCGCGCGGGAAATGAGTTGGGACTTCCCTCGGGCTGTCCCGACAGGCGCCATGCGTATGGCGCTCGCGTTGTTGCTTGTTTACTGCAGATCGAGCCGTTTTCTGCGTTCTGTCCGAGAGGCCGGCCCGCGGCCCGGCCAGACTTGCTGCCCGCGGCGTGTCGTCGCGTCTTATCGAAGTCATCGCGCCCGCCTCGCGGCCACAGGCTCGGCCACAGGCTCGGCCACAGGCCACAGCGTAGCGACAGCGCGACCGCGACCGCCTCGACCCGCGGAGGGAGACTTGAACGCCGCCGGCCTGTGACTCGGACTTACCGCTGACAGCAGAGCAGATTGCAGGCCGAGCGAAGTATCCACAAAGCGCATCCACAATGTCACACACTGCACTCACACTACGGCAGCACCGTCACTCGCACACTCGAAAACACACCCAGACGCGAGCTACGCCAACTACGCGCGCGAGCCCCCGCCGCCGCTCAAGGCAAAAGAGGCCGGTGCGCGGTGTACGCGGTACCCGGCGGTACTCCGGCACGGCTCGGTAGGGCTCGAGGTGGGGCCGCTTAGCTGGCCAGCTCACTCCACTCCACTCCACTCGGCCGTGGTGGTCCACTGTCAACTGAACTCAAGTCGAGCCGGTGCCGGTCGCGGCGGTGCGCTGCCGAGGCGTGGCGGGGCGCGAGTCGGAGGTAGAAGGGGCCCCTGCCGGCCCAGCCATCCTCCTCCATCTCCATCCACGCCAGGCTGGCTGGCTGCGCCGGGCAGTAGGCAGCAGGCCTCGCCGGACCTCTCGCGGACCGCGAGCGACGCTAGACGCTCCGCGCCACCACGCCGGTGTCTGCGAGACAAGACGCCCCCCCTTGCGACGCCAGCGCGCTGCGGGTTTGCCTACGCCCTCCGTGGGGTGTGCCCTGGCCCCCTGGCCCTGGCAAGTCCGGCCTGCGTGGCTGTGGCTGTGGGTAGAGCTCTACTCAAGGGCTCGATGTGAGTGGTCTGCGTTACTGCGAACTGCCGATACATTTTTGAAATATACTTCGGTTTTCTCTCCTTCCTTGTTGTTGGTGTTGTTTTCATTTTCGGCTGTTGCAACCAGGGTACAGTGGGAGATCAAATAAAGAGACACTTTTTGATTGGATTACACGTTTTTATTTATTTACATACAAAGAGACTCAAGTCACGTTTACAGCAATGGCAAATAGAAGAGGCGCGAACCACTTCTAAATTTTGATTTCATAGATTGTTGGAATGTGTAAGATTTTCTGCTGCTTTTGCCAAGCAGTAGTATTTCATCCCGGATGGTTGGAATGTCCCATTGTTACTAAAAGTATTGCAGACCACCTCCTTCTACACAATCATTTCACAATTGAACTATTTTTTCTAATTTTACTCTTTTGTACGTTTTGATATAATCACAAATCAGTGTTTAAAACAGTGACACAGACGGTGCAGCAGTCAACACAAAAATGGCCCATCTCTACTCCGCGCGGGAGATTCAATGTTTAATTTATGGGCTTGGTGCATTGACAATGTCATTTCTTTTGCGAACGACAGAACCCTTTTTACTCAGTCTGGAGAGGAGCTAACAGTGGAAGAGAGAATCGACCCCACGCCCACGCCCCATCGAATGGAATACAATTGATGGGGTCAGTTCTTTGCCCACTAATAGAAAAATATACATAAATCACAGATTGTTAGAAGAGTGACACCTAACTTGATCTTTTATCACCATTTTCCTTCCTTAAAATATAACAAAATTTATAATTGATTTACACATTAAGGGTAAGTCATTAATTGAGATGCATACAATCTCAGGAATGTAAAAGTCAATGAGTCACTGTCCTCACTACAGAAAGCCACGGATAAGTGGAGAACAATGGCCAAATAAAATTAACAGATCCATGGCATAGAATTGAGCACAGATACAAATACAACAAAACACACCTCATGCATTAACATAAGTCATAGAAAATAAAAATATAAGCAATGTTACTAATTATTATGACATAATGCTCCATTAGTTTCTCTCAGGCAGTGAAGTATGATATCACAGCATACAGTCAGACTATTTGAGTGACTGGGCACTGTACAAAATACATACAGTGATAACTGTGATTTACAGTCACGCAAGAAAAATAATAAAGCAGTAGTATTTTAAAACACATGTGAATATTGTAAGTACAAACAATAGACAATGCTTACATACACTTCCGCAAAATCTAAATCAAGCATTGATTTACATTAATTCAAATAAAATGCTTTTCTCTCATTAACAAAAAGCTAAACATACCAACTTGGTAACTTTTATGTTACAAAATTCAACACATCAATTAATAAAATTAATCACAATGGCTTACACACCTAAAACAAGATCAGTGCAGTTGCAAAAGCACACTATAAGAATGTTATTCAGATTCCATGACCATTAAACCACAAAAACCCTGGTAACAAAATTTTATATCTGCATGGCAATTCCTGCAGATGAAATATTGTCACCACCACCACAAGTTTGCTTGGCATGTGTGCACACAAGTACAGGTGCAACACATACATTTATAGTGGCATCGCCACACTCCTCATCCCAACATGAAATGGGGCTGGTGACATTCAGCGGTACTCTCCTACTTCCCTCAGCTTTAGAAGTTGAAAAACTGTCGTCCATAATAAGATGAACATTCTCCACGTCAACCTGGAGAAGAGAAAAATTCAAGGAGGTTTCAGAGAAGTTGAAGCAAAATCATCTCTATTCCTTCAAAATAACGGCACTCACCAAAGAAGTTCCGCAGACATGTCTGTGAGCAGTAAGAGAGGCCTTAGCGGCAGCTCCAATGGAATTCTTCCATGTAGAGCCATGTACTGTCAATATAGCTTGGTAAGCAAGAGTATGGACATGGATTCGGGTCAAGCTTCGGCTCCCCGCGACCTTCCTACCCTTCTGTCGTAATTGTCTGTAGCACACAGGTTAAATAAAACATCCAAATTAAAAAATTTAAAAGAAAAAAACGCAGTGAGGAGAAAATGTTGAGGGGTTGTATTACTGACCTGAACACTTCTCTCATATCATCGAGAACGGTGGCTACTCTAGGATTTGAATCAGTCACGACACTCACTTTGCCATGAAGAAGGATGCTCTTCAGATTTTCCAGTTCCTGAAGAGTAAACACAAAACAACTAGTAGCATATTTTTAAATTAAACAAAAGAAAACCATGAAAACTCATCAAAACTTACTTGTTCATTCATTCCCAAAGAATCCGCAAAAGGAAGAATGTTTTCAACCAAATCTGTCATCAGCTTAGGTTCAGCAAAAGATGCCAGCTCAAAATGAACATGAGTATCGGGCAACTGTGTTTTCATCTGTTCCTGTACAAGTTTTAAGCGTTCTTCACGAACACCTGAGACAAACATTGTTTTAAAAATGACAGTGAATGTAAAAGGCTGATAGCCATCACCTTTGACAGTCCTGAATCATACCTTTTTCAAAAGGGTAATTATCCATCATTTGTAACCCACCAACAACAAGAAGGTCAGGCTTAAAAGTCACAATAGATGCTTCAAATGCTTCTAGTGAGCTTAGGGTTGGATTGTTGTCATCGTTATGTAGAATAAATCTGAAATATATTTTTTTTAAATCTCATTATGGTGGATACGGTTAAAATTGATTTTTGTGGCATTAAACTTTTGCAGATGTTTTCTTGAATTAGTTAAATGAAACATTTGATTTATTTGAAGGCATAATAAAATTATTAATTACCTGTTGGCACGGGGCGCTCTATATGGGCCCCACACTTCGTCTGTCTTGTATTCAAGAATGAGATGAACGTCATCCTTACTTACATCTCCTCCAACAACTACACACACACACACAAACAATAAAACAGGAAAATGAAACACATGCATATCTAACTGATTTTTGCCACATAACTAAAAACAATTGATATTATTTAGTAAGTAACATCAAGAGGCAGACCAGCACAATATAAGCTTTTGATTACACAAAAACACAAATCCAACCAGATAACACTTGGTTATTAATGATATTTTTAAACTGTTATGGTCAAATGTGTTAGAAGGAAAACTTAAGAAGACTGTTAAAAATTGTTTAACATACCTTTGACTCCAAGAGGAAGAGTTTTTTGAAGGCGAGGCGTCATTTTGGCTGCAAGAAGGACATCACAGCCCTCCAGAGAAAAGCGAGCTGCCATAACTGCTGCGTTTCCACCCATTTCCCACCTTGCGCCAGGAATTTGTTCAGCACGTTCCACGAGTTGATCAAATAGGGTGCTGTTGTGAATGAATCGTCTGAAAGGGACATAGATTACAGAACAGTCAAGAGAGTGTGAAATGCCAAGTTAAAATTCCCTTCTGCAAATAAAGGCTGTGCTCCATAATTTTTCTTATCTACATTAGAATCTCATAAGCATAAATAATTACAACTCACTCTGCCGCAGCTCCATGACGAAAGAAGTATGTGTACGTCTGCATTAGATCTATTTCATTGGATATGGTATTAGGCTGACTGTCGGATTCTTTGAATTGTAAGACATCTTTTGCATTGGCAAAAACATCCATACAAGCACCATAGCCCACAGCAACCTTAGGTTGCCGGATTCTGTCAGGGGTTTCCACGTCAGTCAGACCACGAAGAATAGCCCGAAGCTCGCATATTTCACAATCTGTAGCTGGCCGAAGCCACAAAGCAACCAAGAAGACTATGAAAGACAATGAAAAGCCTACATGAAATATTTTCCACTCCATATTTACGCGTGTCTCTTTTCCAAACTTTAAATTTAAACACCAGCCGTCAGGCAGGAATCCCCTGAACCTCAACAACCTAGCAGAAGCTTCTGTTGTCAGTTCAAAACATGAGAAATTGCGCTCAAGACTATGAAAAATTGTTGAAAACTTTTCGATTGTCACATGTTTTGTTCCATACGACGTTCACTTGTCTCTCCGTGATCCGTCTGCCAAGAGATCGCCTTCCGAGGTTAAAGAAAGGGTAAAATTAATTTACTGTTCGTTCTAGTACCGAACCATCTGTTTATGAGTTGATGAACGCTTGCGCCCAATTTCTTACCTTCACTAAATCGTATGTAGTATTTTGCGTGCGCTTTACACATTCCATAATGCATCAAACTGGGTCCCTACTTCTATGGATTTTAGGCTATGTCTATCCAGTTTGGTACAGTTTCCTAATTTGAGGCTTTCTATGATTCTCACTTAACTGTCAATGTATCGAACTAGTTATTAGATTGTTGCGAACATTTCGATTGATCCCAACTTTAGTTCTGTTGTTTCTTGTACACTGTCGCGTAATTTTATTGGTACCGAAAGCTCTCGGTCCAGAGTCATGGTGACCGTCTACTAGAAACTCGATATAACCTATTCCTTACTTTTAACCACTCTTTCCACTCATCAACGGACATAATTTTTCATCATACTCTTTCAAGGATTCCATTGCTCTTCGTTTATGAATCACTATTATGGAGCTTATTGTGACACTCTCTCTACTTGATCTTTAAGTTGTTCATTTTCCTAATTCAGGCTTAATAATATTCCTTGATGTTCTTTTCTTAGGTAAAATGGCTTCTCTCGCACGTTCACTTCGCCCTGCTATGCGCCTGCTGTCCAGCAGCCGCCCTGTTGTCACCACCAAGCGGGGTTACGCTGATGAAATGTCTTTCACATTCGCTGCGGCCAACCAGGCAAGTGTTTATGTAGTGGTTTGCTGCATCATGTTGCTCGCATGTGAAAGGAAATTGTTGATTCAATGCTGTGTTTTTGTGGGCAACAACTTCTTAATTCTGTCTGCAGGTTTATTATGTTGGAGCCAATGTGAAGCAGGTTGATGTTCCGTCTTTCAGCGGTAGCTTTGGTATTCTGCCCAATCACGTTCCTACCCTTGCTGTCCTGAAACCTGGTGTTGTCACTGTCTATGAAGCCGATGGAAACAAGAAAGAAGTTTTTGTTTCTAGTGGAACAGTAGGTTTCTTATACCATCAGTTCTTCTCCTGACAACTGCTTCCCATACTTTAATCTCATCTTAATTTTGTGAACAGGTAACCATCAATGACGATTCATCAGTGCAAGTTCTAGCAGAGGAAGCATGCCTGGTTTCTGAGCTCGACAAGGCTGCCTGTCAAGATGTGCTGAGGAAAGCTGAAAGCCAGCTGGCATCTGCTTCAAGTGAGGTTGAAAAGGCAGAGGCTGCAATTGCTGTTGAAGTTGGTCAGGAACTTGTTCGAGCAGCTGCTTAATTTTAATATGCATTTTATGATCCTCCTTGATTAGTTCTATATTGAAATTATTGGCCATTGATTCTATCCTCTAGTCAGTGGCTTCCATTTTCCCAATTTTTTTATTTGATCCGAAAGTTTTACATAAAGAATTTGGTTGGAGGATGATGCAATTTGCATCAATAGGACTTATTGCACTTGTCCTGTGGACAGGATGTGAGGTTCGTGTTTAAGCTGCTGTACTACTAATTATGAAATCCCTCAACCGTTATCAGGTGTCAACTCTGTAGATGTAAATATGCACATACTGCCATTACTGCTTCTGAGGATTAAAATGGTTACAAAATAAATTTCTTCGTAATTTCAACTTAAATCTGAACCAAATCTCTCTCATGGAAGTGGCATAAGAATCATAGAGAGGGAAGCAAGTGAACAAGTTACACCATATTTACATTTATTATTCACAAGTGTTAAAATACATGCGACAAAAGCAATCGCTGTCTCCATAATGGAAGGTGAGACAGAAATAACACCAACACTGTTTCAGTCATTATTTCCACCATAAATACAACAGTAACATAAAAATAGGACAATGGCTTCCACTATCACAGTTCATTATTTGGATGGTTGGGAAGATGGAGTATGCAAACCTTGCTGTGTGGCCCACAAGCGTGCATAAATGGAATTTGGTTTGTTAACAAGATCCCTATGAGGGCCCTGCTCTACCAACCGTCCCCCGTCGATGACCAATATTTCATCACAGTCCATCACGGTCGAAAGTCTGTGAGCTATTGCTATTGACGTCCGACCTGCGGTGGCCCGTCGGAGGGCGTCAACAATATTCTGAAACAAATTTGCGAGCGGTTATTTGCCGTGGCTCCAGCCTGAACACAATTACTCAAGTACCCTCGTGAATTTACAAACCTGTTCAGTAATGGAATCAAGGGAAGATGTGGCCTCATCAAGAACCATGATAGGGGAATCTTTCAGTATGGCTCTGGCAATGGCAACACGTTGTTTTTCTCCCCCCGACAACTTCAGTCCTCTTTCTCCCACTTGAGTTTCATATCCTTGCGGCCAGCTAAGAATAGAATTGTGTAGGTCTGCCAGTTTGGCAGCTTGAATGACATCCTCCTTCGATTTGCTTAATGATCCATAATTCACATTGAATTCAATGGTATCATGAAAGAGCACAGAATCCTGGAAAAATTATAGGAAAAACAAGATTTTACAAAACAGTAGTGGAAATAAGATCCAACACATTATTTGAGCAATGAAATATTCTTACCTGTGGCACTACAGCTAATGACCTGCGTAAATCATCAAGACTTATGTCTTTTATATTTTTCCCCCCAATTAGAATTTCCCCATGGTTTGGTTCAAAGAATCTATACAGTAGTCGTACTATGGATGATTTCCTAAAAAATAATGATAAAATAATATGTTACCAGTAAAAAAGCAAATGCACACCAACATTTCTCTTCGGGATTTATTTTAAATTATTTACCCTGTGCCCGAGCCACCAACAATGGCAACTTTCTTCCCAGCAGGTATTGTGAAAGAGAGATCTTGAAAAATAGGCTTTCCAGGCAGATATTGAAAACTAACATTGCGGAACTCAATAAATGCATTTGATGGTGTCACCAAGAATGGAACACTATTTGGTTTACTCTGAGAAAATAAAAATATGTAAAATGGGAAAAGAGACCAAAAAATCTTGGGGAATGACAAAAGCTGATACTTACTTTAATTTGAGGATCTACTGTCATCAAGGTAAACATTGTTTGCATATCAATTAGAGCTTGGCGGACCTCTCTGTACACAGAACCAAGAAAGCCTAGAGGAACTCCTAGTTGAAATAGAAGTCCATTAACCATGACAAGGTCACCAACAGTCATTGTACCTAAATTGAATGAAAGATTGGAATTGTCATGTAAGCTTAGGTTTATCAAAATTCAAGCCCAATGAAAAGTATTTGTAATACCTCCAGTGATTTGGTGAGCTGCCATCACCATTATCAAGCTTAAAGCTCCACTGAAAATAGCATTCTGGCCAAAGTTGAGGAAAGCTAAGCTTGTGCTTGTTTTTAAAGACGCATCTTCGTACTTTTTCAAGGATTTGTCATACTTGTTAGCTTCAAATCCCTCATTGTTAAAGTACTGTTTGAGAAAGATCACAATCATTTAAATACAGTAAAACCAACAGAGGTAGAAGATGATGTGGGAGCCTCTCATACCTTGACAGTCTCATAATTGATGAGGGAATCTATGGCATGATTACCAGCTTCATTTTCAGCTTTATTCATCATCACTCGAAATTTAGTGCGCCACTGAGTAACACCCAAGGTATAAGCAGTATAAAGACCCACACAACCAACAGATAGTGCAGCATACTCTGGACCACATTTCAAACCCTACAATTAATAAGATTAGAGATTAAAACTAAGCTTACTGGCTCCTTTTTCCTATTAATGGCAAAAGAGAAACGGGGTGGCCCGCCCAGACTTATATAATGATTTCAAAATATTTACCAAGATAGTTGCTACCATACCAAGTTCAAATACAGTGGGAACAATATTAAAAATCATGGCTGACAGAGCAAAGTTGATTCCTCTGCTTCCACGATCAATAGTCTGGCAATATTTGTCAAAGAGAATCTTAATTAGAATAAGCTCAAGGAAAGTGTTATTAGTTCAATGAAACATACTGCACCACCTTTGAAAGTGCCCCTGTTTTACGAGACAAATGAAATGAAAGGTCTAGATTATGAAGATGTAAGAAAACATTGCGGGCAATTTTCCTTATTGAGTGTTGAGCTACTCGAGCAAACACGGCATTACGCAATTCATTGAATCCTGCAGCTCCAGCGCGAGCAATGCCATCTAAACAATGTGTAAAGAGGAAAAAATAGTTAACGAAGATATGTCATTTAGAAAAATGATACAGTGCATGTTCCAGAAGAAAAACAAACTTACATCCTAAAAGAAGAGCAATGGAATAAGTGAGCACCGTGTCCGGAGCACTTGATAGATTTAAAATACCTCCCTCAGCAGACATGTTTAACGTATCCACAGCATACTTAAACAAAAAAGGCACAGAAACATTGAGCGTTTTTGCACCTACTAGCAAACCCATGGCAATTTTCACTCTGTTCCTTATGTCTGGATCATCCTGGGAAGTAAGTAAATACCAAACAAGTATAAATTTGTTGGCCTTAACTTAAGTCCAATCATTTCATTTAAAGCAAGAAAAAATACCTTGGGCCATACATATGACAGCATAGCTTTAATCATTTGTTTACTATTGACTTTATCCTCTCCATTCCTCGGTGGTCCATTGTCATCATCATGGATATGGCCCACTCCAGCATGGAACCATACTCGTCCATCTTTCCTTTGAATTCCAGTATTACTAAGCTGACTAGAAGTGATATCCTTCCCGGTGTTTTTCTTTTTTGATGCGTCGTTTGCTGTATAAACTGTTGCTTGTGAGACGCTAGACTTGCTTGTGCTGCTAACTTGCTAGATAAAAGAAGATAATAAACATTCACTTTTCTATTTTTCTAAAAAAAATTATTTGCACATGGGAAATTGATAATAAGAGGCACTTCTTCGTTGTTCCCAATGACACTGACATATTTGTTTAGTAAACATTATCGAAGTTCCCATGACATGTGAAAGTATGTCAATCAAAGTTATATTACCAACATGATTGAACAAAATAAGAAAAGACAAATGTTTTAATAAATAACAATCAGCTAAAGTTTTAATTTTTATTTAAAAAATTAGTAATAATGGTCTTACCCTAACCGCAACTGTAGGTAATCTTCCAAAAAATTGTGAACGAAAAGTGACGCTAGAATGTTTGTTTAGACCGTACGTTCCAAATGAAATTTTTGGTTCCGGAGGATAATGGTCTGTTGATAATTTCAGAAACCTGTTTTTCCATAACTTTTTAAGGCCAAAAACATTTCGTCTGCAAGGCCAGAGCAGCGCCATGTTTGTTTGCATCGAGAGAATCGACTGAATTTTCGATTACAGCTGACGACAAATACATTGGTACCAACCACTGAACAATAGTTTTGTATTGCCGGCTAAATCAATGTAACGCATTTAATGTCGTATAATTAGAGAAATACTACAAAAACTTAATAGGAAACACGAATTTTGATGCCACCTATCAATAAGAGCCTAGCGAAGTTGATGCACCACAGCGGCAGTGGAGCGGAGGTGGGGTAGGGGTAGACAACATTAGCAGTGAGCACCAAATGAATGATGTCGAGAAAAGCTGAAAATTATTCTTAAATTCATTCTTGTCTGAATTTTCTTCCAATTGATATATCTTCAAGCATACGCCGTCCTTCCAATTTATTTTCCTCGCAATGGTGCTCAGAAAGAAGACGTTGATTTGAGAAGGAATCTGAACTCTCATCTGATATGATGTTCAAAGATGTGTCAAAGATTGTAGTGTAACCTTTCTCGGTCACTTTAGAAACTTCAGAAGACTTCAGCCATGCTTCAGACGGGTGATGCTTGTTCAATTTTCACAGCTTAAACAGCTGTTAAAACATCGCGACAGTAGATCGCTGCAGTTGCCACAAGGTTCTACCCACTAGGATCATCCTGCCAGGATCTGTTTGACAGCATCCTGGAGCTGGAGCTGGAGCTGGGCTGAGTGGATGAATGAGCTTTCATGCAAAGTGAAACCGGCCTTGTGAAAAACATGGCTGGATTTGGTCGTCTTTTGGCTTGGTGGAGAATTCTCTTAGTTTTTCTTATCTTGTGGCTTGTGGTGCTTCTTCTTTCTGGTGTTCGTTCACCAAATCCGTCACCAAGCCCAGAGCTTGTTGATCGAATGCATAAAGCGTTCAAAGATTTACAAGCTCTTAAACAGCAGAATGCTAAATTGAGAAGCCTCTTCCTGGGTGCTCAGAGGTAAGATAGCAAAGTTAAATTGGTTTCTTGTATTGCATTTAAACTTAAACCTTCAACCATGTAAAAATGTGCTTTGTTTCGTCAATCTTATCTTGGAACCTTGTCTTCCAGTGGGACGCTCTTAGAAGGTGATCAAGTGGGAACCTTAGTGGATGAAAATGAGCAGAGTGGTGGAACACTCATTCGTGGTAAGCCTAAATCTATTTTTGTTTTTGTTTTAAATGTGACAATTTTCTCTATATTTTATTGAATGTAATAATGTGCATCTTACCATAGGGCAAGATGAACCAGGCTCAGGCTATGAGGAAATTCTACGAAAGTTGTATAATGGAATAACTGAATTAGGATTTTATACAAAGGCAGAACTAAAGATGGCTGTGAAACAAATTAAAGAGGAACCTACATCAGCCACCATTAACCGACTTTTAGCCTTGCAAGCTGGAATTCGAGAACATAAACAGTAGGAATTTTAGAAGTGTTTTGCTGTTATGAAGTCATTGTTACTTCCTAATATTATTAAAAAACTCTTTTTCCTTTAAACAGGTCTCTTTTAAAATCACTCTCTCAAGTGAAAGAAGAAGATGGGTATGCTCTTTGGCGTGAACAAGAATCAAAGGATTTGAGTGATCTTGTTCAACGCCGGATTCAATTTCTTCAGAATCCAGAGGACTGTTCTACGGCAAAGAAACTTATTTGCAATTTGAACAAGGTATGAAAGGATTAATACAAATGAAGCGCATTCCAGATATGATGTGTTATCTCAATCTCTCATTATACTTTGGGCTTTTAGGGCTGTGGATTTGGATGCCAGCTCCATCACGCTGTCTACTGCTTCTTAGTAGCTTATGGTACACAAAGAACACTTATTCTCAAATCAAAAGGATGGAGGTATCACAAAGGAGGCTGGGAAGAAGTTTTCAAGCCTGTCAGTGAAACATGTCTTTCCCCAGAAGGTGACAGTCTTGCAAATTGGCCAGGTATTTCTTTCTTCTAATTTTTAAAATAAATTTAATGACTTAACTTCCTTTGCTGAAGTTTCGATATTTTAAGTTAGGCAACTTAAATTTTCTTCTCTTATCTCAGGAAAACCCGACACTCAAGTCCTAGTGCTTCCTATTATTGATTCTTTGTTACCACCTCGTTCGCCCTACCTGCCTCCTGCTGTGCCTGCAGACCTAGCTCCTCGTTTAGCTAGACTGCATGGGCATCCTCTTTCATGGTGGGTTGGCCAATTTCTTAAATATTTGCTTCGGCCTCAAGCTACAATAAGCGATCTTTTGAAAAATACTGCGGACAAGTTAGGCTTCAAAGGCCCAATTGTTGGGTGAGTATTAATTCTTTGGACCTGCACTGTTAGTGCATTTGTTAATAAGACAGTTATCTATATTCCGTAAGCTTAGCCAGAGTCCTTACACTGGAGTTTTGCACTTCCAGGGTTCATATTCGTCGAACGGACAAAGTTGGTACAGAAGCAGCTTTTCATCCTCTCGATGAGTACATGCCTGCAGTTGCAGAGTGGTTTGATCAACAAATTGCCAATGGTAAAACAATTGATAAAAGACGTGTTTTCCTAGCCTCAGATGATCCCAAAGTAATATCAGAGGCACGAACCAGGTAGTTATTTTCCCGTGTGCTTTGTGTTCAATTCTTCTTTGCAATCTATATCATAATTTAAATATGTTTGTTGTCCTGTCAAGATTTCCAGACTACGAAATACTGGGAGACCCTGACATTGCCAAAACTGCTGCCATTGGAACAAGATATTCTGACACCTCACTTTATGGCATCATTATTGACATTCACTTCTTGTCTCGATGTGATTTCCTTGTGTGTACATTCTCATCTCAGGTATACCCATACTGCTTAATATTTAATATTCAAAACTCGATTTTTGTTGTTGTCTTTTGTGTAGTTTACATTGTTTCATAAAACATTACTTTTTTCCTCAGGTTTGTCGAGTAGCATATGAAATCATGCAAAGTCTTCATGTTGATGCTTCTGCCAGCTTCAGATCTCTAGATGACATATATTACTACGGGGGACAAAATGCTCATAACTGGAAAGTAGCGCAATCTCATGTCGCTAAGAGAAAAGAAGAAATTGATTTGAAGGTTGGAGATTCCATAGCAGTGGCAGGGAACCATTGGGATGGCTATTCCAGAGGAAAGAATCGGCGTACAGGCATGCAAGGTCTCTACCCCTCTTTCAAGGTAATCAAGTCATGATCAGCAATGCGGCCAATATTATATCTTGCCACTCCATCTTAATGTTGTTATGTCACTTATATACCCACTTCAACATTCTCCAGATGTAACATTTTGCTATTATTACATTTCAGGTTGAAGATCGAGTAGAGGCTGTTAAATTTCCTACATACCCTGAAGTTCCTCTGAAAGTGGTTCAAGATGCTCCATCTGCTGTGGAGTCATGAATATTTTGTTTTTCTCAATGGTTTGGTTTGGGATCCACGTGTGCCTTTTTCACCCGGCTGGCCCGGAAACTCATGTATTGTTTTAAGGCATCTTAAATTAATCCAAACAAGAGACCCAGGTTTTTAAAAATTTTACTTTAGGTTTCTTGAACAAATTTACTGTGTCAAATTTTTAACTTGTATCTTTTAACATAGAGCCTCAAGATTTGTAATAGTTCTTATTCATCCGCACTGTGGCATGACCTTTTGTGAAGTTGCTACCTTAATTTAAATGATGAGACTTGCAGTTAATGTTCTAGTCTGGATATTACCACCAGATGGCAATATTTATCTGTAGACTAACCTATCGTAATACACAGCACGTGGGGCCACTTATAAAACTGATTCATTTTAATTTTTTCTCTTCAGAATGTCATTTTAAATCTAACCTTCACATTGTTTTTTTTTTTTAAATAATTTATTCTTTCATTTAATTGAGTTGTATTGGACCTGAACTCTTGAATATTTACCGCCCTTCCCCTTCAACCTTCAAGGTATTTTCTTTGAGTATTTTGCTTGAATTTACTCCTGTCTCAAGTGCCACCTACTGTCAAATACTCACATTCAAATTGCCTTAATTATTCTCATCATGGAGGTATTTGGATGATTGACTGTCTTCCAATTAGTATGGTCTCTTACACACTTTATGTTTTTTCTTCGTATCATGAACATTTTGTTTTATCATGTTGTTGCTTTTGGTTAGCTAATTCAACTCTCAAATGTAAGTTTCCCCCTACCTATTGTTCAAATTTTAAAGCTGTGAAAATCTGTTGCCCTGGAACAACCATTAGTATTGTAAAATGCTGTACCAGCATATAAATATGTTGCATGTGTGTACATATTCCCATGTAAGTGTTCATGTGTATAAGTTTGTATTTATGGACCTATGTATATTTGAATTGTATGGAATCAAAGATCATGATTTTTATAGGTGTAAAATAGACTTTGTTTTTAAATTGAATATCATTCTTGTGTGTAAGTATTTGTCCAAAACCTGCATTAGTGTACCCCTCCTTTAAAACGCATGACTCTAAAATTTGTCAGAGAATAGATACTTGTTGATGATGTTGATGTGTGGTAAAGTGAGATGAACATCGTCCAGGTGACTGTTGCCGAACATTTCATTATAAAAATAATCAAATAACGTGTCAATGTCAAGAAATTTAATCTTGCTGGTTTACCTATTCATATTGTTCCTCTTGTTACATTACCTTATCTTTCTAAGCAAAAGTTTTGAGATTGGTTTCAGAAATGAGAGATAAAGTATGTAAGCTTATTCTAGGACATAGTACAAAGAAGTGAAAATTTTATCAAAGAATTGGTTGTTTTCATGAACACCTCATAATTCACAATTCTGGTCTATATGGTATTAAGGTTCTATTATACGAGTTAGACTCTAGTAGTGTTGGTTGTTGTTCATAAGGGACCAAAAATCTATAAATTTTACAAGTCGCTTTCCTTGGTTGGTACACTTTCCTTTTTTGTCTTTAGATCAAACTGGTTGATTCTGTCTTGACTCATCACTTTTGACCGCAAAGTTTTCATCTTGAGCACTGTTATCAACTTGACTTGCTATTATTTTTTATAGTAAACATGTTGTGTTTTAAATGTTATGTTTTGTTTATTTTTGTATGTTTTATTTTTGTTTTCTTTTTTGAACAAAGTTTTGTCAGCATTTGGTGTATGGTGAGATGACTCGTCATCTTAGAGCGATCAATTTAGATCTGGTTTTTATTTTATGCAGATTTATTGTTTCGTAAGATGTAGTTCAACCAACAATTTCTTAGTATTATGAAGAGTTTTCTCCAAACCCGCTTGCACCTATTTCCCTGTCCCCTCTGACCTGCGGCAAGAGCTGTGCATGGGTGAACTGAATTTACCTGGTCCGTGCACCCCATTCCAAAGCTGGATTTAGTTAAAACAGGTAGAGGGCAAGAATGGCCTCTTTGGTGCTAGGTGATGTAGGTTTATCATCTGTTAGCCATCATCTAATGAATTTTTATAGGTAAAGTTGATTTTGCCTTACTTTTGATTTGTTTTCTCTTAAAATACATTATTCTCACTTTCTTCTTACTTGTATTTTTCCACTGTGTTAGTTACTCTTATATCTTATCTTTTCTGTTGGTTGGGTTGTGGTGAATGACAAGAATAACTGTATTCCTGTTACTGCATTTATGCTTTGGGACCACCTCAGAAGCATTTCAGCATTTAAATTATCCCATCATGCAATTGTAAAATTTGTGATCTGAAATTTTATAGCCTTCCTAAACTGAACTGTGTACCTTTGGTGCTTACAGTAAATTTTGTGTGTGCATTTTCTCATGTGGCAATTCTCAGTTTGTCTGTTGCCTGTTTACATTGTTTTGATTTGATTAGTATTTGTTGCACTGCTGATATTGTTGATCAAAAGTTGATCGTTAAGACATCTACTTACTGTGATATTTTAGGCACTGTGTTTATTTGTAGTCATATGATAATAAAGAATGCATTTCCATGAGCTGTATGAGGTAAAGTGTGACTGGTTATTAAATGCAATGGTACTCCTAAATTTGCAACTCAATGTTTATTTCATAGAGTTTTTGTTTTATTTAATTTAATGATTTACACAAAAGGAAAACATTTAACAATGGGGTATTGCTTTCCTAATGTTACATGAACATGATACTCATGATGCTCTTTTTAAAAAAATATTACAAATTAGAGACTTTGTTTAGCTTTCAATTTATATCCGAGCTGAATGACAAATCTGAAGCTCAAAAGGTACAAATGAAATGTAACAGATGTGTTCTGTTAATCAGCTCTTCCACTCAACCAACACATTCACTCACGCGCACTCTTATGACACGAGCTCATGTCATAACTTCCACTCATACACGTACTAATATTATGTAGCAAGCTTTCCAGGATGGACAAGTAGTTGATGCAGCACTGCTGAGGAGAATACTTAAGAGACTTCGACAGAAATGCGTGGTCAAAGACCAGAAAAAATGTCACTTTCACATTATTGTAATGATGAAATAGCACAGGAAACCTCTTAAAAAAGACATCTCCCACTCCTGCATCCCCTCCTTAAAAATGCAGAATAGAAAAAAGAAATTCCGTTCACTAGATTTTGGCTTTGCACTTAATACTTAACTTCCTCTGGAGTCAGATTTCTGCCAGATCAACAAAGTTCTTCGAGAGTTCACTTTTCCTTTCACATTTTATCAAATATCACAATCTGTTCAGCTGAAGGGATAAATTAACAACAAAATTCTCAAGTAGCTATGAAACGGATCACTTCCTCCAGCACTTCAGTCTATTTGACTAGGGTGACCTGACCATAGAAGTGAAACTTCAAATCAAATACGTTGAACAGTGAAATTTTTAGTATGGAGATTTGATAGTCATTTTCAAATGGAAGAGGTCACCCTGTAGCCTGTAGGCCATTACTAGCTCCCACTACAAGCTTGGAAAATGTAAGAAACAAAAGATAAGGACATGGCACCATTTTGATAGGCCAGCACATCAAGTTAGAAAAAGAAAAATAAGCAATATGAACAATAGAAAAGCCAACAATTCAGTACAAAAATATTTATTAATCATGTATCAAAATGAATTCTCACACTTGAACTATCCTGACAGCTTTCATTTGCCCACAAGTATGGAAAACAACAAAATGACAGGTCATCTCGTACCCTACATGTATTCCAAATTTTCTCAATCAGATACCTACCTACAAACATATAATATTTCGATCACAAATCATAACTGAGCATATCAAGATTCAATATAACTGAAGAGGAAAAAAGTAATACGAGAAAAAGCCAGTGAAGCATAACGAATTTGGAAACTTAAAATTAGAAACTAAGCAACAGAACTGATGGATTTCACCACAAATGACAAAAAAAAAAAAAGAAAGAAAGAAATACATAGGGAGCAGTTGACAGTAACAACCACTTTACAATTTAAAATTTTTTTTAATTTGGAGGACAAAACTTGAACATAAAATTACATAAAATCCTTTTGGGGGTAAAATGGACCCTTAAAACATAAACATGTTTACTAAGTGTCCATCACTGGGCATGACTTAATACTGGTAGTACAAAAGCTTTCCAACAGTCTGACAATGGCTTTGTTCTCATAAATCTTCTTTCAAGGATGAGTTATAAATTACAAGTACAAATGTATCAAAGTACTCCATAAAAACCACCGGGTATTAATTTTTTAAAAGACATTGGCCAGCTTACACTTGTATTTGGACAATTGAATCAATTAAGTCAAGTGCAGCATGAAGGAGGGGAGGGAGGGTTCCACCAAAATTCATTTACACTCCCTCAAAGTGGTATCACAACATTAAGTACAGTTCATAAAATCAAAACAGAATGACAATACAGTGACCATACTTAAAAAAGCTGCCCAACACACATCCTCCACAATTCAAGTGTATCACAAGTTTCTCACAACTACCCATTGAAAAAAAAAGGTGGCGTAAATATTTCTTTCGTTAAAAAATGCGGGCCAAAATATAAAGTCCTGTGATTGGTTAAGCAGTAAACTCATCTCACATATCCCGAAAAGATAGGCATGCTACTGTCAATTGAAGTCAATACTGCATGTGAACACACATAGACACTTCAACAGGAATATTGGCCCAGGGGATGGTTCATGGAATGCATCCTCACTACCCTAATATTTCAACAGGTACCTCAGTCGTTCTGTCAGCAGATACTACTGACCCCATCGCTTGATCATTTTCATACACAAGTCAAAATAAGCCATAAATAAATAAATAAACGAAGGAGATAAAATAATGGAAGGCGTACAAGCTCAGCTTGAAAATAATAACTTGAACTGTTTCATGGCAACTATTAATTCGCTTCAAAATGAAGTTCTCAATTCGCTGCAATAAGTTAACATATATAATGCCAAAGAACTGCAGCCAAATTCAGGAGAAGCAAGAAGTCTAAATTGGAGCAGCACAGTACTGATGATTGCCAAATTTGTATTGAAATATATTCTAATGACTGCCTAAACCTTTTCATGATCAGTTGCCCTCCTCATTATTATTATCATTAATAATATAACTACCATGAGAAAATAAGCAACTCCTGTGATACTACTGCAATGACTGCTTCAAATTCATGAATTCAATGCAGGCTGTCTCTTTACAATGCCACTGAGACCACCTCCATCTTCCCACAAAAACCTAACGGAAGACATAACTGCAACTTGAGCCTGGGCATGAATGAATCAGCATAGAGTGGCCCTTATTGGTAAGAGGAGAACTCCTGAGGGTCAGTCAGTAGAGGCCATGTTGAACTATTGCACCCAGCGTCTCTTTCCCAAATCTGTGAAAAATAACAACCTCAAATACTGTTGCAAGAACAGGGATTAACAAGGTAAAATTTAATTGAAGATTACCTAATTTGGAAGAGAAAAGCTAGAATTTGTCCTGAAAGAGGAACAAGTTGTTGGTGGCTGCAACAGCAATAATATTCTCTAGAGGATGCCAAGCTGTGTGAAGGATTTTCTTGTTGAAGTCCAGGCAGTCTACACTGATATCATCCTTCTTCCTTTTCCCTCCAGTACAAACCTGCAGAACGGAAATTTGAAAATTTCATAAGAACAGACAATAGACAATGGAACGAACATTACAAAATTGATTCACTCAATAGTACCTTTCTAGGCTTGAGTAAAGTCTTGGGTTTAGCCACGTCCCGCGAGGCTTCCAAAGTAGCATCCTTTTTAGTTGTTCGGTCAAACATACGGAAGAAATTATTGTAAGACCCAGTCATAATGGCAGAGTCATTACCATTCCAGCAGCACTCAAATTTATCAAAAATGCAATCATTCTCATATAATGAGCATAATTTAGACCTTAGATACTCATGGACCTAGAAAAAATTCATACAATTTATTTCATTTGGCAGATAATAGTGGATAATAGCATCCAATAGAACACGATAAGAAGACATACCGGATAGGACTCAATAGGTTTCGTTTCCATGTGCAAGTCCCACACTTTCACAGACAGGTAGTCCCTTGAGATCATATACCGTCCAGAATTTGAGAGTTTCACATCCGATATACTTGAAATAATTTCTGAGAAGAAACTTCGATTGGTTGGATCTTCAGGCTCTTCAAACACTGCAAAGGAACACATTGAAGGTTTACTCAAGAAACCTTTACTAAAACAACAACTCATTGACTAATCGACAATGTCTTACACTTCGAATGCCTATCACAAAGAGCAGCTGCTCGCATGTCGCACAGCCGGATGGTTCCTTTGCTACTGCTATATACAAAGAGGTTGCACTCCACAGGGTGAAACTCTGCAGCAGTGATAACTTCTGTCAGTTCTTCCATGTTGGTGGGCTTAATATCTACAATATTGAAGCTCTGATCTGTTATCTCTAGATGCCAGAGATTGATTCGAAGATCATCTGCAGACAAGTATGTCTCCTGGTCAGAGTTAACGCTAATTGAGTTTATGTGGTATGTGTGCGCATTGGCAAAAATTCTTCGTGGTGATGCTTCAACCATGAGCTCCATGGGCTTTATGACAGGGACCTAGAGAAGGAAAAAGTTGTTAAATGCATGAGCTTTTAAAAATATTTAGTTAAGTTTAAGAAGTTTACAGTGAGACTTACTCTCAATTGTGTTATACATGATGGGTCACGAGCCTGCCCAGTCTCTTCTTTGGTGTTGTAACCCTCAACTTTCTTGTCCCTTTCAGACACCTTCCACAGTTTAATGGTTTTATCTGATGCCAGATGCAAAGACAAACAGAATGAATTTGAGGTAAAATCACAGAATCATCAGTTACAAAAAGCACTCTGAATCCACTCACCATTAGTGGACAGCAAGAAATGAGCTTGGTTCTTTCTCTTGAGCCACCGGATTTTATTGATTTTTTCTTCTATTTCTAAACTTTTGAGGTAATCGAACTCAGGTTCATGGCTCTGGAAAGTGCTGTAGACATTGTATTCTCCTCTCCTTGGAATTACACTTTTACTCTGAAAATAAGTTGGAAAGTATTGACGATTAAAGTTGGACAGTCAAAATTTTGAAAAGGATCAATTAAACAAAGATACTGTTATATACTCACAACAGGGTCTCTTTGAAATATGACAACACGTCCTCCTTTGTCGCCAGTTGCTAGAAGATCTCCATCATGGTTGAATTCAACACATGATATTATATCAGCTGGAAAAAAAAATAAAACGTCAAGAACTGACTAAAACCAAAATTAACAAAAGCTAATGCTGCGATCTGTTATCAGGATTTTGACACAAGTGCTACCAGAAGCTGTCAGAATGAATGAATTATCATTCAAACAATCAGACAGATTCAAAGCACAACCAAGTTAGATCACTAAATATCATCAACACACCCTAAGCTAACGCAGTTCTATTTATTTATTTGAGTTAAATCCAACTTCGTACATTAAAATCGACACTTTAGTTTAAGGTAGACCTTCGAATCGTTTGAGGTTATGGGCCGTCAACATAGGCAAGGACTATGACAACAAAAGATATATTTCCCCGGTCAAGAAAGCCCGAAAGAGTAATGCAATAACGTTCTTTCCAGCAAAATACATCAGCAAATTCCGTAAATTAAGGGCACTCATACCCCCAACGGTTTACATACCCGGTCCCGAGTTTTGCGCCTTTTCTTAACTTTGCAAGTGTTCGGACAGCGGGGGCGAAAAGACCGCAACAAAGTGACAAATACCCCAGCCGATTTGGATTTGTGCAGAAGGTTAAGAACGGGCGACATTATCAGAGTAGCAAACTCTGTAGGGGAGATTCGGGAAAGTGGGCGCAACTGTCGAATCCTTTAATTTGGCGACTGGAGAACTAGAGCGGCCGGACCAAGTCAACTAGGCTTGGACTTTACTCACCTTCCGTAACGTCGTCGTCCAGAGTCCCTTTAACCTGGGAAAAGTACCACTGCGTGTCTCCATTCCCTGGAAGAGACACCACCATTTCAGAATCTCGGTTGGAAGAAAACTAGGCCGGTTACTCCTCAACCACTGCGCGATCGCACCAGCCCACCAGCGCAGCCACCGGATCGGATCCGACTAGCCAAACAGAGGCCTAAATGGGTCAGGACGAAGATAGGCTTCCAAATCTCTCACTTACCAGCCATATCAGAACCCGGGGGTTATTTGAATGTGTAATTCAAACCTCACTTTACAAGAAAAGCACCTTCAAACGTTAAATAATCAATAAGGGAGGCGGATGGAAAAAGATTTGTCACATTTCAGAATTAGATTTCTTTAGACCGTCCTTCCTTTATGGCGGCACTCACGAGTGAAAAACATGTGACGTCATGCGCGATGCTATTTTTTCTGAACAAGTGACTGTCGCACCGCGTTGAGGTTTCCGTCTGCTTCGCTAAGGCGCCAAAGTTTTGGCGCGCGATTTGAAATGAAGCCATTGCGATGCTTGTGAGGGATCTGGGCTTGTCGGTATCCCATTATTTCAGGCCTTGAAGGAGAAATGTGAGAGTGGAACGTAAGGGGCCACCTGAAAGCGCGCCTAAATCACTAAATAAACCAAGATTGGTTGAGAGGAAAAGTTGCAATAAATAGTTCAAAATCACACAAAGTCCCTCAAGACCTCCAAAGACCTCTGTTTGGTGGCGAGTGGTTGAAAATAAAATACATAAGATTTAAAAACATTTTTAAAAAATTTTCATTGATTTACCTGAGCGTTTGCCGCCGTTGACGGCCGTGTTGATGATGCAGCCCAGCCTGGTGAGGGACGACTGGCGGATCATCTCCGTGGACTTGGCCAGGATCTGCCTGGGCGGCGACTGCGGCGACGGCGGCGGCGAGCTGCCCCTCACGGACTGCACGGACTGCACGGCGTGCAGGGCGGCCGCCTTGGCCGAGCCCTTGCCCGCCCCCTTGTCCTTCTGGGGCCGGTCTCCCCGCGGACTGGGCCCCCACAGGCCCACCCCGACGCCGACCCCCGCGTGCCTCATCGCCGTGGTGGACTAGGTCGGCGTGCTTGCGCACGCCCGGCACGCCTGGCTGCGGTCTGCGGTCGCCTGGGTCGCCGGCACGGGGCGCGGACGCCGTCAAGCCGCGTCAAGCTACCCACACCGCGCCGAGCCGAGCTGGGCTGGGCTGGGCCGGGTGGGCTTAGACGCCGATCAGCACCAGGGCGCCTGCAACAAAACGAGAGAGATCTTAGAGCACCTCTAGAGCGCTCGCATCGCAAGGACTGGCGGGGACTCCCAGCCCCCCCCCCCCTTTCCTCTGACACTCGGGTCCCGACTTCCCCGGGCCGGCCTGGACTGGACGGCCTGGATGGCCACCGCATGGGACGCACACTGTGGTCCCGCCTTTTGCGATTCGGCCAAGTGCAAGGCAAAATGCAAGGCAAGGCTTGCATTTCGATCTGCAAATGACATTTTCGCAAGGAACACCTAGCGTGGTGTATGCGTTTCCTATAATTGCAAGTAAAAACTTGCAGAAACGCAATGCATTAATTGCACTGCCTCCCGCCTTGCGATTCTGCAAGGCAGAACGGGGCAAAACGCAAGGTTTGCCCTGCGCAGTCGCATGGAAGGCCTTGCAGAATTGCAAGTCCATCCGCACTTCGACGATGCAGGCCGTCCCTTGCGGTAATGCAATGGCTGCTTTGCGATTCCGTATGCCTCGGCCTGCAGCTTGCCCTCGGGCTTGCCTTGCAACAGTGCAAGCAGACCATTGCGTCTTGACTGCAAGGCTACCCCCACCATCGCACGCAGCAGCCGTTCCCTCCGGCGCGCTCGGGCCATGTGCAGTACGGCGCCGTCGGAACCCTGACAAGGTCTGTAGTCTCGGGGTAAGCGTCCGCGCTACGAAGCTACAGGGCCGGGGTTCGATTCCACCCACCCAGTTGCGCATCTGTCCTTTGGGGCATGCTCCATGAGGAGGGGAAGATGAAGAGACGCATCGGGAAGCGTGCCTTGCAATGGAAATGCAAGGACTGCCTTGCATTTTTCTTGTGCGAGTGTGAGGGGCTGCCTTGCACGTTTGCAAGGCAGACCCGGGCAGACCGCACTCCACTCCTTGCGGGACCGGCAAAGCGGTCCTTGCACTTTTGCAAGGCATTGGGTGCCGATCTGCAAGGCACGACGAAAGCATTGACCTGCATTTCCTTCGGTTGCATGGCAAGCCTTGCAGTTGGGATGCAAACGTTCTACTGCGTTTTGGTACCCCATGGAGCCTTACAAAAGTGCAAGACACGAGCTAACCGTGCATGCCAATTAGAAGTCAATACCGTGCGGCGCATAAACACTCCGACCGCCTGATTCTGACAGCCCCCCCCCTCTCTCCCTTGCACCCGCGGAATGAGGAGCCCCACGAGTGAGGGGGAGGGAGACAGACAGTGGTGGCAGCATGTGCGGAATCAGTCAGACGGCGGAGGAAGCGACCGACGGGCGGATCCTTTGTCCTCAATCCTTTCCTGAGCACCACTGCCCCCCTCCCCTCCGGCCCGGACTTCCCTCTCTCTCGCTCCCACTACCTATATTAGCTGGCGCCCCGCAGTGTGCCGGCTGGGCGAGGCACTGCGAGGCACTGCGAGGCACGGCGAGGGCACTGCGAGGCAGGGACCAGGGACTCCCTGCCGGCGAGCCTGCACTGTGTAACCAGGGAGGATAGAGTGCGCCGGAAACGAGGGGGGGGGGAGTCTACTTTTAATAATAAATTCCTTTACTCGTCCCAGGGCAGCACTTCTCATCCCGGGTACACAGCACTCGACACCTTCGAGTTTGTCCGGCCCGACTGCCCCGCCGCCCCGCCCCGCAGTGAGTGTTGGAACCAGAAAGCAGGTAGCAGGTGGGGGGGGGGGCAGGAAGCAGCCCGCCTTGTTGACGTTTCCCTCCCTCTGCCTCCCAGTGCCTCCCACACAACCGCAGACGGCAACGCCTGGCGACGCCATTGGCACGAGGCAACGGGACAAACATCGAACGAACATGAAAGCGAATAAAGAAACAAGGACAGCGCGGCGCGATAGCCACCCGCTGAACGCTTATCGCGAGCAACGGGGAACCCGTCGCGTGGACATGGCGGGAATTTTTTTTTCTTTTCTGGGGGCGAGCGGGAGCCAAGGCCGGTGGCACGAGACTGCGAGACAGTGCGAGACAGCGGGGCGGCACGGGGGCACCGGCACCGAGCAACATGGGCCAGGCCTAGGCCAGGCCAGGCACGCCGCCTGCGACGTGGGCAGCACTCCGCGCGCAGGAGGCCGCGGGATGCCTACCCGCCAGGCGCTCCCCGTCGGCCGGGCCATGGCCGGGCGGTGAGGCCGTGACTCCCCGTAGGGCAAGCCCAAGCCCCTGGTGTTGCTCTGTCTCTCTCGCACTCCTACGGTACGCCCCATGAGTGCGAGAGAGACAGAGGGACGAAAATTGCTCTCGGAATCGGTCTGCTGCTCTGCGCCACCCTGTGCAGCGAGCGCGGCGAGGTAATGGCGTCGTCAGGGAGTCGGGGAGGGTAGGTAACGAGAGAAGGAGGCCACGGGGAGGCGCGGCCCGGCGCGGCCTGCGTGGCCCAGAGAGAGACCGCGCTGCAGAGGCGGCCGAGGCGGCCCAGTGAGCGTAATAGTGATGAACGAGGGGCGTAAATCCTTCCGGAGAGCACTGGCAAGGCAATCACCGGCATGGCGGCGGCGGAGAGCTCAAGGGGAGACTCCTCTTAAGGGGAGTCACGCGACCTGTTGGACGGCGCGCGCGTGCCGCCATGGTGCCGCGTAGCCCGGCGTGGCCACGTATCGACGGCGCTGTCGACCTCGTCGTCGGCCTGCACAGTGGGCCAGAAGACCCGTGGAGGCGGTCAAAGTCCCGGACGCGTTTTGAGCTCCAGCGTCGCTAAATGGGACTCGAACCGAACGTGTGACCTCACCAATGGATTGGAGAGTGGGGGGCATGGCGGCGGGAAGCAGCGGGCCTTCACGTCGCTCCGTGTTGGCCCTTCGATTTTGGTGGTTTAAAGTCGGTTTTCCGGGTCGAGTGTGGTATCGGTCGGTCCGTGAGCATCTAGCGCGTCGAGCTACAAAGTTTCGCGGCGATCGGTGCAACAGTGTCCGAGTTCTGTGCAAATTAGTTTTGGCGTCAGCTTTGGCGTCAGTGTTTACCCCGGCGCGGCACCGAGCAGCGCGCCACCCGTAGGCTACCTGGCCACACCAGCGCCCACGCCATCCGAGCAACCAGCCCCAGAGCCGAAAACTTCAAGATTCCAGCGGCCGGTACACAACCGTCGCCAGTGCAGTGTCTAGTGCAGTGTCTAGTGCTACCAGTGCTTTGTGTCGTGAAGATCAGTGTGCCGTGCCCGTGGTGCAACTGGCCGGTGGTGGATCCGCCGGCGCGGTGGTCGTGTGCCCAGCTTCCGCCCCCCTGCGGCACCGGCGCCGCGCCCCCGCTGTGCCGTTCCCCCGCGTTCAACAACCCGTTCAGGGAGGCGTTCAACGGGAGCTAGATGTCCGGAGGCCCAGCGGCGGCGCGCGTGCGATGCGGCGGGTGCCGCCGGGCTCCGGAGCGTCGTCTCCCCGGGCCCGGGTTTCTCTCTCGCACCCGTGGAAATTCCGTAAGGTGCGAGGGAGACGGGCTGGCGGGGCGGCTTTTCGGGGCCGGGCGGGGCCGGGCCGTGCCGTGCCGTTCGTCGCTGCAGTCGGCGGGCCCGGGGTTTACCCCGGCTCGGCTCGGTGCCGGTCCGCGGCATGGTTCGGCTCGGCTCAGGCCCTCGCCGCTCCGCTCGTCTCACGAGTGGATACGCGCAGGAAGATGCCGCGGCACCGCCGATCGGAGCGCCCCCAGCGGCAGTGGGGGGACTGGCGCGGGCACCGTGATACTGTGCCGCCCGCCCCTGGGGGACGAAGGATTATGTGGGTGGGTCCGAACGGAAAAAGTGGAGAAAATATTTGTGCGGACATAACTGAGCTTCTTAAATAGTTATGTTGATTGGTGTTTGTGATTTTAATTTGTAATAGACCGCGTGAATAAGTTTACAGATGTTTAAGCCGATGAGTCGGTTTTCACATGTACATGAGACTACACATACTTTGTCACACACGTAACAAGTCGCTCCCTTCTTGGGCTCACTGCTTGCCTCTGTTGGATCCAGACTATGTCTGGAGCGCATGTGCCTGTACAAGGTTTTCTTGTGTTCATATGTAGCTGGACACCGGAGGCCAGACAAGAATTTTTTTTTATAGAGAAATGATCAAAGTAGTCTAAGGCAGCCAGTGTTGTTACTCACAGTGAACATGCTTCCTTTGAGTACATCTTCACAGGTTGACAGACAGAACAGAAATGACCGATAATCGCGCGCTTTTCCTTAACATTTGTTTTGCTACTTGCTTCTTTTGTTCTGCCAACTTAATTAGTTCGCTCCTTTTTCAAGCGGTGTTTTCCCTTCCCCGGGCCAGTTTGAAATTTCGCGTCTCACGGTGCCCCGCGCCAGTCCCCACCACTGCCGCTGGGGGCGCTCCGATCGGCGGTGCCGCGGCATCTTCCTGCGCGTATCCACTCGTCTCGTCTCGCACCGACGGCTCCACCAGATGACCAGATGTCGGTCAGAGGCGACCCGCGGGCACCAGGCCGTGTTGCCAGATGCTGACCCAGGATCGACATCTGCACATCCCGACAACCCAGCCTGGAGTCAGCAAGAAGGATGCCTGCGCCTAAAGGATGAGTGCCTGTTCGGGTTTCGGGGTTTGGGTTCGGTGTTGGGTTTGGCTTTGGTGTAGGTCCTCCCCCCTTGCTGCTTGGACGGCTGTCGCGGCCGCTCCAGCGACGCAGGGACGGCCAGCTGAGCACCTGTAGTGACAGCCGCCACAGCGCCTGGCACGTAGGCAGCACCAACGACGGAGAACACCGAGGGGTTGCCTACCCGACGGGCGTCCGACAGCGATTGCGATTACTGCCTCGACCACACGCCTCCAGCCTCCAGGGTTCAGGGGGGTCCTCTCACCCTGGCCGCTCAGCACGACTGGCTGCCAGCATGGGCCGGGCGCCCAGCAGACAGACCGGCAGGCCAGTCAGGGCCCGAGCACTACCCCGTCAACCCGCGCCAACAATCAACCCAGGAGATCCCCCTGCCGCCGGGGTGCACTACCCCCACATCAACGCTGACGACGAGCTCGCGGAGCGCGTGCACCACCCATCGCCAAGCTGACCCGGAGCTGCCCCTTCACGGGGGCGAAGAAGACCGTCCCCCTGAACCGGTTGTGTCCCCGGAGACTCACACGTCCTGGTGTCTGACACCCATGGCGGATAGGTCTGCCGATGGCTAACGTCATACAGCTACTCACCGGCGGGCCGTTCTGTCTGTGGGATACAACACTAAGGGTCGAGTAGCCGCCGGGGGCCGGACGCTGTGGGCGTTCAGTCCCGGTCCGCCGGGGATGGGGTCGCTCTTAGTAAGGACGTACTGGTTTGCGCTCAGCAAGATTGGCGCGGCCAGGACGGGCCTGAATCGGCTAACGATCATACCTGGTCCAGCCTATCAAGTTCAAGTACCAATGGATTGCTCTTCGAACGAGGAATCCATTGGTGGGGTCACACGTTCGGTTCGAGTCCTGTTTAGCGACTCTGGAGCTCAAAACACGTCTTGAGTTTTGGCCGCCTCCACCGGTCTTCTGGCCCACTGTGGGGAGAGTGGAGGCCGTTCCCACTGTTTGAGCGCCGGGAAGGCCCCGCGACCCGGGCGGAGGCGTGCGACGTCAAGGTTCAGCTCGATACCGGAGCCCCGCAGCCGCGCTACGACACCTTTGACTTTGGCCCCGCTTTCGTGCTTCGCCTTTCGGTCGGCCCACATCACCTTACGCCCTACACCGCTCTCACCGTGCTGCCGATACCTCCGCGCGTGGCGTTCCGAACGCTCCGGGCGTTCCGGGCGTGCCGCCGCCGTGCCGCCGCCGTGCCGCCACCCCGCCCCAAACCATATTTCATTACAAGGACGCGCTCTGGTCCGCGCCGAGCGGCGCCGAGGTTGTAATTGTACCCCCGCGCAAAAACGCGGCGTCCGCGCGGGAGAGGGGATGGGGAGAGGGGTGGATGTAATGGGAACGGGATGGACCGCGAGGGCGAGGCGAGGCCAGCGAGGCCGCACCGCGGGGTGAGGTGCGAGTCGAGATGGCTTTCCCTCCCGGCTTTTACGAGTGCAGGGGCGACGACCCCACCCTGCACTGCCAGGCCTTGGCCAGGCCGCCCTGGCTTCCACATCCGCCCCAGCAGCCGCAGCCGCCGCAGTCGGCAGGGGGCGGGGGCAGCCGCGGGGCCGGGCAATGGCAATGGCAATGGCAGTGCTTGGGCCCCAGTGGCCACGGCAACGCACGGCAGGCGCCACAGAAGGCGGCCAGGACCAACCAGGACCAGCCAGGACCAGCCAGGACCTGCGAGGCAATAGAAAAGGCGGAGGGGATTAATCCGAGCACAGCTGGCAGCAGCACCGCTACACTGCCACAGCGCCACGGCACAGCCACACCGGAGTCGACCCCCCGCCGGCCTGCCCCTCCTGCCCCGCCCGCCCCTCGCGGACTCATTCCGAGGCGAAGTTATGTGCTGGCCGGTGCGGACATTCATTCCGGGAAGAGGGGAGGGGGAGGGGGTTCCGGAGCTCCGCCAGGCCGCCGCCATCCCTCTGCGCCCCGGCGCCTTGTCACGGGCTGTCACGGGGGCGCACGGGGGCCACGGCGGTCGGATCCGGCTCCCCGTTCTGGACGCACGTCGCGTACTGTGTGCGTCGTGTCTTGCGTCCGACGCGGCGCCGTGCCACGCCACACCGTAACGCCGTGCCTCGACGTCGACGACGTCCGGCTGGCGGGGACCGCGTCGGTCGTCCGTGTCGTCCCGAGAGCCCTGGCCGCCCTGGCCGCCCTGGCCCAATCTCGGGCAGGGCGGGCACGCCGGGCAAGGCGGACTGGGGTTTATTTTGCCGTGGCGTGGCACGGTGGCACGGTGGCACGGCACGGCCGACAGGAAGCCTCTGCAGTGCGCGCTGTGCGCGTCCCGTGGCGACGCTGGCTCGGCGCTGGCGCTGCAGGGCTTGGGCAACCTGATGCCCAGGATCTCCTTCCAAAGCATTTTCCCCGCCTCCCTGTCTCGTACCCCGGGCACCTGCACAGCCCGCCAAGGACCTACACTGACAAAACGAGCTTTTTGCGCCGCGACGCTGTGACTACCCAGGGGGTAGTCGCATTGTCGCATTTTCGTGAAATACCGGACGCAGTCCCGTCGAACAACGCTGCGTCCGGGACTGCCTACCCACTAGGCGCTAGACGCTGGGCCGCTGCGGGACGCTTTGCGATGCGACCCTTCGCCTGGGCTCTGGTTTATCCTTCATCCGTTCCACTCGCTCCACTGGCAGGAGGGCCAGGCAGGACGCGGGACGGGGCCCTACAGCCCTAATGAGATTCGCCGCGTGCCATAAAGCTTCAGCCGCGCACCCACTTGACGAGACGGCGACGCTTTTATGCTCGTTGCTCTAAAGTTTTCACCGCGCTTGGCGGCGTGGCGCTCGGGGTCAACAACACCCTCCTCGTCCTGGGACTCGCACTCGCTTCGCCTCCCCGACCCCTTCCTCGGCGACCGGGGCCGCCGGCCGTTCGCCGCTCTTGTCCGCTCGGCGGCACAAAAATAGACGTGGCAAAATAGCAGCGTTTTCCATTAGGGGAAAATGAGTCCGGGCGAACTGCCCTCCGGCGCACTCGGTGCAGCGGGCGGTACCGGGGAGGGGGGGGGGACATCCCCACCCCTCTCCACCGCCCTGCAGCCTCACCGCCACGCGACAACGCACGAACCGCGCCACCGGCGAACTAGTTTCAAAGTTAGCGCGCCTCGGATGCCGATACTCCCCGCTCCGGCATAGTTGCTGATGGCGCTGGCGATACCCCCGCTTCAAGAGGCTTCAAGGCCTCGAGACGCGCGGCGCGCAGCGCGTTGCAAAGTGGCAATCGTCGCGAACCAAAGAGCGGAGCGAGCAAAGCGCCTGCCCCCCGCTGCCCCACGCGTGTACCATCAATCTAACGCCGTCCCGCTGCAACCCTTCCCGACGGCGCACTGCCGCGCCGCCGCGCCACGCGGAGTGCGAGGCCCGACGCCCGAGGCCCGACGCCCGAGGCGCGGAGAGCCGTGGATTCGTCTCTGTCCTTCCCGGCCCCGGTGCGCGCCGTCCGCCCCCCGCGCGGCCTCGCTGCGCCCCACCCCGCCCCGCCCCGCCGTCGGCCGTCGGATGGGGCAAGCCGTCAACGAAGCGGCCGCGGGGGTGAGGCGGCCGCCGTGGCACTGCCTCATCTCGAAATCCCCAAACGCAAACAGAGCAAGGAGAGCGCGGGGAAGTTAAAAATACTGTACACACTGCTGCTGCGACGCCACACGGATGGCGCAGGACAGCGGCCGCGGCGTGGCACCACCCGCCCCGCCCCGCCCCGCCGCGCCCTAGTGACCAGAGCCGGGCAGGCAGGCAGGCAGGCGCCGTGGCTGTGGTTATGTTGACAGCCGCGGCTCGCCAGTGTGCGCCACACCAGGCCGCCCCGTTGCGGCTCCATGGTGGTCGTGGTGGCCTAGTTCGGCCGCGCTGCGGTGCGTTTGCAGGGGCTGCATTTCTCGGCCGGGGAAACGCGGGAAACTCGCGAAACTCGCGGCGAGCCTTTCATGATGATGATGATGATGATGATGATAGTGCTCTCGGCTTTGGCGCTTTTGCGATATTACTTCTCCGGGCGCCTTTCCGGCCCGTTTCCGTTCGAGGGGTAGCGGAGGCCCGGGCTGCGCGTGCATAGCCAGCAGGTGGCGGAGCGGGGTGGGGCGTGGAGCGTTGAGCGTGGGCTGGCGACTTCAATTCGGTAGAAGGCATTCCAGTCCGCGTTCGAGGCGCTGCGCTGTGCTGCGCTGTGCGTCGAGCCGTGTCCCGGTGTCGTGGCGCACGCGCTTCCACTCCAGCTTCGCCGCGCCGCGCGCATCCCCCGGCATCCTCCCTCCTCCAGTCGCGTCCAATTTGGCCGCCATCGCGGCGCTATTCACGACGAGCGTCGCCAGGCGAGTGGCGGCGCGGCGGCAAAGATACACACTCCGTGATGATGCCGCTTCAAGGGACCGCCGCAGTCCTTCTCCAGGAAAACTCGATTGGCGCGGCCAGGACGCGGCCGTCTCGCTGTCTCTCTCGCCGCGCTGCGGGGCGGCCCGCGAGTGCGACAGAGACAGACAGAGCAGAGCGACGAGACGGCGACTCTCCGGATCGGCCTGCTGCAGGGCCGGACTGGAGGCTGGCTGGAGCGGCCCTACCCGAGTGGCAGTGGCCCGCTGCGCGCTGCGCGTCGTCCCATACACTGTATACAGTACAGCCGCCACAAACTCGAGAAGGGGCTCAGCCTCGGCGAGGGAATGCAACGCAAACAGCGAAGCGGGTGGAGCGGGCGAGGCTACCCCCGCAGAGGGCGGGGGTTGAGAAAAAGGGCTCTGTTTTCGGATTTGCTCTGCCAGGTCTAGCTTCGCGCTTCTTCTCCACGAGGGTCGGCGCGTCCACACGACTCATTATGTGCGTTGCAGGATTAAAGCGGCGCGAGTGCTATAAATAAACTCGACGCCAGACTAAATCCAAATAGCGAGTGACCCCGACTGACCGGGGTCGTGGCTCGCTCCGTTTTAACTTTTCCACCAGCGGGAGATGCGCGGCTGCCGTTCGCGACGGCCTATTTTAATATTCTGACCCGGCGATGCTGAACCGCCGCGTGCAGAAATATGATTTCCACCCCCCGCGACCCGCAACCCGCAGCCCGCGTGACCCGACCCAGCATGCCGTCCGATGCTCCGTTTCTGCGGACGAGCGGATGGGAGAGCGGCGTGGCGTTGCGCCAGCGCGCATACACACCGCCCCGCCCCGCCCCGCCCCGCCCCGCCCCGCCCCGCCCCGCCCCGCCTGGCCCGCTTGGCGCGACACCCTGCTGCCGGCCATTCATTCTGGCACGGCGCTTTAATAAGGCGCCCATAATGAATAGAGCATCTGGGCCACTTCCGGCGGGGGCGGGCCGGTCCCCGACGATGCGAAAACGCGCGGCCGCGCCGAGAGTCGAACCCGCGGCCGCGCTTCAGAAGCGCACCCTCGCAAATCGCCGCCGATGGGGCCCTCCGGCTGAAGCTCGACGCACCACGGCGGCCCCCGATAGCAGCCTCGGCCGCCACGATGGAGTCCTGAGTCCTGCGAGCGAATTAGCGCTGATTGCTATTAGACAGTCCTGCCAAGCCCGCTTGTAATGCGCGCCGGCACCCCTGCCTGCACCGACCCGTGCTGGCTGCCTCCGAGCCACCCGTCTGCCTCTCTCGCACCCACAGTGTGAGAGAGAGACTTCCCGCTTGGATCGGGAATCGGAATCAGTCTTCTGCAGGAGCCCCAGTCGGGCCGAGCAGGGCCGAGCGGCCATTGGGGCTGATGCTGACCCCCGCCACACTGCCAACGCGCTTCCCCCTCGGCGACGCGGCTTCCCTGTAAATTTTTTCCACCCCCTGCCGTTCCGATCGGCCGTGCGCGGCGTGTCACCGCCGTCATGCCATCGCCGTGGCATCGCCATGCCGCTCAAAGAGGGTTGTTGATGCCTCGCGATTCTGGCGGCCAGCGTGTGATGGGTCACGTGGGCGTTAATGCGATAAAACGTAATTGGCTTTCGAAGGGACAACACCTGCCAGCACGGCCAGCACGCTGTGAAGGGGACGGGAAGGGATTTGACGGGCACGACACGTGAGTGCGGCAGTGGCGCCGGCCCGGCCCGGCCCCCGGGGACGCAGGGGGACGCATCCGGTCAACCTCACACTAGAAAAAAAGCAACAAAAAGAAGCTAAAAATAAAATCGGTTTAGATGCCGTTGTTGTTGTTGTCGTCGTTGTTTATTACTTTCATCAAAGTGGAGACGTCTTTTCGGCGCGCGGGCTTCGCACCGCTTCGCTCGATGACACACGACCTGGAAGGCGGCCAATGAAAATCTCATCGCGATCGTCTTTCAATCATCGGCGCCCTGACGGCCGCGGGACGAGCGGAGACGAGTGGGGTAGAGGGGCGGGGAGGCTGCGACCAAGACCAAGAACCAAAGTCGGCGGGGCGGGGCGAGCTCGGAAAGAACAGCTGATGCAGTCAAGTCCAGGCCTGCGAAGTGCGACCCCCAGGGGCCCGGCCGCCACCCGGCCGCTCGGCGCGCCACTGCCCCGAGTGCCCTTGTCCTGGCCTCGCAGACCGAGTCGCAGACGCACTGCCCCTCGGCGACAATCAACGGGCAATAAAGGGGAAAAAGAGTTCGGCAGTTGGGCACGAGTTCTGAGAAGAGTCGACCCCGTTTCGCGTGCAACTGTCTTGGCCAGACTCCGCCGCGCCGCGTCAAGGGAGGCCTGACTACCCTCGGCCGCTCGGCAGTCGGCGATGACAGCCGCGATGCCTCCTGGAATCGTCACCGAGGAAGCGAGAAATGGGGCACCGGGGAGGGGAGGCAGGCGGGGGCTGGAGGCAGCAGGTGCAAAAGAAGATGGATCCGGCCTGCGACGGCCGGAGGCAAGGCCGGAGGCAAGGCCGGAGGCAAGGCCGGAGGCAAGGCCGAGTAAAGGCACGCTCGGCAAGCTCCGCACCCTGCCAGCCGGTGCACCCTGCCGTCACAACCGCGCCAGGCGGAGGCAAGGCCGAGCAGCAAGGCCAGGGAACCGAGGAACCGGGGGCACGGCGGAGGAACCGAGGCAGCCAGCCGGCCGGAGGCAAGGCCGGAGGCAAGGCGCGGAGGCAAGGCCGGAGGCAAGGCCGGAGGCAAGGCCGGAGGCAAGGCCGGAGGCAAGGCCGGAGGCAAGGCCGGAGGCAAGGCCGGAGGCAAGGCCGGAGGCAGGGCCGGCGGTGTGCCCAGTAATTTAGTCCACGCTCGGCACGCTCCGCACCCTGCTCTGCTCGGTTCTGCACCCCCTTGCCGTTCACATACCTGCTTCCCTATTTCGGCGAGTACTCCGAGCAGCAACGTCTCCCCGCCACCTGGAACACGAACACGAGCTGATGAACCTCACTTGTCACTGCCCCTGCCCGGCGTGGGGCCGGGGTTCGAACACCACCCGCTGCGGGGACACTTTTTCCCCCCTCCGCTGCTCATTGCCCTACTTGGGGCGGTCGAAGGCAGCTCGAGCGGGGCGATCCACTTGAAGGCTGTCCAGGCCCTCGTCCAGGCCCTCGTCCAGCCCAAGCACTCGCCGGGGCGCACGCTCATTGGCCGGCGTACCCTCTCGCACAGAAATCGGAGCGGCGGGGCGGGGAGCGAAGGGGGTTGGTGAATGGCCCTCTCCCGAGCGTACCCACACACTCACACACTGGTTACCGAGGTCCAGCATGATTCTGCAGGGGAGGAAGTCTGTTGTTCTCGATTGAAGTGAGACCTATGGCTCTCCCTCCCTGCCCCTCTCTCTCCCTCACACACGCACGCACACATACACTCACACACACACACGCGCCCGCGCGCGCGATCGGGGCACACGACGAAAATGCGCGCCCTTCCGACGACCTTCACCGCCACGTCCCATTATTTACCCATTTACATCCTGAATGTCGCGGCTACGAACACACGCCAACCCTCTCTCTCTCACTCACACACACACACACACATACGCGTACTCCCTCGCACAGCGCGCCCGCATGGTGATCGGACATGGGGTGGATGTAAATGAAGCAGCGCGGACATTATCCGTTGCATCCGTCGTGCAAGCCGAAAACGCGCGGACCGCTGAAATGTAGAGCGGCGCGGCGGAGGCACCGCCAACCGAGAAAAATAAAAACTCACAGCGAAGAAAAACGAAAAGGAGACGACATAAAATGATGAATGGCGAGTGCCACAGAGTCAGTCATTCAATTCCGGAACGCGCGTGTCGCCGCGAAGGGAGGCGAAGGGAGAGGGCAGGGTGCAGGGCCCTCCGCGGCGGGGTTGTTGACAACTATAAAACGAGTATAAAACCCTCGTCGCGTCGCACGCTTCGCGCCTCGCACGCACGGCGGCACAGCGAGCAGCGCGGCCAGCGAGAGCATCGAGCGTCCAGCCCGCAATGGTAATGGCAATGCCAGGGTAGGCAACGCGGAGGCGTACGTGCCCGCGGGTTGCCTACCGGGCAAGGCGCTCTGAGGCCCTGACTCGCACGGAGCATCTGGCGGCGTGTGTGTGTGTGTGTGTGTGTGTAGTGGAAAAGAGAGAGAGAGAGAGAGGGGGGGGGGTGGCCGTAACGCCGCGGGAAAGCTGGGGGGCGCCAGACCGAGCCAGACGAAACTTTTGAGTCACGGTATGGAGCGATGCGCTGGATCGAGACCATAGCGCCTCTCCTGCATGCGATGTGGCTGGCGGAGCGCGACGCGCGGAGTGGAGTGGAGTAGACACCATGATACACTCGCTCGGCCCTCCCCGCCTTCCCGTCGAAGCACGCCGGGGGTGGAAATGCGAAGTGCCACCGAGGCGAGGAGCGCGGAGGGGGAGGGGGCGCTCTTCCACAGTCCGTCGTGCATAATCCCGCTCATGACCCTCTTACCTTTCGACTTTCGACCGGGGCGTGCAGATACTACACCATTTTCCAATCGACTGATTTCCCCCCCCCCGCCCTTTTTCGATTCCCACACGCACTGCGAAGCCACGAGCAGCGACAGGTGAGTAATGCACACCGCTTGTCCCACGTGACAACCAAATTTGCCTTCCGGGTACAATTTTTTTCCCCAAACCAGCAAACAACTTTTTTTCCGAGTATAAACGACCTTTTTCTGTTTTTTTTTTAAGTACAGCATTGCGGAGAGGGGAAACGCGGAGAGTGAGATGGCTTTTTAATTGGGAGATACCTCTCCCTCGGGGGTGGAGGGGAGTCTGTACTCATTGCGTGCCGCAACGACGGCTCTAAAATAGACGGAAACGTTTGGGCCCTTCCGAGTAAGTGACCTGCGACAGCCCTAGGCTGTGTGTGTGTGTGTGTGTGTGTTTGGGGGGGGGGGCTGCAGCCGTCGGCCGGCGTGTGACGTCACGCGTGTCAAGGAATGACAGCTGTCGGGGCAAATAGAGCGTGCAGTCGGGAGGCTGGCACACTGTTTCTCGGGGTTGGCGCGCTCGGGCCCACCAACCTCGTTTTCAGGAGTTAGCAGCTAACTGTTCAAACTGTCGGCAGTTGCTATGCAGTCGCGCCGACAGGCCTGCGTCCTGGACCACCAGACCGTTTGTAATCATTCCAGCAACAACCAAAAATGGACAAAATTTAGATTTGAACCCGAGACAGGTGCCTGCAGTGGGAGCGCGGCGCCACACCACTCTACTCTCCGCCCACGTCGATCTCCAATCAATAGCCGGCGAGCTGATGGCCCTCTGAATAATGAAGGTAGGCGCCACCGAACCGGAGCCCCTCAAAATGATGTAGTCGGCCTGCTCAAACTTCCAGGCGGCCAAATTAAGCGTCCGGCCGAGGGCGAGTCCTTACTCACAGCCCGAGACCACCGAGACCGAGAGGCAGACGGTTTGTCTCGCAGACAAACGAGCCAACGGCGCGGTCGAGCGATACACAAATTGAGCACAGCCTCGAGGCGGTCAAGCGGATCCTCTGCCGTGAAGAGGATTGTGCCCTGAATTCGCCCACTTCGCCCCAACGCGGCGAGACTCGCGCATGGCGGCATAGCATGGCCCCGTTCCGGAAATCGCTGACAATACCTCCCCATGGCCGCCGTGGCCTACAAAGAAAGAACTAAAGGGGGCGGGGCGGGTGGCATTACCGCACCGCGAGAAGCAGGACAAGAGCGCCTTTGTCTTGAAGGGCGGTGACCTAGTGAGCACTAGTGAGGCAGGGCGCTGGAGGGATGGCCTGGATGTTGGCCTGGATGGCGGCCCGGATGGCGGCGGGCTGCACCAACACCGCGCCGCCAGCCGCAGCCCTCTGCACTCCTTCACCCCGCCGCTACACCATTAGTGCTCCATTTTGGCGCGGGCCAGCGCGCAGTACCGTGCAGCGCATGGCTGTCCTGTTGAGTCCAATTAGCGCGAGGACGCGCGCGCACATCCCGCATTTTCGCATTGCGAATTTGCCATGCATGAGCGCGCGCTGCGTCGAGTGGATGCCAGCACGCGGCGCCCCCCATGGCGCCCCCGCGGCCCCACGGGCCCCGCGATCCGGCTAGCCATGCTCGCCGTGCCCCAGGCCTGCCCAGGCCCCCACGCGGCGGCGGGGCGGCCGGCCCCCTTGGGGTCGTTGGGCCTCTCGTGAGGTGCTACTGATAGGCGGGCCCAGATCAGTGTTCCTCGCACTCACGCGGCGTTCCCTAGGGGTGCGAGAGAGAGGAGCGGTCTGGCGGTCACGGCCGTCGGCGCGCACTCCTCCGCCAATTTGGCCGGCCTTCTCAAGTACAATGAATGCTGCACGCACGCGCCAAGCACGCGCCTTGCCGTTCGGCTGCGTGACGCTGCCCCCTGTGGTCGTGGACACCGCCCACCAGACCCGCCGCCCACCAGGCCTTCCGTCCAGCCCGCCGTTCGGTCGGGAATATTAATTCAGCACCTAGTTCCGCATGCCCGCCGGTCGAGGCGTGGGTGGCCCGGGGTGGCCCCCGTAATCTCGAAACAGGTCCGTGGCTTTGAAGCGCAGCAGGCAGAACCTCCCCGAGGACCGGACGCTAGACCACGCGCGCCCCTGGCGGGTCAGCAAGGTGACTTGGCCTCGCCAGACACCGGTGGCGGAAACCTTATTCTCCCCAGTGCGGAGGGTTCAAACTGCATGGTGGAAAGGAGGCAACCCCTATGCCAGCACGTAGCGTGGAACGTCCTTCGATTTCTGCCCCCTATCATGATGCATCGATTTCTGGCCCACTACCAAGGGGCTTCGATTTCTGTCCCGCCTCCGCGAGTCTCAAATTTCAATCAGAGACGGGCCGCGCCGGTAACCCCCTTGAACCGACCCCACCCGTCGGGCCCCCTGCCGTCCCCGCGGGGCCAGCCAGCCGTCGTCGCCTGTCTGAGACTCGCTCGCAAACAATCGCCTTTTGTTCTCCAGCTGAAAAGAAACACCTACTACTCGGACTGACTTTGAAAAGAAGTATGAAAATGTTTGCTTTTGTTCTCGCCCTTCCCTTCGCGACCTCCTCCGCGCTGCCTAGGCAGCTGCCTGCTTGGCCGCCCCGTCCTCCGCCCCGCCTGCGTAGTTTTATCTAGGTCGGCCGACTTAGCCTCGCGGGGGGCGGTCGGGGGTTGGCTCGCCTGGCTCGCCGGCAGACCGCAGCTCTCCAAGTCCCTAACTAGTTGTTTGTGCGCGCGGTTCGGTTCGTGCTGCGCGCCGCGCCGCGCCGCGCGCGCCCCTGACCGTCAAACGTGTCCCCGCGGTCCGCCGATGGAACGGAAACGGCAAACAGTGAGCGGGATTCGAACCCTCGACCCTCGGCGCAGCGCAAGGGCGTGGCACGCGGGGCGCAACAGGTGTGCTTGCGTCCCTCGGCGTCCGTCGGCGGCCACGTCCCGGACCGGGGGCTCGCCGGGGGTGGGCTTGGCCCTCGGCTTGGCCCTCGGCTTGGCCGCGAGCTGGGACGGCTCAGCGCGGCCGCGGACGCCGCCGAGCTCGGCAGGGCCTGACGGCCTGGCATGGCAAAGCGGGGCAACCCGGCCGGATTATGGAATTTGAATTGTCATCCCATTGTGGCGCCCAGCAAGTCCCTCCGGAGCTGGAGCTGCTGGATTTAACCGCCAGTCACGTGCCGCACTCCGCGTCGACTCCGCCACCAACGTCACCAGCGTCTCCAGCCCGTCGTCGTCGTCTCCCGGCTCGCGGAAGCGCACTCCACTCAATTTCCTGAGTTGTTTAGTGGACTTCCGCCCAAATTAGAAAACTTTTCTGTGTGGCCCCTGGCCTGGGTTCTAGGTGCACGGAGCGTCCTCGGCGTCGCACTGTCCACTGTCCGCCTCCTCGATGCTGGCCCCGAGAGGGGTGCACCGAGCGTCGTGTTGTCCACCTCCTCGGTGTTTGTCGCCATGCGGGTAAACACCGGCCCTCCCTGGCGCCGTGCCACAGTGCGGCATGCGGCACGCGGCACGGCGCGGCACGGCGCGGCACACACCCTCATTGACGGCTCCCACTGCCTGTGTACTGTTGCCGGGCCGGGTGCCGGGTGGCCGGTGGGCTGTCCACTGCAAACCCGCGTTCTATTTGCACGCTGCGGCACGGTGGCGCGTCGCAGCGCGAGGGCCACCACGCCGCCATCGCCCGGCCCAGGCCGCCGTCGTCCTAGTGCGCAGCGTGCGCAGCGCGGCGTAGTCGACCGCCAGAGTTGCTCGTTATTCGACCCAGGGTGTCGGGGTTTGACCTGAACGGTAAGGGTCGTGCGACCAGCACCCCGCAGTCCTTGAGCACCAAGGTGCTAGGTTGGGAGGAATTTTTCGTGTCTTCCTTTGAGAGTCGTCCTCGTTTGGGCCAACTTTGCGGCGTCATTGTGCTAAAACTAAGGTGCTTGATGATGCTCCATCGACGGGGTGGTGGACTTGAGACCCCCGTCTTTCATGCCCGAGCTCGCGCCTGGCTCTAATCACCTTAGTTTGGAGGCAGCGTGCGCCGCTCTTCGCTGCTACGGGGTACGAAGACGGCGTGCCCTCGGCATAGGCTGCACCTGACGGGCCGGGGTTGGGCGGCGGGGCGGCGCGTCTGACGACGTGTCTGAATTGCTCTGACGGCGGCGCGACAACGCCTCGGCTAAAGCATGGCTAAAGGACTCGTCTATTTTCACCCCGCTGCTCCTCCCGGCTCCTCCCTTGCCCCAGGACCGCCGGGACACCCTTGGGGACACCCTTCGGGGCCCTTGCGCCCCGCCCTTGGCGCCCCGACCTTGGCATGCAGTTGGAGCCAACGTCCACACGTGTGGCGGGGCGTCCACCGCGACAACGGCGTATCTGCCTCGGAAACGGCGGCGACGGCCCGTGCGGCCCGTCCCTGGAGGCAGATAGGGCAGCCCGTCAGCGACGGCGTCATTGTCATCGAGACGCCACCGCGCCTCCGCCGCAGGGCAGGGCCGGCCAGGGCCTTGACCGGCGTGATGGGCCTGTACACCCCCCGCCCGGGACTTGGGACACACCCCCCACCCGGGGAGGGCTGGGGGCCCAGGGGGCCGCGAGCAGCGAGCCAGCGGCACCAGCGCGGCCTTTGTTCGCTTTGAACGCGGCAAGCAGGCAAGCAAACAGCGAGCGGCAAATTAGTCGCCATTTAACGGCAGTCGCGACGGCGCAGCGAGGCGCCGGGCAGCGGGCCCCATCTCCAGTCGGCAGGCCGCAGTCAACGGCCACTCTGCCGGCGCCACCGGCGGGCTGTTTGCTGTTTGGGTTCAGGTGAAACTGGAGCCGGCCGACGGAGTCCCGTGACCTTTGACCTTCGCGATCCACGAGGCGGGCCACGCCTTCGCGCGGCACGGCGCGGCGCCACCCCACTCCTCCACCAGTAATCACAGGCCGCGCGCTCTGCGTGTCTGTGCAGTGTGTGTGCCTGCGTGCGCGTGTGTGCGTCGGTGTGAGGGCGCGAGGGACAAAACGGTTTTGATTGGCTGTGTGTCAGTAGGGTACCATATCGTGATTGGCCGGCACACGCTGTCGACCTTACGGGCAGGCCGAGGGGGGAAGGGGGTGAGCAAGAGGAGGAGGAGGAGTGACGGAGAAAGAAGAGAGAGAGGTCGGACAAGTGACCTCCGGAACCCGACCGGAGTCTTCCGGGTGAGCGTGTAGAGCGGCCTGTCCGCCCCCCACCCCCGCCCCTCGCAGCCGTCGGCAGAGACGAGCAGTGACGGCCGAAAGCGCCGAAAGGTTAGCGAGCGCTGAGTGCGACGTCGTGTTAGAGTGTAGGCCCGCCCCGCCAGGCCACTGCTGCTGCCGCTGCCCGAAAACGCGGACGGCGCGGCGACAGGCGACGGCGCGACAGCGCGACAGCCGGGACAAACGGCGATACACATCGATCGATGGTGCCGCGGCCTGCTATCGACGCATCCCGTGAAGCGAGGGGCGTGGCGGGGCGGGGCGGGGCGTGGCGTGGCGGGGCGGGGCGGGGCGGGGAGCCGCCACACCTGGCCGCCGAATAGCGAAACAGTGTGAAACGCCGAAACAAGCAGGCTCTGCTTTTCGATACTTCTGGAGCAGGTTCCGGCCGCACAGGTGTGCGTGCGGACGTGCATGCGTGTGAAGCGGTTCAGGACCCGGACCCGATTGCCTTGGCTGGACTCGCGAGGCGCGCACCGCGCCGCGCCGCCCCACCACGCCCATGGCGACGCGACGCCGCCGCCCATGACGGCCTGGCTGGCTGGCGTACAGTGCATGCGGCGCCGTCTGATGGTGTTGGTACAGTGCGTCACAACGTCACTTCGGCGGCCCGGCCGATGGCCACTCGGGGGGTCGCCCTCGACCGCACTTGATGCCACTTGTCACCTCCATTCCATTACACGGAACGCCCGAGTGCGAAAAGTCGCCGCGGGTGTGGGGTTCGAATCCCCGTGGGACCGCATTTTTTTTTCAGGGGGCTCGCTGACTGTCCGGGCAGATGCTTCGGCCACGGTCACGACTGTTTGCGGACTGTTTGCAGACGGCCCCCTCGAGTGGGAAGGGCGCCAAGGGCCGCCCCTGCCAGTCCCTGCGGCCGCCAACAAGGGCCAGGGCTTGGACGAAGGGCACGCCGCCGCGCCACAGCCGCGAGCTGCCCGGAATAGGCGGCGCCGAAGCAGGTCCCGAAGACCGTCATCTTCGTCCCTCGTCGTCGCCTTTCCCTGCACCGAGAACACATTACCGGGCCATCGCACGCCTGACCTCGCAGCATCAGCCACGCGAGCGCGGAGCGCGATGGGCTGCCTGGGCTGCGCGACTGCTCCTCCGCCATCACGGCCATCACGGCCATCACCGCCACAGCCAGCGAGATGATGCATGGCTGTGCACGCGCTCCAGTTCACGCAGCGAGGAGGTTAGGTTGCCTCGGCCCGCGTTGCCTTGCTGCTTTTCACTTTCCAACTTTTTATTTTTCCGAGTCGGCCGCAGCAGAAACGAGCAGAGGAAACAGCGTCGTCATTGTTGCCCATTCGATACATCGATACACAGACCCGCTGGCCGCTGCAGGCTGAACCCGATAGTCCTTTTCGTCGCTCTGTCTCTCTCGCACTCGTCGGGCGTCCCGTATAGGTGCGAGAGAGACAGAGCGACCAAAACGACTCTCGGAATCGGTCTGTTGGCTGCCGCTGCCCGCGCCGCTCCATCATTCCATTCGGCCGATCCGAACAGTAATTGAAAACTCTCGGTCGGGAAACAAAGACGGCACCAAGTTTTCAGCACGCGCGCGCGCGCTCACTGGAAGTGCTCTGGGTTTTATGGGGCTGATGCCTGCCTCACACTCGCACACTTTCAGACAGCCACCCCTTCCCCGTCTTGTGCCCTGCCCTGCCCTGCCCCGCCAAGCCGTTACTTCACTAACTGACCTTTTCACTCAGCGCCTGGCCGGGCTGGCCGGGCTGGCAGCTTGGCTGGCCTGGCGCGCCGGAAGGCAGAGAGGAAGCTCCGGAGAGGGAGACGCGGTGAGCGGAGACGGAGAGGAAAGAGGGGGAGGGGGAGGGGAGGGGGCACGCTGCATGCGCCACTGTCCTCAGTTGTTGTTATCACGACGATTGGATTAGAAGTGTACTGGCAGTCGATGTCATGGGCGCCGATGGGAAGTGACGGGGAGGGGGGGGGGAGACCGTTTGACCCCCGCTGCTGGCCGGGCTGGCCGTCACGAAGGGAGGGGGCAAAACAATGTGTGATGGATTATTGCTCCGCGTGATGTAACCGGCCGATAAACGAGCAATCGCGGGGCGGGGCGGGGCCCGGCCGGCCCTTAATCCCTGCCGCGGGGTGGCTCTAGTGGCGCTGGGCCCCGCTGGTCCACACCATTTGTTGTTATCGCCATCACCGCAATGGCGCTGATACAAGAGATTGTCCCGGCCAACGTGGCACGGCGGCTTAACTGAAAAAAGGAAATGGGGGGGGGGGCAGGGATGGGAAAAGAAAGGAAATGGAAAGAATCCAATAACATGAGGGTGAACCAAGCGCACCAGCCTCTCGCAATGGCGGTCGACTCCACGAACCCGAATGCCCGAATGCACCGCGGGGATGAGGATCTGGAAGCGCTCAGTCATGTCTGCGTGGGCCTGCCTTGCCTGCCCTGCCTGCCTCCAGCCAGCGGCAGCACAGCGGCAGCACAGCGGCAGCACAGCGGCAGCGGGGCCAGACCCCTCGTCGGGGGGTTGGTCTCGGCCTCATATCGTCCTCGGCACAATACAGCGGGGTGGCGCCGAGGTGAAAGGAGACATGATCTGAGTGAGGAAAGGTTGGGCCTGGAGCTCCAGGCTGGCCGGCAAGGGGGGGGGGGAGGGGGAGGCATAGGAATAAGAAGAAGGCTGCCGTGTCCGTGAGCATAGCTAGCATGCCTGCGCCCCTGCACCCCGGCGACCCCGGCACGCAGGCGGCCAGGCGTGGCCTCCATCCACGTCCTAGTTTTTCGAATCCTCCGAACCCCCATCCCAGGAAGCCAGCCCACAGCCAGCCCACAGCCAGCCCACAGCCAGCCCACAGCCAGCCCACAGCCAGCCCACAGCACAGCCAGCCCACAGCCAGCCCACAGCCAGCCCACAGCCAGCCCACGGTACGGTCTCCAATATCCGCCGCTTTTTGCGCGCAGAATGCAGGCGCTACGCTACACACATCAAGGGGATGATGCTGTCGTTGAGGGGGCGGCCAGGAAGGCGGCCAGGAAGGCGGCGCGGCCTCCTTTTGAAAACGGCTCAGAAGGCGATCGGGTTGCTCGCAGAGGCACGGCACGCGTCCTAACGGTGGGCGGCAGAGCGCTTCTTCCCCGAGGGGGCGTTCACGTCAAGAATTGTCTGTACAAGCCGGAGTATTCATGACAAAGACGTGCAGAGGGAAGCATCGAAGAATACCGCCCCGTTGAGGACGGTCCGTCCAACTTTGCAAAAAGAATGCTCACATTTACTAGCCAGGGGAAGGCCTTCGGCCTCGATGCTGAGCTGGATTCTGCTGGAGATGGAAATGCATTTTCATCAGTAGTAAATTTGGATGTGTTTATTTTGAAAATGAGCCTCTCTTCTTTTTGGGGGGTGATAGCCAGGAAGTATGCTTTTGCGCGAAGGATTGTGATTCGGCAATGGTTGGTTTCTTCTTGAATCCACGGAAGGCTATTTAATAATCTAAAACTAAATGTTCCAACCAATCCTAACCTAACCTAACGGGCTCGTGACAGATCTTACTCTACTCGTGACAGATCTTTCCCTACTCTCGACAGATTTTATTCTCAAACTAAATGATCCAACCAATCCTAACCTAACCTAACGGGCTCGTGACAGATCTTACTCTACTCGTGACAGATCTTACCCTACTCTCGACACATCTTATTCTCAAACTAAATGGTCCAACCAATCCTAACCTAACCTAACGGGCTCGTGACAGATCTTTCTCTACTCGTGACAGATCTGTCCCTACTCTCGACCGATCTTATTCTCAAACTAAATGGTCCAACCAATCCTAACCTAACCTAACGGGCTCGTGACAGATCTTCCTCTATTCGCGAAAGATCATACCCTACTCGCGACAGATCTTATTCTCAAACTAAATGGCCTATGAAGCTTGGCGTACGACTATGGAGCTTGGACTATTGAGCTTGGACTATAGAATATGGACTATGGAGCTTAGACTATGGAGCTTGGACTATGGAGCTTGGACTATGGAGCTTGGACTATAGAGTTTGGACTATAGAGTTTGGACTATGGAGCTTGGACTATAGAGCTTGGACTATAGAGCTTGGACTATAGAGCTTGGACTATGGAGCTTCGACTATGTATACGCATATGAATATAGTAAAAATAAACAGAGGAAGATACCTCTTGTAAACTAAAGGTATCAGGGGGGGGGTCGGACAAATGAGCTATTCAAAATCCCAAACAGGGTGCTTCGCTTCGCTCAGCAACAATCATTCTAGCTACTTATAATATTCATATTTACATCATCTGTCCACAAAAATTGCGAGTTATTACCCGGGGCACAGCCAGACGCGATGGATATTCTACACCGCCGGCCTGCCAGCGGCGCAGCGACGCAGCGTTGCTGCTACCCGCCGTGTTGCTGTCCGTGTCGGACTCGGTGCCTCCTGCCTCGCGCTGTCCATGTTCATCCCCCTGACCTGAATCCCGAATCCGCCGGCCGAGAGCCACGCTGCCAAGTGCACTGCCGCGAAAAGATCCGCCAGGACGCGAGGGGCGTCGTCGGGGGCGTCGTCGACGCGGTGCTCGGCGGCCCCCGCTACCGCCAGATAGGCTCACCCCGCCGCGCGGCCGCGCTCGGCGTGGAGTTCACTAGCACCTCAGGCTGGCCGTCGTCGCCCCACTGTAGGCGCTGTAGTAGTACAACACTCAATTAGTCCATTCATGCCGCCGGGCGGGCGGGTCCGCAAAGCGCGAGGCGGCGGCACAGCCCGATGCAAAGCCTGCCCGCGACGCACGCCGCGGCGCCGCGGCCCGGGGGAGGGGGCGCGCGCCAGCCTGTTCAGAAATAGCCCCCATGTGCCCCCGCCGCGCCGCCCCGCGCCGCCCCGCGCCGCCCCGCAGTCACTGGGGCAGCGGCAGCCGTGGCAGTTACGAGCGGTGACCCGCATTGCAGCGGGGCTGCATAAAGTAACGTCCCATCCCCGGCCCCGCGGACTAAAAGTGCTCGCCGTGCTGCCGCCGTGCTGCCGCCGCCAAGGACGCGCCCGTCGCACTGCCCGCCACCCCGAGCCAACCTTGGCCATCTCGGGCACCGCGGGCATTAGCAACAGCTTGCCGAAGAGCGATCCGCGTCGCCGGGGCCCGGCGGAGCCGAGCCGAGCCGAGCCGGCCGGAGGGACGACTCGTCTTGGACCGCGTCTTCTTCTTCTTCATCTTCGTCCGCCCGCTTAAAATTCTTTGTAGTTTCAAACTCGGCGCTCGCGCTTCCCTTCACTCCAGTTTGCAGTCGTCATGCCCCTTTTCCAGGCAGTAATGCCGACTGCTGCAGCCACTTACCCGGGCCGTCCGCTTGGGGGGGTTGGGGGCCGCGGGGGTGGGAAGGAAAGGGTTGGTCGTGTTGCCTTTCCTCTTGACTTCTCAAATGAGGCCGGGACCCCATGGCACTGTGTCCCTCCATGCGCGTATGTGCTTGTGTGTGTGCGTGAGAGAGAGAGAGAGAGAGAGAGAGAGAGAGAGAGAGAGAGAGAGAGAGAGAGTTTTAGTTTTTACAAGTATTTATTGGGGGGATTTAATTTACAATTAGGGCCAGGAATGAGTTAAATTTTTTGTCAATAAATTGTGCATGCGGTGTTCATGTTATTTTTTATATCAGATGTTTGTGGTGCGGTTTGTACAATTTTGTGATATATTTTTTTAAATTTAAGTTACATATCTAGATAAAAATATGGAAATATAATTTATTTTTGAAGAATAATTCAATTAAAAAAAGTTTTAAAAGTTCATTTTTTTTTTCTTCTTTCTTTTCTTCTTTTTTTTGCAAGTATTCTTGGTTGCTTGTAGGATCTTCTTTTTGTTTCTGTTTTTGTTCATCTTGGGGTTTCAGTTGATTTGAAAGGTTTGGTGGAAATTCAAAGTGGTGTTGGTTAGATTGGCGTAGCTTTCTTCAATTGCCAATCTGTGCTGCAATCTTCTTTTGAAGAGCATAAGATAGTTTGGTTGAGGAGGATTTGATTTCTTGATGAGGGTCATGTAGGTCCTATAAATTGTGCTCTTTGCCAAGTTTACGAGGAAATTTGCGTATCTTGAAGCTGCAGTTGTAGAGGGAAATCCAGCAAGGGCTTGTTGGTAGTCTAATTTTTTTCCTTGATTTATGCTCTTGGTTTTTGAGGATACAAAAGTCCAGATGGGGATTGTGATTGGGCAGTTAAAGAACATGTGGGCACAATTGCCTTCCTGATTGGGGCACCAAGGACACTTGGAGAAGGTATTATTTTCCAATCATAAAACTTCTTTGGCGTTGGTAGGGCATTGTGGAGTAATCTCCAAGAGATGTCCCCATCCCTTTTATCGGTGGGTTGAGAGTAGATGGAGATCCATGGAATCTGTTTCTCTGTCCAAGTGTTGAGCCACTGACTTCAGGCTTGGTAAGCAGAATTTTGAGGGATTGGATGTAGTTTTGTTTCTTGGATGATGAAAAGATTTTGTCTTCTTCGCTGATCTTGTACTGGGTGATTGAATCTTGGGACTCTTGTTGCTCTTGAATTTTTTTGTTGAAGAAGTTTTTAATTTCTTGAAAATTTCTGTTGATTCTTTCTTTGCTGGGCTTGGTTGGTCTACAGGAGGCATTGTCCATCCCATTTGGCATGAGTTGTTGCAGATTGTTGAAGTTAAAATATTTCCAGTCTGGAAGTATTTTCAATTGTTCTTCTGAAATTATGGCACTTCCCTGGAGTGGGGTGTGGCCAAGATTTGAGGGAAAGTGAAGAATGGACTATTTTTGGCTTTAAGTTGAGCCATGCTGTTAATAAACTATGATAGAATGGTGAGAGATTGGCTCTTGCAATTGGGTCGAATTTCTGGTTGAAGAAATGCTGTGGAGGAATTTCACCATAGCGGACAGGTTGTATTGGTGAAACAGATAAGTTGGCTCCTGGCTCAACAGATTTTGTTGGATGTCATAAGCTAGCTTGAGGCGTAGAGAGTGGATCCTGGCTTGAAAGTTGGTGAGTCCCACTCCACCCAAATCCTTTGGGCGAAGACAAAACCAATGTTTTCCTTGCCACACAAAATTGATTGATATTTTATGGACTTCATCAATAAATTCTTTTGGTGTTCCAAAACGTTGAGAGTATGTATGAGTTGGGCTCCCGCTAATTGGTTACAAACTATTTTTCTTCCATTGTAGGATGTCATTTGACGAACTGGGACCACTTGTTGAGGCAAGCTTTGTATTTTGATAGCAGACATTCCCAGTTTTTATCTTCCCATTGTTTTTCATTTCCAATGTACACACCCAAAAATTTCATTCCTTGGGAGTTCCACTGACATTTAGGGGAGTTTCAGTGCGGTTTTTCCATTTTCCACAGAAAAGACCTTGTGATTTTTCTTGTTTAGTACTGCTCCAGATTGTTGACTATAGATGTTGAAGGCTTCTGTGATTTCATTGAAATCTTGATTGCGTGTGATGAAGAAGGTGATATCATCAGCAAAGGAAGTACTTTTGATGGAGATGTTGGTTCTTGGTATTTTGTATCCTTGCAGGTTGATGAGGCAGTTTGTCATTATAAGAAATGGCTCGATTGAAATGGCATACAGTGGCCCTGCAATGGGGTCACCTTGTTTGAATCCTTTCTTGAAATCGAAGGGAGCAAGAAGTGAGGAGCCCATCTTGATGTATCCTATGGAATCAGTTAGAAGTGCTTTGATGTTGCTGCAGAACTTCGTTCCAAACCTTGCTTCTCGAGGAGATGATAAAGGTAATTATGGGAAACTTGATTGAAAGCTGCTTTCTGGTCAAGAGAGAGAACAGCTAGTTCTGTTTGCTCAGTGTTGGAGTGATGGATGATGTTTCTAATTGTATGAAGATTTTGGTAAATAGTTCTTCTTGGTACGCAGTAGCTTTGATCGGATTGAAGTAGTGTTGAAATAACTTGAGAGATTCTTTTGCTGAAAATTCTTGAGATTATTTATAATCAGTATTCATGAGGGATATTGGTCTCCAGTTTTTGAGGTAGAGCCTGCTTCCCTTTTTTGGTACAGGAGTGATTACAACTTTTTTCATGGACTTTGGTAGAGCTCCATTTTGCTGGAAGTTTTGCACCACTTTATGAAATAAAGTTTTCAGTTGTGTCCAGAAAAATTTGTAGAATTCTACTGGGATCCCATCTAATCCAGTGCTCGATTGGGTTGAGCATCCTTGATAGAGTTGTAGATTTCTTCTGTAGAGATTGGTTCTTCACAAATTGTTTTTCATTTTCAGAGAGTTTTGGTATTTCTGGTAGAGTGGGCTCTCGGAATTTATTGGGTTCAGATCTTGATCATCAAAAGAGTTTGAGAAACTTTCTCGAACCTTTGAGAAAATTGTCTTCTTGTCTGTCACAACTTGGCCGTTTATTTCCAGCTGGGAGATTGTAGTTGAAGGTTTGGCTTGTTTTGCCATCCTTAGGAAGAATTTTGATTGAGTATTTGCTTCTTTGCATAATTGAGCTTCAAGAAAATGAAGTTTTCTTTGGATCTGTCTTTGTACATTTTGTAGATGTCAGATTGAAACTGGATTGCAATCTGTGCATCAGTGGGAGACAGAAAATGTTTGGTATCAATGTAATCTATCTGTGTTTGTAGAAGATCAATTTTTTCTTGAACTTGGCTTCTTAGAACTTTGATATGTCTTTTGGAAGCGGCACACAATTCTTCTTTCAGTTGGTCCCAGATGACTGTAATGTCACTGTTTTCTAGTTGAGATTTTCTTCATAAAAAACTATTATGTTTTCAACAATTTTTTGGAACTGTTTACATTTTAGAAGGGTTATGTCAAATTTCCAGTAAGGTGGTTGATACTGTTCTCCAGTGGTGAATATTTTTAAGGTTACTCCAGCATGATCTGAAAACGACGGGATTATTTGGGTGTTGTTTACAAGATGTAAGTCTTTCTTCTTGATATAAATCCTGTCCAATCTTGCCATTGGATGGTTGTGCTGCAATCCTCTGTAGGTGAATTGGGTTTGTTTCCGCTGAAGTTTCTCCATACATCATGAGGTCATGATGTATTAGGAGAATTTGTAGTTGATTGGCCAATGCTCTTCTTATTTCCGAACAATTTCTTCTATCTTGTTCATGGAGTGTTACATTCCAGTCACCTCCAATAATAATGCAAGATGCATCATTGATTTTTGATAAGTGGTTTCAAGTTGGGTGATCAGCTGGTCTGTTTTCTCCTTGTTGTGTGGCATGTAGACATTTATGAGGTGGTAATCTTCTTGATTTTTCTTTATGTGGGCTGCTTGCAAGTAGCCCTCTAAAAGTATGGTATGAGAAATTAAGTCTACTTGTTGAAAATATTCTTGTGCTATGGCAATAGCTACTCCAGAATTTGACTGCACTGGAGGATTAATTAAAATTTGAACTTTTGTAAGTTTGCCAAACTTGTGTCTTCTTTCAAATTGTTTCTTGAAGTAGTAAAATATGCTTGAAGTATTTGACAAAAATCTTGAAGGCTGACTTGTTTGTGAGCACTCACTAATCCTTTGACATTGAGTGACAGAAGGGATAGCATTTTCTTTGAATTAATTTAAATAAAGTAACATTTTTTGTTATCTTGATTACTTGGTGACTAGTGCATCACTTGCACGTTTGATTCTTCTTTGTAGATTGAAATCTTGACAAATATTAGCTGCATCATTTAGTTGGACTATTAATGCACTAATATTAGTATATTTTTTGCCGCAACTTTCAGTGTATTTACTTTTCCTCTGCACTCTGACAAGAAGGATCGGAAATCTTCTTGGCTGAGATAAGATGGCTGTTCCTTCATGTGGCTCAATAATTGGTTGACTGCTAATGCTCCTTTGCTTTTTTGACTTTTTTCCTATCTGGCTTTCCTGCTTGGTCTGCTCCACTGCTAGAGTCATCATATTCTTCTTCATTTGTTGGGGAGTGCATTCTCTTGGCTGGTAACTTACTGATGCTTGGATCTATATCCATAACTTCAACCCGCAGAGAGTCTTGAGTTACAGAAATTTGTTCACTTATCTCAAACCTCTGAAGTCTTGTTCATCATTTGAGCTCCCTATTGACACATCAAAGGGTGATATTTTTGGTTGAGTTGTGACTGCTGGTGAAGGTACAATATTTTCCGATGAAATTTCATTTTCTTCTTGTCTTCTCTCTTCTGTGGGGTTTGGTTTTGATAAGTTTTGGGGGTATAAAATTTCTCCCCAAATGCTTACTTGTTGTTGAGGTTTATCTTGAGTGATTGGTTGTTGATTGCTGGGCTGCGCAGAAAAAGTAGGCATGAAGTCTGCTGCTTCTCTTGGTTGGGTCTTGAGGTGGGACGGAGTTAGATTGAGATGGCTTTCTTGTGTTGAAAAGTCTTGTAGCTGCTGCTGGTCGGATGAGTGGGAAATTTATGTCGTCTATTTCACGCTTCTTGCATTTGTCTATGGTGTGTCCTGGGGCATGACAGTGTGCACACACCAATTCATCTCTTTCCACATAGAGAAGGAATTTACTGCCATCACTGTTCACCATTGGTATTTTCTTTGGCGGGTCATTGTGTTCACTTGGGATCATGATGTAGATAGAGCGACGCCAGGATTTTACATGTTGAGATCGTCATGGCCTGTGTTTACCTTTAGTCTGGAAGGTTCGGAAACAATTTTTCCATAAGGCTCCAATAACTTCTTTAATTCTTCATCAGGGTACTCTGGGGGGCAGTTGGAGATGGTGAATTTGGTGGCTTCGGTGACGTATCTTCTAACTGGTAATATTCTTCGTCGATGATGATTCCACCTCCTGGCAGATTGTGTTGACGTGTTTCTCATTGGTTAGGTACATGCATACCCGCCCGCCACTTAATCGGGTGCAATATTGAATATTGGATCCCAAGATGATGTCTGCGACTGCTCGCAAGCATTTGTCTTGCGATATTGTCTTGGCATTTTCGATGACAATGGCTAGTTTTCTTGAAGGATTGTAGTTTGTTGATGTACTTGCGTTGTTTCGGTCCACAAGTGGTCTTCTGCTACTGCTGGTGTTGTTGTTTGGGTTGGGTGCGTTTCGAGGAGCGCATGTTGTCGATCGTTGCTGGTCGATGTTGTCGGAAGGGGCTTTGGCGCCAAATCCACCGGAAAAGTGAGCGTCTCCAGAGGATGTTGAAGCACCGCGCTGGTCAAGTTCAAATTGACTTACTGAAGAGTTGGTGAAAATCTGGTTGTTGATAAATCCTGGGGTTGTTGTTGAAGATTGGATGCTGTTCTTGGTCTGGAGAAATTTCTTGAGTCTTGAGAGGCGGCTTGGGCGTAGTTTAGTGAGATGTTGTTGTTGCCAAGCTGTTCACGAAGGCAGCCATGACAGTTACCGGGTTGGTTGATGGATTTGTAAAGTTGATTTATTCTTCCGGAGGCACCAGCAAGCTGCGATTGATGTCACATCTTGTCGGTATCTTCCTTACATTTTGGTGGAACAGTGATGGTAGGCGTTCTAAAGCCTAGAAACTAGTTAAAACTAGGTAAACACGGGGAGCACACTGGCGTCGCACGTTAGCAATCGGTCTCGAGAGAGAGAGAGAGAGAGAGAGAGAGAGAGAGAGAGAGAGAGAGAGAGAGAGAGAGAGAGAGAGAGAGAGAGAGAGGGAGGGGAGGGAGGGAGAGAGAGAGGAGAGAGAGAGAGAGGAGAGAGAGAGAGAAGAGAGAGAGAGAGAGAGAGAGCACGCGTGTTTCACTGTGACTGTGGGAAAGCATGCGCAAGAGAAGCAAAGAGCGACTGTCTGTGTGAGTGCGTGTTGTGTGTGAGCACTGCACATTCGGATGAGAGAGCACGCCACTCTGACTCCGTACCCGGTGCCACCCGGTGCCAGTTCATTGAAACAAATCAAATACGAGACAGCAAAGAAAAGCGGTAGTTGGGTTTCGCGCTGCAGGGGAACGTGCCTGGCTTGGCCCTTCCCCTGCTGCTACCTCCAGGACGGCTTCCATCTTTAAAACCTGGAAGAGGAAAGAGGAGGACGTGCAGCCTGTGCACCCCGCCGCCCTCCAAACTCCAGTCGCCAAGGCGTCCTGGGAGTCCTGGGGGCAGGTGCTTCAGACCGCGGCTGCCTCTTCTTAAACTCCATGGCCATGGCCTGCGCTGCCTTCCTGGCTTGCTGCCTTCTACGGTGGTCCTCACGGCTTCCCAACTATTTATGGGGAAAATAATTGGTACTTATTTCTCGCTGAAAATACTGGACTTTAGCCAAGTTTTTCTATTGTTCGCGGGGCGGCAAGTGCGCGGTCGGTCGGTCGGTCGAGTCGCGCGGCGACGGGGCGACGGGGCGACGGGGCGACGGGGCGACGGGGCGACGGGGTTGGGTATCGCCCTGGCTTGGCCCCGGCTGGGTAGGCAGGCCCGCCCGACGAGGGGGCTCTCCGGGGCTGCCTATCTCGCAGGCGGCGCGCCCAACTCCACCGCTATCGCCGCGGCCGGGCAGCCGGACGGACTGTCGGCCAAACCGACCCAGCAGTGCGGAACAAACTCGCCTCTCGATCCTGTTTCTGCCTTCCGCGACCCGTCAGGCCACCAGGCCGCCGGGGCTGCGCCGCGCATTTTACAAACACGCCCCACAGACAACACACAAGGCGGGCGCGGGCCGGCCAGAAAACACAACACGCGAGACGCGCCGTGAAAACAAGCAAACAAATAACGCTACCGTGTGGCCGCACCGGCCGCCCCCAGCCGCCCCCGCGCACGTGTCGGCCGCAAAGGGCTTCCGAGGTGTTAGGGCGCTCTTGTGTGTGTGTGTGTGTGTGTGTGTGTGTGTGTGTTGTGTGTGTGTGTGTGTGAGTGAGTGAGTGTGTGAGTGTGTGAGTATTCTTCCCTCGCGTGTATCCGGCGCCGTCGGCACGTGGGCCGTGGCTCCGCGGCTAGTCAGGGCGGGCCCACGCCGCACCCCGACGGTCAAGTGCATATTTGCGTGGAACGTTCGGGACCCTCCACCCAGGCAATCTCTCCCCCACGATGCGGCCACGTGGCTCCACTCGAGGTGCGGCGCTGCGGCGGCGTGGCCGAGGCGGACCGGCGACACGGCCGTGTCGTCGGTTTTATGCATTCGCTCGTGCCGCGCTGCCCTGCCGGCATCCGATCGTCTTGTTGGTGCTCTGGGCATGGCCGTGGCTGCCGTGGCACGGCGTCCCTGGGCGTTCCTATTGCCACTTGTACCGTCGGGGACCTCGTGGACCGCCCCCTGGCCGGCCCTACTAGTCAATGCCCTTTCGCGGGGGGGATCAACCCGCCCACACGAGTGTGCCCGTGGACGGCGGGGTGTGTGCGCGCATGTGTGTGTCCGTGTGTGCGCGTGTGGGTGCGGAGGTGACCGTGGGGCGGGCCGCGTCGTCGGCGCAAGGCTCGGAACAAGGGGAGGTAAGGGAAAGTTTGGGTATTCATTGGGGCTGGTTATCAGAGCCCCATGTCAAATAAAGCGCGCCAGCCCGGCAAGAGGGGGCGGGGGCGTCCAGGACCCGAGCCAGGGCCACACCACCGCCACGCCACCGCCTTCCCTCTCGAGGGGTCACGCACCAGCAGCACCAGCAGCGGCAGCAGCGGCAGCAGCGGCAGCGCGGGGCCGGCCGGCCAGCAAGACCCATAGCCATGCCCGGCCCAGTCGAGTGGAAACTAAAATGGCAGAACCGTTCGCGCGCCCGTGCCTTTCCTTTGCCAGCCTCTGGGTCCGTTTCTCGGGGGAAAGGCCCGAAAAACTGTGCGCGTGGCTGCGGGGGCTGCGGGGGCTGCTTGCCGCGCGGAACGGTGGGGCGGGGGACGACGCCCTGGCCTAGCGCGGCCCCGGCGGCCAAGGCGGCGAGGCGGCAAGGCGGCGCAAGGTAGGGGCCATGCAGGAGCTGTCCGGGCCGCTGCCGACACCCCGACACGGCACGCTGCAAGTTTGCCACGTCGAAACTTGGCGGGGTGAGGGGTGAGGGGACGGCGCGTGGTTGGGCGTGGCGCGGGCCCACCAAGAGCGCGCGACGAGATTTAATTTGAAACTGCGCGCGGGAAATTGAGGCCGGTGAGAGGAAGGGTTGGCGGCGCGGAGGGGGGGAGCAGCCTTTCCAAACCATTATGTACGTGCCGTTGCACGCGCGCAGGGGGAGGGGGAGGGGGTGGATACGAAGAGAACCGCGAATGTCACCGCAGTGCGCGGCGGGCGTAGAGTGAGTAGTTAAGATTCCCCCGCTTTGAAAGTGGAGGGGGGGGGCACTGGTGGGTCCGCCGCACTGCTCTCATTGACCATTCATTGGTGTTGTCCCTCCCGATCCCCAAACCCAGGCCTGCTACACTGGTTAGGGCCCGTTGGTTCCCGTTGCTTCCCGCCGCGGCTGGTATGATGCTGTCCCCGCGCGACCGCTTCGCTCCGAGGGTGCGAGAGAGAAAGAGAGAGAGAGGCGGAGAGAAAGGCGCAGACGGAGAATAAAGAAAGAGAGAGATTCGCGATCCGCTGCGTCGCCATGGCGCGCCATGGCGTCGTCGGGCCGATACAGACCTTGTTAGCGACCGGGCTCCAATCCAGCGAGCAGAGAGAGAGACAGAGAGAGCCAGAGTGCAGAGTGGCGGAGTGCTGGCCGGCTAATGAGGGAGCAAGCAGCGAGCGGGGAAGTCCAGTCAAAAGTCAAAAGGCACCACGCCGCGCCGCGACGCGCCGCGCCACGCAGACCAACAAGCACTCAACCCCGCCGACCCTTGGCCGCCGGCGACCTCTGCCGCCTCTGGCAACTCGAAGAGGAGGTCGCGGAGGCCGCCGTCAAAGGGTCGCGGTCGGGTCGGCGCGATGGCCTAGCCCAGCCTTGCCGGACAGTGTAGGCGGGTCGTTAGCACGATGGCGTGGAAAGGTGCGGGACAGGCTTCGGCGATGATGGGACTTTCCGACGCGAGAAAGCGCGATCAGAAGCCGCACAACGCCGTGGTCGGGCCGTGGCCGTGATGGGGATCATGGTGGCGCTGGCCGCGCTGGCCGCGCTGGCGCTGCGGGCGTGATAAACGGTGCAGCCGCCGGCGCGACATGGTGCCATTGTGTCCCCTCTGGGCCCCTCGTGTCCACTTTGCGTCTTTTCGTCTTTTCGCTATCTTGGCCATCAGGTTCGCTCCGCTCGGCCCATTGGCTCGGCCCATCGCGGTCACTCTTAATGCCCTCCGCTCCACGGCCTCCACGGCTTGCCGCCGGCCGTCTCGTCTCGCAGTCTCGCCGCGACGCGACGCGATTTGCCGATATCGCTCCGGCAAGGTCCCCGGCAAGCCTCCGGGCAAGCTCGCCGCGAGAAAAATGGCGCCCTGGGTTGCCTGGGTTGCCTGTCCGCCCGGCTCCAAGGCCAAGCGCCTGACGAAGGCGGGGTAGGCCGTCCCGCACAACACGCTCGTTCGGCGGGACTGCATAGCCACGGCGTTCAAGCCGCCGCGCCGCCGCCAGGACCGCCAGGGAGTGCACTGTTGTTCCAGCCTCCCTTGGGGCTGCCGCCTGTCGGCACTGTCGGCGCCGCACACGATCATCGAGGCCCTTTTCATGGATTATGGACCGCCTCGGCGGGGCGCCCGTCGGGGGGCGCCTGGTGGGGGCCTCCTGGTGGGGCGCTTGGCCTTCTCGGGGTTCTCTTGGTTCTCTCCTCCCCGGGGCGGGGCGGGGCGGGGCGAGGAGGCTCATTTCCCTGCCGCCCGTGGAGATTCGCCGCCGAAGGCCGAAGGTCGCGGTGAGGCGGCGACCTCGCCAGCCAAGGCCACTGCACGGGCAGGGGCGGCGGGCGGCGGCCTTGCACGGGGACAGGCGGACAGGCGGGGACAAGCGGACAGGCAGACAGGTGGACCGACAGTCGGGTATCTTGTTGAATCCGCTATGACTCGAGCCCACCAGCCAGCCCGCCACTCTGCCATCCCGCCAGCCCGCCAGCGCGGCGCGCCCCATCGGTGGCCTTGTTTACCTCACTCACACAAAGACACGCGACCGTGTCCCCTGAAGCCTCGCGGCCGGAGCGGAAAACAACCGCCACAAACCAAGCAAGCCAAGCAAGCGAAGCAAGCGATCCGGACTCATCCCCTCGGCGACCACCGCCACTAGAAGTGCTTTCCCCGGCTTTGCCGCGCGGTGGCCGCGTGCCGCGTCCGGTCGGAGCCCTGCCGACGATCGACTATCCACTGTGCACAAAGCGGTGCCGTGCCCGCCGTGCGCTGTGCATCGTGCCAATGGCCACCGCTGTCAGCTGTCCGTCTCCCGAGCCGATTATTGCTTTATCTTGTTTGGCTTCGTGTCTTTCCTCTCCTTCCTTTTGTTTCGTTTCGATGAAGTAGTCCAATCTGTGGCGGCCTGGCGGTCGGACTGGCATGTGCTGGCATGTCGATGCGATAACCCCCCAAATGTCACCTCTGTAAACAATGCTCGTGCATTGCGCCCCGTTCCCGTCTGGTCACGGCCTGCTGCACAGCTTCCTTCTCTCATTCTCGCCTTCCTCGGGAAGAGAGAGAGAGAGAGAGAGAGAGAGAGAGAGAGAGAGAGAGAGAGAGAGAGAGAGAAGAGAGAGAGAGAGAGCAGAGAGAGAAGAGAAGAGAGAAGATGAGCGAGAGTGAGAGAGAGAGAGAGAGAGAGAGGAGGAGAGAGAGAGAGAGAGAGAGATGAGCAGAGAGAGAGAGAGAGAGAGAAGAGAGAGAGAAAGAAAGAGAGAGAGAGAGAGAGAGAGAGAGAGAGAGAGAGAGAGAGACCGCCAACGGCGCACCATGATTCGTGCAAGCTTCCCTTTCAGCCGCGGCGGTGTGGCGGGCCGGGGCGGGGCAGGCCGGCCCGGGGCGGCCCTCAGAGAAGACTTATTATGCCATTATCGAGCGAAGCTTCTGCTTCTCTTGTGGGCAGAGAGGGCTCGGCACTGCTCGACACGGTACACCACAGGTGTGCCCCGCCGCGCCGCCGCGCCGCCGTTCACACCCCCTTCCTGTGCACTTCGGGCTGCCTGTGCTGCCTGGGGCAAGGCCTGGGGCAAGGCCTGGGGCCGCCGGGCTGCCCTGTTGGGTGTCATATTATCGCGTCCCTCGGCTCGGCCCGCTCGGCCCGCGGTGCTAATGGAACCCGAGGGGGCCGTCCCGAACCGCGCAATGCGCCATTGGCGAATGAAATAAAAATGAATTTGACCCGAGTCTCCCCGACCCCGCTCGTGTCCGGCATGTTCATAATTTCCAATCACTACCGATTAATCCGATGCACCGGCTGCGAGAGTGTATAACTTAGCGCACTCTGTACTTATCCCGGCCCGTCGCTCGGGGCACGAGCCGATATAGCCACGCGCGCGCGTCTATGTGAGTGCGTGTGAGAGTGTGTGAGTGTGTGTCGGAGGGTCACTTGGAGTGCTTTCCTTTCCTTCCGGCCCGAGCGCTCAGCAGACCAGAGCGCGCGCCAGGCGCCGCGACAAGGCTTCGGTGGCGACCTTGCCGACCACCTCCGCCGCCGCGCCGCGCCCCGCCGCCCCGCCCCGCCCCCCGCCAGGCTGCACGGTACTCTCCTTGTGGGGCCCGCCGCCGAGGGCCCGCGCAGCACCGCACAGCCGGCAGCGGAACTAGACAGAAGACGGGCCCAACGCAGCGCAAACCGATTCAAACTTGGTCAAGGGCGGCGTGGTGGCCTGGCGGCCCTCGCCGTCGTCGGGCCCTTTCCAATGCCCCGCCGGCCACGCACGCCGAAAGCCGAACCGGACAATCGCGCTGACGGTCTGACGGACCGCGCCGCCGAACACACGGGTCGATATGCGACCGGTACACTCGATTGGATCGGAAGCATGTAGTGGCGCCGTCGGCAGCGGCCTTGCGCCGAACGGATAGCGCGGAGCGGATAGCGGATCCAGGAGGCTCTCCGGGGAGCAAAAGTTGTGGCAGCGCCAAGCTTGCCTGAAAAAGGCGTCACACTGTGGGCCGGAGGGCCGGTGGAGGCGGTCCAAATCCCGGACACGTTTTGAGCTCCACAGTCGCTGTATGGGACTCCGAACGTGTGACCCCACCAATGGATTGCTCTCCGAACGGTGGGGTCACACGTTCGGTTCGATTCCAGTTTCGCGACTCTGGAGCTCAAAACATGTCTAGAGTTTTGACCGCCTCCACCGGTCTTCCTGGCCCACTGTGCGCCGAGCACTGAGTGCTGCCGTGCTGCGTACCTCCCAGACGGCCTGGCTCTGTGGCCCTGGCTGCCCTGGCCACCGAACAGGCTCTCGCCCCGCCCGGCATGGCCCGGCACGCCGCCATACCCGCTGTGGTCGGTATTGCCGTGCAGACAGTGACAGATGGCGTGCCAAGGCCCTCACGCCGCGACGCCGCCACCGCGAGCTTCCACGGACAAAAATTATCGACACTCCAGCGCGCCCGCGCTGCACTCAGGACTTAGGCCCCCCGCTAGCCTGGAAGCCAGCCTGGGAGCGCAGCACGGGATGACGTGCCGGGCCAATTTTCCAGGCCAAATACCATCAGTTTGAATCTGTCCCCATGGTGTGGCGTCGCGGTGACGCCCTTGGTGGAGGGGGGGCGGGGCGGTGTGTCATGCAAATGCCGGGGTGAGGTCGGCCTGGACGCGCCCCGGCCCGGCCCCGCCCCGGCCCGCGCGGTCCGGCAGACTGGAAGATTATTCATCGGATTCACGGCCTGTCCCGCAAAGGCAGATCCAGCAAAGGGTTCACTGCCACTGGGCGACTGGGGGCACTGGCGGATCGGGGGGTCATTCAATGGGCAATGGGCCCGCCCGGCTGGCCCCGCTCCTTCCTCGTCGTGTCTGCGCGGCGTGTGCGGCGTGTGCGGCGTGCGCGGGGGCGTGCGGGGCACGCGAAGGGCGCGAACGCTTCTTGGAAAAGGGCAGCACGACAGCGGAGTGCGCGGTGGACGCGGAGGGGCGCGGCGGGGCGCTACCCCCCGCGGCGCGGGGTGGCCGCGTCATGGTCAAGCTGAGGACAGCGCGCCGCTCTGTGCTGTCCCTGTCGCACTCACAGGGCGCTCCGTAGCGGTGCGCAGTGCGAGAGAGACAGAGAACCGAAAGCACAGCCCGCCCACTTCTCGCTCGACTCGACCCCCGCCGCCCTTGCTTGACAATGTATTATTGAGCCGGCCGTCGTCCGCCCTGCCCTGCCGTCCGCTTCATAGAAGTTCCTCGAAGAAGCGGAGGCAGCTCGGCGAGACGGCCAGGACTACAACAACACGGGAGGGGACCGGAGAGGCCCGAACACACTCACCCTTCTCGAGATTTTTATTGTATCGACGGGACGAGGGGCACGGGGCGAGTTGCGCGGCTGCGCGGCGCCGGAGAGACCCGAGCAAAATCCCCCTCCCCTCCTTGCGGACTCAGGCAGACGACGCCTCGTCGCGCGAATGTATTCAGACGGACCGTGTCTGGAGAACTGGGTTATGAGATGGGGCTGCGGGGCACTGCGGGGCTGCGGCAACTCATAGGCATGCACGGGGGCCCCGTCCTGTTTACCCCCTTGGCCGAACCCCCCGCCGCCCCTCGCCACCTGTTTGCTCGACCCGCACAGCCCGCGCCCCGCGCCCGTGTACACACATAGCGCCCCCCCCCCCCCCTCCGGCCGCCGCGGAGTGCTTTTTCCACCGCGGAAGCGGCGGAAGTCGTGGCGGCCACGATGACGGTGCAGAGCAGCCGCCGCGAACACCGAGGAGCGCGACGCGGTGCTGGCGGTGGACGCGGACCTCGCGGCCGCGGCGTTGCAGCTGCCGACGGCGCCCCGGCCCGGCCCGGCTGCACCACCACCACGGCGGCGACTGCGGCGCGGGAGAAAGTCGTGCATAATTCATTCAAGGAAGCAGGGGAAAGAAACGCGTCCCCCAGGGCACGTGGCGCGAGGCACGTGCTTGCCAGTGTGCCAGCGCCGCCAGCGGTGCGCAGGGAGGGCTCGGTTTTCACCAGGGCGGCGATCGAAGGCTTCCCTTCTCAACACCCCACGGCCCTACGGCCCCACGGAGCGAGGGGACCTGCGTGCACTGCGTGCCCCGGCCACGCCGCCACGCCGCTCGGTGCAGATCACAGACCACATAAATTCATTCTCAACGAGGCGGGGCGGACGCTTGACCTCCTGGTCGCCACGCCGCCACGCCTCATCCCAAGGCCCTACTGATGCACTGGGATGGATGAGATGAGATCATCGGCGGCCGAGCCGAGCGACGCTCAGCAATCCGCGGCTTCGGCCGGCGGCCGGCTTCGCCAAGCGCCAAGCAGTGCAGTGCTCCGCAGTGAGAGAGGGAGAGAGGCCGGAAGCCGCGTCGCCACAGTGACCAGCTGAGCGATTCCGAAGAGTCGTTTCGTCGCTCTGTCTCTCTCGCACTCATGGGGCACTCCGTAAGGGTGCGAGAGAGACAGAGCGACAAAGCGATCTTCTGAATCACTCGGCTGGCAGCGCCGCCTGCTGCAGTCCGGAAAGGGGAGGGGGGGGCGTTGTGCCAGCCGCGCGACACTGCACCGCGACACTGCGCGCTGACGACCTAATCCGGCGGTAATTAATCAGCCTCCTTCCGTGCCGATCGCATCGCCGCCAATCGCAGTGCAGTGGCAGCGCGCCAGGCTCGCTACAGTCCGTCCGCGGCAAGCGCGCCGCGCCGCCGCCGTGACTCTACCGTGACCCGGCCGGCATTGGCCGTGACGCACGCGGCGCGTACCGCGGACGGACTGTAGCGCTGCAGCGAGCGGCTGCCATGCTGCCATTGACCGTGGCGGCACGGCGGCGAGGTGCAGGCCAGTCAGGGCAGCGGCCCGGTGCCGTCCGTTGTTGCCGCGCGGACGGGCTGTACCGCGGGGGGCCTTGGACCGCACTTAGATAAGCGAGATGAAGAGGCTGTGACGCCCCGCCCCGCCCCGCCCCGCCCCGCCCCGCCCCGCCCCCCCGCCCCGCCCGGCCGATGCGTCGTGCGACAGTGTTGTGTCCCGACGCGCTGATAAAGGGGGAGGGACTCGAGCCGTTGCCGCTGTTTTCCTGATCGCGTATCTTCGGTGTTTGTACGAACTCCCCCGCGGCTGTAAAGGGGAAAGGGGGGGGGGACTGAAGGAGAGCAAGACGCACTCTGTATACACCCACACAAACGCATACATCGTGCCCACGCCGCACGTGCACACGCACACACGCGCACACACACGCGGACAAATATAGTTTGTACACACGAGGCTCTTGCACCTCAGCAACTTTCCCGAGAAGTGTCGGCTGGGGTCGGGAGGGCCGGCTTGGGCTTGGGCGGAGCGGACGTGGGGCAGTGTCCGGGCAGTGCGGCCGGCCTACGTGGACAAGTGTGCCTACGTCCCGGCGTCCTGGACTGAGGACCGTGGCCACTCGGCCCCTCGCGTTCCCACTTCCCTCGCATGTGCCCAGGCCAGTCCACTCTTCTACGCATACGCATCCACCCCGGGTCTCTCCTCTCGGGCACAAGAAAAACCGCGAGAAACCACTTATGGATGCTCGGCAACCTACGCGTTAGGTCCGGACCATCCGGGCGCAAGCACACAAGGTATGTTCCCGCCCGCCATGCCACACCACGTGCCCTGCCTCACGCCCGCACGCCGACACACCCCTCCACGTAATCTTCAGCACCTCATCGCCGACGGCTGCCCCTGTCGTCAATCTTCCGGCCGCCCCGGCTACCTCGACGCCGCGGCCTTCGTGTCGCCAAACTTGCGAGTGTCTGCAGGACGCGTCCGCGTGTTCCATCATCCGGCCGCGGTCAGGACCGTCAGGACATCCGTCTTCCTGCACCCGTGTCCACGCGCTGAGCCCCCAAGAGCCCAACGGGCCACATCCTGTTGGCAGTGGATCCCGCCGTCGTGCTCAGAGCAGTCGGAGAAAAAGTGGCCCGCGGTGTGGTATACGAACCGCCCACCACCACCGCCACACGGTCCTTCCCTCCGTACTCACCAGTCAGGGGCATGGAAGAGGGATCCGATTGGCTCCGCTGTGGCGCGCGCGCTTTCCCACTGATTGTCACATTCACTGCACTAAGTGGCCGCCACTTGGTTGGCCGGCGCCAGCACCTCGTCCGGGATGGCCGGTACGGCCGGGACGGCCACTAGGGTGGCCCGCCCCCTGTGAGGACCTCGGCCAGCACGGCCAGCACCTCGGGCGGGGCGACGACGCGATTGGCCGTGACCCCGGCCGTGTCTGCGGCGGCGATGCGATGCGACGCGATGCAGTCCGTGCCACAGGCAGCCACAGGTGGCGCGTCCGTTCGAACGGGGAGGAGCACCAGGGCCGGCGCGGCGCAGCCTGGCGCAGCAGCACAACAAGCACGGCGTCAGGGCGCAGAACGCGGCGCCGACACAAACACGCGCTGCTTGGAGAGCTCGGCGAGTGAGGCGAGGCGGTGTAGCTCGCGGTGAGAGGGCGACTGGCGCGACTGGCGCGGCGGGGGGCTTCGTGTGGGGCTTCGGGCCGTCGGTGGCCGTCGGTCAGCGCGGGGCGCGGGCGCGGCTGTCCGGTCGGTCCCCGGCGCGGTCCCTGGGCTGGGACTCTGGGACCAGAGCGACCAGAGGCAGGGACCCCAGCGGCGGCGCGACGCCTCGGCGGGCAGCCTCGGCAGCCGGCACTTGGCGCTGCGCGTGGCGCGCGGTCGGCTCAGCACGCGGTGCGGTACGGCGCGGTACACGGCGCGACGCCAGCACGTCGAGTCGCGGGGAGCGGCGTGGCGTAGTGGTTCACTGCTTCGCTGGTCGCTTGCCGTTGCCCGCGCGCCTAGCGCCCCGCCGGTAAGGGGCCCGCCGCCCGCCGTACACAGTGGCGAAGGGGTGGGGGCGCCCCGCCAGCCCCGCCAGCCCCGCCAGCCCCGCCAGGCTACGCGCCGCCCCCCCAGGCCACCCCCAGGCCGCCCCGCGCTACGCCGTGGGCTGGCGGCCTGGCGGCCTGGCGGGGGCTCGTAAGGGGTGGGCCAGGGTGGGCAGGGAATGTAAGCCGAGCAGAGCAACGCCATCTGTTGTCGGACGGGGGACAGCGCGATCAATACGAGCCCTAAGCCCCACAACCCCCTGCGCGTTGGGCCTGCGGCACCCTCGGCCAGCCTAGGCCAGCCTGGGGTCTGGCGGGGCCCTAAGGGTCGCAGGGCCGAGGTGGGCCCTCGGGGACACTGTCCCGAGCCACCCTCCATGTCCATGGCCCACCCTGGGGCCCACCCCGCCTCTGTTCGAAGGGACCAGTCGGTCCGTGGACTGGCTGCGCTGGCTGCCGTTGCAAAGGGTGTCGTTGGATTGCACCATCCCAACTCCCAACAATGGGCTTCCGTTTCAAAGCGATCGGCGCCTTGTTTCGGCACTTTTCCACTTTTCTCGAAGAGACAACAATGCTCCGCAACCTGGTTAAAAAATGTTGAAAACTAAACCAAGCGCCACCACTGCCACCAAAACACTAATAACGAGGAACACGTTTTGGTGTTTCCTTCCGATTCTTGTGCAACTCACAGGAAATGCCGCGTTATATCGTGAACCTGTACGATTTCTCTCCAGTATCACTTAAAACTGGCGTTTTACTGAAGTTATTTTAACTTCACAGGGAAGCACCACCAAAGTTTGGCTTTCGCCTCTCGCTTGCTCGACGTTTACATCATTTGCCAGCAGTTCGAGGACATCCTGTACACATCCATTTTCGAAACGGTCAAACATCCTCCCAGGGTCTGGCGTGTTAAAAACAGTTAAAAGTGGGCAAAAGTATGCGTAGAACAGTTGTTTTGGCGTTTTGGCTTTGGCGCCGACAACGCAATATTTGAGCGAGAAATTTTTCATACTGTCGCGTTGTAGCCGCCGGTGCCTGCTCGAAAGCTAGTAAACAGCCCTAACCTCCAAAAGCAGATTGGTGTGTGAACGGGGTTTGATGCGCGCGGTACGCGGGAAAGTAGTGGTGTGAAAATAGCGTTCCGTGTTCAATCTTGTTAAAGTGATTGATTTGATTGCTTCTGCCTCTAGCTGGTACTTATTCCTCTGTGTAGTTTCAATTTGATACTTCTGTGGCTGCTGGAATAGATAACGACAAACGTTTGTTGTGAAAACTTCATGTACAGTCAACGCACTTGTATCGTTGAGATACTTTCCGAGCAAAGCACAAAATGTCTGCCAAGATAGTTTTACCTCGCTGTAAGTATTTTTTGCTGTCGTTTGTCAATCAAATATATCGATATCTAGACGGGCGCTTGCTCCCTTCAACATGACGCAACAGTCACGGCAGTTTCAGCGACACTGAACACCATGCCTATATCCGCCGATACCATGTTTTGAAAGTCACATGCAGTAAACAACAACATTCAAGTCAAAGTCGTTCAATTTTTAGTTTTTTTTCAGTTCTGGTGCGTCACTTGCGCTCTCCATTTCGCCCCCTAAAGCATTATTAGCATGCCGGCCGACCCTAGTTGGATGGTTTAGCGCGCAATGCTAATTTTGTGTCTTAACCTAGCAAAGCTCAATCGTGTAAGCATGATTGTTTCTTTTTTGATGAGACGAATAGATTTAGTTCGATAAGCTGTCAACCCTCATTCCGAAAGAAACGCCTTTTGCTGGTTTGATGGTGTTCTTCGTTCTTGTCCAATTATTGTTTCTATATGTGCAGCATTTTATGAAGTGCTGCTTGTTTCAAGTCCAAGGAAGATCACCCTTTCCCCCTCTGCATTTGGTATTATAATATACTTGTGACTCTAATTTCTTCTGCTTATTCTTCTCTCAGGCCTTTCTTGGCGTTTTATTAGGAACAGCAAAATGACAATTTTATGCCCATGATTAATTGATGAAGTTTTGTTGGAGGAGCCATTTTATCTAGCATTGTTGTTAGGCTTCTCCCAGCCGCATCCCAACACACTTGAAGTAGCTTTTCTAAATTAACGTTGTGTTCTTGCGTAAAACTTATCATACACCCGTTGAAAATGAAAAGTTCTCTTTGTTCCCAATTCTTCTCTTTTTGCCCTTCGGTATATGATGTGTTTTAGCCAAGCACCGCTTACAACCTGTTGTCATAGCAATTTTTTATTATTTTTATTTTTTTGTTAATTTCTGCTTTTGTGCTTTAGTTTCTTTTTGCGTTGTATTTCCTCCTCTTTCATACTACTTTGGTTCTGTTATTTTAGGTGTGCTGACATATATCCTTTGAAAATATAATTGCTGACGGACAAATCTGTTATCATTGAGCTTTTCCAAAGCTTACATTATGGATGTGGATATAGATGCCAAGATTCGTGAGGGTGAGCTGAATTCTGACAGCTCTAAAATTGAAGAAGGAGAAGGAGATGTTTCCATGAATGACAGTAATAGCTTGAATAACTCACAAAGTGACGAGGGTGATGTATTGCCTAAAGAAGATGACATGAATACCTCAACCCAATGTACCACAAGTTCTGAAAAAGCTATTATTGATGGCGATTCTGAGGCTTCAGGAGATTTAAATAATATTGACAATGCTAATCCCAATGTCAACCCTGATGGGTCTGAACTAAAGGAAACATCCCATGCAGACTCAAATGGTGCAGTTGAGGGTCACCAAACTTCAGAAAGTACTGTTGAAAATAGCTCAGCCCCAGCCAGCTCAAAAAAACGCAGACGATCAAGTGCCCTGCAAAGGTTAGGTGTTGGTAGTCCTGAAGTAATCAATCGAAGCTCTGGCAGAACTCGAAAGCCAAAGGTACACCATACCAATATGTGTTCTTGAAAAGTGGTTTTCTTTATGCCTGTTTACTTATCATTTCCTTTCTCCCACATTTTTCAGCCTGACACTGAAGATTTCCTTCCCACTGATGCTGTTTTGGGGAAATCCCCCAAAAAAGTGAAAAAGAGCATTGATATTGTGCCTAGTCCTGAACCCATGACAAAACCAGCCAATGGATCTTTAGAAGATTCTGTTACTGAAGAAAATGGAGCTGAAGAAAATGGGACTGAAGAAAATGGATCTAGTGATTTAACCAATGACCTAAAAGCACCTGTTGAGAGTGTGGCAGTATCAGAAGCAGTTGATGGAGGACCTGTGGTAAAGTATGAACCAGGTGATCTTCTCTGGGGCAGATTAGGTCACTATCCATTTTGGCCATGTATCATTATTCATGATCCAGTAGAACCCATTTTTTACAAAAAAGATGGTGAGTTTTTGAAAATATTTCCTTTTTCTGTTGACCTTTTCTGAATTTTAAAATACTAATAAATCCATTTCCGTATTCAATTTATAGGACGAGGTCGTTTGACTTATCATGTTTTATTCTATGGAGACAATGGCAAAAGAAGCTGGGTTGCTTCTACTTTGGTTTTGCAGTTTTTGGGTCTTCAAGACTTTGAGAGGCAAGCTGCTGCTGTTACTAGTGACATGAAGAAGAAAGACCCCAAGTTCTATCCCGGGTTTGTTATCAAACCTTTCTTGAAGGCCAAGTGGAACATTGCAGTGCGTGAAGCTGAAGATGTAATGACTTTGACAAGGTAATTTAATTCGAATTTTTTAAATCAACTTATTTCCTTAAGTAACAATGATTGTCACTTCATTTTCTCCTTGTCAATCCAATTGGTAACTTTTTATTATGTTTCTATAATTTGTATTTTCTCTAGAGATGAGAGGATGGATGCTTTCTTAGAGACCATGCCTCAAAGGAAAGGCAGAAAGTCTAAGGTCTTTGAAGATGACCAAGGAGCTGATGAAAAAAATGTAGATGCCTCAGCTAAAGAGGGCAGTGCAGAGAGTGAATTGTCTCAAAGTCCGACTCCAGGCAAGAAGAAGAAATTAGCTCCTAAACCTGAATCACCTTCAACTGAAAAGAAAAAGCGAGGGCGCCCAAGAAAAATTCAAGAGAACCCTGATGAATTGGAAGCAGGTACTCCAGAACCTGTTGCTAAGAGTACTCCAGGCCCTGGAAGAGGCCGCAAAAGGAAACTTCAGATAGATGCTGAAACAATTCAGGTATGTTTTTTTTTTTTTTAATATACCATGCTTAAAATTTAAATGTTTTTTGTACACTACCCTGCCTATTATGTAGATGTCAGGTGGCTGTGCAGGGCTTGTCTTGGAAATGTTTCTTAACTTATGTTTGATGATATCTTTTATTCAGAGTTCTAAGGATGATCCAAGCTTTAAAATTGGATCAAAGAGGAAGAGAAAGAAGAAAAAGGATAAGAAAGCTAAAGAAGATAAAGCTTTTAGCATTTTCTCTGAGAAACACTTGGATCGTCTCCGTGATGATCAACCAGATTGGTCAGAAGAAGACGCTTTGAAATGTTTATCTCTTCTTTGGGATCAGAAAGATGAGGAAGAAAAAATGGAGTATGTAGTTAAAATGTTCAAAAGAATGTTTACCTAAATTATTTTAAAGCCAATTCTGATCCATTCCTCTCTGCTATTTCAGCTTCATCCGTTTAGTGGCCTCAGATGATGTGTCTGAAGAAGAATCTGAATCTGAAGATGAAGAAATTGAGAAAGAAGATGACAGTGAGCAAGATGACACTGTTGAGGAGGAAGTTGCTACTGTTCAATCTGCCAATGCTGCGAAGGAGTCAGATGATGACGACCCAATTTTGTCAATACTTAATAAAAAGATTAACCTGTTCAAAGGATACAGGATGGAACGAGTTTGTCAAGGCTGTGAAAAGCCAGGTAAAACTGTCAAGTGCCGTGGACCTTGTGCTGGGGTGTTCCACATAGAATGTGCCCGTGGAGCAGATAATTGTGTAGGTCAATTCAGTTTGGTTGAAGATGCAGAGATCAAACCTAAGAAACGTGGCAGGAAGAAGAAAGAATTGGCATTGGAAACTAATGATGTAATAGAAACTCCCAAGACTAAAGCTAATTCTCGCCACAAGAAGATTTATGCTGATGAGGAAACTGATAGCGATTTGGATTATGCTGATGGAGAGGCTTTGCCTGAAGTCTGTGACGAAGAGGCCGTCATGCGTATGATTTTGGGAAATGCCGCAGAACTACCGGAGGTGTCCTTTGTGAATCATTCACAGAGTGAGAGTGAAGTGGAGGATGAAGATAATATGGAAGACAATACTGAATTGTCAGATGGCCCATCCTCCACAAATGTAGCCAATATTACAGATTTTCGCTGTGGTGATTGTGCTGTATCAAGAACTCCCCTGTGCTATGCCTGTGGACAAGCTTCTGTTCCATCTGGAGAAGACAGTGTCCGAGTTCGCTGCTCTGTTGGTCAGTATTCTTCCAATTTACTTCTATTGGTATCTCAATTGAAAACCCTTGTGATTCATCAATTAAAATGTGTAATTATTAATTCCAGCTCACTGTGGGAAACACTATCACATTGAGTGCCTGAAAGTTCAATGGCCTCAGACAATTTACAACCTCAACAAGGGTGTTGTTCATAACATAACCTGCCCTCAACATGTATGCCACACATGTGTATCAGACAACCCCAGGGACAACAAAGGCCGATTTGTACATGAGAAGTTAGTGCGGTGCATTCGATGCCCTACGTCCTACCATTATGGTATGTTGCCTTGCTTTCTAATGTTTTCAACATTTATATGCAGGGTAATCAAAATAATTTCCAATCTTGTGTTTTCTTAGGTAATTATTGTGTTCCTGCTGGTAGTAAAATTTTAACTGCAACACAAATAATTTGTCCAAGGCACTATGAACCACCTAAGAAAGGGAATCATCACATTAATGCGTCTTGGTGTTTCATCTGCTCCGTTGGTAATTTCTTTTGGAAATCATCCTTTGTCACCACCACACCACCAATAGTGGGCTGCAACACTAATCCTGTCTACTTTGCAGGTGGTTCTTTGATCTGTTGTGATCTCTGCCCTACATCCTTCCATGTTGATTGCCTTAAGATCAAACCACCTACCGGGGATTACATTTGTGAGGACTGTGAAACTGGTAGATATCCATTGTACAATGAAGTTCTTTGGGTGAAACTTGGTCACTACCGGTGAGTAGTTGTTTATCTTCCGCCTCTCTTTGTTCACAATTATTTTCTTTTAAATAGCAGTCTGTATATAATTTCTCTTTTATTATCAGGTGGTGGCCAGCTTTGTCCCTGTTTCCTACTGAGATCCCTGACAATGTGGAAAATCTTCCGCACAGAATGGGTGAATTTGTTGTCCGCTTTTTGGGAACTAATGACCATTATTGGATAGAACGAGGACGCTGTTTCATGTACCATGAAGGGGTAGGTCTTGTTGAAAAGCTTTATGTACATCTCATTCATTTTATTTTTCATACTCATCAACAATTAACTTCCTCTTTCTGTGTGATTTATTTATTTATATCTCAGGACTGTGTGGGAGAGAAAAAGACCACCAATAAATCAAACATGGAAAAACTTTATCAAAAGGGAGTACTTCAAGCAAATGAATTGCACAAAGATCACAAAGAATTGCGAAAAAAGATTCAGTCTCAGGTTAAAATTGCACCACCATTGGTGAGAAGTTTTTAATGTTTTCTTTTTATCAGCTTTATTTACTTATATTACAATGACAAGTGTATTGATATGTTGTGTGTTGTTTCTATTTGCTGCAGAAACCTCCTCAATATGTGAAGATCAGAGTGAACAAAGCTGTGGGCAATGTCAAAATTGTTGAAGTGGACACATCTACTATTTCTCCCTGTGAATGCAACCCAAATTCAGATCATCCCTGTAGTCCAGATTCTGAATGTCTTAACAGGTCAGTTGAATAAATGTATTCTTGTCACCTTAAGCTTTGGTTCTACTTATCATAACTAATTTATTTCTATAGGATCTTGATGGTTGAATGCGATCCCAACACTTGTCCGGCTGGAGAGAAGTGTGAAAATCAATACTTTGAGAAACGTATTTATCCATCTCTTGCGCCTTGCTTCACTGATGGAAGGGGTTGGGGCCTAAAGATCTTAGAAGACATTCCTAAAGGTATGGGATTGTTTTTGCTCCAAGCGTAGCTTATGATATGAGCCCTTGCATGAGACAGGATCCTTATTTGTTTCTCCTTGTTTTAGGCACCTTTGTAATAGAATATGTTGGAGAAGTGATTGATGATGAGGAGTATCAGAAGAGGCTGCTCAAGAAGCATGAAGAGAAAGATGAAAACTACTACTTCCTTACCATTGACAGCACACGAATTATCGATGCTGGTCCCAAGGGAAATGTCTCAAGGTTGGTTGATCAGTGATTTACTTACAGGTTTCTCTTATTACCTATCTTTGTTTTACAAATAATTTTCTTTCAGATTTATGAACCACTCATGTCAGCCTAACTGTGAAACTCAAAAGTGGACTGTTATGGGAGACACAAGAGTTGGCCTCTTTTCTCTTTGTGACATTCCTGCCGGCACAGAACTAACTTTTAACTACAATCTTGAGAGTAAAGGAAATGAAAAGAAACCTTGCATGTGTGGTGCACCCATTTGCTCCGGTTTCATTGGGGCAAAGAAAAATAAAGTGTGTATTTCATCCTTGTTGTTTGCAACTCCTAACCTTTTTTTAAAATCAAAACTCCATCTTGAAAGTTTTATTTTTTCTCTCTCTTTTAAATAGGCACCTCTGACAGATTCCAAAGAACCATCATCAGGAAAGAAGAAACGAAGAAGACCAAGAGTTCGTAATTTTATTGAAGATATTTGCATGCTTTGTGATGCTGGGAAAGAAGTTGCAGCATTGGTGTCCTGTATCAATAAGGAATGTGCTTCCAAGTATCACTTGGCTTGTCTTGGACTTGCATCTCATCCTCTAGGTATATTAAATTTTCATAGCATTTTAAAATTGTTAAACTTTGTTATTTCATCAAGGTTTTTTTTTTTTTTTAATCCTGTGTTTCTGACTAATCTCTTTCGTTTTTCACATTTAGGCAAGTGGCTTTGTCCTCGACATCAATGTAATGTTTGCCAGAAACGAACTCAACAATGGTGCAGTTACTGCACAGAGTCTTACTGCCCCGCTCATTACGAAGACAATTTGGTTAATGATCCTCTTCATGGTCATATTTGTGAAGTTCATCAAAAGGTAATTTAAAATTGTTGATGATAACATTGTAATTGTGCTTTCTGTTTTTCATGTGTTGGTCTAATTCTTCCTCCTTTTGTTTTTTTAAGAACCCACTTTCTAAAGATCACCTGAAGACTAAGCGCGATGAACAACGGAAGCTGATGGAGGAAGAAAAGAGGAAGGTGGATGAAGAGAAGAAGAGACAGTATGAAGAGGAGCGAGCCCGACGTCGCAGTCGCAGAGCACTAATTTCCAATGAGGAGGAGACTGTGGATGATTCGTTCAGTGAAGGTTCAGCTCTGGGAGATAATGATATTCCTCTAGATGTTAAAAGAGATTCAACTGATGAAAAGGTGGATGACAAAGAAGTGTCTAAGGGGAAGAATGGGCAACTGAGAACATATTCTAAAGCTGACAACCAACCCTCCTCTGCCAAGAAGACACCCAAAGCCAAGGTTGCATCTGAAATTAAGGATGCCAGTCCAGTTCCCTCTCGAAGAGGCAGAAAGAAAAAGATCGTTCCTGTTGAAGATGATAGCCTCCATCTGACAGGGGAAAGTAACACGGTAGCACTTAAAAAGGAGCCTCAATCAATTGAAGATGACCTGAAGGAAATTAAAATGGAGCCAAATTCCGTTGAAGAATCTCAGATAAGTTCATCTCACAGTAATGATGCAGCAAAAGATGACATTCCTGATGCAGATCCAACCCTTGACAAATTCATTTTAGCTCCTTTACCCATGGATGATTCCCCTGAGAGTTTCTCCAAGAAGAAAAGGAAGAAATCGAATAGCCCTAAATCCATTGATAACGCTCCTCCTAATGAAGCTTCACCTAGTTCTGTAACAAAGAGGAAAAGGAAACCCCCTGTTCACAATATGGATTATGTTAATTCGCAGAGCTTAAACCTCAAGAGGTCTTATGGGGACTCAACACCTGATAGACCAAGCTCAATCAAAAAACTTTATCCAAAGAAGCCAAAAGAAACAAATTTTGATAAGAATGGATTGGTGGATGAACTTGAAGATATAGCTACAGGATTTGCATCTGATGATAGTCAAGAAAGCCCACAGATTAAATTTAAGAAGAGTGGAGGAAAAGGAAGACTGAGTCTAAATCATGTACGATCTCACACGGCAGACAGCACAACAGGTGATATACCTGACACTTTTTCCAAGGATAAAAATGGCCCTTATGTTTCTCCAAAGAAGTTAAAATCCCCTGTTACTCCCGCTACACATTTGTCACCTGGGAGTCCAGTAAAGTTGTCAGCTGCCAAAATATTTGCCATGCAAAGAGCAAAGGGGTTGAAAGTTATGCCTCCGAATCGGCGGCTCTCATCGGCCCGAGAGCAGGCTCTAGGATCCCGCTTAAGTGACGAAGCAGATGAAAGAGTGGAGAGGTCAGGAAAAGGCTTGAAGGTAATGAAGGGTCGTCGCTTTTCAGCTGAAAGCAACGCTGAGGATAAGAAAACAGAAAACTTGCATGGGGAAAGCCCTCAAAGCGGTGTTTCTAAAAAAGTTAGACCTGTTTTGTCCAAAGTGGAGGACAATGCTGTTAGTGTAGAAGATGATGTGGAAGATAAGACCTTGGAAAACGGCGTGTTACCACCTGCCAGACACCTTCAGTCTCACCCTATGCAGAGTCCACCAAGTAAGAGAATAAGAGAAGCTTCCCCCAAAAAGTCCACTATCGGTGTTTGTTCTCTGTGGAACCAAGATATATTGAATATTATGAAGTAAAATGTTACTCTTCGCTGTTGTAGTGTTAAGACCTTTTTTTCACTTAACTTAAAGAATTTTTTTAGTCATGAAGTTTCTAAAAGTACATTCTCTTAGTGTTTATAAGTTCCTCTATCAAATTTACAAGTACCTACTATTTGCATTTTGGTTTATGCGAGTGATTGCAAATTTTGAAGTTTCACAACGCCTATTAACATATTTTAATCTTTAGCCATTTCTATTGTGGCACTTTTAATGGTTAGTACAAGTACCCAAGTGATTTTTTTTTTTTGTCATTTTATTTCAAGAACTTGATTCTCATTCTACTATTTTACAAAATATTTTTAAATTAAACTAATGAAAGAGACTCGTTATGGGCTGAAGTGATTTGCTTTGTGTGATTTAGCATTTCCCCCTTTTTTGTTTGTCATTCCACCAAAGAATATGGTTGATGTAGATTATTTTAGTCAACAGAAATTTGTTACTTATCATTTCCTGGTGTTTGTTGTTTTACCTCTTAGCTTCTTAAGGCTGGCACACATTCCTGACATTGACAAGTGTTGGCCAAACTCACTCTTTGTTCTGCATTTCTCTGCTCCATGGCTTTGTGACTTCATTCTTTATCATTCCCTGTCCAAGTTATTTCACATATGTTCATATCTGGAAGTTTTATTTTTATGAAGTGCTTAGTATTAATAAAGATAAGGACAACTATTAAATGTTACCAAAAGAATGTGCCTATCGCCCTAATGGTTTGATTTTTTTATTCAAGTAACTTTTAAGAGGTAAGAAACTTTGCAAAGTATTGCCTCTGTCTGTACATAATACTTAGGTATTGCTGTCTGTACAATGAATGGCTTTACTGTGTACTCTATGTAATGTAACAAGGTTTTTGTTTTGTTGTTGGCTAAACATGAACTGATTTCTCATAATCTCTTGTCATGTTGGTTTTAAAAAGAAACCTTAGCAGTATTCTCAGGTACTTGAAATTGTTAAATTTAAATCAAATCAGATGAATATTTTTAACCTTGGGACATGCATCAATGCCATGTGCACAATGTTTAAACAAATCAGTTGATAAAATGTATTGATTTCTGAACCAATTATTTATTTGATTTGTTTTATGTCTGGTCATGACAATAGATTTTTACAAATAGTTGTTGCCTTATGTATTCAGCAAATAAATAAACTCATGAAATGTATGTTGGATTTTTTTTTGTTTCTTTGCCCATGTTTCCTCACATCACTCTCTAGTGTACAAAATTCATAATTTCATTAAAAAAGTGGTTTTTCCTTAAGTAGACTACACTATATCACAGATGAGGATGGCGCCACGTCTTGGTTGGCACGGCACTAACGATGCGGTTCCAGGCTCCAGCGAGGTGGAGGTGGACGCGGTACACTGTCCACACTACACGGAGTCAAGCAGCCTGTAGGCGTCGCAGATGTCCACGCCGCTGCGCCTCAGGTTGTGCCAGATAGCGGCCTCCACGACCCCCGTGGAGCGCACGAAGTCGACGGCCAGGGTGTTGATGAGCTCGCCCCAGGGCCCCTCGGCCCAGGACGTGACGTTGCGGTTGATCTGGTGCGCCAGGCGGCGCAGCGACCCCGTGGGGTTGGACGCGATGAGGCGCGCGTTGGGCGTGAGCTCGGCCATGAGCGCCCACGCGAAGCCCCGGATGTACTGCTGCGACATGATGGTGGACGCGTACCGCGTGAGCTGCTCGGCCGTCTGCGCGTCGCCCCAGAACTGGCGCACGGCGGGCCACAGCTTGCGCGACGCGGGCAGCACGTCCTCCTTGTCGTACGCCACGATGAGGCGCCGCCCCGACGACCAGATGTCCTCCAGGCGCGAGCCCCAGCCCTGGCCGTGGTCCCGGTACGCCATCATCTCGCCCAGCTCCGTCTCCAGCAGGTGCACCAGCTTGAGGTGCACCTTGTTGTCCTTGCCGAAGCCTGCAAGCACGACCATGACGAGTCAAAGAGGCACAAGGCTCACGCGTTCGATGCCCGATCGCAACCCACCTGCGGGGAAGTTCTGGACGTCCAGGATGACGATCTCGTCGGTGTTGCCCACGAAGGCCTTGATGTCCGACAGCACGCCTTGCAGGGGCTGCATGCGCACCACGCCGTGGTTGGCCCACCACTGCTTGTCCTTGCTGGAGTAGAAGCCGACGCGCAGGTCGATGTACCGAACGCCGTAGATGAGCTGGCCGAGGATGCTCTCGTCCTGTCGATGGGAAAAGAGGAAGCTTGTCTCTTTCTCACTTGCACTGGGCCGCCTGGAAGGTCAGATCAGGAACGTGCCGGTTACCTGCGTCACGGTGTATCTGTCGATGATGTTCTGCCGGCCGTCCTCCTGCACGGAGGCCGAGTCGTGCGTGCCGGGGATGAACAGGTCCACCAGCCGCAGGCGGCCCAGCTCGGCGCGGAAGTCCGCCATCCAGGTGGGCCTGGTGCGCAGGCACGTCACCGCCAGCACTGCAAGCAGGCAAGCACGTTGGCGTTGGGTCCGGGTCGGTTTGGGTGCTTCTTTCTTAGTTCAGGGGTTGTCGTTAGACTGCCGAGCGATTCAGGAGATCTGTTTGTCGCCCTGTCTCTCTCGCTCCTATGCGGGGCGCCCCCAAGAGTGCGAGAGAGGCAGACGACGAAACGACTCTTCTGGCGTAACGGACTCTGCCGTGACTCACCGTCGCTCCTGTTGTCGCTGGGCCCGGCCAGCGGCCGCTCGTACGCGGCCCAGTAGCTGAGGCAGCGCGACGTGTAGCCGAGCTGCGAGGACGGCGTGTGCCTCTCCTGCACGTTGGTGGCCCGCCAGCCGCTCGGCATGCCGTCCGTGGACACCACGGCCAGCGGGGGACCGTCCTCGACTCGGTCCTCGAGGACGCCGTCAGCCGCCCGCCGCGCGCGCCCGCTGAACGCGTCGCGGGGGTAGCCGGCGGGGAACAGGGAAGTCCCCGGCCCGGACAGCGACCCCGGCAGCGACCCCGGCGCCGCGCCGGCGTTCCAGCCGCCCTGCGGCAGGCCTTGCGGCCCGGCGCCGGGCCGCGCGTTGTAGTCGAACTCGGTGTAGTGCGGGCTGGCGGGGACGGCGCCGGCGTCCTGGTCAGGGACGGGCTCATTGCGGCGACGGCTGTCGCCCCACTGACGCCTCGCCACTGGAACGACAGGACCGCGTTCACAAGGGTACTTTGTCGCCGCCAACCTCATCGAAATGCAACCTCGCAATGACGTCATCAGGACATTTGGACAGGTAGCCGGGTTGCCTGCTCTTCCTCACCCGGGTCGTAGTCGTACAGCGCCACGCGGTCGCCGGGCAGGGCGCGGTCGTAGCTCCACGACAGCTCCAGCACCCTCATCTCCTTGCTGCGCAGCAGGGGCGACACGGAGATGGCCACGCGCGCGGTGCCGCACTTGGTGGAGGCTGGGAGTGGAGACATACTTGTGAGACGAGGTCGTCAACCCGACGGCCGCTTGCCGCTTCGCACTTTCACGACACTCACCGCTGATCGGCCTGCGGGCCTCCGAGACGGCCAAGACGGTCAGGACGGCCACCAGCAGCAGAGCAGCCCAAGGCCTTCTCGCCCCCGGTGTGGTCCCCATGGCGAACTCCCTGCGAAACAAAGTCAATCATCCATCACTCCCCTGCTCTGCAAGCGCCGTGCTGGTTAGGCCAGCCCGCCGCACCGCTGAGTCCTGCTGCTCGGCGGTTGCCTACTCCGCGCCTGGTTCCGCTCCACCTCCCGCTCCTCACCGCCCCGGAGGAGAGCCCCTCTGCCATCGTCGGCCGCCGCCAGGACGTGCAGCCTCTGCAGACTGACTCCGAGAGTCGTTTTCGTCGCTTGGTCTCTCTCGTACTCACGAAGCGTCCCGTAAAGGTGCGAGAGAGACAGCGACGAAAACGACTCTGGATCAGTCTACGGGCCGACAACGCGGTGAACGCGGGCGCGGCGGCCTTGGCAGCCTAGCGTCGCACGCCGCGGTGCGAATTACGATGTTACACGGAACGTGTGAGTGCGTGTGCAATGGGCGTGGCGGTACACCTTCGGCAAGTGAAGCTTCCAGTTCAGTCGAGCGCTGCTCCCTGATTTCCCCTCCCACGCAGTCTTGTCTGTCTGCCTATCCACTGTCTGTCTGTCCGTCCGTCCGTCCGCCCACGCGTCCGAGGGTTTCCCCGCGTGGTGGCAACAAACTGATTGACAGTCTTGGGCCGCTGACCTGCCAAATAATAGCCCCGGCGGTGTTATGACGGGACGGCCGCCTCCTCCCTCTCCCCTCTCTCTTTCTCTTGGCAGCGCGGCAGTGTTTGTTGATGTTGTTGTTGTCGCCTATCTTCGCTAGGACACGGCGGTGAGTCACGCTCCAAACTGGGAGCTGGACAACAACAACAACTAGGAGGCGCGCGGCGCGAGCGGAAACACCTCACCGGTTGAGGCGCGTTTAAGGTGAAGCGCGGTTCCGTGTAGCCCAATGGCCTATAATGGGCCTCCCAGAATCCGACGCGCCGCTTCTCCGCTCCGTCGCCTCTGCGTGCCTCGCGGCTTCACAGCTTCACTTCCACATCCCGTGTCTGACTCACGCCATCCGCGACGTGCCCCGTCCCGGTCCGCACGGACGGACGCGGGCGAATGCACTCTTGTCGTGTCGTCTGCCGCCTTCCTCTGAGGCGACGCGCGGCGAGAAGAAGAGGAAATTGGCGCGTTGCGTTCAAAGCGGCGAGATTACCGCGGCGAGTACCGCCGCCACTCCTTAAACAACGGCGGCGGCGCGGCGAATGCAGGCGAATGCTGGGTGTGACTGTGCGTCTTGGCACGGACTGCCCGCGGCCTACCCGCGGCGTGGCCCAGCGCGCTGTGATTGCAGCCAATGCCGTTACGTTCATCCCAACGCGGTTAATCGGCGGTGTCCATGACCGGCAAAGCGGCACAGCGGCGGACGGACGGCGGCCACTCTGCTTGGCGGCGGCCCGGCGTCGCACAGTGGGCCAGAAGACCGGTGGAGGCGGTCGAAATCCCGGACGCGTTTTGAGCTCCAGAGTCGCTAAACTGGACTCGAATCGAACGTGTGACCCCACCAATGGATTCCTCGTTCGGAGAGCAATCCATTGGTGGGGTCACACGGTCGGTCTGAGTCCCATTTAGCGACTCTGGAGCTCAAAAACCCGTCCGGGATTTTGACCGCCTCCACCGCGGTCTTCTGGCAAATCCACTGTGCATTGCCCACTGCTGGGAGTGTTCATTGTCGGTTTACTTTTGCACGCGGCCGACCGGTCGACTTGGCGACGGCCTTGGCCGGCAGGATAACAACAAAAGGCGCGCACGGGGAGGCCTAGTCCTGGCGGAGTCCTGGCGGAGTCCTGGCGGAGTCCTGGCCGCCTTGGAGGTCCTGCGGCCCTGCGCTGGCGAGGCAGATAGCGGCAGGCGGCCACGGATTTGGCGGCCCGAGCTCGCTGTAGTGTATGTAGCTGTGGCGCACTACTTTGCAAACATTCGCGACTCTGACGGCCGACACACAGATCACGCCGAGCGCAAGGAGTAGCACCAGGCAGGAGCGTTGCTGTCGTTGGTGGAGCCACGGACTCAGGGCGTACCGGGGGAGGGGTGGGCACTCCCTTAACGCACTAATTCAATAATTCGCTGAAGCAACAGCCATTGTCTAGCTGGGAGCAACGAACACGCCGGTCCAGCACGTCACTCTTTCTCTCTCGCACCGAGACAGAGCGACGGCATCACTTTGGAGACGCAGCACGCTGCCTCTTTGTTCCACGTACCTCGTCCGACCCGTCCTGAGTCCTTCAGCCTCGGCAGTCTCTGTGGCGTTGCGCAGGCTGTGGTCGCGTTGTAACTCGCATGTCCGGATGGCGGTTCGAGGCCCGACGCGTGCGTGGTGCGCGGCCGTGTCCCTAGAGACCCCCGTGTCCCCGCGCCGCGACTCGACTCCGCGACCGCCGTGCGCCGTGCGCTGGAGGCAGGCTGCGACTGTGTGGAGCGGAGCTGCGGAGCGTGGACACGGATGGCCGCCCAGCTGGCTGTGCCGCTGTGCCGCTGTGCCCTGCCCGCGCCGTGCTCGCTCGCTGTGCCGCGGCCCCACGTGGGGCAGGCGGGCAGGCAGCCGGGGCCCCTCCGCTAGTGGGGGCACGGCAGTGACGCCAGGTCGGGGGCACGTCTTCTAGTAGGCCACCGCGGCGGCGTGCCGGCGTTCATCGCGAGACGGTAGAGCCGCGCTGGCAGGCCGATTCGCCGCTCTCTCTCACTCTCGCAGCGGGGCCGCTCCTCCTTGTGGTGCGAGAGAGACAGAGCCGCGGAATCGCTCTGCAGGGAAGCCCGCGGCTGTTGCGCGCCGCGTAGCGCCGCGCCACCGTCGTGAACTGCACTGCATGATGCGGCATGGCCGGACAACTGTGTCGCCCGTCAGCGCTTTTTGCGGCCGCGCCGCGACCGCACCGCGACCGCACCGCGACCCCGCATACGGCAGCAAAAACGAAAAGGCGAAACAAAGGTCCCGAGAAGTATTGCGGTAGGGCAGTGTGGCCGACATGCACGCCGCCTGCAGCTAGACGGCACTGCTGCACTGCACGACGGCGGCGTCGCGCGGGCCTGCCTATCCTCTCCTTCACAGGCGCTCACGTCTCGACGATGTGCACGGACAGCACGCACGGACGGGACGGACACCTGGCTCAGCCGTGACCCTAACGAATGCTAAGGAGAGGGATCGATGCGTTATAATTTCGCGCTGGAGAAAATGTCAGTTATCTTGAAAGCAGCCCGCTTCACGGGAGGCCCTGCCCCCCTCCCCCTCCTCCAGTCCCTGCACCGCCCCCCGCCCCGCCCCACTCCTCAGCCGTTCCCCTTGTCCGGAGACAGCCCATCTCCATCGGTTGTGTTGTCAGTGACATTGTCATGCGAGGACACAAGAGCCCTTGAAAATGACGCACCCTTGTGTCTTCTTCACAATTTTTTACGTTGTGCTGACGTTGTGCGTTATATTTCCGACGCCCGAGTTCAAGTCTGCTGGGTTGACAGTAGAAACAATTTTCAGCAAATGGCTTGGCAACGAGCACGAACTGTTCATTCAGTACCAGATCAGGCGTACTACCATGAATATGTTTCTGCACTCCATGGTTCCATTTGGTGAGGCACTTTATCAATCACAACCCGTGACTAAAATCTGCTGACGTTCCTAACCTAAACTTTACTTGGTTCTCAGGTTACGTATTAGGCCTGGAGTACGTGCGAGCCTATAGCTATGCAGACAACGAGTATCAATTTCTGGCCACATGGAGCTTGTCATGGATTATCTATGTTGTTTTCGCCACCCTGATTCCTCTGTCTGTTTGTGCTCAATTTTATTTGTGGTTTCATGACGGTTTGAAGGACCATCCCATTGCACAAAAGGTGGCTGTTTACAGAAACAGAAACCTAGGTGGTTCCTGGTTAACTGTTGCTTCCGATATCAATCTTGAATATAGGAGAGTTGACAAAATCATAATTCAGTCCAGCTCTGTAGTGCGGGTGGTTGCAACAGATAATTGGGTGATTAAAATATCACCATACACATTAGATATCGCTCATCAATCAGACTCTGCTCTCATCCTCTCAAGTGCTGATGTTCATCAGTGGTCACCTCACATTAATGACAACGTCCAATTTGTCAATATTGAAGTAAAACCTACCAGGCAACATGCGACACCCTTCAAAATAAGGTTTGATTTTTTATTTGTTGAAACCGGTTTATTGTTGACAAAATGCCTTATCAAGTTTTGTTTTCTTTGAATTTGCCAGACTAAATGCACTGGATCTTAAGGATCTTCAGAACAAAATATCCCGTCCTATCACAATTCTAGAAAATGTGAGAGTCCGAAGGTCCCTCATAGATCGATTCCTAGAGACATTTATTGATGAGGTTACTAGAAACCCCGTCTATTCAACTAATGAGGTTTGTGAAGCTACATAATATTTTTTAAAATTATGTTTATATTTATATAATAATGATTGTGTCATACTTCCAGGAGCTAGACTCATGTATAGGTTGCATGCAAGTACCTGCCAATGTCAAACTGCGGAAGCTCTGTATGGATGACCCTGGCCATCGGGAAAATTGTACAAATTGTCTCTGCAGACCTATGTGGTGTGTAAACTGTATGGGGAGGTGGTAAGTATTACATTTTCTGATTGAACTATTTTGCTGTGACACAAACTGATTGCCATTTTTTTCCTTTTGTATTTTCAGGTTTGCTTCCAGGCAAGAAAAAGAACCTTCAACATGGCTTTCATCCAAGTGCTCTTGTCCTCTATGTCGGTCACGTTTCTGTATACTTGATGTGTCTGCTGTTGTGCGAAGGTGAGTCCTCACTCAGCCACTTCTTTTATGAAGCTAAACATGTGATGTGATGAATCAAAATTGGTCTTCATCATTGATTTTTTTACTATTTTTTTAACTCTGCTATTTAATGTAGGTGTATTGTCTCTTTCAAAACCAGCAAGTACAATTTGTGGCTTTGTATTTTTAGAATACATAATTTATGTGTGTCTCTCTGTGTGTAGAAATTTTTTAAAATTACCTATTTGTGTCCTTTTTATTCAATTTTTCTCAAGCGTACTTCTTTAATGCTCTTAACCAATAGTTGTTATTTTACTTCTCTACTGTAAGAATTGAAATCATAAGGTGTTGAAGTCTGATGTAGAACATATCTCACTCTTATGCTTTTGAAAATATGTTGACATCAAATGCCTTGTTGATTATTTCCACAGTAAATTTTGTACAAAGTAATGTCATGGTCTTATCAACTTCGTGTTTCTGGTGTGCATTATTGAGCTAGATATAATTATCAAATGGATTTTGTTGTTGTTTTTTTTTTTACAGTTCTAATGATAATATTGTTGTGGTTCTGTAGAATGCACTTGATATATTGTGATGGAACTTGTGATTTTGTTGGGGTAGGTTAAGTCCTAGAGTATAAATGTCATTGTTATGAAGTAGTTTCCCTTTCCTCAGTTTTACTGTAGTTAACGTGGCCATTGCTCCTCCCATCTTTTGGACTGATATGCAAGCAATCAGTATTTTCATCTTATTGTTCTATGATTTATTGTGCGTTCACTCTGGAGTGAGCTACACCATTCACAATTCAGCCTCTAGTCTAATGGTCATAAAAGGGATTATTTTTGCCATTTATTATTTAAACAAATGTAAGAAGAAAGACGCACAAAATGTTTTGTCAGTGTAAGAGTGAGCAATGGATGCATTGGTCTAACATGTTGAGGGTACTGTAATAAAATTTTCTCATGCCCATTATATGATTTATTTGACTTAACAATTGCACTCCATGCGTATTCCTGACAGATTATAAGATTGAAATTTCAGTAATATGCAGCTTGACTTACTAGCTAAGAGGCACACTTTCACAGGAGATCTAGGCAAAAATTAACACAACGTAACATAACTATTAACTAAATACACATGAAAATGAGGAACAACTCATCTGAGTCCAACTAAGCAATCCTAATAGTAAAATAATGAATACTTGATAGGTAGCTCTTCCATCTTGGTCTAATAACAATGCATTATTGTCAAAAACATTTTTTTTTTTTTTAAAGAAAGGGTACCAGTTATAAATACATTTAAGTGACATTTTAAACTTAACCAGAGGGTTGTGTCACTTCATCTATTTGGGAGAGGCAGGAGCAAGGCGTCCTCTGCCTCTGCCACCCATCAAAGGGGCACTTCCTGGCTGGGGAGCAGTGTAGGCTTGAGCCAATCCACCAAAGCTGTTACAGTTTTGAATTCCTGACAATGATGAAGACACTGGTGTCAGGGCACCACCTGGCAAATTACTTTGAAGTCCTAGCATATTGGACAGAGGATTCATTTGATATTCTTGAGCTAGTACATTTTGAAATCCAGAAACGCCAGAGGGGGCTAAATTGCTGAGACTGGACACAGATACTCCTGGATAACCATTGGGATATCCAGCATGTTGAGCGACAGCAGGAATTCCAGGGAAGCTAGATGAGTCAGGTATACCACCAGGAAGTGTTGGCACATTGGGCACAACACCTTGAAGAGAATCTGCTAATGGAGCTGCACCAGGCAAAAGATTGGGCAGTCCTGGCATACCACCGGAGAAGGGCATGGAGAGTCCAGGCAAAATGCCAGGGTAGGGATTGGTCAGTCCAGGCATGAAGCCAGCATAAGGATTGATCAACCCTGGGAGATTGTTTAGATCTGGCATACCAGATGGAGGATTGGTCAATCCAGGTGCAGTCAAACCATTGGGGAACCCAGAAACACTCCCAGGTAAAACATTGGAAAATGGAGGCATGACACCAAGTAATGAGTTGGACAGCCCAGGAATTCCACCAAAAACAGAATTTGGTACATCAGGCATGGTTGGTGTCTGGGCAGGCATGCTTGGTGTCTGGGCAGGCATGCTTGGTGTCTGGGCGTTAGGAAGACCTGGGAGGCTTCCAGGTGAAGTATTTTGCAAACCAGCAACTAGTCCGTATAAGCCAGCAGATGAAGTATCTGAGAGACCAGGTCCAGTTGGAGTAAGAGAACTTGTTTTGATTGGTGGGTTATTCAAAATCATTGAAGCAGCTGTTTGATCAGCCTGACCCTAAAAAAAATATAAAAAAAGCTTAATTAAAATACATACAATTGGAGAGTGTTTGATTTACATCAGTGGAAACTCACCATTTCAGGCTTCCTTTTTTCATTGGAAGATTGGACATTCCCACCGCCAAAGTTCTGTCCATTCTGACGAAGCTGGGGTGTGCCTACCAATCCTTGTTGCATCAGGAGCATTTGGTGATATTGTGCTTGCACAGAAGCCATTGGCAGTTCCTCCAATGAAATGGAGGATGAAAGAGTGGCTGACTGTGGAGAATGGGTTTGAGGTTGAGGGAGAGCTGCATTGCCAAAAATTTCAGGAGCTGTTGATGACAAATTCAGGCTTTCAACAGCTATTGGCTGCTGTGATTTTCCTTTCTCCTTTTCTTGAACAGACTTTTTGGAGTGATTCTGGAGTGAAGCAACCTCTGTGCTGCTTGCTCCTTTACTCTCATTGTCCACAGGATAATTGTGGCTGGCTTCTTCATCATTTGCTGGTTGGTTTGAGCTGAGTTCCTTGTCTGGTCCTGGGCCCTTTGGGACTACCAATAGGGGAGGTACCTCTGGGCTGGTTGAAGTTGTCCTAGCTTTGTGCCCAACGTAATTATGGGTGGTTCCTTCCCCATTTGCTGGTCGTTGGGTAAAATTCTTCATTGCTGTCATGAGAGCTGTTGGCTTGGATGTTGGTAAGCGTGAAGAAGTGATGGGACTGTCGAAGGTTTCAGGGACATTGCTTGTCTTTGGAATTTTTCTTTCTTGTTTTGACTCTCTCTCTCTGGCCAATACTCTATTTTCAGACATTTGTTCTTCATTCATTGTATTTTTTGCCTCTTTTTCTTCTTTTTTATCACATTGTTTCATAGGGGATCCGTACTTCTTCTCATCTGGCGCCTGAAGAGTGATAACTTTCTTTTCATGAGATACAGATATTTTCAAGTCAGCAACCATTGGTGGTGGCGACTTGCAAGTTTTCTGCTCTTCACGATGTCTTGGTCTTTGATCTAAGCATTCTTCATGTGGTGGTGACTTGAAAGTTTTCTGTTCTTCCCGATGTCTAGGTCTTTGATTCAGGCATTCTTCATTGGGCTTTGTAGTCCTTTCAGAGTTCTTGAAATTATCCTTATTACTATTATTATTGAGTTCATGAGTAGAGTCCTTTGAATTGAGATTTGTCATTTCTTCATCCTAATAAAAAATAAGGGAAAAAAATAAATTAAAGCCAACTACATTTAATCAAAAATGAAACAAGCAGTTCATACTTACCCAACTCTGGTTTGTACTATCTACACTCATGGACCTGTTTCTATCTACACTCATGAACCTGTTTCTATCAGTGGGAGTGGGCTTTACCGCCCAAGAAGCATTGCCCCTGGAGGATGCAGAAATCAGCTTAGCACTGCAAAAATAAGACAAATAATTTAAAAATTTGGCATAAAAAAAAGAAGAAAAAATTGAAAAAAAAGGGGAAAAAAAACTAACTTTGCGGCCTCATTTTGGCTTTGGTACAGGGTTTCAAGCATAACATTTCTTTGCTGCTCCTCTTTGGCAGTACGTATGCTCTCAGCTATGGCAAGAGCCAAATCATCATCTCCAAGGCCATTGACAAGAAGTGTTTGGCTTTGCACATTTGAAAACAGTTCATTACCACTTTTTTGCATCCAGCGATTATTTTCAGTTGAGACAGGAGGCCCTGATAAATGTTCAGTATTACAATTTAACCAGGAGAAAAAATGAGAGCAGCAGGTTTGAAGTAAATGTATATAGATCACCTGGGGTAAAAGGTAACCCAACAGATGGAACTCTCTGAGGTTTCCGCACAGGCATGCTAAATTTTAAAGGGATTTGAGGTACTTCTTTAGAATTATAATAATCCAATGAACTGTTTTTAGGAACAAGCTTGCCATTATCAAGCAATACCACTTCATCTGAGCGGCAGCGTTTCCTCTCTCTTGCTTGTTTAACTTTAGGAACCCCACTGAAAAAGAGAAAAATTAAATTGCAATTCTGGACAAAAGAAAAATAAACACAATCTGAAACCTTGCCTGAAATAATCATCTTCTTTGGTAGGTTTCAATGGATACAGGAAATTTCTGTAATCTTTTTTCTTGGGATTGGATCTGACAACAAAATAAATGTTAAGAGCCAAGTTTTTTCCAATTTGAGGCAGCTTGAGGTATTAATTAACTCAGTACTTACTCCGAAATTTTCCAGGTCTCATTCATATTACGTTCCAACTCCATTGAGTGCAGCAGCTCCAATGCACTTCTTCGAGCAGCTTCTTCACTAGAGGATCCGTCTTCACTCCTGTAATCCACAGTAGATAAAATGAAATAACATTTTGATGAGCACACAACAGAAAGTAGAAAGATAAGTCAGCAAACATACTGATTTTTCACACACGATGTAGCCTTGCTCAACAATTCATCCACTCGTTTATCATTGGCAACCTTTAAAGCTTCCTCATTTTCCAAGGAAGAATCGTCATCAGCGTCGTCGAATGAACAGTGTTGAGAAAGGTAAGTCATAAGTGGGAAGTTATCCACCTGCTTTCTGGGTGGAACAATGGCACCACTCACTCCACCATTTCCCTTTGTGCCACCCGATTTCTTTTGAAACGTCGCCGCCATAGCTCTGGACAAATCATCGAAAGGATGAAAAACCGATTAACATGGCAACAATGATCAAAACAGGCATCAACACCAGCTAAAGTCATTCAAGTGGCAACAGTAACCTGTAAACACAGATCGGCGTCGAAAATAAACGTGAAAGACACCCTTTAACCTCAGTTTCAGAGTCGCAACTTGTACCGACTCTAAAAACGCCTAAGGATTTTAAGTTAAAATGGAGAAATACGACGTAAAATGGACAAAATCACCATCAAAGGCCGACCACTAGCGGCGTGTTGGAGACCCTCTTCGGCACCATGGACATTGGAGACGAACCTTGACTTAAAAATATTGCTTGCTGTCAACTGGCTGTGGAAATCGTAGAGCGAATTTGATGAGGCGTCGAAAAATCATAGCATGTCGTGTGATGCGTTGAATCTTACAACTAAAACCACATAGGAAAGTAGACGTGAGTAAACTAACATGTGATGCCGTTTTCGGGGGGAATGCCGTTCTACGCACATTCCTTCTTTTCGGAGTTGCCACACATAAAAATTTAAAGAGTGAAAATGGACCGAGATTTGAAACACTTTTAAAGGTATCTTTTGTGGGGTATGCATATTTTTTAGTTTGGGAAAGTATTTTGAAATGTGCTGCGCCAGATACCATGCGACGAGGAATTGCATAGCACGTTGGAAAATTCACACTACAGTGTTGGCAGACAGCACAACTACCTTTTGTTTAAATTTACCACTGTTGTTGTTTTTTATGTTTGTAGTCGTTTATTTGGACCACCCCCATCGCCCCCACCCCCATCCCCTACCGATCCCATCCCCCATCCCCCTCTTCCTTCCCCATCCGAACACCAACACGAAAACGAGATTCCAGGGGGAATCTTCTATCGGCGTTTCATTCCACAGCCCAATGCAGTCATGCAAAAGTGCCTCCCCTACTTGTTTCTTCTCTTCGATGAGCTCTTCTTCCCAAAAAACACTCAAAAACGACTTTATAAAAAACAAAAATTACAATTAGCATATTTATGCTAATTAAAAACGTATCTATTGGCAATTATGCTCTAGAATGTATTGGGGTACGAGTTTCGCCGTCTATGGTCTGTCCTTCTGGTCACATTGACCTTTGACCTATATTCCTGGAAGGGGGTGGGGTTGGATTGGGGATGGGGATGGTGAAGGGGGTAGGGGAAGGGATGCAGGGGGTTGGGGGCGGAGGGGCTGGCTGGCTGGTACAACATGGCCTGTATTGGATGCAGTTTCATCGCTTGTTCTTCATGTCATGAGTTGCATTAATCTATGTTGCGGAGAGAAGAACGGAATTGAGAGACACTTTGAGGCAAATATTACTTTTCTTTTTCAGTACGTGGGTTGGGAGTGGTGTTTTCTAGATATTGCAGTGAATGTGTTGGGTAGTGGGTAGGGGTAAAAATTAGTTTTAACTTGACATGCTGACGACCCTTCCCATTTGATAGTTTCTACCCAAACTTAGGAGTCGGTAATTTTCCTTGCATTGCTCACTTATGTTCTACTTCAAAGTTCGTAAACGCGTCAAAATGACAAGTGTGTGTCAGGTTACGTCCAATTTGGCACAAATTTGTCTTTGCCCATTTCGCACAAATAAATCAATCAAGGAAACTATTTTTTACAGTTTCTTTTAAAATGAAATATAATTGAACTGTTGTGTTTTTTTTTTAATCTTATTTACACAGTTATCAATGCATCCATCGACGTCAGTAGTAGGTCGTCTGCTCTTCTGTGTCGTCTGCTATGTTGGTTAGGTTTTGAACCGCCTGTATTTCAGCAGCTTAGGATGGTGTTATTCCTTTCTCTGTCATTCCTAAACATCTGGCTTAAACATTCATTTTTGTTTTCATTTACTTCAGTCTAAGTAGGCATAAATGGACAGCATTACAGCACCCTCTTTTCCCCTTTGTATCAATTACTTCTTGTTATGAAGTATTGACTTTTAATTTATTGTCTTGTGTCCAACCACTCTAAAGTTGAAATCAGTTTCCAATTGCATGTGGGTCTATTCTGATTGCAGACTGTGGAGAACGGCAGCATGCTCAGTCAATCCTTTCAGAAGTCTGCTAACGCGGGAAGTTCAGGCAGTGGTGGATTTTCTTGCGCTGCTGAAACTGGCAGTGTAGTTGTCTCATCTGTTAGTGCAGCTATGGATAGCCAGACACGAAACCCTCTGTTGTGTTTTGTTTGTGACAACTATTATAATGATCCATGCCTCCTCATTTGCTATCACACCTTTTGTGCCAAATGTTTGCATGGAAGGGAAGCAGACCGTAAAATAGCATGTCCGTTATGCGGGTAAGTAACATGAAGACATCGATGTAGTATTATTGTTTCTGTATGCTAACCATGATTTTTTCTGAACTTCAGGGTTCAAACAGTATTGAAGGATGGGCAAGCCCATCCTGCCCAAGATATGTTAATGCGCCACATGATTGAACTTGCTAATGCTGAGAACCCACCATGTGCCAACTGTGATAAAAGGGATAAGAACAATATGTACTTCTGTGTCACATGTGGTATGTTTCTCTTTGTCATAAATTTCCCTTCTTACTTATTTTATTTCATTTCTAAGTTGTCACACGTTATATGTGAAAAATATCCAACACAATCATCATCATTATTTATATTTATTTACTTGACTTTTGCTTGTTTGTAGTAATTTTCTTTGTGCATGTTTCATTTATTTGTTTACCTTTTGTTTGTTTGCTTTAGCTGAGTATGCAAGGTGAAAAGATAGTCAGTGGGAGGCTTGCTTTAATTCATCCTTCAGTATTCTCCATTGTAGCTATAAAATAGATGCACAGATGCATTGATGGTCGGTTAGTACATCCCTTAAATTGGACAGAACAAACCACAATTCAACATTCAATTAAACATTGTCAGTCAAATTTTTTGGGTAGACAAGTATGAGAGAGGATTTACTCATACCTTGTACCATCATTTTCAGGACAAGCTTTGTGTACCAGTTGCCGAGAAAACACTCACCGAGCAAAAATGTTTTCAGCTCATGAAGTTGTCCACATGTCAAAATGCAGCAAAGATTCCTATCGCAAAGTAAGTTTTAAGCTTTGTTTGTAGTCTTGTTACTACCAAGAAATCATGCATAAAAATAATAAAAGTAACAATAATATGGTTCACCTGCACAGCAATGTACCCAACATGGAGAACAGCATGTAATGTTTTCAAACAGTCAACGCTCAATGCTCTGTGAGAGTTGTTTCCAAGATGTTCCTACAGAATCTAAAGTGCATTGTGTGGATATTGATACAGCTTATAATCAGTCATGTAAAAAGCTTGAGAGGGCAATAAGTGTAAGTGAAATTTCACATTAAACACTGTAGTTCAACTTCTTTGCTTTTGTATGAGAAACGTACCTTTCTGTTTTAGACCGTGCAAACCATGCAGTCATCAGTAAGAGATGGTCTTTTGATGTTCAAAAACCTCTTGGATGAACTTCGCCGTAACATGGAAACTGAAAAAGTAACTATTAATTCTTTCTGTGAAGGCATGCGGCAAGCGATAGCAAAGACCCAAGCATCTATGATGATGGAGATTCAAAGGTATATTTGGTGGGGAAGGTGCCCTGCAGGGTTGGACTTATTAGGCATTTCTCAAATTATAATGTATTTCTGTAAATTATGTTTCAGACAATTTGAGATCAAAGAAAGATCATTTCATGGACAGCTTACAAACTTAGGTTCAATGTTGCCTTTACTACAGCTTCATCTTTTACTCGCACAAACCTTCTCTATTTCTGCTAACAAATACCAGTTTCTTGACCTGGCATATCCTATGATGGACAGGCTCAATGCAGTTTCACAACTTTCTTTGCCCTTGAGGTGAGTTCTGTTCGATAAATTCTGACAGTTTGAAATTATTTGTTGATTTATGTCATTTTTATCCACAAATGTTATCTTTTTCAGCCGACCTGTTCAATCAAGCCAAATACGTACCAATTTCCGTTCAGAATTTTCTCATTCCCTTGAGCCCTGGATAGGAGTTCAGTCTCTTGAAGGTCGCCCAAAGTCAGGGATGAGTATTTATGAGTCGCATAAACAGCTCCAGCTGCAACAACAACAGCAGCAGCAACAGCAACTCCAGCAGCTCCAGCAGCATCAGCAGCAACAGCAGCAACAGCAGCAACAACAGCAGCAACAACAGCAGCAACAACAACAGCATCAACAGAAACAACAGCAGCAATCACGTGTGCAATATCTTACACTGCACCAACAGCAACTTCAACCTATCCAATCAGTCCCTCAACAACAGCAGCAGTCTTTTCCAATGCAGCAACCAACCCCATCTCATCATCAGCAAAGTTCTATTTTGTTTAAAGGGACAGAAGAAACAGGTCCATTCACCAACCACTGCCGTAATTTTGATTCGCAACTGAAGGTGAAGCTTAGTCTGAGAGTTCATTAAATTGTACTTATGTCAAGTTGGATTTCTATTATTGATATGAATCTTTTTTATGCAAAGGATTTGAGTGCTCAACTTGGAGGAGTGAAAAAGAAATTAGGAGAACTCACAACAGATGTTACACTGCTGAGACGGGCCCATACTCCACCACTGACCCTGCGCTTTGAGACAGTTACTAGAGACTGTAATGCTCTAAAGCAAGCTCTGGAATGCCGCCAGGTTTGTTTAATTAAATTTGTAGTAGGCGTGTTGAAACTTATTGCAGCATATTTATGAATTTTGTTTAATTCAGCTTGAACTTGAGAGACTTCAAGGTGTATTTCACACTCTCTGGGAGCAGCAACTATGCCGTGTTCAAACTGAGAGAGAAATATTTGAGGCTCAGGTAAGGTCTTTCTTTTTAATGTGCTGTAGAATTATCTGTCCATCACTCCTAGAGTTCAATCTGACTTCTTCTTGCAGATAAGTGATGTTATGACTCTAGTCTCTGAGGTGAAGAATATTGCAAATGCTGCTCGCCAGCTTGAACCATACGTTGTGGCCTTATCCGCTGCAGATATTGCTATTTCACAAATGCATCAGCAAGCTCAAAGTGCTGCTACTCCACAGCCAGTTCTACCAAAGCCATCTGTGGAAGATGCTTCTCATCTGCAGTCAGTACTTGAACACATCAATTATCTTCAACAAACTGAGTGAGTTGCATCTCTGCAGCTTACTTATGAGATGAAATATTTATGAGTGTTGACTTATTTACATATGTTCATTAGGAGGATACGCAAAGATCCAGAAGTGGGAAAGGGGGAGTGTCGCGTTCACCCGGGAGCATCTCCAGGACATGTCTCTTCTACCGCCGCTCAAGATAAATTGCTTTACATAAAATGTAAGTATGAAAGCAACAGAAAAAAATTAAGTTTTTTAATCTTAATTATGAAAATAGTTAAAATAGCTTTAAACTGGCTCAATTAATTTAAATGATTTTCTTTCTGCAGTGGAGGGCAAAGGGAAAAGCTCAAGAGTGAAATCGCCCAGAGACCGAAGTGAGCAGAGGGAAGCACAAGAACAGCAGCAGCTCATCGCTCAGGCTATGCTGGAGTCTGGTTATGGTACTACTGGAGGTCGGGAGTCTAAACGAGGATCTGTGCTTAGTCATATTATGGGAAAAGTATGTCAACCCTTTTGCCCTTTCAATTACAAAACAATTATAACACAGGACTGTTTCTTATCAATCATAATGACTTTTAGGTGCGAACTAAAGAAGAACGCAAGAAATCTCCTGAGGAACCTTGTCGAGCTAAAACTCCCACTCGAGAAAGAGTTAAATCCGAAGGCCGAGGCGATTCCTCTCACAGTAAACCTGAGCGGCAGCTTGACGGGAAGCCCAAAACTAAAGGTGCTTTGATTAAATCTAGTTGTTGGAGAGGATGAATTGTTTTCTCCCCCGATATAGCTTATGTGAACCAAGCATCCTCATTGTCCAAATTATCGTGTTAATTGTTGCAGGCAAAGTAGCATCGCTGTACCACTCTTTGAGTGGCAAGGTGATGGGGTCCTCTCACAGCATACAAACCGTGATTGCTGCAGAAGATGAACAGCAGATGCAACAGCAACAGCCACGTAGACACCTTCCACCACCTCCACCACCACAGCGCAGGCCAACAACTCATATCACCAGCATTCACCGGGAAGACTCATCCCCTGTAGATATTCCTCCAGACGGAACGGTTAAACGTCGGGGAAGGCTGTCACGTCCTGCTTCAGCTGGGGAAAAGGAGGAGCCTGAATATCCTATCACCAGGAAAGCAAAGAGTGTAGGATCTCCAACTGATTTTGGTGGTCACTTGGTGCGTGCTGTCATCCATAAAGATTCAACAGGAAACCAACCAGTCTCTCCCCGAAGACACAGAAGCACTGATTCAGCTCTGAGACAAGTTCGAATGTATCCAGCATCTGACACGGAAGACTCTGTTTTCAAGCAGAGCTCTTGTGAGAGTTTGGCTTTATCAGACATTGGCCTCTCAGGAGATAATCGTAAAACACTAATTGTTGTTGTTGGATCAAAGTCAAAACGCTTAATGCACAAACAACGCTCTTGGGAAACCTTTCCACCCAAACGTCGAGATGGACACAGAAGCCGATTTTGTCAAGATCCTGCAGCTTTCAGGTCAGGGTTTGAGAATGGCAGTCCAGTCGGTTCTACCATGAGTCATATTGGACCCACTCTTAAAAAAGCAGATAGCTTTGAAGGACATGAGGAAGCTGTACGCACATTAGTTGCTGCAGTGCAACAGCACCAACACCATCAGCAACATCAACAAAATCAACAGAACCAGGCAATGCAGCAGCAGCATCACCAGAGGAAGCATTCAGGACCAAAAGCCCAGCCTCCCAGTGGTTAATTAAAAATAAGTCGAAACAAAGTTAAGACTCATGGCAGAAAAGAAGGAAAAAATACAAAAGTGACACACTGTGTCAAAGAAAATAAACTGAAACTGTCTGGACCAAGATTCCGATAAGCAAAATTTCCTTATAAACAAATGGTCAAAATTTGGTCCTTTCCACACCTCTAAAGAAAACAACTTTCTTTTGTTTGTTTTAAGCTTAATTTCTCCAACAATAATTTAAAAAACTATCATCATATTTTTTAAAGTTTGAAAGTTGTTCCCCAACATTGATGTTAAAAAAATTTCCTCCTCCAGTCTGTTTTCAAATGTTTTCCGAATTAAGATCCTACTGTCTTCATGATGAGAAATAGTTGGGCATGTGTTGCTCTGCACTGTTTTTTCCTCATCAATTTCCTATCTCCGTCTACTGTTTAAGATTGATCATTTTATAATGTATTGGACGTATAGCAAAACTGAATGTTAGAATAGGACTGCGAATTTTACTGTAACATCATAAGCTTTGTTTCTTAACCACATATAATTCTTCTGGGCCTTTGCCCACTCACACCTTATCAGTAAGTCTGATAGTTCATCTATATTGTACAATTTCACCAAGAAACTAAACAGACACCAAAATTAGGGACAGAACTTACCTCAATTATACTTGCAAGTATACAATTGCAGACCTTCTGTTTCTATTAATGTTCTGTATAGGTTTGAGTGATGAGTTGTGATTAACTGCCACATTGTATTCATATTTGTAGGTAGGTTGAGAATCATATTCCATTAATAATCACTTACTGTTTGATAGCATTTGGTTATTTAAATGTGCACATAAGCACTTGACTGTTTCATGGATGGAAAGGAAACACTTTGTAAAGAGTTTGCACTCAAAGTGATACAAATATTTCACTTCGTTTTATGGTTTTGTGTTTTAAATGGCTTACATCTTGTCATCCTGATATTGAACTGAATTTCTTGATGAGGTATCTTACTCTCTTACGTAGTATTTAAGGCAGCTCTTTGATCAACTCAAAATACTAGGATCTGTTTTCTTACTTTCTGACGGAAGAGTATATTATTGCTTCCCTCTCAACCCCAAGAATTGACTTAAAAATTGTGCTCAATATCATCAACTACTGCCATAATCAGTAAACATTAAAAGTGCCAAAAATTCAACAACAATCTTTTTCAGTAGAGTAGCATATTCATGTCATGCTCAAAACAGACCTCTCAATTTTTTCAAGACACACTGCCTTAGAGTAAGTGTGGTAAGTGAATTTCTATGTATTCGTTCATAAGTAAATTATTTCAAAATTTAATTGGTAAAAGTAAAATTTTGGTTTGAATGCCTTGTATATAGGGTCCCTTACTAAAGACAAAACAGTGAGTTTGCCTATTGCAGTGTCTTTGATTTTCAATGTGAAACAAGTATGTATGTAGGAATGTAATATCAATTGATTCTCACTGCCATGTTTTGTGGAACACTTTCTCTCATTCATATTTTTTGTTTGCTCTTTGCTGCTTTTAAGATGTATTACTGGAGTCAATCAGGTCCCTTTAGCTGGTCTGAAAAGTAGACTTGATTCATATAACTCCCATTAAGATTTCAAAAAGAAGTGTAAATCAAACTAAATGTAACAATATTGTATAAATCACTGTAATTGACTAACATTGTATCAAATTATGGAACAAAACCATATTTATGTAGGCATTTATGTGTACGTGTGTATGTAATGTGCATTGAAAAAGGAATGCTTGTTAGCATGCACAATGGAGTTTTGTAGACATTTTTGTTTCCAGGTGTGTACATACAGTATTGGTTAACCTTCATGTAATAATCTTCATTGTGTTCCTTTTGGAAATGTGTCCATAAATTAGTTTTGAATGTTGCCTTTATCTCCTACTCATTGTTACGTTCCCACTTGGAGGCTCTTTGTCTACTGACATTCTCATTTTACAAAGTCTTGAAGGCTGCAGTACCACAGGGTGAATCACTCTTGGCCTTAATGGCTTCTGGTGATCTTTCCTGACCAAGATTTTTGCAGTCATTTGTGAGTGTCTGATTAGCTGTTGGCATCATATATTGATGCAGTGTATTTTCTGCAGACGGTATTAGGGGATTATAAATATTGGAACTAATCCTAAAATTATTTAATCAAACTAATAAACAATGCCACCTATTGTTTCAATGGTTTCCAACCATAAATTAATCTTAGCGTCTCTTGTCTTTGTGTCTACCATGTAACTTTCCTCATGTTTCACCTGAATATTCAGTAGTTCTTTGCAAAGTAGGGGCCTACAGAACCATACTACTTTTGTTGGATTAATTAATCGAAGAATCCCAGGCACTCTATTTAGAACAAAAGCTCAAAAAATATTTGCTGTGTCCTGTTCTTATCTGAACTTTTAAAAATAAACACTGTAAACCAATCCACTCTCAATCAGTTTACTGTCATTAGAATATAATATTTCCTAATTGCTATCTGGATGCATCTCTCCAGCAGGGATTAAATATAAATGTAATAAAAGAGCGGTGTTCCTTCGATTGTAAACATTAGTGTGTGTTAACACTATTTTGTAGAGATGTGCAGACTATTATATTGACACTTTAATGCATGTATGGTGTGCTATATACTTTAGGGATATTTTTCATTTTTAACTGCGGAATGAATTATGTATTGGAATAGCTTTGTTTTACTTTCAAAACTTTTGGAATTTCATTGCACTTGTTACAGTTGAATTTGCTAACTTATTTGCCTCAATTGCCTAAAATGTGCTTCAAATCCTGTGGTCAGTAAAGAAAAAAATGAAAAATTCACATGTCATTAAATTTCAAAACAGTTATCACATCTCAGTTGCTATCTTATTCTCAACAAAAAGCCCATGATCAGGTAAACTACCAAATCCATGTGTCATGTGACTGCAATAATACTGTATGTTTCTTGCTGTATAATGTCATGAATAAAGTTGTTCTTGGTTTATCCTTGATTTATCTCTTTTCCTATACTGCTGAAAGAAACGTAGCACTACCAAGGTCTGAAAGGTCTTTAATATCTAATCAAGAATCCTTTCCCACAACCAAACATACCAATACTCATACAGTTTTTTAGTTTAATGCAACTTGATGAATTAAAATACTGGCCTACAACAACGCAAGATATCAATGCCTAGATTTTAAAGAAATGAAGAGAATCAGTTCTTCATTTTATTGAAGAGAATTTCTCAGATAGAGAAGACAATTCTCAATTAAATTTGTAATTGCGGTATACTTCTTGAAACATGTCACGACAATCTATTTTCACATTTAATTTAGCACAAAGGAGGAAAACACCTGATAGTTTTCGATGCAGGGAGTATATTTCTTCTGGAGGAGGGCAAAGCCGGTGATAGACAATAGTGGGAACAAGCTTCTGAATACGTCTTGTAGTATCTTGTCCTCCAAAATCGAAGGCACCTGATTTCTCACTGAATACTTCACCCAAGATTAGCACACCATCGACATGAGCTTCTTCCATAATCTGAGTGACAATTTATGTTTTAAAAATTAAATTTTTGTTGTTGAAATGTTTATAAAACTATACAATATAGGGACTTACCTTAGATTCATATCCAGTTAGGAAGCCCATTTCACGAGATAAAGTCAAAACTTTTTCTCTATCACCATCAGCAGCACCTTTTATCACTTCAATATACTTGTCCATAAACTCTTTTTCATATTCACGAGTAGCTCCAAAGTCCAAGAGTATAAGCTTTATAAAATGAACAGACGTAACACATAACAAGAAGACAAAGAAGCACTTCAGTCAGTTTCTCAACAAAGTTGCATTAACTTACTTGTTTTGTTTGAGGATTATAGAAGAAATTAGCCCAGTTTGGATCTGTCTGCATGTAGCGGAACTCAAAGAGCTCAAGCAAACAAAGATGCATAATATTGCGACAGATTTCTTCACGCACAGGCATGTCCAAATTCACACACTGATCAACGGGGATTCCCTCAATTAATTCAGTTGTAAAAACCTGTTTGGTACACAGATCATCTGGAAAAAGGGGGGAAAATTATTTTGAAAAAGGGCATCAAAAAGAAGAAAAGCATTGAAAAGCGCATTTTAGAAATTACATACCTATGACTTCTGGTATATAGAACTGAGGATAGGGGGCTAAAAGCTCACGAAACTTTTTTGTGCATTCTCGTTCTCTTTCATAATCAACCTCCCAGGACAGTTCCCGCTTTGCCACCTCCACCAGATTATCAATAAATAAACCTAAAAGTAACTTGTCAGTCTTGTTTTCATCAAGAAATTTGTAGGCAAATTATTGGGAGCATACATACATACCTTCTGGGAATATATTGTATAATTTGAGAACAGAAAATAGATTATTGATATCACTTTCGATACTCTCAGCTACTCCAGGGTATTGTATTTTCATTGCAATAAGACGCCCGTCATGCAGTTGTGCTTGGTGAACTTGGCCAATAGAGGCAGCAGCAAAGGGCTGCATCTCAAACATTTTTAATTTATCTCTCCACTCATGTCCCAGTTCTTTTTCTAATACTTTCTGCAAACAATTGAGAAGAAGAGGTATTCAGAGTGAAAGCACAAACAACAAAACATAAGAAAAACTACCTGCATCTGCCTAGCATACTTACTTCTACTTGCCAAACAGGCATAAAGTCTGCAGCCTGCCTAACACGCTCAAAAGCAGCCTGCAGCTGAGGACTTATGACAGAATTATCTTGAATACTCAAAATCTGTCCTATCTTCAAAGCAGCACCTATGAAATTTTTTTGAAATAATGATTGTGGAACTGTTAAACAGGTATTATTATGAGCTATTCTACATACATACCTCTAACTTTACATAGAGTGTCTACAATACGTTGAGTGTTTGCTGGTGTGAGAAACATTGAATCTAAGGTTTCTCCCTCTTTATTGGTATTGGACAAACCAACACCTCGGCGAACAAATTCTGCTGCAGTCCCTACACCCAGACCAGCAAAGAGACTGCCAAAGGATATAACACGAGCAATTTGAGATGAAGGGACTTTTCTTTGCTTTGCTGAGTTGGCAAGCTGCAAAAAATTACAGTGATGTATATTTATTGAATATTCATATTGTAGATTAAAATAATAAAATCAAGTATGATTGAGGTATGATTCAAAAGATAAGATTAGCAAACTTACTGTTTCTTTTAGTTTAGTTCGAGTAGGACGAACTGTTGGTATGATTTTGTGAGTTGTTGTAGTGGATCTGGCCTTTTCTGACGCAGCTGCTGCCAATGAAGAAGCCTTTGCAGTTAGGCTTTGATTCGTCTGATGAACATTGTTTTTTTCTGCTACTGATTGGACTTGAGCCCTTTCACCAGGTACCGTTTGTTTTTCAGTTAAGGGTGGGGAACCATGAGTGGAGATAGAGTCTAGCACAGCCTGTGCTTTAGACTCAAACTTTTCAGCAATTACCTCAGGAGGATTAGGATCTCTTACTTCCAGATGACAAAGATTTGATTCATCAAACATATTGAGTTCACTTAACTCTTGTAGCTCTTCACTAGTCAGATTTCTGGTTTCCTCTCGCACTAGAAAAGTTAATAAGTTTTAAGATTGTGTAACAAGAAATAAATCAATAAAAGAATAAAATGAAATTTCCATACCTGAGGGACTTCCTGCATATGCCGCAAAGGTTCGTATTCCTTCGGTTACCATAGATGTCCTCTCAACAATTTCAGTGAATTTTTTGGAGACATTGCTCTAAATATAGAGAAACATGATCATCAAAGGTCATACTTCCAGCACAGCATAGAGATATGATTGCATCCTTACCTGAGGTGGCGGTGTTTCAGGCCTAAATGACTGCACCACCGTTGAGCCCACTTTTCCTCCCACATTGTTCACAGCATCCCTTACGCTAGAATTGAGCCAAATTTCTTTAACTTGCGATTCTTGGTAACGAACGGCAGCATTTGCAACAGACTGAAGACCTCGCAGCACTCCCAATACATCTTGTGGGATGTTTCGAGCCATTTCGCCAGATCACCTGATAAAAGTTGAAAATAATCATTTCATTTTAATTAGGATACCGGAAAGAACTGCCTGAAGGTGACAAACACAAAAAGGTTAGTTCCCAAGGCATCTTGTAATTACATATTATGGGGAGGATATATTGGAAGGCAATATGGACAGGACAAACTAGCTTACAAATAAAAAAGTAGGTGTGAAAGCTGAGCCACTGATGACTACTGTCACGTTCTAGTTAAAATATATTCACATTAAAAGACTCGGAATCGTTCTATGGTCGCTCGACCTTCGCCGATGGTTAGGTTATATAACTTGTCTGTGAGTGAAAATAGAACCGAATGACGAAATAAAGCTACTCATTTTCGTGCAAATAAATGATGAGATACGGAAACACCATCTTACATAAAAATGCTGTTTGGCTTCAGGATGCAATACAGAGTGTGTTGGCAAGAGAGTGACTTCTGTAGTGCTGTTTGTTTATAATTTGGCTGCAGGCAGACGACATTTTCCACGGCCAGTCTGTGCTGCAATCTGATTGGTCGAAGGCTTCTGCATAGTTGTGGTTGTGAGTAATACGTCACGATCATCTGTTCGTTGTTTTCCTTGTCCTTTGTCCGAGAACTGTCTGTCTTCGAAACGTCTGAATATAGAGAAAGGTTTGTTTGGATGCTGCATTTCACTCTTTGGCTTCGTAAGATATTTGTTGCATGGCCCTCGAGTGCATTATGATACTTAAGTGGAACACCATGGGGAGATGGAAGTTCCCTTTCTTCTCTGTTTGCATGAAAGTTCTTATGATGCCACATCTGCTTTCTTTCATCAATTCCATGGGCATTGATTGCAGACTGTGGCCTTAAAACATTAGAAGAACTCAATTTGCTTGTAGGTTCAGAATCTTGTTGCCTAGGTGATTTTTTGCTTTTTTTAAATCGATGCGTAGACTGAGGTTATTATTCTGTTTATTGACATTTTTTTTGGCAAAACTGCTTTAAGTGTCCTGGAATGCCGTTTCATCCTGTAAAACAGGAAACCAATCTAGTTCTATCATCGGTCTGATTATAATTTGATTTGCGTTACATTTGTCCTTCTCGTGCTCTAATTGAATATTAATTAACTAGGTAGTCTAAGAAACTTACATACACATTTGTGTGAATGCTAGTAGTTTTGAAAACAGTGGAATTTTGAAACGTTCTTGTTCTTGTTGACGTAATTTTTCCACTTATTATTCATTTGTTTTAATCCTTTCCTTTGTGGTTGTTACAGTCCGTCACAATGGGCCGCATCTTCCTTGATCACATTGGTGGATCTCGGCTTTTCTCATGTGCAGCCTGTGACACTATTCTGACCAACAGAAGTGAGCTGATCAGTACAAGGTTTACTGGAGCAACAGGCCGAGCCTTTCTGTTCAACAGAGTTGTCAACCTCAGTTACAGGTAGTTAGTACTACATCTACATTTTCTACATCTTGCTCAGATAAACCTTCTTCAAGGGCTACCAAAACTTTGCTTGCTGAATTGATGCAACACTATATTTTCTTTTTGCAGTGATGTTCAGGATCGTGTAATGCTCACTGGCCGCCACATGGTACGAGATGTATCGTGTAAAAACTGTGATGCCAAACTTGGATGGATCTATGAGTTTGCCACAGAGGATAACCAGCGATACAAGGAGGGCAGGGTCATTCTTGAGCGTGCTCTCGTTACAGAGAGTGACGGTATAGATGAACACATGGGGGATGATTGAGTGCAGGCCAACGGTGGGCCAGCAAATGAGCCTGCCGTTGCTCAACATGTGCAGCCTGTACTGCACGTACAGCCTCAGGTCCCTATCCAGCTAGTACCTGTACCTCACGGATACATGCAAGAAGTTCAAGTACAGCTAGCTGGGGCTGGGGCACCTATCCACAATGTACTAGGTGCTCTGCATGATGTACCTCCTCCCCCTGCACCGTACATCCCTGCAGCTGAGGCTGGAGCTGCACATGATGAGTCAGATGATGACTATGAAGAACCCCAGCCTCCTGTGGGATTTTTGGAATAATGGCAAATGCATAAACAAACATTTTAAAGAGCAGCTGCCTCAAAAAAATTTCATGGTTGCCAGTTGATTGTGTGTGAATTTGACTCCATCTTTAAGAGTACTAGTCTGTTGTGTATATATTAGAGGTTTATGTTCCTTGAAAAGAGTATAGCTGAGAATTCAATCTATACTCTGAAAATCCTGTGAGTCAATGTCACAATCTGCAGTAATGTTTACAGTTTCAATCAAAGGTTAATTTTCTTTTTCTTTTAACAGGATAAAACTTAAGTTGACTATTTTTCAATCAAATTCCTTTGTGTTTCTCCTCAAGCTTTCATTGTTGACTCTCAAATATTGTTAGTTGTGTATTATTTTTAGAGACAAACTGACAGACTACTTGTTAATTACATTTATATTTATATTCCACTCAGGAAATAGGTTTTGTTGTGTTGCTTAAAAAAATAAGAAAAAAAAAACGATGAAAAAATGATAGGAAAGAAGGAAAATTATATATTCTGTTGATAAATTTTGTATATTAGGTCTATTCAAAGAAGCATTTACAGTGTAAAAACATTTGGTTCATTTCAGGGTTTTCTGAAAATGTATTTTCTAGATGTGAAACTTTCAATGAGAAATACACCCATCACTGCCAAAATGAGTTGCCGTTCTCCACTGTAACAAAAAATTGTGATAAAGCTCAAACTTTCCTTTTGTAAGCACACCATAGTGGTGTTTTTTCTCCTTTCAAATGTTTAAGCAAAAAGTCTTAGCCTGCAGGCTCTCAAAATTTCTTAAATTAAACTATGTACTGTATTTGTAAATAATTTTGCTTACAAATGATGGTATTTTTTGTTAATTTAATGAAGATGGGTGTCCATAAATCATTTCAACTGTAAGAAGACTACTTCTTTGTTTAGCTAAAGGATGCTTTGGGAATGAGTGCTTATCTGCCAAAGGAGGAGAATTATGTGCAAATATTCTCGTGTCACATCATTGCTCTCAACAACCATGGCATCCTGCAATAGTGCCTTTTTGTTTTGTTATTATTGTCTTTTAAGATATACAGATAGAAATTACACTTAATTTTGAAATGCTGTCTTTGTCAATTTTATGAAATCCTTGCATTTTGTAATTTCATCTTGAGAAGATTTGGTTGACTTTCTGAAAGGGTGCTTTACATATGAGCTCTTTCCTACCCAAATCTCTTTGTAGATATTTAAATGGCAATAAGCCTCTTATCTGTCAGTTACCTATTGTAGTGTGTAGTAATTCTCTAAATGATGGGAGTGGGTTTTGTGTTCATATATTTTAAAACTCTACATTCAAAGCTCCAGTGTTGTACCCTGACATATGAGAGCTAACAGAATCTTATGCTTGTTAACCTTCTTCTGTAAAGCTGTGATTTTAACAGTTTGAAGGTGAGAAGAGACGTCAAAATAAATTATGGGGCAGTTCAACTCTAATGGTTGCTGGTTCTTTGTTCCTTCTTACCCTGCTGTCTCTGTGTAAATATCTTTAACCACATGTTGCTTCATGTGTTCCTAAATTACTCGATAAATACTTTTCTATACGTGTTCAATCACAAAATAAAATTTTAAGTTTTAACATAGTTGTGTGTCGGCTCATTTGATTTACCCCCACCCACAACTCACCCAGCAAAAAAAATAAAAAAACTAATCAAGTGTGGAATTATGACTGCGCGGTTCGAATGCAATCTCACTAGGCAAAGGGTGGATTCGAGGGAGGGCGCGACGTCATGTTGGCTGTTTTGTGTCCGCGCACGTCCTGGCGCGCCAGCGCCAGTTTGTGAGGAAATGGGGAATAATGTGAGGCGCGATGACGGCAGAGGCGCGACGACTTAGGCCAACTTTCTCCACATATTGCTCGGCATGTGGCACGCGTGACTATGGGGCAGGAGGGCCTTCGCGCTTCGCGTGACGGACGCGTCAATCGGCACCGGCAGGCTGATGGTGGCACCTCGATGGTGGCACCTCGCCCCTCGCCTCGCTCACGCCCGCCAAGTTCGGGAGGGGGCGGCCTATAAAGACAATGCACCCCCGGCGCCGAAACTCAAACTGCCACTCGAGGCAGAGGGCCGCGGACCGCCACGCGACCTCCCCGTCGAGGACCAGGATGGGCGCGGCGACGGCCGTCTTGGTGGCGGTCATCGTGTCGACGGCGAGCCTCGCAGACGCCTGGAAGTGGCGCAAGTGGAACCTGTTCGACGACAACGACGGCGACAGCGTGGTGACGGTGGCCGCGGACGGCAGGGCAGTCTACCCCGTCTACAGGACGTACAGGTGGGCATCCGGGTGGTTCATCGGGAGGGTTACACTCAGGGGGTGCCAGTGATGTTCAGCGCAGTGTTTTTGCAGCGGGTATCGGACTGTGCTGCTGCGGCTGCCGCTACCCGCCTTGCCGGATTTCGGACCGTCAGTGGTGACTCGAGTTCGCCACGTGTACGGCGTGCCGCCCCCGCTGCCGCCCCCGCCGCCGCCTCCGCCACCACCGCCGCCGCCCCCGGCCACTAGATACGGCGCCCCCGCCCCCGCACCGAGCAACGCCGCCGCCACCGCCGCGGCCGTGGCGGCTGCCGTGGCCAGGACCGTCCTGGAGGTACCCGCTTCTTTTCGTCTTCTCAATCTCAATGTCGCTCCTAAAGCCCCGCAGTCGCTGACGCGCTGACTCCATGGACGGCATGTTCCAGGCCCACGGCTTCAGTCGGAGCATCGAGAGTTCCGGACACCACGACGTCGTGCCGCCGAGCGTGCCGCCGACAGGTCGGTTGAATTCAGGCTGAAAACCTTGCCAAAGTTCACACGATGCATCGGACACTCAAGATTTGTTTGGAAATCCAGACAGCCGGGCCGTCTGGAGCGGACTGAGGGACGCGGTGCCTCACGCCGGGGAAGACCACAGGGGCCACGGCCTGTACTGGGAGCGGGGCCTGGGCGGACTGGGCGGCCTGGGCCACGGCGCGTCCTGGAGACGCTGACCATCGCCATCGCCATCGCCGGCCGCGCCATCTGCTCCTGGAGGTCCCCGCTGGAGCAGCGCTATGAGCAATGAACGACAAAAGCCGCCAATAAAGACGCACTGCCAAGACCGTAATCTCTTCTCATTCCAAACAGCTCGTCAATTCTTTAATCCTCTGCCACTTATATAGCAAGGCGCCATTTACTGAACGCGTGTCCTGGAAGGAATCACACACATGCGTAATGTGTGCGTGCGTTAGTGTGTGTGCGTGTGTGATGAGCGATCTGCATTCCCCGTTCATGATGCAAGTGGCGTGCCAAGACGTCCCAGAGGTCCGACAGGCTGCCGCGGCGCGGATCTCCTTAGCGCATCAAACAATGGCATCGATGATAATAACGCAGCGATGCCTACGCAGCGTTTATAAATCTGCGGTCGGGAGACAAGCAGCAGGTGACGAGTCCGAAATAGACGCCCTAAACATCACACACACGCACGCACACACGCGCAAGCTCATCCAGATCGACCAAGGGAAGCCCCTGCCAGACTGACGGTAGGCAACCAGTCGCACAGTCGCGCACTGCGTTCCTACCACCCGTTGCCATTACCATTAAGGGCTAGACCACACCAGGCGTTAAAAAAGCTCCTGGCGCAAATCACTTTCCAGTTCGACGCTCGCCACATTTGCAAACAGGCGCGTATTAAATCGCGACACGTGTAGCCTGTGTAGCCGTTCTGGTTGTCCACTGCAGTGGCAGGCCGTCCTGGAATGTGCGCTATCGGGTCCTGGACTTTGCCGAGGGTGTGGGTGACGCGGGGCGGGGCAAAGCCTTTACTTGATTGTTCGACGGGCGAGCGCGGCGTTGTGCGTCTCTCTCACTCTCCACGAGTCAATCAGGGAGGGCGAGAGAGACCGAGCGAGAGGCGGCCCTCCTCCCACCCATAGTAGCGCTAGGACGGCGGTGCGCGCGCGCAGTTAATGGCGATTGTCTGTCTCTCTCTCTCCGACTCTCCCTCCCCGGATCGGCCTCTCTCTCTCCCTCTCTTTGGCACGTAAACAAACTGGAGCAATACGCGATGTGAATTACATCATTTTAGCGATCTGAGATTTAAGCGACCGTGAAAAAGGATGACGGTGCCGCGTCACCTTTCGGAATCCGTAATTTGGCGTATTAAAAGTGCAAATATGTAAAATATGAGATAAAAATATTTCTGAAGTTTGAAATTCTGAGGAATGACTGCCACTGCCCAAGGCGTTGCCGGTTGCCGCTAATGCAGGTGAAACAGTGGAGTCACGTGCAGCGCGTATGCCTCAGGAGCCCGGCGGCCAACCGCGCCCAACCGAAACAATTCAGAACAATTGGGCATGTTTCTGTTTGTTTCCAAACTGTTCAATTCCGCAACGGCGGGAAATGTCAGATTCGGTCATCGTTCGCTCGCGGCACGCTTTCAGGGCTTTAGCGGTAGCCGACGCGAGAGCGCTTCGGAGGAGTGCGTCGTATGTGCATGTGTGGTGTAGTGTATGCACAGCGCCTTGTCCAGGCGCTTGTCGCCTGCCCATGCGTTTGCTATATAAACGGCCGCCTCCTCCTGGCCAGCATCAGTCGACTTGTGTCTTGTGTTCAGTTCAGCAGAAGCCGACCCCCCTATTCTCTCCAACATGAAGGTCCTGGTGAGTACCCACCTGGTGCAGTTCGGGGACGGTGCCGGCGACGACGGCATCCTGGTCAAACCGGCACCGCTTGCCCCCGCAGCTCGTGGCTGCTCGTGGAGGTGCTCGTGGAGGTGCTCGTGGAGATGGTCGTGGACGGCGAGTGGGTCCGAGGGTTCCTGTTCCTCCGTGTCCTGAGAGCCTCCGTCTGCCCTGCCCGCAGGTTGCCGTCCTCCTCGTGGCGCTGGTCGCCCCCGCGCTGTCCGCCCCCGCCCCCGAGCCCGTGGCGCGCCCCGGCGGCGGCCTGGTGCTGCTGGGCAACCCCGGCCTGGTGTCCGCCGTGCCCGCCCAGACCGTGCTCGTCGGCCCCGGCGGCGGCATCGTCAGCACCTCCGGCCTGGTGCCCGTCTCCACCCTGGGACACCCCGGCCTCATCAGCAGCCACGGCCTCGTCTCCCCGCTGGTCCTCGCCTAGAGCACCTCGCCGGCACCACGCCGTCAGCCCTCCGCTGCCCGGAGCGACAGCTCCGATCAGGACTTCACTGCCCTCTTGACCGTCCTCTCGTCATGAACCAAAACAACTATCTTGCATTTTGAATTGAAAAAGCAGAAAAAAATAAAAGAGATTTTTCCGGACTTGAGCTTGTTTTGACGTAATCCTGCCTTGACTGATAACTTGAAAATGTGGTGTGGCCAAATGAAGAAAACGTTGAGCAGCCCAGATCGTTTCAGACACAATCTCGAGCTTTAGAAGGGTCCGATCCAACATGACCAATACTAAGAACAAAGTACCAGTAAAGCACTATGCGTGAAAAAAAAAAAACCTTAGTGATTTTTATAGAAACATGAGTGGACTTACAGGGAGTTTGGTTCCACGAGATGAGATGGAACTATTGAACATGCAGTCCAATTACAAGCCCCTTCAGCTGATGGGGCTGGGTGACGCCTCAGGCGGATCATGCACTGCAGGAAATAACCACAACAAAAGTACACAAATTTCTGGCAAATTTTTTATCAGGAATTTTGTGTACTAGGGATGAAAATGCCCGGAAAGTTTCCGGAAACATTGGAAAAAAACAGTGTTTTTTTCCGTTTTTTTCCCTGGCCTCGGAAAAATTGGAAAGATTCAGCCTGAAAAGTAGGCAAAAAGTCGGGCATTTCGCCTGAAAGTAGGCTAAAAGCATACCTTTAACCCTACTGTGAACACGATTCTCAGTGCACTCAAACTACTTATACCCTGTTATGACTCCTTCTCGTGCGTTTTTTGAGCTTGCTGTTGTTAATCTCGGGTTGTCAGTATAGGTAAAGTTGTAAAAAAGCACAAAAGTGGTAGGTTTCATGTTCATAGTGCTTAAAAACTAATTTTTCCTATTTTTCCTTTTTTTCCAAATTTTCTGGGTTTTTTTCCAACTTTTCCGGTTTTTTTCCGACCCTTTGAAAGTTTCCGGAAAATTTGCATCTCTATTGTGTACTTTTCAAGTACAACAATTGTTGTACAAAGTACAATGGAACCGGCATGACGAGTGCTGTGCAGTCCAGGGCTCGTTGTGGTTTGTACAATTCTCGTTGTACATTCTACAATCCCTGTTGTACTTTTATTGTACAGTTTTTGTTGTACTTTTGTTGTACTATCCACACTTTTTCTTGCAGTGTGCCTGTCTTTAAACCCCGGTTAGCCTCCCAGATGACGTGGGTCACTGTGGTCTAGAGCGTGCGTACGCCGATTTCAAATTCCAAAATCCGGTGTTCGAATCCCGTCTTCTTATTTGCAGTTTTCGTCAGGCTCTGTGTGCGGATCCAGCCCAAAATTTACAATTTTTATTTTGACCCCCAGTTTGAGAACCGCTATTATTTCTTTGTGCATCGTTTCGATAAGGCTAAGGTACAATGAGACCATTTTCTGCAACTTTTTCCATGCCATTTTATTTGCGCCAATCGAGCATCACAACCACCATGTCGTCCTGACTACCAGATGCCGCCGTGGCCGAGGCCCAGTTCGTTGACGGCCACCACTCCGCCGAGGCCGTGGCCGCCGACGATGGTGCCGGCGGGGCCGGCGACCACCGCGTTGCCCCAGGGGGCGGCGGAAACGATGCCGCCGTGCAGGGCGGGGGCGGCCACCACCACGGCGGGCGACGGGTGGGTCTGCACCAGGCTGGTGCGGCTGATGGTGGTGGGGCCGGCCACGACCACGCCGCCCAGGCCGAGGAGGCCGCTGGGGGCGGACAGGGTGGCCGGCAGCACCACGGCGAGCACGGCGACGGCAAACTGCAAAACGCCGACGAGTACAGTGGCTGCCGAAAGCGAGAGCGGGTCACGGCGGGCGGCGACGTTGTACTTACCAGGACCTTCATGATGCTGGGTGAGTGTGGTGATGCACGCTTGGAGTACGCAGGCACAGTGCTCCCGGCGTCGCAGCACGCCCGTTTTATACGGACACTGTGGACGGCCTTCTGTCGGCGTGTGCGTGCGTGCGTGTGCGTGTGTGACGCGGCGGAGAGGGTGGGTGTGAGGGGGGCGGGGGCGCCAACGGTTTGCGCCGATAACTTCATTCATAATACAGTCTGGTCGGTTCGTGTTCCCGGAGCGGTTCTTTCTTTCTTTCTCTCCGCCTCTCGCCGAGTACTGCCGTTCCTTCTTCGTACTGTACTCCGTGGTCCGCGTCTGTCCCAGTCTGTCCCAGCCCCGGGCGTCTTGGCTTGGCGCCTGCAATCCACCCCCGCGTCCCCGCAGGGCTGCACCCATAACATAAAAAAAGTAAAACCAAAGAAATTGTGACTACATTTTTTGGGCGTGTTAGTCCAAAAAGATGAAGGTTGACCAACCTCTCCCACCGGGGAAATTATTTTTGCTTGAACTTTGACGCTCGGCCGCGCTCGGTCCACATCAGGTTGACTGAAATCACTCATACGCCCGTCAACACTCACTACCTGGGCACAGCCTGCGCGAGGCGGAGAGCGCGAGGATCAAGAAAGGGAGAGTGACGGTGTGCGAGAGAGACGGCTGGGAGAGAATGATAGGACTCGCGAGCGCAAGGCGCAAGGCCGCCGTCGTGATACCGGCAGGCCGGCAGGCCGGCAGGGCGATCTGGAGGGGTGTGGCCAGTGTGGCCAGCGGCCGGCCGTGTGGCGGGGCAGGCGGGGCTTGGGACTCGAGGCCTGAGCGGCCAGCGGGACTCTAGCGACTCTAGGAAGTCGCGTCGCCCTCCATCTGGCCGCTCCCATTAGCATCGGCGACGTGCACCCAGAGCCGGGATCGGGGTGGGCTTTAGTGGGCTTCGCGCTTTTCCGCCAAACCCACTAGAAGCCCGACCCACGTAGAGCGCACCCGCTTAGAGCCCGACCCACGAAAAGCCCACTCCGAACGACAAAGCCCACGTAGAGCCCACGTTCCGTAGCCCGTTCGGCTGCTGCCGTCGCCCGCCCCGCCTCTCCCCTCGCCTGTGCCTGTCGCAACTCGTCCCGACAGGTGCTGCCACCTAGCGGACAGAGGCTGACCCTAGAGACGCCTAGTGGGCTTGAGAAGCCCACTACGGCTCATGGGCTCTTAGTGGGCCTGGGAAGCCCACATGGGCTCGCTGAGCCAAGCCCACTAGAGCCCACCCCGATCCCGGCTCTGCGTGCACCGCCTTTGTGCCGCCCACCACGCCAAGCCGGCCGCCAGCGAGGCGCCTGTGAGGTAGGGTGCGTCGATATGCACGACTTTTCAGATGCAGCTTTTGGGTAGCACTCAAAAGTTTCGTTTTTTTGTGCTGATTCCATAAATGACCTCGATTTTGCGATAGGACAAAGCCTTCATGACCCTACCGGGCGTTTTAAGTCAAAAAGCGGAGTTTTTGTATTTTTTCTTGTATTTTGGTTCCGCATTCCATCCCAAACTGTCGGGGCGGCTGTTGCACGGTCGGATGGCCACCGCCTACACTAAATACAAGTTTTGCAGCTTGGCAGGACCACCGGACACCTCACGTGCGTGTCCCAAACCTCAATTTTCACCCTTTTTTTACAACAATTTTTCATTTTTTTCCCTTTATTTCAGCTTTTATCGAGGATTGTACCGACCCAGTCGGTCTATACCATGACCACAGGTTGTATAAAACAGTGTAGGGGTGCATAGAACGCAAGGCAGCCCCCGGACCGGGGCTGTGTAGGGAGGGGGAGTAGGGAGGGAGGGAAGGCGGAGAAAACAAATCCCCAAAATCGGCCCAAATCAGCTGTTTTGCCCTGTTTTGCCTGTTGGTAAATACTGTATTGCGGTGCAGCTAGCTTGGCAAGTGTTTCTTCCCCTTGCCTACCCAGGACTCACCACGAGCGCGTCCGCTACGAGTGGATACGCGCAGGAAGATGCCACAGCACCGCCGATCGGAGCGCCCCCAGCGGCAGTGGTGGGGACTGGCGCGGGGCACCGTGAGACGCGAAATTTCAAACTGGCCCGGGGAAGGGAAAACACCGCTTGAAAAAGGAGCAAACTAGGGTCAGTTGGGGTAAGTATGGGACACGGGGTAAAAATGGGACAGCTGATCCTTAGTCAAGATTTGACATTTTTGAACGCACTACATACCAAATGTGATGTTTTTATTGAGAAAATAATTTTTGCTACGGCACAAGTTCTAAAATCTCGATTCTTGACTAAAAATCAGCTGTCCCATTTTTACCCCGTGTCCCATAATTACCCCAACTGACCCTAATTGAGTTGGCAGAACAAGCAAGTAGCAAAACAAATGTAAGGGAAAAGCGCGCGATTATCGGTCATTTCTGTTCTGTCGGTCAACCTGTGAAGATGTACTCAAAGGAGGCATGTTCACTGTGAGTAACAACACTGGCTGCCTTAGACTACTTTGATCATTTCTCTATAAAAAATTTCTTGTCTGGCCTCCGGTGTCCAGCTACATATGAACACAAGAAAACCTTGTACAGGCACATGCGCTCCAGACATGGTCTGGATCCAACAGAGGCAAGCAGTGAGCCTAAGAAGGGAGCGACTTGTTACGAGTGTGACAAAGTATGTATAGTCTCATGTACATGTGAAAACCGCCTCATCGGCTTAAACATCTGTAAACATCTTCACACGGTCTATTACAAATTAAAATCACAAACACCAATCAACGTAACTATTGAAGAAGCTCGGTTATGTCCGCACAAATATTTTTTCCACTTTTTCCGTTCGGACCCACCCACATAGTCTTTCGTCCGCCAGGGGCGGCACAGTCTCACGGTGCCCCGCGCCAGTCCCCACCACTGCCGCTGGTCCGCTGTTCGTGGTGAGTCCTGCGTAGGCAAGGGGAAGAAACACTTGCCAAGCTAGCTGCACCGCAATACAGTATTTACCAACAGGCAAAACAGGGCAAAACAGCTGATTTGGGCCGATTTTGGGCATTTGTTTTCTCCGCCTTCCCTCCCTCCCTACTCCCCCTCCCTACACAGCCCCGGTCCGGTGGCTGCCTTGCGTTCTATGCACCCCTGCACTGTTTTATACAACCTCTGGTCATGGTATAGACTGACTGGGTCGGTACAATCCTCGATAAAAGCTGAAAAAAAGGGAAAAAAATGAAAAATTGTTGTAAAAAAAGGGTGAAAATTGAGGTTTGGGACACACACGTGAGGTGTCCGGTGGTCCTGCCAAGCTGCAAAACTTGTATTTAGTGTAGGCGGTGGCCATCCGACCGTGCAACAGCCGCCCCGACAGTTTGGGATGGAATGCGGAACCAAAAAACAAGAAAAAATACAAAAACTCCGCTTTTTGACATAAAACGCCCGGTAGGGTCATGTAGGCTTTGTCCTATCGCAAAACCGAGGTCATTTATGGAATCAGCACAAAAAAACCAAACTTTTGAGTGCTACCCAAAAGCTGCATCTGAAAAGTCGTGCATATCGACGCACCCTACTGTGAGGTAGGCAGCCGGCCGCCTGCCAACACTGGGTAGGCAGCCCGCCGCGCCGCCGAGCGTCGCCGCCCGCCCGTTGCCTACGCGGCAGGCGCTCGCCCGCCGCGCTCCGCCCGCACCGCTCCGCACAGTGGGCCAGAAACCGGCGGAGGCGGCCAAAATTCTTGACGCGTTTTGAGCTCCAGAGTCGCTAAATAGGACTCGAATCAAACGTGTGACCCCACCAATGGCTCGCTCTCCGAACGAGGAATCCATTGGTGGGGTCACACGTTCGGTTCGGGTCCTGTGTTGTGACTCTGGAGCTCAAAACGCGTCTAGAGTTTTGGCCGCCTCCACCGGCCTTCTGGCCCACTGTGCTCCGTGACGCAACGCCACGCCACACCTGACGGACCTGCCGCGCCGTGCCGCGCCGTGCCGCGCTCACTGTCAAGGACGGGACGGGGTGCTGCAGCCTGCAGCCGGGCACCGCGAAGGCGATGCAGCGCCCCAGCGCCATGGCGGCGCCGAAGCCCAGTCCGTCAAGTACCGTACTGCGCGTCACGGCGTCACGGCGCGGCGTGTCACGGTCACGGTCGTGACGTGGGCGTGACGCGGAAGCGCGGCGGACCGCCAGCCGCCCCGAGGGAGAAGACGAGGAGATGCGGAGCGGAGCGCCGAGCCATAGGCGGCGGAGGCTGACCCGGAGGAACCCGGCAGCGCCTCGCCTCGCATCTCCACACGCACGCACACGCACCGAGATACGCACAAAGGAAAATGGTGCGGCCCGAGTACTCGCGCGACGACTGAACCAAATTTTTTCGAGCGCGTCGCGCGGCCGTCACCGAGTGAGTCATTCTTCGGACGCACGTGGCGCAGCGGTCCGTTTTCCGCGGACGCCGAGTCTCCGACGCGCTGAACGGAAAGTCCTTCAGGTGACAGAGGCGGCACGCCCAGGCAGCCAGCCCAGGCTGGCAGACAGCGAGCGCCGTCATTATCCTGCAAACCGCCTCATCTGGTTGCGGCGACAAAAGAGCGGCCCGTTGCAGTGGGCTGCAGTGGGCTCACTTCGCGCTGTCTCTCTCGCACTGGCGGGGCGCCCGGCGGGAGGCGCGCGAGAGTGAGAGAGACAGAGCGACCGGCCATCAGTATCAATCTAATTGACAGCCCCGCGTGTAATGGCGTCGCGTCGCCGCGTTACAGTGGCGTCGCATTCGCTTTCCGCCGCGGAGACCGAGTCGGCGGGACGCGCGGAACGGCCGGAAAAGCGACATTTATTCGACTATCATCGGGGATGAGTACTGCTCCGTGGGGCAGAAGACCGGTGGAGGCGGTCAAAACTCAAGACGCGTTTTGAGCTCCAGAGTCGCTAAACAGGACTCGAACCGAACGTGTGACCCCACCAATGGATTCCTCGTTCGGAGAGCAATCCATTGGTGGGGTCACACGTTTGGTTCGAGTCTCGTTTAGCGACTCTGGAGCTCAAAACGCGTCCGGCATTCAGACCGCCTCCACCCGTCTTCTGGCCCACGGTGCACTGCTCCTACGTCGCTCAGGGGTCGCTTTGCAAAATACCGAGTGCGCCTCCAAAAACTGAACTTAACCTAACCTAACTTTCCCACGAGCCCACAGGGATGCGGTGCACACCTCGACCTCTCCACTCGCGCCGCATCGCGCCGCATTCCGACGACGGCGACCTCCAAAGACATCCAGAGCCGCTTATCGGGAAAGCGTGCGAGGCGCGCTAGCCGAGCGGCCTTTTGAAATTACCGCCGCGCGGCAGGGAGCAGAGAGGTGCATATCAGGCGGCAATGGCAATTGCAGCGCAAAGCGCAACCCGGCGGCCCGGCGGCCTGGCTGCCTGGCACCGCAGGGCCTCCTTGGCGGCGAGCCGCGCGCCAGGAAGCGCGGGAAGCGCAGGACGGACATGGGGGAGGCGGGGCCACCGCCCGCAGACTCGTTCCGAGAGTCGTTCTCGTCGCTCTGTCTCCCTCGCACCGATAGGGGACGCCCCATGAGTGCGAGAGAGACAGAGCGACGAAAGGACTCTCGGTATCAGTCTGCTGTTGCGGCTGGCAGTGGACCGCTTCCTCCACTTCCTCCACTTCCCTGCTCGCGCCCTTAATGTCTCTGTTAAGGTTGCGGCGGCGACACGCACTCCATGCACTCCGTGTCCGACCACGCGTGACCGTTTGGCACGCTGCTGAAATTATCACCGTGACCGTGACGGCCGGAGCCTTCATGATCACGAAAAAAACGGGGAAAGGTTTAGCCGTCTGGTGAGCCGACTCGCTGCGCTTTCAAACGCCGTCGCGGGTGTCGACTGTGACTGGCACAGTGGAAGACTCTGGACAATGCGGCGCCCTGATGAACTTACGACTGGCTGGGTGCTGGGCCGAGTTGAATGGAAACGGTTGTCGGTTTGGCACGCGCTTACAAGAACGCAAACAGTCCGTTTGCCAGCCCACTATACGGAGAGAGGGCGACGGGCGACGGCTCCAAGAACACGCATGGGATATTCGCGCGCCCTGGCCGAGGTATCTGTGTACGACCATCGATTCAGCGAAGCACATGCCACGCGTAGCGCGAACTGCGGGGCGGGGTGGGGCGGGGCGGGGCGTGGTGAGGTGAGGCGGTTCCTGTTACACTAATAGTGATTGCAGGTCCGGCATTTACGTTTCAAGGGCGTGCATTCATGCTTGTCAGTCGTCGTTCAAATTCTTAATTGCAATTTTTAAAACTTTTATCGGGGTTGTAACGTTAATTAATTTTCTTTTCCGACATCTCGCCGCCTTTTTAAAACCTGCTGCAGCACTTACCGAGCGAGAGCATTCCTCATTTTTTTCAGTGTACACTGTGTACAGCATGGTTGCCAACTTACTCGTGCATGGTCACAGAAAAAAAAGCGTATCGACTTTGTGCCTGGCAGCGTATATGAGCGCTCGGCCTGGCCACGCCTGGCCTGGCATGCAACTCCGGCTTCAAAAACAGCCCGCCGGACAGGCCGAAGGGTCACCCTAGCCGTATACATTCTCACTGGGCGTGCCGCTGCCACGTTATTCTCCGCCCGGTGAAAGGTTAGGTGGGACTATACCTCTCTCTTTCTATAGGACTCTCTACAGGACTCTCTACAGGACTCTCTTCCACTGAGAGGCCGAAATGCGGAGGGGAACGACTCCGGGCGAGCACACTGTTCATCACCTTGGGGCGGCGCATCGGCTTTCTGGGCAAGCAGGCCGCGCTGGCGGTGCTGTCTGGCCGAGAGCGCTGACTCGCACCAAGCCGAGCCAAGCCGTGGAGGGGGATCAAGATGAAATGGATCCGTGAGCGCGATTGCCTGGGCTGGCAAATCAGGGCGTCGGCAGGAAATGGACCCAGAAGGCCGCAGGGCCCGCAGGGCCGAACTACCCGATCGTCCGCCAGCAAACCGAACACGATGCAGTGGAAACATTTGAAACTCCGAGTAACGAAGTAGCGCCGCGACCCTCGTCCTGCAGAACGGCCAGTGCTTCTAGCTTGCCGCTTGCCGCCTGCCGAGTGGGCGTCGGGGTCGGGCGGACACTGTATCGGACACATGCGACGCATAAATGTGCAGTAACGTCGAGTAACGCCCTGCTCTCGCTCCCCCTCTCTCTCTCTCTCTCTCTCTCTCTCTCTCTCTCTCTCTCTCTCTCTCTCTCTCTCTCTCTCTCTCTCTCTCTCTCTCTCTCGCATGAACGGCTACGTGTTGTGCACCTCTGTTGGCGCCATGCCGCCTCTGGGACCGGCCAAGGGCGCCGCCCGGCCACCGCCTCGCACTCACAAAGCCTCTATTTTCTCGCATGGTGGCCCGGATGAGCCCCTGGCTCGAGCCCCCGTGGGGTCCTGGACCGGTGCTGCTCGGACTGCAGACTGCGGGGCGCAGGGCGAGCGCGGGTGTGACGTGTGAGCGTCCCTGTGGCGTGGCCGCCTCCCCTCCGCCGCCCCGCGCCCCGGCGCCCCTCCCGACTCGGTTGTTGTTGTCCGGAGAGGGGTGTGGCTGCCTGCGCCTGCTCCTTGCGGTCGGCCTGGTCGGCCGTGCCCCCAAGGAGTCGAGCCCCCCTCCGTTGCAACGCGTTGTGCTGGTATAAAAGCGAATGCGTCGTTGCCTAGGACACAAACGACAGGCAGACCTCCGCCGACACAACAGCCCAGCAACCCACCCCCAGCATCATGAAGTCCATGGTGAGTAGCGAGTAGCGAGTGCAGCGGGTGCAACTTGGCCAGCTCGGCCCAGTTTCGTTTGGGCCGGGCCGGCAGGGCTCTCCCCTCGGGGACCACGGCACCACGGCGTCCCTTCGGACTTCGCCAAGGCCCTGCCCGCCCTGCCCGCCCCGGCCGCCCTGGCCAGGCCTCCGTGCGCAGTGGCAGTGCACGAGTGGAGCCAGCGTCGCGACCGAGTCCAGCCGCGCCAGCCGCGCCGCGCTCGCGGACGCAGGATCCAGGTGACGGGCCTTGCTGGCGGCGCGCCAACCTGCGAACGCCGCACGCGGCAATGGCGCCGTCCCGCGCGGCGATGCAGTGCGTGCGCGGCGCGCGCGTGGCGCATTGTCTCGGCCGGACGTGCTCGCGGATTCGGGAGTCGCCGCGCCGAACGTCAAGCAGTGCACGCCCGCCGTGGCGTCACCGCGCACCCAAATCCACGACACTGCGCGGAAAAGAGAACGTCCTTTCGGCACAGAAGTAAGCCAAGCCTTGTGATTGTCCCGCAGGTTGTGTTGGCCCTGGTGGCCGTACTCGCCCCCGCCCTGGCCAAGCCCAGCGGCTGGCCTCTGGGTCTGGGTCTGGGCCACGCCGGCCTGATCGCCGCCCCCCACGCCGTCGCCATCGCCCCGGCCACCGCCGTGTCGCACTCCAGCGTGGTCCAGACGCACCCGTCCGCCGTCGTGGTCGCCGCCCCCGCCGTCCACGGCGCCGTCATCGCCGCCCCCGCCGTCCACGCCCCCGCCGTCATCGCCGCCCCCGCCGTCCACGGCGTCCACGGCTCCGGCCTCATCGCCACCGGCCACGGCAGCGCGCTCATCGCCGGCCCCTCCGGCGTCATCGCCGCCAACCGCGGCCTCGTCGGCCTGGGTGTCCACGGCCTCGGCGTCCACGGCCTCGGCGTCCACGGTCTTGGCCTGGGCCCTCATTGGTAGAAACCGCCCCCATGCCCAAAGAGCATCAGAAAATTGGAAAAATTAAATAAAAACAAATTGTCCAGCTTCCTGGTCACTGCCTTTGTTCCACGGAACCTCAGAAATAAACAAAAGGTCTCGGAGAGAAATAATGTGAGCGTTAATGATCCCCTTCACCGACAGCGCCGCGGTGCCGCAATGAGGCGATGAGGCGTGGCGCACTGCAGTGGCGTGGCAGTGCCTTGGCAGTGGCGGGGCAGTGGCGGAGCAAACATGAGGTGTCTGTCCTTCAGAGGCCAGACAAATAGGGGCCGGGCGTAAACGCAACGCACAACGCGGTCAGCCAATCACAAACAAGCGCAGGCCTCGAAGCGATGCATTAAAAAAATGAATTTATGATTTAATGGAGCTAGCAGGATAAAAGACTGTGTCACTCTTTGGCTCGCTCCTGCCAAGCGCCAAGCGCGCGCCTGGAGTTGACCACCTGGCCGTCGAGGAAGTCTGGAACCTCTGCTTTAGCAACACAAGGACCACAAGAATGAAGTGCAGTCACGATGTATCGCCCGTCCGTCGCACTCAAATCATTAACTTCCCGCATTTACTATAGATATTTCTTGGTTGATTTCCAGTCAGTTTAGCACCACATCGCGCCGCAAGCGGGAGACCTAAACGCAAGAGTGCGGCGCAGCGCCGAGGGAAATGCAATTAGCACCATAGTTACCGACATCCCAACCCCCTAAACCTGTAATGCCATCTACTTGTTACGGTGTGGGGGCCTCCGCGAAAAATCGATCATCGGGGGCTTCTGGGATTTCTGATGACTCCTTAACACCAGCTCCTGAGCCGAAAGGGTCGCCTACCCTCGCGGCGGCAAGCGGCACGTCGAATGGGCTGCCTACCCTCAAGGCGGTGACGTCATCGCCGCGCGTGTCCGCAGGCTTCCGCGGGGTGGGGGTAGCTGGCGGTCCGCGAGGCGGTAGTGACGCAGGCGTCGGCGCCAAGGCCGCCAAGGCCGCTGCACTGCTAATCAGGGCAAGCAGGGCGAAAGGGTGGAGGGAATTCCCAGCGCGGGCGGCGGCGGTGGCGGATGCGCTGCCGTGAAGGCCGCCGCGCCGACGAAGAAAACCGAGACCACCCATTGTGTTTGTCCGGCGCGTAGCTGGGTGGCGCGTGGCCCTCCACTCGAGTCGAACAGACGCCGAAATCCTGAACCAGTGACCGTCTCGCCCGGCGCTGTCGGTGCCGATCCAGTGCGCCCGACGACGCGCAACGCGCACGCCAAGGTCGGGTGGATCAAATAGACGCGGCGGCATGCGTGGGGTGCGTGGCGGCGTGGCGGCGTGGCGGCGTGGCGGGGGCCTTTGGCTGGCCGTTGGCGCGTAGCTGCAGCCACGGCGCGGGGTTGGCCTGCACGGCCCGTCACGGGGGCACCGCGTGCTGCACGTTGACTGGCGTCGCGGGGCGTCGCGCTGCTACAAACATATATAAACGGGAGAAAGGCGACGCCGGGACAAACAGTCCGATACGACACGCAGCGCGCTACGCCGCAAAGGAGTACGACTAGATCACCATGCTGAGGCTCGTGGTAAGTGCAGTGGGCGGCCGGGGCGCGGTTCGGTGTCGCCTTACCTGCTGCTCTACATCATGGTGTCCGTGTTGCAGTGCGTTGTCGCGTGCGTGGCGCTGGCCGGCGCGGCCCCCAGCGGCCTGGGACTGGGACTCGGTGGTCTCCAGCTCGGCGGCCTGCAGCTCGTGCAGTCCCCGCAGTCCGTGGTCGTCGCCCAGCCCAGGCTGATCGCCGCCGCCGCCCCCCAGACTGTGATCGCCGCCCCCGCCTCCGTGGGCGCCACCATCATCGGCCCCCAGGCTCCTCAGGTCCTCGTTGCTGCCCCCGCGGCCGCCCCCGCCGTCGTCGCCGCCCCCATCGCCGCCCCCACCACGCTGATCGCCGGCCCCCGTGAAGCGGACGCCGTCGTGGTCGGCCCCCAGGCTGCCAGCGCCACCATCGTCGGCCCTCAGGCCGCCCCCGCCCTGGTCGCCGCCCCCGCAGCCGTGGCCGCCGTGGCCGCCCCCACCACCGTGATCGCTGGTCCCCGTGAGGCGGACTCCGTCGTGGTCGGTCCCCAGGCCGGCAGCGCGACCATCGTTGGCCCCCAGGCCGGCAGCGCCACTGTCGTGGCTGCCGCCCCCGCCCCCGCTACCCTGGTGGCTGCCGCCCCCGCCGCTGCTACCCTGGTGGCTGCCGCCCCCGCCGCCACCACGCTGGTCGCTGCCGCCCCCCAGGCCGCCCTCGTCGGAGGCATCAACACCCTCGGCCTCAACTCCCTGTCCATTGCCGGTCTGGGTGGTCTCAGGATCGCTGGCCACTGATCTCTGACTTACTAAAGAGTGGAACTGATCAATTTTGTGCACTGGTAAAATGGAACCAAAATAAAACGCCCTTGAATGAACGAAAAGCAAGCGTCTCTTTGAGCGTCCCATCCTCGTGATCTGGGGAAGTCATTGAGTGAGATCAACACAGTGTAAGGTATGAACACTAAATTTTATTTCGGTGGGCCAAATGCGAGCGCGCAGCGATGCGCGTGCAAGTTACATTCGTTTTGCGTAGTGCCGGCGACGCCGGGGCGTGGGTTCGGTCGGTTCGGTGTCCGGGAGTCTTTGGTCTCGAGGCGCTGGGCGCTGGGCGCGCTGGGTGCGCCGGGCTGCCGCTTCTTCACCAGCCCTGGCCGTTCCAGCCGTGGGCGCCCCAGCCCTGGCCGGCCAGCCCGACGGTGCCCAGGGAGCCGACGGTGCCGACGCCGGGGTGCAGACCGACGGAGCTGACGGGGGAGACGGCCACGACGCCGTTGGAGAGTCCCAGTGGAGCGACGGCGACGCCGCTGCCCCAGCCCAGGCCGCCCCAGTTGGAGGGCGCCGGTCCGGGCATGGCCACGGCGCTGGCCACCAGGCAAACGAGGATCTGTCGGGCAGGTCGGCACGCCATGAGCCTCAGGCAGTTCGCACAGCACTTCGACACTTTCCCAGAGAGATCGAACTATCCCTTCACTCACCAGGAACTTCATGGCTGCGGTCGGTGGGTGGGTGTGCGACGGCGGGGTGCTGGCTGCTGGCTCGCTGCTGCAAGTGTGGTGCCGGGGCGCACAAAGAGGATTCCTTTTATAACACGCGGCCGGAACAGCCACACCCGCAGAGGTGCCCCCGGCCCCACCCAAAGTTGGCCCGTCCGGTGTCCGGTGCACCCAAGTGCACCGGAGTGCACTCGGATGCTCGCGGCGTAGCAACAAGGGCAGCCGCGGTTGGTTCGGCTCGGCCTAAGACCGTCGCGCCGTCCGTCCGTCCGGATGATGCAACTCGCGACGCCGTTGCGCGCGGCTCGGCCCGCCCATTCAGTAAAGTATGTAAAATAGAAATATAGATTTCGCACTGCCCGAATGACATCCGTCCAATCAGTTCTGAAAAAATAAATGAAATGAACCGTTGCGCTTCTTGGATGCGTTCCAGTTAGCGCCCCGCCCGGTGTCCTAGCGCACCGCCGCATCGCGTCGGCTTCCAACTTGCGGGAGTTGATGTAACGTGGTTCAAAAGTTTCCAGCCCTCTTCTCTCTCCTACAAGTCTTTGAAAGAACGAAAACAAAAAGCCTGCGGGAAGGAAGGCCGGGCCGGAACGGTGTGCTCCAGCGCGCTGCGCGTCGGCGGCACGTCAAATGCAGTCAAATCGACTTGCACCTCGGACATGCGTGCGTACACGGAGACGGCCTTGCGGCTGGTCGGGCGGGGTGGGCGGGGCGGGCGGGGCGGGGCGGGGGCGGGGCGGGGCGGGGCGGGCGGGGGCGGCGGTCACTCGGATCAGTGAGGATGCAGGGGGACTTTACTTAGTGCCAATCAAACTGACGAGAGGCCGCGCCGGGATTGCGCGGGACGCGGCGAGACGAGGCGCGACGCCCATGCGTGCGCGGCAAAGCGGCGCAAAGCGGCGCCGAGTCCGCTGCCGTCCGCTGCCAGCAACTGCACCTGTGCGCAGCGCTGCAGCGCCGAGCTGCCCGACGAGCAGCAAGCTCGCGTCAAGCCTGTGCGACGCACTCTGCTCGCTCGCACACTGTCGGGGGCGTCTTGACATTGCCTCGCCGCGGCTGGTTAGGTTAGTCTAGGTTAGGTTAGGTCAGGCCTCGTCAGATCGCATGAATTTGCGGTGTATGACTTTGTCAAAACAGACGTAATTTCGAAACCCGAATCCAGTCTGCGAGAGCTCGCGAAATGCCTGGAATGGGATCCTCCTGCTGTCGGCTTGAAAGATAGAGGGGCCCGCTGGGTATGAGGTGGTCGGGGGCGGCGGCGTGGCGGCGAGCCCAGAAGGGTCCCGCAGGGATCGGAGCCTGGGTCGGAGCGCGGCGCCCCCACGCAGCATTTCTACCAGACAGACCAGACTCGCCCAACCGGGAGGTAATCTCGTCTGAGCCGCCGGGGCGTGCGCCCAAAATCCAGTACTTTTCGACCAATACGCCAGCAAGGGAATTCCCAGTGCGCGATTCCCCTCTCCGCCCCGCTCCCTCGCTCCCCGCGAAGTCAAATCGACTACACAATATTCCAAACTCCACCACGCCTTTGTTGCGCCGTTTCAACCTAACTCCACCGGAGTTTCGTTGAATGCGGCGATCGGTGTGGCGCGTGAAGTTGGAGCGAAGAGGCCTCGTGGCGGCCTGCGCCGCCGTTGCTGTGTACACCATTGTAATTTCAGTAGACCGGGCCGTGCCTGCTCACACGCGTCTGAAATGTAACCAAATACGGCGGCGGCCCGGCCGCTCTGGGGCGGGCAAGGTGGAGTCGGTGGGTCGGTCAGGCTTACCACGATAGAGTCAGGCGTTTGTAAAATGCCTCAACGTGAAACGAACAAAAATTAGCAGCTTGTGAGCGCAAACAGTTCCAGCTTTTTCTTAGTTTTGTTTTGTTTCGCGAATGAAAGAAGGAGGAGCGTGGGGCCGAGCCCTGTCTGTGCTGCGATTGGTCGCGGTAAAACGGCGGTGAAAATAGAGGGCGCTGTCTCGTCATGCGAATCGCGGAGGCAGGGCCGGGCAGGGCGGTGCCTAGGCGGAGCGCGGAGCAGATGGTGCACGACGCACTCCATTGGGCGGGCCAGGCAGCCAGGCAGCCAGGCAGCCGCGGGGCGCAGGCGGTCGACGGCCACCTCGAGCTGGGCGGGGCGGGGCGGGGCGGGCACGGCGAGGCGGGCGCAGACAGCGTGAAATGAAGTCATGTCCAACCCCGTCGCCGCGTTGCAGACAGCGCCGTCGTCGTGCCCGTGCCGAGCCATCCGGCCTCGGCGTGCGATACGCGAAAGCTTTCGGGGCAACGAAGGCAGATTTCAATCTCGTGAATAGTCGGAGGGGAAGATGGTTTTGTATTTTCCTCGAACTCTTTTGATATTCACGTGCGGGACCCCGGCTGCCTCTCCACCCAACGGCCGCGGCCGCGCCCGCCCGATGGGTTGCCTGCCCGCGCGGCGCTCCCCGTCCACCACTGCACCGTCCAGGCCCTCGAGCCGAAGCCGCTCCAGGCCCTCCAGGCTGCGCGCGCCAAGGCGCCTCATGTGTAAACACGCCTCTCCTCCGAGCCCTTGCAGGCCTGCATTGTTGACAGGTTCCAGCGCGGAAATTGAAAAGTTTGTGTGCGGCGTTTTGCGAGCCCCCGGACGGGGGCCCCCGTGCAGCGCTGTGTATCTGGCGCAGCCATCGTGGCCGGAGGCGGCGGCGCCCGGCGTCTATACCCCGCGCAGCGGCACAGCAGCACGGCAGCAACCAAGGCGGCGATACTTTATATTTATGAGATGAGGTCGCCGTGGAGTGCACCGCGCAGGCCGGGCGGCAGCATGCAGCACTGCTGCACCACGCGGCAGCATGCAGCGAGGGACCCGGCCGCCGTGTCTGCAAATATTGGCTTCTTTCGGTGCGGCGAAGGCAGGCAAGGCGGGCGAAGGGCGGTGAAGTGAAGGGCGGTGAAGGGCCCGGGATGTGAAAGGCCGAGTGGAGGGCGTTTGCGGAGGGCGGCAGAGCAAACCACTCGGCCGGAGGAAACAGGGAATGTTTACACTAACTTCACCGCGCGGCGACCAGCACGCCATCGGGCAGACGACGCGAGCAGACGACGCGAGCAGACGACGACGGCAGGGGATGGGACGAAACCCGTTGACACGGGGACGCGGGGCGGCCGCATTGACTGCTTTCTTTATGGCCTCGTCGGGGTGAAAGCAGCGCGGGGCCCTATGGCTCGGCTCCGCTGTAAAAAGGGACAAAAAGTGGAAACGCGAACCGGAATGGGGATTTCGGCGCGAGCAGGGTGGCGCTGCTGGTGCCGCTCGCCGCGCGCTTGTCGTCCATTTCGGAAGCCGGATGACTGGAGGCGGCTGCCGGCTATTTCTGGCGGTGTAAAAGCTCTTTTCACCAGGCGGGATAATTGCGTCGGACTCATTTGCATCGGAGTGTTAAGACAAAGGGGTCGACGAAACGTTCATTAGGCTGCAACCCCTGCATCCCGTGCGTCCCGTGCATCCCCTGCACCGCGCGGCCCACAAGGGGAGGAAGTTGGTCCGCGGCACGTCGCCGTCGCCGTCAAGGCGGCAACGCGGCAACGCCCGATGGATGGGAACTTTCTGCTTTCGATCCGTGACACCCTTTCCTCGCTGGTTTCATCTCGCGGGGGATTCGATGTTATGAAGATGTTTCCAAGAATTTTAATCTCTTATACTTTGCGCACACAAAACTCGCACATTTTAATATCCTGTGGTGGCCGTCTTTCCCAGCGCTTCGTTCCAACGCGCGCGCGCGTACACATACACACACACTCGCGCGCGCTCGCACACACAATACACACACACACACGCACGGGCTCTTTGTTTCAGCCCGTTCAGTCTACTATTTTTTCCGCCGCCGTTTAATTCGAGCTTTAGCTCGGTGCGCGATGAAGAAAGGGGTGAAGGACGATGGTCCGGCGGGAAGGGGGAAGGGGGCGACCGTTTACGTCCCGGCGGATCGCGGACGCCGATCGCGCCGTTGTTGTTGGCTAGGAGTTTGTCCCGCGAGGCTCTGTTTTTGTTGTTGCTGCTTCCTCCGGCATTGTCTGCGGCGCGGCCTCTAAAAACACCGCCGGACGTGTGCAGTGCAGCAGTGCAGTGGCAGGGCAGCGGCAGCACGACCCTCGTGTCCAGGAGACGCGGTGCGTGCGAGCAACGCGGAGCAACGCCGCCCAGATGTCACCTCAACGCTCACCGCCACGCTGACTCGTCCGTCGGCGTCCTGGCCGCCGCGCCGTGCAGCGGCCCGTCCCGCCCGCCGCGGCCGCCGGATGGGATGCCTACCCGCGCGGCGCCACGCCGTCGCGGGCCTCGCCGTGGACGTGGACACACGCGGATACCCCCGCCCCGCAGCCCCGCGCAGGGAGAGGGAGCGCCGCCGTGGCGCCGCGTGGCGCTCCCTGCCGGCCGGCCGCGCAAACACACACGCTGGCGGTGGCGGCGCGGCAGGGAATTCAGCCGCCAGGCCGGGCCTCCATCCGGGCTTATCGGCGCGGCCTGGCGGCGCCCCAAAGCAGCGCCCTTTTTGCGAAACGGCACGGCACCTCGACGACGACCACGACGACCACGACGACCACGACGACAAGAACGTCCTGGCCGTCCTCGGGGCGGGGCTGCGGAGCGCGGAGCGGTCTAGTAGACCGTTGATTAGTCGGCGGGCAGGTTGGGGGTACAGGCTGGGGGCTGGGGCACTGCTCGGCGGAGCGCGGGCTGCACCTGCGCACCTGGCCGAAGCCCTAAGCCCCGAGCGCGGCGTGGTGCGGCGCGGCGTGCACCGGATGGGCTGCATGTCCGCGTCCGCGCTCCGCCCCGCCCCGCCCAGACCCTGTCCAGTTCATCTGGGGCCTTAATTACCGCCGTAATGCGTGTGTGCGTAAGTGCGCCTGTGTGCGTGCGCGCCGCGGCATGCGTGTGTGTGTGAGTGTGTGTTCGGGTGCGCGTGTCCGTGTGTGTGTGAGCGAGTGCATTTCCTCTTCGGCTCTTTCAATTTACTCCCACATCGCGGTGGCTGAAGTGAGCCTCGGCTCGAAAACAAATAGGCGAATAACGGGCAGGGTGGCAGGGCCGTGCCGACGACGCCGACGACGCGGACGTGCCACGCCCCGCGCTGAACCCCTCGGCAGGGCACGCAACGCGCCGCGCTAGCCGTGCTACGCGTGCGCGCGTGCGTATGCGTGCGTGCGTGCGCGTCGCGGGGCGGTAGGGAAACAGGTGGCGACCGTGGGCGTCGGGCTGACGGCTCAGCGCCTGTCGGGGACCAGGGGGGCGTGGCGGGGCGTGGCGGGGCGTGGCGGCGGGGGTGGGGGCACGCTCCCCGGAATGCGTAAGTGAAATCCCTCAACCAAAACCAGGTGATGAATTAATTAGCGATAGGGTGTACAATAAAAGCTGAATATTCATCGCGGCCGGGCGCTGTGAAGCTGCGAAGGGCCGCCAGGCACACGCGCGGCCGAGCCGTGACTGGCCGTGACTCCCGGTTAGGTCGCCAAATACACGGCCGATATCGGAAGCTGGCGAGGCGCAGGCACGCGGCACGGCATCCGTTGCCGCCAGCACCGCCAGCCAGGGCAAGGGGTGGCTGTGGCTGGTGGTTCGGGGCCGCACCAGGCAGCCTGGCGGGGACGCGGCGCCGCACCGCCACGCCACCAGGAAGCTCTTGAGAGATGAAAGACTCTCCGCGGAGAGCGGAGAGCGCGGCGCCTACAAGCAGAGAGCAATCTGGGGCTGGGGCCGCGGGGCTGGGCTGGAGGAGGGAGGATTGCTCCTGTGTTCTGTGGACGCTGTGCTCCGTGGACGGGGAGGGCTGGCGCTGCGCTGCGCCGCGCTGTGCTTGTGTCACCTCGTCCACGTCGCCGCAAGGCAGCCCAAAGAGAAGACCCGTGACTCGTTTAGGTTAGGTTCCTCACATCGAAACGTCGCCCTAAAAGCAAATGAACGAGCTCTCAATCTGGTCGGTCGCTGTACTAAAACAAAACAGACTGCATGCAGAGCAGCTAGATCGGACAGCCCTGTTTTCCGATTCCATCAAAGACACGCCTTTGTCGTGGAGCGCAGAGCCCCAGCCTAAGCGGCCTACACGTGTCGAACGGCCGCGGTGCCTCGGCGGGGCGGGGCGAAGTGGGGCGGGGCGAGGTGGGACGGGGCGAGGCGGGGCGGGGCGGCGTGCAGGGTGTGGGGACGTAGAATACGGGTCACTCTTCGACGGCAGTAAACTCCGTAGACGGCCGGCCACGCTGCCCACCCGTTGCTTGTCTGCTCTTTCTCCTATGCCTCCTTCTGCTTCTTCTTCTTCTCCTCCGTTTTCTTCTCCTTCTTCTCCTCGTTGGCAAGAGATTGCGTGCATTCTCCTCGGTGCATGGATTTCCACGCGGCTTTTGGCGCGATATAAGCTTACTCCGGCCGGCGAGAGGGTTCCCGCGTCGTCCCGCTCGCCAACGACGTGGCAGGGCGTGGCCGGAGGGGGGGGGGGGCTCGCAACGTTATGAATAGGCCTGGTCCAGGGCCGTCCCTGGCCGTTCCAGGACGTTCCAGGCAATCCGGGCCGTTTCTTCCAGGCAGCTCCTAGATGGCGCAGGTTGTTTATCCAGGCGGCCGACTCCAGGCTCCGATGCCTCTGCCAAGCTGCTCCTGGATTCTCGCTCCAGGCTCTCGCAGCAGCCTGCCTCCTCGATCGACTACAACATTTATGTCTGGAGAGACACCTCCTCTGCGAGGAACTACCCACCGCCGGGACAGCCTGGACAGCCTGGACAGGCCGGCAGCTGCTTCCTTCTTGGCCGGCCTCCAAAGTCCTTGGACGCGCTCCGCGTCCCGGCCGTGCTGGCCGTGCTGGCCAAGCAGCCCAAAGCCCTTGCCTGCCGCGCTGCCGCGCTGCCGCCCTACCGGCCCTCGCCACCCAGCCCGCCGGACCAGTAATTACAAAAAGCCCGTATGATGAATTGCCCCGGCGTGGCAAGGCAGGCAAGCCGTCGTGCGGCGTGCCCCGCGGCCCATGGGTGTGCCTGGCCGGCTGGCCGCGCTGGCCGCGCTGGCGCTGGCCCCTTCGCGACTGGCCCGACATTACCGCCCCGCGGTGGTTGGCCGCAGGGCCAGCGGGGCCGGCCGGGCCGGCCGTAGGGCTGCGGGGCAACGACCCGGCCGAGGGTGGAACTGGCCAACCAACCGGCCGGGCCCCTCAAAGGGACTCGCCAGGACTCACGGGTACCGCCGCACCACCCCACCTCCCCGCCGCCCCGCCGTACCGGTCGGACAGGTTGCCGTGTCACGTGTCACCGGCGACACTGCCTGGAGTCCAGGACGGTCCTGGACGGACACAGCCAGCGTCGCCGTGCCGCTGCGCCCCGCTGTGGACGCGTTTCCAGCTCTAGGCGCGTCGGACGGCACTGGAATCGAACCCACGGGCTTCGCAATAGCATTCTCGTTGGAAGGGCAACCCCTGAGACTTAGTCTAGGCAGCTCTAGAGGTTCTAGAGGCAAGAGGGCTACAGCGCCCGGGTCTACGAAGCGTGAAATTTTCGACACGTCTGGAGCAGGCAGCTCGCGAATAATTTACGGGCGGGAGCGGCTACCGTACTACCGTGTGGGGCTGCCGGGCTTCCTGAAGCCTAGCACAGCCCAGCCTAGCCGGGTCGAGGGCCGACCAGGCCGGCCAGGCCGACCACCGGAGAACCGCTGGAGCTATCTAGATGCTATCCGAATGGCATATGTGTAATGGAGGAGGAGCGACGAAGAGGGAAAAGAGGCGGCCAGGGCCTTTCAGGCTTTTGCGGGGTGGGGCGGGGTGTGGTGGGGTGCGGTGCGGTGCGGCGGGGCGGGGCGGGGCGGGTTGGCAGCCCTGGAAATTAACATGTCAGTGCGAGGAACGGGGCGCCCCTACGGAGTGCGGCTGCTTGCCTTCCAAACAAGTGAACAGTTTGCACAAAAGGTAGGTGTGTGCGTGCGTGCGTGTGCGAGTGAGCGCGCAAGGCGCTCCGCGTGTAAATGAAAAGTAGTCATATAGGTTTCTCCAGAATAAAGCCACCTTCTTAAATATTCCCGCCGCTCCGTGCACCTCGTGTCTTGGTGCGCCTTTCCGCACGCAGAGTGAAGCGGCGGTGAATTTGGTGGGCAGGGGAAGAAGGAGGAGGAGAAGGAGAAGAAAGAGACGGTGCTGGACTGGGGGCTCCACCGGCTCTGGGAGAGGAGAGCGCGCAGGCAAAAGAGTCAAGTGGTGAGCAAGCAGAGCAGCAGAATGCTTCGGCTCTTACTGTAAATACTCCACTCCAGGAAGGAGGCTGGAGGGCGCAAAAAAGCAAGGCGAGGCGAGCTTGTCCTGCTACTGGGGCTGGCTGGAAGCACGCTACGCTGGAAGCACGCTGGAAGCGCCAAGAAGACGCGGTGACTCTAAAAGGAGAGAAGAGAACAAGTCTCTCTCCTTCTTCGACGAGGCCGTGTCAAAATTTCGGACCGTATCGATAAGTTTTCCGATAAAGGGCTCTACTCTTCAGTTGTTCACCAAAGGTTTCAATGACTCAAAAAGTGTCAAAAGTGAGTTTTTTTTTCGGCGTCCAGTGCGCCGATTAATAGCCAACCTCCGGAGGGCGTGGCCGCGTGGCCCCACTTTGGCCGAAATGAAACAAAAGCCTATAAATAGCGGGGCAAGTGACGCGTGTGTCACGCCGCCCGTGGCTGCGAGGCTGCCAGGCCGCCAAGGCCCTGCCCGAGGCCACCGAGGCCACCGAGGCCCCGCCACTTTGATAAGGGTGCGAGGCGCGTGCCCGAGGCCGTGGTGGTGGCCGAGGCCATGGTGCTGGCCGAGCCGTGGCGGTCGGCGCCGCGGCACACCCCACGTGGCTGGGACGGAGGCCCCGCGCCGCCCCGCGCCGCCCCGCGCCGCCCCGCGCCGCCCCGCGCCGCCCCGCGCCGCCCCGCGCCGCCCCGCGCCGCCCCGCGCCGCCCCGCGCCGCCCCGCGCCGCCCCGCGCCGCCCCGCGCCGCCCCGCGCCGCCCCGCGCCGCCCCGCCTCTGAAAGCCTGGCGGAAAGCCTCGCGGAAAGCGCTTCGCCTCGCCTCGCCACTACGCTGGCGCACCAGCCGGAAGGCGGGTGGAGCACCGAGCGCGCTGCCGCCTTGCTGCCGCCTTGCTGCCGCCACCACTCTGCCTCGACCACGCCGCGGGGCTTCGTCCTTCTGCCGAGGGCTTCCGACCAGCCCAGCCCAGCACAGCAGGGCGCGGCCAGGATCTCGGCCAGGATCCCCAGCGACTCTCATCACAGTGTGCGTCACTGCGTCGGACCCAGCCAACCCAACGAAGCGCCAGTCTTCCTCGTCCGCAGCCGCGGCCAGAGCAGTTCAGGCACCATCCAGTAGCGAGGTATAGAGTTCCTACGGCACATTCAACAGTAGGAACTTGATACCGTGCTCTTGGAGGTGCTGTGATTCCAGCCTTTCCAGTGCCGCAACGCCGTGGCGCCGTCGCCATGGCAACGTCACATTTCCTTGTCCGCGGGGTCAGTCAGGTAAGCGGAGCCCGCATGATCGTTGCGACATCTGCCGAGACGGAGAGCTGCCTGCTGAATGTCACTTGGCTTCGCGTCTTCCTGGTTTGTTTGGAAGTCCAGAGTTTCCATTCGGTGGCGCGCGTTCCTAGGGCTTTGGCACAACGTCGCGGTGAACGGCCAGAAATTGGCCTTCGAAAATCGAGTCGAATCCCCGCGCGTGTCGCCGTGCTCTCGTTTCTGGTCGATAAGGCCGCTAGCCGCGCAAGCCGCAAGGGTGCGAAGGGCCAAGGTGACGCGCAGGGCCGAGGGCCACAGGGCCACAGGGCGCGGGGCCCGTCTCGAGTCCCGATGGCAACGGCGCCAACCCGACCGACGGCGTGGCCGGGCCGCGGCACCTCCACTCCACACCTATCGCGACAACAACAGGCCATCTCGTTCGCGCACATTCAGATCGGGCACATTTCATCTCGCTTCTTTTCTTATTTCGGTCGGACGGGAAAATAAGACTGGCTCGGCGGCGGCGGCGCGTGATATAAGAGATGGCCCACCCGCGCGGCGGGGGGAGGGGGAGGGGTGTCACGCGGTGATAGCCCAAGGCAGCCCAAGGCAGGCGAAGGGCCTCGCGGGCCGCACAGGTCGCACTGCAAGTCCGATAGCTGCTGATAACTCGTACGGCGGCCCCGCGGCCACGCACAGTGGGCCAGAAGACCGGTGGAGGCGGTCGAAATCCCAGACTCGTTTTGAGTTCCAGAGTTGTTAAACAGCACTCGAACCGAGCGTGTGACTCCGCCAATGCATTGCTCTCCGAACGAGGAATCCATTGGTGGAGTCACACGCTCGGTTCGAGTCCCATTTAGCGACTCTGGAGGTCAAAACGCGTCTTTGGCCGCCCCCAACAGCCTTCTGGCCCACTGTGCCCCGCCCGCGGCCTGGCCCAAACGCCCAGCCAACTGACACCATTATTCCGGCTCATTATTATCAGTACCGCTCGAGTGTCCGTCCGAGTGTCGACACGCGGTGCGACGCGGTGCGACGCGGTGGCGGCCGTTGCGCAAAAAGTTGGATTTTCGAGGCGGAGGGCGGCAGGGGCGGGAACGTCGGCGGCACCGGGGAAAATATTGAAAAGGGAGGAAGAGGGCGCGAGCGGTGCGGCGGTGCGCGCAGGTGGAAGGGAGACGCAATCACCGGTACGTACAAAGGGCCGGCTCGAGGGGGAGGGGGGGAGGAGGCGAGGTGTCTCGGGGACACTACACTGCGTCGGGTCGTCTCGTCGAGTCCCGGGGGGTGGCGGCAGTGCGGCAGCGCGGCAGCGCCTTCAAGGGCCGGGCCGGGCAGGCCGGGGAGAAGAATGGAACGCGTGGAAAGGGATGACAAGGAAGTGCGGCACTTTCATCAAAGTAAATAAGAATATTTGGCAAGAGCAGCGGAGGGGGAGGCTCCTCGCGTGCACGCGCCCCGCCCCGCGCGCCCCGCCCCGCGCGCCCCACCCATCCAGGTGGGGGTGGCAGGCTCGGGCAGGCCACTGGCAGCGCGGCCGAAATAAAAGAAGGATCCACACACGCGGCGTCGCGGCGTCGCGGCGTCGGGGCGCCCAATCGGGCCAAGACGGCCGCACCCCTCCACGTCCTCCCCGACGCCGCCGGCGCTGCGTGGCGCTGCCTGGCTCCTCCCCACACATGCGGACGCCGCGGCCCGGCCCAGCCGGCCTCCTGGGTCGCGGGCATCTTGGTGGCGCCGGGGCGGGGCGGGGCGGGGCCGAACCGCGGGCCGAAGCGGCCGGCGGCGTCAGCGCGTCGCCGGCTTCCGTTTGGCGTTCCGTTGGCCGCCCTTGGCGCTCGGCGGGGACGCGGCGACGCACAGTGGGCCAGAAGACCGGTGGCGGCGGCAAAAATTCTAGACGCGTTTTCAGCTCCAGAATCGCTAAACAGGACTCGATCCGATCTTGTGACCCCACCAATGGATTCCTCGTTCGGAGAGCAATCAATTGGTGGGGTCACACGTTCGGTTCGAGTCCTATTTAGCAACTCTGGAGCTCAAAACGCGTCTAGAATTTTTTCCGCCTCCACCGGTCTTCTGGCCCACTGTGTGACGCGGTGACGTGTCGCGAGGCGGCCTTTATGAGCTCTAATGCGCCCCACTGCCGCCGCCGCGGTGGCGCTGCAGGCTGAATCCGAGAGTCCTCATCGTCGCTCTGTCCCTCTCGCACTCATGGGGCGTCCCCTATAGGTGCGAGAGAGACGGAGCGACGAGGACGGCACTCGGAATCAGTGTGCTGTGGCGCTCGCGCGACAACGGCGCGTGGCGCGTGGCGCTCTACACTGTAAGAAGGAGGAGAAGAAACAGCGCACTCGTCCTCGGCGATTGAATTTTCGGAGACACATTCCGGAAGCGAACATTCTGTGCCACTGTTAAGGGTTGCCAACCTCAACCGCCAACCGCCCTTCTACTAGGAAACTTCTCGAGAGCCAGGTCCTTATTGCGTTGCCAAGTAAGGAAGGCGGGCTCCGGTTGGCAACCCTATCGACACTTCGTTGGAATTTCTACCTCCACTTCCGTAGCGGTGCTGCTTTGTGCGAAACGCCGAGTGGGAACGACGAACCCCGCCGGACCGCTCGGCGTCGTCGAGGCTCCCTCTGAGTGTTTCATGCAACAGCGGCTCGGCTAAAATAAAGAAGACCGGCGAGGCGACGGCGGCGGCCTTGCTAACAAACTGCAAACAAGTGCGGTAACGCGGCAACGGCTCGGCGTCGTCAAACTTTACCGAGGAGGGGATGCTGGGCCGCCGCGCCCCGCGTTTTGTCTCAAATTGTCTCTAATCGACGTCTCGACTGTTCTAAAGTCTGCACTGTAAGCAAAAAATTGATTAAAATTTGGCTTGTTTCTTAGTGCCGCCGTTTTGACTTGGAGAAGTAGTTGGTACACTAGTTTTATTCATTTGACTAAACTTTTTATTTTTAACAGTGTTGAGGCATGACGGTTACGGGGAAATTACAAGGCTTGATTACCCTTTAGAGGCCCAAACGACTACGAAAACAGGCGATGTTTGCGTCGCATCGAATGGCCGTTTGCTGGGCGACAAGTATTTGCTAAACGGTACCAGGCTGGGCGCTGCATTTCCACGGAACCGGAAGGGCACGCAAATTGACACACTGTTTAATTTCCATTAACGTGAGCCTGGCCCCCTCCGCGACCGCAGGTACACAATCATTTTCGGTAACGAAGGCGGGGGAGGAGGCAGGCGTTCGTTTTACAGCGGCGGCCCAGTTTATTGCTAACATAATTAATTACCAGCGAGCGGGGCCGACTTTACGTACAGTAACGCAAAGACGGACGGACGGGGCGGATTGCCAGTAAATTAGTTTCGACTCACACGGGAAAGGTGCGTGCGCCCGCGGCCCGCCCCGCGACTCGGAGAAGAACATTGTAGCGCCGCAGTGCAGAGCGGCGCAGAGCCCACACCGTAACGAGTGTCCCTTCCCTCGCGCGGGGAGCTTCGCCAGCAACGCCTCCGGGAAGCCAAAGCCGACGGACCTTTATTCATTGCTTCCAGAGTCTCGGCTGTGTACTCGGCGCGGCGCGCCGCTCGCGGCGAAGGAACAGAGAATAAAGAATGAAACGAACGGGGGGATTGCGAATATAACCCTTCTGAAGGTATTACTTCCAGAGCGGTGTGCGCCGCGCTCGCTGCCGCCGCTGCCGTGCGAGATGGGGGCGATGGGGGCGCAGCGCGGCGCCGCAGGTAGCGCCATGAGGAAAGCGGCGCCCCGCCATGGCGCCCCGCCGCCGTTCCGCGAGGGGCGGGCAAGGGGGGGGGGCGATATTAGAAACGGCTCAGACGCGAACAGCAGCGCCAGCAAATAAGAACCAGGCCTGCGAAAAAGAGGCCCCCGAACCCCGCGAACCCCGGGCGCGCGTCCCGGCCGCCCCGTCGTGGAGCCGGAGGCGAGGCGCGGCGCCCCGGGAGGCCAGCGTGGCGTGGCGAGGGCTGCGAGTGGAAAAGCAAGGCGCGCTTCGAACGCGCCACGCCCCTGCTCTGCCAGAGATGGAGTCTATCTGCCAGGGTGTAAGCCAATGTGTGTGTGTGCGTGCGTCTGGTTTTGCGGATCGGGAGAGAGGGAGGATGGGCGCCTTTCGAGCTCAACAACAGCGGTAAGGGGCTTTAGGGGTGCTTTGTGATCCACACATACACTCACAAAATGTACACACATACACACACACACTCACTCACTCCTGCCGCAGGCCGTCCCCCCATGGCATTCACTGCCATATTTTCATCTTCATCCACTTTTCCTGGCGTTCCTCCGGGGCACTCTGGCTGCGGCAGTGTGTCGTCCGTCTGGGCGAGGACGGGGACGAGGGCGGCCAGCATTGGCACCTCATTGGCCGCCGGGACCGCGCGGCTTTTGGCGGTAATTGTGTCACCGAAACATGATAACGATGTCACTGGGTTCTCGACTCGGGGCGCCTCCTTGCGTCCCGCCCCGCCTCCTTGCGCCCCGCCCCACCCCGCCCCGCCGCGTCGCAGAGAGCATCTCGTTCCTTGTTGCTCGGTCGATCAGATTAAAGCGGATAGCGGCAAGCATAATGAGAACTTGGCGGGCCGTGGCGCTGCCGTGGCCCTGCTTGGCGGTCTGGGCGAGGAAGGGCGGGACGCGGAGTCTGCCGGCTCGAGTGCGCTTCCGGAATCCGGGGTCCAGGATGACGACGGCAAGCACGCCGTCGACGAGGCCTTGTCCTGGAGTGCCGCCACCGGCCTCTTGCCGCAGAGTGCAGAGACGGAAGGCTCCGGCAGGACTCCGACATGTGCCCCAACCACCGACCCCGAACCAGCGCACGTCACACCACCCCTTCGTGGTTTGAATGCCACGAAACCTCGCTGCTGGCCCGCTTTGTTAAAACGCAAAGTTTAAAAAGCAGGCAGGAATGTTATGGCCAATCATTTCATCGCGCATTTTATTGCAAAATAATAGGAGCTTGCATTCCTATCACGCACACAGACTCGCCAACATACAAGCGCGCGCGCTCAAACACACACACACACATATACATATACACAGACAAACGCACTGAGGCAGGCCACGGCGACGGCCGCTCACAAAACGAATCGGAAATACATTCGGCGTATCAAATGCCCTCTGTCTCTCTCTCTCTCTCTCTCTCTCTCTCTCTCTCTCTCTCTCTCTCTCTCTCTCTCTCTCTCTCGCAATAACAAGGTGAGCAAGGGGAAGCCGGCTCGCCACCCCTTTCGCAACCCCCTCCCCTCCCACCCCTCGCCCCCCACCACCGCCGCGGCGGCACCTCGAAATAATACATTCACGTCCACAGGTACAGCCCCTCCCCCTCCCCCTCCCCTCCCTCCCCTCGCTGTCTTACGCAATCAATACACAAGGGCCGCAATGCCTGTGCCGTGATCCCGAGGGAGAGAAAGAGAGAGAGAGAGCCGCGCGTTGCCGTGGCGACGGAAGGACACTTTTGTGTTGGCCACACCTGAGGGGCCGCGGCGTGCGTCCTCGACGTGGTCGTGGTGGTCGTCGTCAAGGAGTCCGAGTCTGAGTCCGAGGTCCGCGACAAACTTGCACGGACGCGCGCAGGGTGGAGCGAGCGCCCCTGCGAGGAGGCGGGTAGGCCAACCCGCCGTGCGGCCGAGCGCAACGGGCGGGCCCGGCGGCAGGCGGCAGGGCGGGGCGGGGCGGGGCGGGGCGCGAAGCACGAACTACATCGACGACACGACATCCTTTGCTCCTGCTGCTTGCTGCTTCGCCTGTAAGAAGAGATAGAGAGCAGCATGAAAATGTAGGACTGAAGTCAGCCTTTCTGCAACATAAACTCTTTGGAGATGTCAAATCCCAATAATTCCGGACATTCCCTTGATCATTTACCCCCGCTAAACGAGCCGCTTCATTGCTGCCGGCTGGTGCACGCGATGTAAATAAAAGCGAAGCGCCAGGCCTGAAACAAAAGGCGGCAGTGCGCTCCTACACCGTCGAGGAGTTCCTAAAAACGCAGAGGGACGTGAACGTGAGCGCGCACGGGCAGGAATCTGCGTATTTGTTCTGACACATCGCACACGGACTGGCGCGGCACGGCACGGCATGGCACGGCTCGGCACGGTGGCATGTCGAGGGCTGCACCGTGCTGTATCGCGCAGCGGAGTGGGGGTCACAATAAGCACACACAGGTGAGTCTGCACGAGCGTGCGCCCTGCGCGCGCGCGCGTGTGTGTGTGTGTGAGAGAGAATGAGAGAGAGAGAGAGAGAGAGAGAGAGAGAGAGAGAGAGAGGGAGAGAGAGAGAGAGAGAGAGAGAGTGTGAGTGCGCTAAAGTGAGTTCATGTCGGTTGCTGGGGCTGCGGGCCGCGCTGCTGCCGAGGGCTAAAATGTTGTGTGATAATGGGCGAGTTTTGCAAGTTTTCAGCCGCACTGGCGTGGCCTTCCACCAGCGACGTAAACAAAGAAAAAAGAAAACAAGGGCCCCAGGATGGTGCGGGCGGTGACGGGGCGGGGGTTGCCCTCGTTCACCCTCGGTGGCCTTTCAACGCATTTAACGAACGTCCTGGATGGGGTACCGCACGCCACACCGAGTCCGGGACTTTCAGGAAACAGTTGCAGCTTGACGCCAAAACTTTCTCTTTAATGCTGCAGATGCATATTGTACACTCTAAATTCTAGTGGTGATTTTTTTCGTGTATAAGTTTATGAACTATTTTGAACCTGTGTTGCTTGGTACAGCATTATGCATGTGCACGTTGAAATCTTTTCTAACTTCTATACAAGAAGTCTAAAGGAATTTAAGGTGTGTATGCGTGTGCGTTTAATTTTTTCTCCAACATGAAAAACTAACACCGCCGGGGGTCACCACGCCCACCAACCCTGCGCCTGCGAAATAAAAATGTGACGCTTGCTTTTATTTCCCCCGCCCCCTCACTCTCTCACTCGCGGCGAATACATCCACAAGTTTCATCAAGCGCCGCATATTAGTTTTTGCTTTTTCTCCTTTCCCCGCCGTGACAGGTTTTCCTACCAGTGAGGCAGCGGCGTCGGCTTCGCCACCACACTGCCAGGAAGAGCGCAGAGCGGAGGTACACGTGGAGAGAGGAAGAGAGAGGAGGATCAAAGAGTGCACTCCACTCGCCATCCTCGTCAACTCGTCAACAGAAAGAGCAGAGTCTACACGGCGGGGAAAAAACGGTGGTGGAAAATGCTTTGCGCGAGGCTGGACGGACGGACGGACGGACGCACAGTGTGTGGAAGTGTGCGACGGTGTGACCGCGGCAGAAAGCCGAGCCCTTCCCCGCGATCCAGTCGACCGACGCCTGCCACTTACTCCGGGCTGAATATGTATAAATCCGGCCTATTCGCTTTCCGCGTTCCGCGCCCCGCGTCGCGTTGGCGATGCGCGTTAAACGCCTGATAAACGGCGAGTAAATGTTTGATAAATTAATGGACGGACGGACGCACGTTGCCGACGGCGTCGCCACGAGGCTCCATTACGGCCGGCCAGGGCAAGCCGGGGCAAGACGGGGCATCCACAACGAGGAGAGAGTGCGTTCTGGTGTCCACGCTGTCGCCAGGCCGCCAGGCCGCACCGCCGGTCGCCAGGTCGGCCGGACAGCGCGGGGCGGGGCGGGGCGGGGCGGGGCGGACGAGGTGACAGCGCAGAGGGGAGGTTCGTTCGGAACGGCGCGGAACCGACGACGGAACCAAACGGAACGGAAAACCGGAACGAAGCCGACGCGAAGGCTGAATGGCCGCTCGCACCGCCTCGGCCGTCGTCTCGGCCGTCTCAACGTCGCGGCGGCTTTCCGTCGAACGGCCGGTCGTTTCGTTGGGGCCGAGGTTCTAGGCGCCGAGGGCAGTGTCCGAGGCTCGGTCCGAGGCCGCGGACACCACATGGCGGTGGTTACGGAGGCCTTGCAGCCTGCACGCGGTTCCCGGACCGGCACTTGGCCGAGCCAATGGCTAGCCATGGCCAGTTCCACCGAGACGGCCCACACGGGCGGCCTGGCCCCGCCCCGTACTCGCAGCACTCGCAGCACTTGCAGTGTCACTACATTGTACTGACGCGTTTTACGGCGGGCCGTCGGCGGGTCGGCCCACCTTGTGAGTGACTGTGGAACACCACATCGTACTCAGGCGCGCATCAGCTCCACCCCGGCCGGCCCGGCCCGCATGGGGGCTCTCTGTGTGAGTGACCGTGAGTGAGCGCGCGCGCGTGTGTGTGTGTATGTGTGTGTGTGTGTGTGTGTGTGTGTGTGTGTGTGACTCGCATGCGGGCATGCCTGGGCGTGGCAGGGCCGAGGGTGGGTCCAGGAAGGGTCCTGGTGGACGTACGTCGCCACGACGCAGGGAACTGTATTCTGCGGGGCGGTGACAGGGGGGGGGGGGGGCGTCCAGGACGGTCCACGTCAAGCGTGTGGACGGCGGCAAGGCGACGCGACGACCACCACTTTGGCACACTGAGCGAGGCTCAGCGAGACTCAGCCAGCTGGTCCAGATTCAGATTCCGCAAGGCTGCGCCGCGCGTCGCGTCGTAAAGCCTCTCGAGGCAAACGCGCAGCCCTCGCATCGCCCCGTCTCTCTCGCACTCACGCGCCGTGCCGCAGGGGTGCGAGAGAGACAGAGCGAATGTTCGGAAGCAGCCCAGGCCGGTGAAAGGCAGCACACGACAAAGGTCGTCGCAGCCCACGCGTGCTGCACTGTGTGCCACGAGGTGTGCCACGGCCGCCTGCACCCTGCACTGCAAAGGCGGCCTGTCTGGGATGCCTTCGTTACTCAAGGTGACTTCACTTCCAAGATAAATTCATTACGCGTGTTTGTTTAAACAATCGCCGTATTGCCGCTCCGCTTTACGAGCCAGGGGGCCGAGAACACGGCAGCGTCAACACCTCACGCACGTTCATATCTGGCGAGGCAGAAGCAGCATTCTCCGCCACGCCGACGACTGACTCACACCGCACACGCATCCCCTCCCTTTGCATCCATCCCTCGTTCACCTCGATCGTCCAGCCAGGAAGCGGCAGGGCCGGGCAGCGCCGGGCACCGCCGTGACGCACTGCTAGGAGACGACGGCGTGACGCAAGGCGCGGGGAATGCCGCGTGTGTCACGACGACGGTCATGACCGAGTGCCGCCGCGCACACGCACACACACGCACGCACACGCACACGCACGCACGCACACACACGCACGCACACACACGCACCGGAGAGGCGACGGAGAGGCGGCCCGCGATGACGCTGCGCCAGGCTCCGCCAGGCTGCGCGTGCTGGACGCCTCGACGCGGCGCGTGGGCGAGCCCCTTATAATTGTGAGCATGAGCGCGGCATAGGCAGCGTGGGCCGCGCGGGCCGGGCTGGGTGCTCGGCCTCGCCGCACAGTGGGTCAGAAGACCGGCGCAGGCAGCCAAAACTCCAGACGCGTTTTGAGCTCCAGAGTCGCTAAGCAGGACTCGAACCGTACGTGTGACCCCACCAATGGATTCCTCGTTCGGAGAGCAATCCGTTGATGGGGTCACACGATCGGTTCGAGTCCCATTTAGCGACTCTAGAGCTGCGCCGGCCTTCTCGCCCACTGTAACTTGGGTACGAGTGCACTCGTCCAATATGCACCGCGCCGTCGAGCGACACAGTGACGGTGGAGCGACCGGCGAGCGGAGCGCGCCAAAAAGTAGGCAGCCCAGTCGACAGCCTGCGCGGCGGGCTGCCCGTCGCGCAGGCGGCGTGGCCGCGCACGACAACAAGGGTAAACGACGAATGCAGCAACAACAACAACAAAAACAGGCAAACAAGCCGCCGGCCCATGGCAGTCCGAGGCTGGTCCGTGGCCGGCCGGCCCCAAGTCCGTTCATAAACGGCATTCTTGGCAATTAGTCGGCGGCCAGTGTCCGTCTCCCAAATTCTAACCTAATCTCGAATCTAGAAGCTTTAGTTGTTGGTTGGTGTTGTTGTTGTTTTCGCTGTCGAAGCGGGCAGGAGACAAAGGAGGTAGCCGCAGGGGACGTCCATAAAGCACACGGTTTTCATTGTTTTTGTTTTTTTAAATGCTGCTTTTTGATTCCCGGGATGTTTATTACGGAGCCCCTGAGTGGGTTGAATGGGAGGGCACCTGTCTGCCGTGCTCCAAAATCGCGCACCTTACCTCGTGGCCCGCCCCGCCCCGCCCCGCCCCGCCCCACGTCGATGGCGGCGGATATAAAATTGCTCCGCTCCCCCTTCTTCCGACTGCCCGGTGTACTTTGATGTAGTAATATGTTGCAGCGCCCCCGCCCCCTCCGGGTACGTATGTTTTGAAATGAAATGTTTCACAAAGAGTTTCATGACAAATTTCACGCGATTAAAAAGCAATAAACGGTGCCCTGCGCGCGGCCGGGCCGGTGCCGGGCCCGGCGGGCGTTTCCCTCGTTTTACCTTTCCTTCTTTATTACTCCGCGTTGTATTCGGGTGCCGCGCCGCCCCGCCCCGCCGCTCTGACGCGAGGCCCCGCCCCGCCTGCACTTATTTACTACGAAACCGCCGCAACCCCGTCCAGGCCGTCGGGGAGGGCCAACTTCTCCTCCGCAGCCGTCTTCGTTATTGTCTGCGCTTAGTTTTAATTTTACAAACTTGTTTCGGCGCGCGAAATGAGCACAAACGAACACAGGCAGTGTATAACAGACCAGTCACGTTTAGAGCTCTGAAGTCGTCAAATGGGGCATGAGGTCACCTGGTACAACTGAACTATCGCTCTTCGATATGTTGTGTTCGATTCGAGTCCTTTTTAAGAATTGACTGCTCCGACATGACATGACATATCCATGCCCCTTCCCCTTCCACGGCGGGCTGGCGAGGTTTGTCCAGTCAGGTGGCGCTGCCTTCCGCTGTTGTCCTGGCCGTCCTGACCGCCCTCAGTAATGACAGTATTTGCGTCCTTTCCACTGTCGTGCCGCCGCGTGGCCGCGTGCGTGCGCGAACACACGACCGAATGAGTCTCTGCCAACGCACACACGCATTGCACATCCGGCGAAACCCCAGATTTTATTCCTCATTGCGCATTTCGCGTGTCTGCGCAAGTATACAGAGTTCAGAGCTGCCAACAGAACTCAAAGGCCGATCAAAATTGCGGGAAGAGGTCCACGTTCAAGTTTAGATTTTCCAAATCCGTCGTAGTAATCATTATTTTTTTCTGTTCGGTGACGTAGTTCTGGGTGCTCGACGGACCGAACAGAATCGACCATTAAAAGTCGTTAATTCATTTCCATACGAGCGAGGGCTGGCCCCGCGCAATAGGGCATACAAGATCGAATTACTTAGCTGAATTTAACCCATTAAACCCTCAGAGTGTCAACCGTGAAGGGCTAGTTTTAAAACCTTTTTTGTCTTTTTTTGCGCCGCGCAAGCACCGTCTTTTGTTCACCCCTTGTTTTTTAGCCACTTCGATCACGGTTTTTTCCCTTCCGCGCTTTCTGCCATTTTTTCCGACAGCAGATGTGTGTTTTTTTCCTCGCAGCGTGCGTGTGGGACTGCGCATCAGCCCGATCGCCCTATGCAGATAGTGTGAATACAAGTTCACGGATTATGCGGCGCGGGATAGACTCTTTTCCAGAGGCAATCAAAGTCTTTTTTTTTCTTCCTGTGTCGTGTTTCTTCTGCTGGCCGGGAAACGCTGCAACCAACCAGCCAGCCGTCAGTCCAGCGCGACTCCGCGCTTGGCTCGCGTTGGCGGACTGCCCGGATCAGCAAGGAACGCGAAGAAACGCGCTGCCTCGAACCAAAGATAAATAAATTGACGTCAATGATTTGACGAGGCTGCAACGCCCGTCCGTCCGAAATGGACCAGAATTCAATCATCGAGGAAATGTTACACGTCCTGCGTGCTCCTGAAGGAACGAGGGCTTTGTTGGAGGGGAGGGGGAGGGGGGGAGGGGGGCGGTGACACCGAAGGGGTGCGGAGGGCTGCGCGCATCCCCTGTGTATGCAAATCGGGAGTAAAAACGCAGCTCGCCGCGTTCCCAGACTCCTGGGTGCTCCTGGGCCCGGCCAGCCCGCCCGGCCCGCCCGGCAGGTCCAGGGTGCACGCAACCTTGTTGTGATGCACCGGCCCGGAGCGCTCGCACTGCTCGCACAGCTCGCAGTCCGTACACGCGGAGAATTTCACACGAATTTTCGGGAAACACGTTGTCCTCCTGCACGAGGGTCTCCTCTCGCTCGTTTTTATCTATTCCGAGAATGCCACAGGCGTCTCCTGTGCGTCGAGCTCCCGAGTGTGTGTGCGTGAGTGCGTGGCGTGCATGCGAGCCTCGATTTGAGAGTGCGTTTGTGTGCGTGAGCACCCCTTCATTCTTATGGACATTTCCTAATTTTACGAATAATAATGCTTACACTAGAGGAGTGAAATCCCCAAAAATGAGTCGAAAATCCAGCCAGGCCGGGTCCGGCGAGCTGAGACGTCGAAGATGGCGAGCGTGGCGGCGTGCCCCACATTCCGGAGTGGCCAGGTCCCTGGGACGTCCCTTGATTGTAGGGCTTGGCTTGGATGGCCTTCGCCTTGCCTTCGGCCTGCCTTCCGGATGTCGGGGGGACATGTGTGAGAACAGGCAGCGCTCATCTTTTCAGAGAAATGTGTCCCCCCCTCCCACTTTTTATTCGTGCTTCGGTATTAAATCGACCGCAAGGCGAGGCGAGCCGCGGCGTTTTGAATGCCCTCCGATGCTCGAGGACGAGGGCCTCGACGAGGCGGATTAATACCTTGCACGTCCTTGCAGCCCTTATCTGAGTTGTTTGCAGCGCGTCTTGGAAAAAACAAATGGACGCGCTGAGTGGCGATGCTCCGACGACACGGCGTGACCGCTACCGCCTTTTGGCGGGAAACCGAATTTCGTCCTTTTCGAGTGTGGCGCCGGGGCAGCAGGGCCGAGCGGGGTCACCGAGAGCCATGGCCAAGGAGTCTGCCCGAGAGTTTGGGATGCCAGTCCGATCCCGGTTCGGATCCCCAAAAGCGGTTTCCGGTGACATTCCCTGCTCGGAGTCGTTTCGGCTGTTACATGCCTGCTTTCAAAGGCGGCGCGGCGCTGCGTCTCTCTCTCTCTATCTCTCTCTCTCTCTTTCTCTCTCTTTCTCTCTCTCTCCACGGTCGTACCAATGACACGGAGGACACACGGAACCGGTGTCGAGGTAGGGCCTAGACCGGCCAGGGTTCAATGGCCGTTTACTTTTATCTTTAAAAAAAATCTCCACCGCCTCCATCTTCTTCTCCTCCTTCTCCTCCTCCTTCTCCTTCTCCGTGTTTTTCAGTGAGGGTTGGTGAACCGTCACTTTACATGCGAGTACACGTCCCTGCGCTGGGGTGCCCGTCCGTACCCACTTGGCAGGTACCCTCACAGGATGTTCCTCGTCACCGCCACCCTGCAAACAACCAAAAGTCCGAAAATAAAACGTCAACGGGGAAAAGAGGCGGTGATTTGCGGCTCTTTGAGCCTAAGCGCAAAGTGCCCACCGCTTTGACTATTCCTAACAATGCAAGAAACCCACACGAACGCATTCACCCAACACCCGAGCCGCAACATGTTTCCTTGAATTTCCGAGTTTCTCATTTTTGACGAATGGAAGTGTAGAACGAACGGTGCTCGCGCATTGCGTGCGTCCGCTAGCACGCTCAGGGCGGAGCGCGGAGCTCTGTCGCAATAAATTTGCCGCCGTTTGCGGCGTTGATGAAAAATTCAGGCGGCTCAACGGCGCGCCGCTCCGACCGCTTCGATGATGCATCGCGTCGGTTCGGTTTTTGAGGTTGGTAGCCCCGTGCCTTGGTAGGCCCAGCCTGTTAGGCCCAGCCTGGTAGGCCCAGCTTGGTAGGCCCAGCCTGAGCTCCGGCCGGGCGGCGCGGGTCCGCTACTAGTCACACCACATTCTTCTGCGGGTACGGGTACGAGTACAGTCCCAGCCAAGAGCACGGCCGGGGCGGGGCGGGGCGGGGCGGGGCGAGCGATGCCTCACGGCGGAGCGCCGCCGCGCTCCAAGGTGACTCGGACGAGCCTCTTTCCCGTCGAGGCGTGGCGTGGCGCGGCGGCGAGTCAGGTTGCCTACCCTGTTGGGCCTTATCAAAGTATCAAAGTACCAGCCCTTGCCGGCCGGCCGGCCGCTGCCCCGCGGCGGGTGACAAATTGAAGACCGTATTCCTCTTGTTCTCCTTTTGGACCTTTGGGAGGCTGAGGGATCGGCCTGTCAGCCTCCGCAATCACTCGGCATCGCGCTCCCTCTATCTGCCCCCCCCCCTCCCTCCCTCTCTCTGCCCACTATGTTTTGCATCCTCGTCGCTGCGCCACGCCGCGCGTTTAGCGAGGGGTCTAAATCATCTTCGCGAGCGGCTCGACTCATTAAAGGAGTGGATTACCTGGAAGCCGAATGGGATAGCTGCAGTTACGTTCCACGCACTCGCCGCGCTCACGCACACTGCTCACGCGAGGCGGCGGCTCCGGAAAAAAGAGAAGACGGTGGCGGTATTTGAACCCGGGAATAACTACTTGTTTGGTTTCCGCGCCGCGGCGGCGGCTCCTCCGCGGTGATATGTTATTCTATTTTAATTATTTATGTATTTTTTTCAGCGTGTATGCGGCTAAGTGCACCACGCTCGTTGCGTACACGTCATGCAGGGCGTCATCGGGCACGTCACACACGAGTGTGTCCGGTACCGCTGCCACAGTGCCATTGCCTACCGATGCAGCTCACAAAGTATCATTTGTCACTCGCTGACATAAAGGCAGCCTCCGATGCGTGCCTCCAGCGTGCACCCCGCGACCCCGGCACCGCATTGCACCGCATTGCTCGGGAACAGGACAAACCTCAGTGCGGAACGAACGCCGCGCCGCTCGCCACCGCCGAGCCCCAGAAACTCTGATTCGGACAGTCGCTGTCTCTCTCGCACTCATGGGGCGCCCCGTGTAGGTGCGAGAGAGACAGAGCGACAGTGCTCCATAGGGCCAGGCGGCCGGTCCTGGCCGACGAGGTGCGCCAAGTGACCGTCGACGCCCCGCTCGCAGTGTGCTCGCAGTGTCCGGCGGTCCGGCGGCCACGCCCGCGAGCAGCACAAGGAACGCATGGCTAGCTCCGCTCCGCCACCGCCGCGCATCCGCCGTGCGCAGTCGCCCGAAAAAATAGAAACAAATGGTTTGCCGTTCAATCCGGCCGAGCACCGGGGCCGTTTCGGGGAGGGAAGTCCACGCCCAGCCACAAGTACATTCCGGCCGGCTTCGACAGCGACGGCGGCGCCCGCCTTTGTTTCGTTTCGACTGTCGTTTTTCGCAGTGTCCCGGTGCGCGCGCTCGCTCGGCCAACTCGATAATAATAATGATAATAATAAGGAGACTGTCATGCGGCCGCCGTAACGACCAGCCGGGCTTCGTCTGGACCACTTTGGTGTTCGCGGGGACCGAGGGGGACGCCGACGACTGTCATGTCACTTACTAGAAGCTCGACAAGCCGGCAGGCCGCCGTCAAAGAGTCCGAGCGCGGCCCGCTCGAGAAAGGCCAGAAAGGCACCGGCCTGGACGCCGGGTACACATGGCCGCCAATCAACCACTGCAATGCCCACACGGCATAATCCGCGCGTTAGGGTTGATCACTGCCATCTTGGCGGCGCCGCGGAGGTGTGATTACGCACTGCTTTGTAAACAATGGCACGCCGCCGGGAGACGCGCCGTTGCACTGCCGTTTTTCCGCCATCGAGGCGCAAAAAGAAACCGAGAAATATCCACGCGCCTTGCATGCGTTGCACCTGTCGTTAAATAATTTCCCCGCTCTGCCACCAATCACGCTGACGACTGCCGTCAAGAAATATGCACTTGTTTTGCATCATAATAAATCGGCCCCGTCCAGCGCGTCGTCCTGTGCAGCCGCTGGACGGGCAGGGCCGGCAGGGCCTGCTCGCTGGAGCGGCCTGGAGCGGCCTGGAGAACACAGGGCGCAAAAGCGGGTCGCATTAGCGTTAATTTCGCAAGCACTTGGATCGCGTTGGCCGGCCTGCAATGTGGTCCCATTTACGCCCGGCCGTTTGTCGATGCGGCTTTTTGAGGGTTTGATACTTCGGGCGCAGGGCGGCTTACCTCCTCGCCTGCAACGCCCTCTGCGTGTTCTCCTCCACCAGCGCCAACAGCTTCGTGTCTTGTCTCGCCCGCGGAAAGTAGTTTAAAGAGTACTTATGCCGAAGGGTTACCTGTTACTATTGCTCCGTGATCGAGGAATTCATGGGCTCGAGACCTGTTTAGCGACTCCTGGCCCACTGTGCAGCAAGGGTAGCTGGTCCGGAGGGAGAATCTCCACATCGGTACCCCGATGAATATGCAACAACAAAACCCCCCAAAAAAAGTGGCTTACGGTATTTGGGACGATTAAAGGTACTCACACAAATTACCTAACGGCGAAGTCGAGTCGCCCGATCCTTATTGATGGGCTCATCCTTTCCTTATCCCTAAGCCGGCCGCCTCGCCCCGCTGTCCCTCTCCCACTTTATAGTGCCGTGGTGCGTGAAAGCCGGACCGACTGGGCCGTGACATTTTCCCTTCCAACTTTTAACATTTGAGGATAGGGTTAGTTTGTTCCAGTTGCGTCCAGGCGCCGTGCCAAAAGGCTCTCCAGACGACACCGTTAGGCCGCGTTGGGCCGTCCGCTCTCCGAAGGCAGGGCGTGTGTGTTGCTGGCAAAGAGATACACGCGTGATATCCCGTTCTGATTCCTTTATTCTAAACCCCCGGGACGTTTGAAATTTACGACGCGGAGCGCGCGCGGCGCGGCCGCCAGATGCGAAGGCAGCCCGGAGCGGGGCCGAAGGCCGAGCCGAAGGCGCGGCCGGAGGCAAACGACGCGATCTGGACGCTCTTGGAGGCGAGGAGGAAGAAAAGGGTAAAGGCAATCAAGCATCCACACTCTCCTTCGGCCGTTCCGGCAAGAAATCTTGAATGGATCGCCGAGGGTGTAGTAAACGGCCGCGGCCAATCCCCGCCATGGACGCGGTCCGCGCGGGCCGCGCGCCGAGCAGGCCGTGATGTATGTCATGAAGTACACTTTCCCGAAGCCGTAGTTTGAATGTGAAAAGCGACGGCTCGGCGCGTGTTCGGCCCTTACAAAGCACACCTCGGGCCCTTGGCCCTTGGGCCCTGTGCCTGGGCCTGCCTGGGCCGCGTGGCATGTGGCCAGCGCGCCGCGCCGAGCCGCTCAAGCCGCCGGCCTGGCCGAGCGGTGGAGCCCAACATCCAAAATACCACACTCCATCGCCCTCTCCGACGGCTCTCCGGACGCCACGCCACGCCACGCCACGCCACGCCTCGCGGCCCGGCCCTGCTGCTTTGCATAGCAGTGGCGTAGCCGCGGGAAACCAAGGCGGACCTGGCCTGGTCTGCAGAGCGATTCCGAGAGTCCTTCTCGTCGCTCTGTCTCTATCGCACTCACGGGGCGCCCCGTGTAGGTGCGAGAGAGACAGAGCGACGAAAACGACTCTCGGAATCAGTCTGCTGGCCTGGCCGCTCCACAGGTTCCTCTACTTCGCGCGCGACGAGAAGGACGAGGGCGACGAGCTGCAGGCGGCAAGAAAAAGAGGGGGGACGACGACGACGATGACGAAGGGGGGGATCCCGCGGACCCGCGGGGAGCCCGAAAGGGTTAATAAGCGAGGCAACGGGATGCGCTGGGATGGGGGAGGGGAGGGGAGGGGGGGATCAGGGGGGAATTCGGTTGAAAAATGGCCGCGGGATTACAAGCGTTATGTTCCGGCGGTGTGGAACTGGACAGCGGTGCAATTCGCGCGCCTGTGTGTGTGTGTGTGTGTGTGTGTGTGTGCGTGTGAGTGTGCGGGCAGTGCGCAGGCATGGCGGTGAGTGAGCCACAAAAAGAGCGCGGCGGCCGAGGCAGGTCAGGGCGGTACGCGGCGATACGTCCCGTACAGCCTGTTTGTAGAGTAGGGCCGTGTGGCGTGTCACTGCTAGAAGTGGCCGCGCTGGGTCTCGGTGCACCTCCACTGCAAGCCGTGCAAGCCCCGCAAGCAGCACCCCACGCCGCGCACGCCCCGGCGCCGTCACGCGCCGGCCTGCACCGCCTGCACTGGCCGCCGATGCAAATCTATGAAAAATTTCCAAGACAAACTGCTTTGTAAATGTGGCGCGCTCACGCCACCGCGCCGCGCCGCGTGGCCTGGCCGGCTTGGCCAAATAATCGCGCAGCCGAGTCGAGGCGCGAAGCGGTGCAGGCAGGATGGAGGTGATTATGAAAACAGAGGCTCGCCGCCGCCGCCCGGATTCGAACCCACGATAGCCGGAGACTAGTTGTAGCCGTCGGCCTCGGCGTAAATTAAGAGAGGCGGTTGTTCCAGGCGGAGGCGCGCGGCGTGGCGCGCAAACTGAAAACGCCGCGCCGTGAAGCCTTAGCGGTGGCGGCCGAGGCAGCAGAGCAGGCGGCCAGCCCACAGTGGGCTGGAAGACCCGCGGAGGCGGTCCAAACTCTGGACGCGTTTTGAGCTCCAGAGTCGCTAAACAGGACTCGAACCGAACGTGTGACCCCACCATTGGACTGCTCTCCGAACGAGGAATCCATGTGGGGTCACACGATCGGTTCGAGTCCCGTTTAGCGACTCTGGAGCTCAAAACGCGTCTAGAGTTTTGGCCGCCTCCACCGGTCTTCTGGCCCACTGTGCAGCCCTCGGCCAGCCAGTCCAGCCGGCCAGCCCGCGGGCAGCCAGTCGTTAGGCTTGGCCCAGGCTCCGGCATGCCTTGGAAGGCCACCCCTTTCGTGGTCATCCCGGCTTTGGGGAGGGCCCGGAGGGCTGGTCCGAGGCCGCACCCTCCGCGACGACGTGCTGGTCCACGTCCCGTCCGCCGAGTCCGCGGCTCCATCCGCGGCGGCGATTGTTTGATACATTGTTTGTGGAGAGCCGACCCCATTATGAACTCCCCCTGCAGTGTAGCGGCACTGTGCCGCCCCGGTGCACCACGGTGCCGGCCGGCCGGGGCGGGGAGGCTTGTCGAAATTAACCGGTTTGCGCACCGCTCCCTCGTCGTCGTGGAGTACGTGGTGGCGGTGGTGGCCGCGCCTTCGCGCTGACCGCCGCGGCGATGACAGTGGCGTTGCAGGAGATGCTCCTAATTGTCACCAAGATGGCGGCCCGCTGCTTGCCAGTCGCGGCACTGCTGCACGCCGCGGCTGGCGGGGCTGGCAGCCCGGCGAGGTGTGAATGGCTGGGTGCATCCTGGAAGGCGCCGGGAATAACAAGTAACGCCGGCCGCCCAGGCGGAGCTGGCAGCCGGCGTGCCGCGGCGTGGACACACTGCCAATTTGGAGAGTTGGGCGCGGCAAAGCAAGGCAGCAGACGCACCAAACTTGCCCCGGTCCGGCGAGGCGCGTCGGAAAAGCAGCGACCATCTTTTTACTTTTCGCAGAAAAACTTGGGGCACTAATTTGTGGACGCAGTCGGCTCTTCCATCAGGGTGAACATAGAACCCGTTTAGAAACAGAAAAAGAAAGGGTGTACGAAAAGGAGACGCCAGAGTGCAAAAAGTAAACCCAGCTAATTGAAAATTTGGAGAAAAGAAACATGGAGTGAAGGCGAGGACGCGTCGTCGCCGGTCGACGGGGACGTGCACGTCGTGCTCCTCCTGCCAAGCGAAGAGTCATTGTCGTCGCTCTGTCTCTCTCGCACCCCTACGGGGCGCCCCGCGAGTGCGACAGAGACGGAGCTACGAATCGATCCCTCGGAGCGGCTCGGCCGGCCGCCAATAAGGGAGCAGATGTGCGTGCCTGGCGTGCAGAGGTCCGCCCCGCCAGTGTACTACCGCCAGGGTACCGCCACGGTAACGCAGGGGAGTGTCCAGCGGAGCGGCCGCCGTTCGCGGAGTCCACGCACAGTCCGTCCAATCCGTGCACTGCCCGACGATATGGGTAATTGGACACTGGCATGAATGGGTGGCTCCGCATTAATACGCCACAAAGTGGTGGCACACTGTTGCAGAGGCCCGGCAGGCCGTTGCTGACCTCTGGCGTGCCCCGGCCGGCCCTCGCCTTGCTGCTCCCCGCACCGCGGCAGGTACGGCCAGCAGACTGAGAGTCGTCTTCGTCGCTCTGTCTCTCTCGCACTCGTGGAGTGTCCCGTACAGGTGCGAGAGAGACAGAACGACCCTCGGAATCAGTCTGCGGGCAACAGGTCTGGCGAGACCGATCGAAACGAAAAGACGTTCGGGAATAATGAATTCGAGAACGCACGCAGACCCTCGAGAGCGTCGCGCCGCGTCGCCGTCGTCCTTTCCCTGGAGAGCTAGACGTCGGACCGCCTCGCCTGGCTGCAGACCCAGTCGTCGCTCTGTCTCTCTCGCACCTGCAGGGGACGCCCCAAGAGTGCGAGAGAGACAGAGCGACGACTCTCGGAATCCGCCTGCTGGGCGACGAGATCGGACGAGTGTCGGTGAAAAGTGATGGCCCGCGTAATCACCATCCATTTCAGCAGCGAGCGGCACGTCGATAGGCCGCGCCGTGTAACTTAACCGCGCTAGCGGGGCTCCGAGGCAAATTAGGCTCCTAGTCGCTGCAGTCCGCTGGGTGGTCCAGCCGTCCCCTCCACTGCAGCGGGCTGGCCCGCAGCCACGGATGACCGTTCGGTCGGCCTCTCAGAGATCTTATTGAAATATTCAAAAATATTCATTGATCAAAGTTGAACCTTTGAAAATATTTCGTGCTGAAACCTAGCGGGGTTGCATAACGTACCTTCAGGGTTTAAACGGCAACGGCGGAGCGCTACGAGAAAACCCCCAAAAGACAAAAACATAGTCGTCGGAACGTGTGTGTGTGTGTGTGTTGCGTGCGGAGCGCGGTGCACACGCAGGGCGAGTCCGTGACGGTGACAGAAAACGACCCCTCTCGCTTGGGGGCGCTCCGCTTGTCTCTGCTCCGCTTTGGTGCTTTGCATGGTGCTTTGTGAGTGCGTCACCGAAGTAGCGCCAATTTCCATCATTCAGTCAAGTAGTAGTGGGAACCAAGTGCACCAAGTGAGAACCGGAGGGACCGCGGAGGGGAGGGGGAGGGAGTAATTGATAGCGGCCGAATCCAAGACCAACTCATTGTGCGTGTGTGAGCGTGACGCCGTGTGCGCTTGTGTGTGTGTGAGAGACAGAGAGAGGGAGTGAGTGGGTTTCGCGTGCATTCTCCACCTTCAACAAGACAGATAGGGACACCTCGCTGGCACCAACCTATCGTGTTGTTCGTTAACGATGCCAGCTTTTACGTCTCCTAAGGCACACCACCACCACCACCACCACCATCATTCGTTTAATTAAGTGCAGGCGTCTGTCGATGAGTTTTGTTGAAACGACCAGTTTGTTTTTGCTGAGAAAAGTAATCGCGGGGCATCCATCACTGCATCATGGCCTGCAGCTGTCTCCCTCGCGCCCCTGCACTCCAGAGAGAGAGAGAGAGAGAGAGAGAGAGAGAGAGAGAGAGAGAGAGAGAGAGAGAAAGAGCAAGCAGCGAGCGGGGCAAGCGAGCAGCACCTCCACATGGCGTTGCGCCGCGTCGCCGCGTCGCGTCCTCGGCGGCGGCACTCGCCGGGGGTCCCGCCTCGCCTGCGGAGCGCCTTCGTCTCTCCGTCTCTCTCGCACTCACGCGGCGAGCCGCCTCGGTGCGAGAGAGACAGCGAGCCTGCCGCCGCGCCGGGACTGCGGCGCTGCGGTCGCACTCGAACCGCCGTCCTCTCTTCTGGAGGTTACGCAACGCACAACGCGACCGTCGTCCGGAAACTTGTCACTCCGCACACATTGCTGCGGGCTGATTCCGAGGGTCGTTCTCGTCGCTCTGTCTCTCTCGCACTCTTGGGCGCCCCGTATGGGTGCGAGAGAGACAGAGCGAATCTCCGCTCGAGGAGTTGTTGCGAGCCGCACTCGTCTCGTCGCTAGCGCGCTGACGACGTCCTCGCGCAACCCTTCCGCGGCACCGGCGACAGCGCTAGCTCTGTCGCTGTCTCTGTCGCACTCACGGGGCGCGGCGCACAGGCGCGACAGAGACAGACTCTCGGAATCGGGCCGCAGGGATCAATCAGCAGGAAACGAGCTGCCAAGGCAAGGCGGCCAAGGAGGAGTGCGGCCGACCAAGGCCCGGCCGCCAACAAGCAACAAGGGTGGCTCGCCAGCAGCGTGTCCGCCCCGCCAGCCCGCCATAACGCGACAGAGCCGTTGGAACCGGCCGCTCCGAACAGCGCGCCGTCTCTCTCGCACGCACGCACTTTGGCACGGCGGCGCGAGAGAGACGGAGCGAGACGGGCCTCGAGTTGCATTATGGGAGGCATTAGTCACTTCTCCAATTATACACACCCTTGACGTCGCGGGAATGCGCGAGATGCGCAATGCTATGCAACTTTGCGACAATGTCGTGGACGCTGTGGCGGTGCCAGGTAGGGCACGCACCGCCTGATTTAAGCGGCGATAACTTTGAGCGGGAAGAGAGAGGCACCGCCACAGCTTGGGGCGAGTACGCGGCGCTTGGGTCGCATCGCTGGTGTCTATAGCCATAACCACCACGAAAAAAAAGGGAGAGAAAAAACTTGATGTTGTTGTTGTTCTGGGGGAGCATGCCCGAACCATGTGCTGCAGCCGCTGCAGCGGCCAACGCCGCGTGAGGTATATGCCCTTAACCCTTTCTTCCCCACACGAATTATTTTCGCAGTAAGGGGTCCCCCCCTTCTCTCTCCCACGCGACACGTGCTACGCCGACGCACTGTCCTCCCATACCGCCCCGCGTCTATAACGGTTTGGGCGGGAACGGCAGAGACACACTTACGAGACAATGTGTCACTTGGTCGCATTGTGTCCGCGGACGGACGGGCGGACCTAACGGCGGTGAGAGGGCGCGTTCCAGGCCTTCGGAAAGGTTATTGAACACCGCGTCGAAAACGCCTTGAATGCAGTCGCATCGGGACGCCTCTGCGAAGCGCGTCGATTTTGTGAAAAGTCGTGGATTCCCCCCGCCTAGCCTCGTCGAGGACCCCGGCAAAGGTGCCCCTTGTCCCTGCAGCGAGTACTTTGCACCTCCGCCGAGGAAAAAGAGTGTCGACGTTTTCATTTAGCAGCTCTCCTCCGTTTCTCGCTTTGTTCATGAGGTAAACCAACATACATGAAGCGCGCGCGCGCACACACACACACTCACACACAAAGGCGCAGGACGTAACGACGGAGAGAGATAGAGAGACTTGAATGAGAGTCAATGCGTGTCACTGGACTCGTCGTGCTGCATTAGACCCCGTGCGACGCCCAGCTCATCATCAGCCCCCTTCCCCTCCCACGCCGCCGACGCCCACTGCGGGCACCGCGCGCCACTGCGGGCACCGGGCAGGGCAGGACGACGGCGGTTACGCTCCTTCGAGTTAATTGTTGTTGAAAACGGCGCGGATGCGCCATGCGCCAACCCGCCGCACAGTGGACCAGAAGAACGGCACAGGCGGACAAAATTCTAGACGCGTTTCGACCTCCAGAGTCGCTAAAAAGCGACTCGAACCGAACGTGTGACCCCACCAATGGATTCCTCGTTCGAAGAGCGATCCATTGGTGGGGTCACACGTTCGGTTTGAGTCCCATTTAGCGACTCTGGAGCTCAAAACGCATCTTGAGTTTGGCCGCCTGCGCGGCGCCATCGAGGGCGTATGCGTGCATGTGTCGCCCGGTGGTGGTTCCGTGCGTTAAAGATGCCGCGGTGTTGTTGATTGGTGAACGCGTGGCGGGGCGGGGCGGGGGACGGGCCCCCACGCAGCGCGCCAGGCCTTGAATAGCGACGCCAGCATAGGCCCCTAACTGGACAGCCCCTGCGCCGCACTTACGCCCATGTGGCGGGCATGGGCGCGCCAGCACTGCCAGCAGCATCCAGCCGCTGACGTAAGCCAGCGTCCGCCGCGTCCGCCGCTGCATCCATGACACCCACGTACCCTCCGACAAACGTGAACACGGCGCCGGCAAGTGCGCTCCGCTCTAGCGCGGCCGGCAGACTCATCCCGAGAGTCGTTTTCGTCGCCGTCTCTCTCATACTCGTGAGGCATACAGATGCGGGAGAGACAGAGCGAAGGAAACTGCTTTCGGAGTGAGTCCCCAGTCCGCCTGTTCCTAAGCGACGCGCCGGCCGAGCGTCTTGGGCGAGGCGCACGATGCTGTCCAGGCTCCAGGCGGCCGAGCCCCGTGCTTGCAGAGTTCTGGCGTCCCGGCCGACAGCGGTGCGCCCGTGCTGCCTACCCGCCAGGCGCCCCGGCGCGCAGATGGAGGCGGCAAAAACTCTGGACGCGTTTCGAGCTCCAGAGTCGCTAAGTAGGATTCTAACCGAACGTCTGACCCCACCAATGGATTGCTCTCCGAACGAGGAACCCATTGGTGGGGTCACACGATCGGTTCGAGTCCTATTTAGCGACTCTGGAGCTCAAAACGCGTCTGGAGTTTTGGCCGCCTCCACCGGTCTTCTGGCCCACTGCGCGGCGGCACTGCACTACACACTGTGGTCCCGACTTTTGCGATTCGGCCAAGTGCAAGGCAAAATGCAAGGCAAGCCTTGCATTTTGATTTGCAAATGACATTTTTGCAAGGAACACCTTGCGTGGTGTATGCGTTTCCTATAATTGCAAGTAATAACTTGCAGAAACGCAAGGCATTAATTGCACTGTCTCCCGCCTTGCGATTCTGCAAGGCAGAACGGTACAAAACGCAAGGTTTGCCCTGCGCCGTCGCATGGAAGGCCTTGCAGAATTGCAAGTCCATCCCCACTTCGACGATGCAGGCCGTCCCTTGCGGTAATGCAAAGGCTGCTTTGCGATTCCGCATGCCTCGGCCTGCGGCTTGCCCTCGGGCTTGCCTTGCAACAGTGCAAGCAGACCATTGCGTCTTGATTGCAAGGCTACCCCCACCATCGCACGCAGCAGCTGTCCCCTCCGGCGCGCTCGAGCCATGTGCAGTACGGCGCCGTCGGAACTTCGACAAGTCCTGTAGTCTCGGGGTAAGCGTCCGCGCTACGAAGCTACAGGACCGGGGTTCGATTCCACCCACCCAGTTGCGCATCAGCCCTTTGGGGCGTGCTCCATGAGGAGAAGAAGATGAGGAGGAAGAGGCGCATCGGGAAGCGTGCCTTGCAATGAAAGTGCAAGGGCTGCCTTGCAGTGTTGCAACCCGGATCGCAAGGTGCCCCTTGCATTTTTCTTGTGCGAGTGTGAGGGCTGCCTTGCACTTTTGCAAGGCAGACCCGGGCAGACCGCACTCCATTCCTTGCGGGACCGGCAAAGCGGTCCTTGCACCTTTGCATGGCGCGCCCTTCACGAGCGGAGAAAAGCGCAAGGCATGGAGTGCGGATCTGCAAGGCACGACGCAAGCATTGGCTTGCAGTTCTCTCGGTTGCATGGCGAGCTTTGCGGCTGAGATGCAAACGTTCGCATGCGTTTCAGTATCATGTGGAGCCTTGCAAAAGTGCAAAACACGAGCTAACCGTGCAAAGTCCCGGCAGCCATCATGAGGCCGCTCGGCCGTTTGGCGGCTGCTCCATGGCTTCATGACGAGGCTGATCTTTATCGCGTCTCCATGTCCACCCGGACGCGGAGCCCGCGCCGCGTCCACTGTACTGAGGCCACGGGGCTCGTTTGGCGCGTGGGTGACAGACATCCCGAGGAAAAGTAGCGCTTCTGCGCACTGGAATTGAAAATGCAACCCGGCAGTGCGTCCGGCAGGCAGTCCGGCGACGCCGCGCGACGCCTGGAGCCGAGCGGACGGGCCGAGCCAAGCCTCCTCTCCTCATAACTCAGCGCTCGGCTTGGCTCGGCTCCTCTCCTCTGCATATTACTCGCGACCTTGCCACGGTCAGCCGTTTTATAATGGCCCCCGTGTCGTCCTGACGGTCCCGACTTCGGCCGACGTGGCGAGGCAACGCCGGGCAACTAGTGCAGGCGGTACACGAAAAAAAGCCGCAAATCGTGCTACAAGTGCGAAACTTGGTACAGTTGTCCCTAAGAGCATTTAAAAGGATTTGACCCGATGTTCTTTTCAATTTTCCCGTGCAGGTTCAATTTTGGTCTATTTTTAACAATAAACGTTAAAAAAAATTTCAATGCTCAAACCATGGCCTTACTTGCGATGCAAGTGTCGTTTTATCATATTTCGAGGACGGCGAATCCATTGCTGAGGTCGCAGCTCCTCTATTATGTCGGATTTTTGCCCAAAATAGCACTTTTTTCAAAAAATCGATCATTTTGACAAAGTCCCTTGAATACACCGCAGGCAGCGAGTTTGGTGTCGTTTCAGCATGATTGGCAGTCGCTGAATGCATTTCTGAGCTTAAAATTAAGTTTGGACTATTTTGAACGGGTGAACAGGTCCTGCAGGCTGTTCAAAAATGGTTCGAATGTGGCGTTTTTGCATGATGGGTGTCGTTTCAGCGGTTTATGGAGCTTCTGAACCCATATCTGAGCTTGAAATATCTTTACAAGGACATTGAACAGGTTAATGGGTGAACAGGTTCTAAGATTCGTTCAATTTCGGGTTTAAAAGGATGGAAATGCATGCTGGGAGTATTTTGCCGCTTATTAAAGGGTTTTATCAAGGGGTACCCAACTCAAGATAATCATTGCACGTCTAGTTGGTAATCAGTGAAATAATCAACATCATCCAATGAATTGACAATAATACTTTCGGGGATTCAATCACTTTTGACCATTTTTGCGAGACCACTGCTCCCAAACTATCAGCGGTCAAAGCCTACCCGAGGCGGGGCATAAAAGAATACAGTATTCAGAATAGTAAGGCGTCGAGGGAGGCCTTTGACCGCAACTAAATTGGATGCAGTGACCGCTCAAAGTCAGCAAAAACTGCGATTTTCTGAAATTCATTCACTTTTTGACCATTTTTGCGAGACCACTGCTCCCAAACTGTCAGCGGTCAAAGCCTTCCCGAGGCGGGGCATAAAAGAAAAGAGTCTTCAGAATAGTGAGGCGTCGAGGGAGGCCTTTGACCGCAACTAAATTGGATGCAGTGACCGCTCAAAGTCAGCAAAACCGGCGATTTTCTGAAATTCATTTACGTTTTGACTATTTTGCGAGACCACTGCTCCCAAACTATCAGCGGTCAAAGCCTTCCCGAGGCGGGGTATGAAAGAGTAGGGTCTTCAGAATAGTAAGGCGTCGAGGGAGGCCTTTGACCGCAACTAAATTGGATGCAGTAACCGCTCAAAGTCAGCAAAAACGGTAATTTTCTGAAATTCATTCACTGTTTGACTATTTTTGCGAGACCACTGCTCCCAAATTATCAGCGGTCAAAACCTTCCCGAGGCAGGGCACGAGTAGGGTCTTCAGAATAGTAATGCCTAAGTCTCAACAATGGACTGCAAACGGGTTAAGATCCGATTAGAAAGTGTCTCAAAGCCGTTGAAATAGCGGATGCCCTGCAATAGTTTAGTATCAGTCTGTAAGTTACAGGGGAGATTGCACATGCACTGACGTTACGAAGCCAGGGAATTTTGTTTTCAGCGATGATCGCGATGTTACTTTAACTTCCCCGGTAAGGCGGCTCTTATTGACCGTATTTAAAGAGCAATCATCATCTTCGAAAACATGAAATACCGTCCTATGATAGGGCGATGCTGGGGCTTACTGGGTAACTTCGCATATTGGAAGATACGAATATGGAATATGTAAACCAGCGAGCCATGCGGCCATTCGCGAAGTCAAACTCCCATTTAACATGATGAAAATAGAAACACTAACTGACATTAAGGTAGGATATGCACATGGAAATAAGAAGTAAATCTTTTGCCCATATTTATGATAGTCAAAGTTCACAAAGCGACCGCTTTGGCAGTTAGGGATTGTCGTTAATTGGGTCATCTTCGTCTTTCAGGAGGGCTCTTTCTTTAGGTTCGACCACTTTAACGTAATGGAATTCAAAGTGTTTTGAAAAAAAAAACACACTCCCTCGCCTGCCGTTCGAATGTCCAAAAATACCTTGTAAAGGAACATTTTTTTAAAACTTTTCAGCCGACATTAACTATACTATTTGTCCCTGGTGATTGAAGATTTGACATGCACAGCATGCTCAAAACATGTTGCAATCGAAACAATCACCTCAGGAACCGTCCGTTAACAGTTTCAGCTTTCCGTCAAAGTTGGAACGCATAAAGGTGATAGGTGCCAAATTCGAAAACCACTTTATCTCCTGAAGTTTGTCCCGGTTTTCACAGCCCTGTGAATGATCGGACGGTTTGAAGTGTGTCCGGTGCGATGCGCGGCAAGGGACAATCCTCCAAGATGGTAGCGTCATCGCAACGCTTTTGGGGTAGAGGCGTCCGAAATTACGCCGTGTGAACGAAATCACTATGTTTTACGGTAATCACTGTAGTGTTCAAAGTCAAGATCCAGTCTATTTGTCTAAATTACTTTTGTATACCCATGGATTTTAAAATGTTTCGATTAAATGTAAAATAACCCTTCAATAAGCGGCAAAATACTCCCAGCATGCATTTCCATCCTTTTAAACCCGAAATTGAACGAATCTTAGAACCTGTTCACCCATTAACCTGTTCAATGTCCTTGGAAAGATATTTCATGCTCAGATATGGGTTCAGAAGCTCCATAAACCGCTGAAACGACACCCATCATGCAAAAACGCCACATTCGAACCATTTTTGAACAGCCTGCAGGACCTGTTCACCCGTTCAAAATAGTCCAAACTTAATTTTAAGCTCAGAAATGCATTCAGCGACTGCCAATCATGCTGAAACGACACCAAACTCGCTGCCTGCGGTGTATTCAAGGGACTTTGTCAAAATGATCGATTTTTTGAAAAAAGTGCTATTTTGGGCAAAAATCCGACATAATAGAGGAGCTGCGACCTCAGCAATGGATTCGCCGTCCTCGAAATATGATAAAACGACACTTGCATCGCAAGTAAGGCCATGGTTTGAGCATTGAAATTTTTTTTAACGTTTATTGTTAAAAATAGACCAAAATTGAACCTGCACGGGAAAATTGAAAAGAACATCGGGTCAAATCCTTTTAAATGCTCTTAGGGACAACTGTACCAAGTTTCGCACTTGTAGCACGATTTGCAGCTTTTTTCTGGTATTCGTTGTGTACCGCCTGCACTAAACGCCGGGCAAAGCACAGTGGGCCAGAGGACCGGCGCAGGCGGCAAACTCCAGACGCGTTTTTGAGCTCCAGAGTCGCTAAATGGGACTCGAACCGAACGTGTGACCCCACCAATGGATTGCTCTCCGAAAGATGAATCCATTGATGGGGTCACACGCTCCGTTCGAGTCCTGGTTAGCGACTCAAAACGCGTTTAGAATTTTTGCCGCCTGCGCCGGTCTTCTGGCCCACTGTGCAACGCCGCACGCCTTGCCGAGTGCGCCAAACAGGCGTTTTATCAACCGTCCGCGCCGCCCGTTCAACACGTTTTATTTTGTCTTTATTTTTTTTTTGCTCGTGGCGGCTCGCGTCCGCGGTATGAGGAGGGTGCCGGGCAATGACGAGTACTAGGGTGTAATCAGGATGACCCACCAACGAGAAGAATTTATTTTACGTGGCGTCACTGACGAATAGCTTTTTAACGAGGTTGACACTAGACGTGTGCGCCGCGCCGCCGCTGCGCCGCCGCCGACAAATTTTACCACGCCGCCGCCGCTGACCAAAAATTTGCGGCGCGCCGCCACGCCGCCGCCGATGATTTTACCGGCGGCGGCGTCGGCGGCGCGACCTTAAATGCCCAAAATATCTGCATTTCCATCCGCAGCGAGCGCCCAGGGATAGGCAACCCGACGAGCACGTTCTCCGCCGCGAGAACAAAATCTTGTTGGAGTGTTTAAATTGCTTAATTTTTACCTTTTTAACGAAACTAGTCCGCCCTAAAGAACTTGTCCATCAAATTGTGTTTTCTTTTCATGGGCATGGTTTTAAATTGAGAAAATAGACCAAATTTAAGTTAACCACGCCGCTTGCGCCGCCGCCGCCGCCGCCGCCGCCGCCGATCAAGACATCGGCGCAGACGCCGGCGTCGCCGCCGCCGCCGGCTAAATTTCGGCCAAACGCCGCCGCCGATGAAAATGCAGTCGGCGCACATGTCTAGTTGACACTCGTTTTTTTTTCTGCTGCGGCGTCCCTCCCTTGCCTACTTAGGGGCGTTCGTATGCCGCGTCATGGCTGCAGCTCGCTGGGCACCAAGGAGCACTTCTTCTTCTCCTTGACGGCGTTGTTGGCAGCGGCACACAGTGGGCCAGGACACCGGCGCCGGCGGCCAAAGTTCAAGACGCGTTTTGAGCTCCAGAGTCGCGCTGAACAGGAATCCAACCTAACGTGTGACCCCACCAACGGATTCCTCGTTCGGAGAGCAATCCATTGGTGGGGTCACACGTTCGGTTCGAGTTCCATTTAGCGACTCTAGAGCTCAAATTGAGTCTAGAATTTCGGCCGCCTCCACCGGTCTTCCGGCCCACTGTGCGAAGCACCGCCAAATGGATCACTGGCCATGGGCCGGACACTACACTGCGAACACGCGGCGCACGCAGTGCAGCAGCAACCGGTTCGGACGGCTAATTGCCCAGTGGGAAGAAGAGATACTGGCCGAACAATGCATATAAAAGTGGTCTTAAATGAGAATGTGTTTCTTTTTTTCCCCTCTCTTCGGCTGCATTGTTTGCGGAGATGGATGTACTTTCTTCAGCGCGCGGTAAAACGCTTGACGAGCCTGATGTCGTTTGCCTTGGAGGAAAAAAGACGACAACACACACCCACACACACACACACAGCCCCTCTCCTCACGCATGCAGTGGTCATCATCGCTGCGTCGAGGAAGTCGGCAGCAAGTTGAGCCGCGCACTTCGCCTATTTGCCATACATCAACCGAGTCGGGATAAATCGTCGAATCTCTCTCACACACACACACACACACACACACACACACACACACACACTATTGAACTGGATTAGGCTAGAGCCGTACGTCTGCGTTGCGCAATCGGACGAATAGGAATAAACAACGGTCAACTTTTCCGTGGCATGCCATTCCAACACACACACACACACACACACACACACACACACACACACACACACACACAGAGTGGAAACCAAAATGATGTAACGATGGCCGCTCCATCGCCACCGGGTAATACATCTTCTTGAAGGCGCTGACAGTGGCGTGTGGGTGCCGCGCCCATCCGTCGCGCGTCTCTCATTGTTCGACCACACCAACACGGCCATTCTTTGCGCTTCGATAATGTGCAATTTTTTGAAAAATAAAACACGGAACATATGAAGGGCTGCTGCGGTTTTTGCGCGCGCGACTTCACACTCACACACTCAAAACACACACACCAACACACACGCACTCTGCTGGAATCACGAGGGGCAGTAATGAAGCGAACACTGACTGCTGCGTGCCTTTTGCCTTTTCCAGGTCCGCCGTATTTTTCTCGGACTCGTGTGTGTGTGTGTGTGTGTGTGAGAGAGTGCGCGCACTGCGCGTGTGAGTGTGTGTGAGTGTGCTCTTCCCGATGCCGGCAGAAGGCCCTCTCTCTTGACCGCTGCCCTCTGCTCGCCTCTCTACACGCGCGCTAACTGGAATAATTAATTCGGCCCGGGAAATGAGACGGAAAGAAGAAGGAGAAGAAGGAGGAGGAGGAGGAAGGGGGCTGTTGCACGCACGTTGAATGCTTCCGGCCGATGACAATGACAATCGTGGGATTAATTGCGCCGCCTTGCCTAATGATGCTGTAATTGCAGCACGAGGTGCGTGCGTAAAGGGCTCGGCATTGCGTTGCGCCACCAATAACGTTTTTTTTCTCGTTTTGTTTTTAAAAGCGTTTGGCGGCAACAGTCCGGCCGGAATTTTGGCGCTGTGCGCGACTGCACTTAATTTCCGCGTGTGCACGACGGCGAGCCAGCTGTAGGAGTGGTGGTTCTTTCCCGCTTTATTTTCGAAATGAGTTTATCTTTTGATGAGGATGCAAGTGATCGGTGCGACAGCTCCAATCGGCCAAGTCCCTCTGGCTGCCGCCTTGCCCGGCTTGCCCGGCTGCCCTCCACCGGCACAGGGAGTGCCCGTGCACGAACGCGCAGCGCCGCCTCGCCGCCGAGTCGGCGCTATCAGACCCGCGATCTTTCCTGCCATTTTCTATTTCATGCCACTCGGAGGCGCCCAAGAGAGAGGGAGAGAGAGGGACAGCGCCGCGTCGCGCGTGGGAAGGGCGGCGGAAAGAGGAACTCAACTTTCGGCTCAGTTTTCGACCTTTTACTTACCAGGATGTTTGCCTGCCACTTTCGATAGTGGCGTGAAAAATGATCAAAGATTTTCTTCGATGATTGTCCTCTGCAGGCGCTCACCTGCGAACCGAGTGAACCTCGCCAAATAAATAGCGAAACGAACCTTTCGTCCAGCCGCTCTACGATTCGCGCCACTGTAGCTCCTCCCACTCGGCCGATTGATTGGCGAAAACACACACGCGCACTCACACACACTCACACGCGGCTTGGCAAAATCCCTGCTTCCCCTCGACAACTTCGCCAATCCCCGGTTCGCGAGCCGCCATGCCTCCCCTCGCGGGGGTGCGCATGTGTGTGTGTGTGTGTGTGTGTGTGTGCTCGCGAGGGGAGGCGCGCGTTCTTTGAGCCGCACGCCATGACAGACAGCGCGGGGGTGGCGCGGCGCGCTGCGCGGGGCTTCTGCTGCCAAATATCCAGCCGCGCTGCCGCGCTCCGCTCGCCTTCTTTCACGTGGACCGAGTGGATGGATCGTATAACATCCAATACGGAGGGGAGCGGAGCACAGCGGAGCACAGCGGAGCGGCATTCCATGTTATGAGATTGCGAGGGCGCGTCCGCGCGCGGAGCGGAGCGAGAGAGAGAGAGAGAGAGAGAGAGAGAGAGAGAGAGAGAGAGAGAGAGAGAGAGAGAGAGAGAGAGAGAGGAAGAGAGAGAGAAGAGAGAGAGAGAGAGAGAGAGAGAGAGAGAGAGAGAGAGAGAGAGAGAGAGAGACGCCCCCGCAGCGTCGCCGTGCTGCGCGCCAAATTATGGATTCCCGCGTCCCGATACGCCCTCCCCGCCGCGCCCCGCCGCGCCCAAGTTTGAGCTAGCCGACGAAGGGCGCGGTGTTTGCCGGGACGTGTTGACGCGCGCCTCGCCGGACCGCCACTCTCCGTGTAATTGAGAGACTTTCCTCGAGACATTCTCGCCGTCGTCGTGGTCGTCGTCGTCGCCGTGGTCCGGCTGCGGCTCTTCCCATCTCGGGCACGCCGTGGCACGCCGTGGCACGCCGCATTTCGATAGCGTTTTTATTGGCCAACGCTTCCCCCCGCTGCGCCGTGCTTCGCCTTGTCAGCGCCGCCGTCAAAGGCCGCGGGGCCTGCACGCCGAAGGCACGCCGCCCCGCCAGATTGGAGCCTTATAAACAAGCGTGTGTATTTGGATTGGACGCGACGAGACAGAGCCGCCGACGCCGATATTCACGAAGACACTTTGTAACGGCGAGGGCAGGGCATGGCTCTCTCGGCTCGGTTTCGTTTCCGCTCGAAAGCCGGTTTCAAAGTGCGACAACGAAATGCGCCAGAGAAAAATGATTCCGCTTGCGCCCCCCACTGCTAACCTGTGTGAGTCTTGTTTACGCCGAGCGGCTAACAGCGTCCGTCTCTCGCAGCGCTCGCAGGGCGCAGCCCAAGGCGCAGCCCGCCCGGGGCACCTGCCGACCTGCCGCTCCGGGCCGCTCCGGGTGCCTCCAGTTGACAGACTCGTCGAATAACTCTTGCCGACGCCCGGCCAGCCCGCCAGACCCAGCCCCCTAGCCTGCCCGGCCCGGAAGCCTGCACTATTTCAGCCCACACGAGCAGCCTATCTAGCCCATCTGCATGCACGTCCGTTACGTACGCACTATCGCCCTCTCCCTCCCTCCGTGCCGGGCCGTGCGTCCGGCGCGGCAGTGCGAGAGAGACAGAGACAGCCCGGCGGGGCCCGGCCAACTCAACTGTGTCAGGACTTGTTAATTAACCGGGGAATGGAATGGCTTTCCACAAGCATGAGGCCCTGAATCGACCGAGCGCGGCTTCGCATCAGAGGGAGAGAGAGGGAAAAAAAGAAGACAGGAGCACTTATGTGTGGAATTTTAAAACATTTCGCGTGCCGAAATTACACACTCTCGCATTCCGCCCTCATCTCCTCTCTGCCACTGGCGCCGATAATAATATCTTGGCACGAACTTTTAAAAAAGGCACCAAGTTCTAGAACTTTTAATTCGAATTTTAATTGGTTTGTTTGCCGCGCACAACCACAAGTTTTCCGGACCTGCCTGTCCTAAAGGCCCGCTAGATAGTGGTTCGTGCGTACCTCCCAATTACCTAATTACGGAAGATGATATGCAGAGAGAGAGGTGGGGGGGGGGGCGCACCTGGTCCGGACCTGCTTAGCGCGGCCGTTAAGACGAACCCTTCAACACTTTCCATATTATTAACAAAATCGAGATGAAGAAAAGAAAAAGTCGCTGATAAGGCGCCGGGGCGGGGGGAGGGGGTGGCCGATCTCCGGGCCACTGTAAGTAAATTAGGAAAAATCGAATATCGACCACTCGATTCATAAGTGAAGTAGTTGAAGAATGGAACGAAACGAAGCGAAAAGGATGGGAGGGCTTCCTCCCTGCGGTTCCGAGCGGTCCCCTGCGGTCCCCTGCGGTCAGGCGGGCCTGGCGGGGCGGGGCCGGCGCCGAGGGTTGGCCGAGGCACCTGAAACCCGATCACACGCAAGAGCAGTGTCGAGGGAACGCTTCATTAAAACGCGATTTTCTTCCTCCACCTCGGCCCCCTTGCCCCTAATGCCGGCGAGACGGACACGAAGATGCGGGGCGCAGGGCGCACCGAGGCAAAAACTACCTGCCGAGGGGGTATGCGCTCTCCGAACCTGTGTACCGACTATTACGCTATTACGCTCTATTACGCCACAAATTAATCGGAATTTAGCAAAAAAACGGCCTAAAACAGACCAAAATTGATAAAATTTTGACAATTTCGGCTATTACGCGACTATTACGCGTATTATTACGCGTGCTATTACAGATAGAGTGAACCGACTATTACGCGAGTGCATACCCCCTCGCTACCTGCATTGCGTTACACGCCAGGGCCTCCCTCGTGCGTCACGTGGATTTGAACTCTGAGCCTCTCGGTTTGGTTAAGTAGCGATGCGTTTGAGTGTCATGCGCGCAAAGCAGTGGGCCATGTCATGAAACTCTCCACACTTGCGACGTGACTGAACTTTACCCCGTTTTTCTTCTGTTTTTCTGGGAGTGGCGCGCGACGCGGCGCGACGCGGCGTGCACGGGCCACTGCCCACCGCCCGCTCTAGCTCGCTTTGAATATTCATCCTCTGGACTGCCGGACTGCTCACGCTTCAATTTATCGCCCGTAATTGCGTCGCATTATACCAAACAAGTTGACGAGCAGGTCTTTTTCCTACCGCTGGAGGAGCATGCAGGGCCAGTGCCAACTTAACGAAAAAAATTTAACTGTTTCAGGTGACTATCTGGAAGTTGGCCACGTTCGACCCTGTTGTAGGCTGGGTGACTTATTTATATAAAATTCGATCTTCGATCACCTGTTTTTCTGTTACTCCTGCATGATGCTAGCGAGCCTCGTCGTTTCCGACACTGTCATTTTCGGCCCGTCAAGTTGGCGGGCCACATGCAGCGCGCCAACCTAGAAAGAAGGGACTGTGAAAAATTCAGGAGCATTCCTCGCGGCGAAAGACAGGGGGTAATTATCGTTATTACACACAAGCGGCACAGGAAGGAGAAATATCACAACAACAATGATGTAAGAAACGGGCCGAGGAATGCACACGCTACTACATGAGAACAAGACACTTGCACAAAAAAAAGAGAAGGAGGAAGACAACAGTAACACGCGCTTTTTTTGCCAGCCTCTGTTGTGTTCCGTTGCGGCCGGCGTGCCGCGGCGGCACTTTTGCGACCCCGCAGTCCACTTAGGACAGGAATGTCTGGCCGAGATCCGACGAGGCCAGTCGTTCCACTGTCGCTCCCGTTTCCAGCGCGTCGTTTGACAGGGCCTACTTGTCAGGGACTCAATTTCTCAATTTGCGCACACTTTCAGTGTTCAGAGAACGTTTCAACGAGTGTCACAGGCGTGCAAAACTCACCAACATTCACAAAAGGATCAGTCAAAACCTACCAAAAACAAAACATTATCGCAGACACTTTCAGACAAACTAACAAAATGACGTGAAAAACAACAAAACATTTAAATACAAATATTTTTCTAATGTAGCAGATACAGTACATACAGGTGTGACAATGATGGCAGCAAAGTTACGGACTAACATGATACCACGCCGATTTGCATAAAGTCGTTAAAAACTTAACGAGGACGCGATACAGAGTCATCACAATAAACAACAGAAACATTATACATAATAAACGGCAGAAAAATTATACAATCTTAAGCCACAGCTTAAATAACACAAAAACTGCTTGCAGACAGGAGGGCTGGTTCGTTGACGTCTCCCCGCGACGATGTTCCGCGGCCGACGAAGCTGTCCATGGCAAGTCCAAGAGCACGGTATGAAGTTCCTACTGTACCCAATACCACGTAGGAACTCTATACCTCGCTACTGGATCGTACCACCAGGCGTCGCTGAGTCCGGGCGGGGTGGAGCTGGGCGGGGCGAAGTGAAGCGGCGTCACGTTGCCCAGCGGCGGAGAGCGGCGACGTTGAGGCATTCCACACACACACTTACACTCACACACAACACACACACATGACACTACTAACCTCAAGGATACGCCCGCGGCGACCTGAGGAGGGAATTATTCCGTTTCCAAGAAACGGCATAGGAATGGACGAATGGGACAATGGCAGCCACCTGCGCGCCGCCGCGCTGCGCGTCCCGTTCGCGACAGTAGTCCGAAACTCGTAAAAGTACACACAGGGGCACACACACATACACACACAAGGGGCACATTTTCCTCGGCGAGATTGCAGTATAATGACCATCCCGGTGCTTCCAACTGGGCTACAACTTAAACTCGTTAACACGCTCCTCTGCCATCTGCGTGTGTGTGTGCGTCGAGGGGAGGGCCGGTCGGGCGAATAGAATATAAGGTGCCAGAAGAGGAAGTGGAGAGGGCGGTGCGCGGCGGGGAGGGCCAAGGGAGGGCGCAGGCTTCGATCAACGAACTGATTCCCGATCGAATCTCTAACCCGAGCCGCGGGCGGGCCTCTGGCCTGGCCGGCTTGGCCCGGGCCAGCGGCGAGCGGCGCACTCACAGGCCAGCCAACCACCCACCAGCCAGTACCGCCAGTGTACCGCCACCCTTCCTCCCATTGTCGGCGGCCTCGGCGGGGCGGCCATGCTTGGCCAGCGTGCCGCCACCCCCACCCACACACGTGCGGTACGCGCGATACCCACTCCATTGGCTTCCGCCGGCCGACGTCGCCGAGGGTCGTCGCCGAGGGTCCCCGCGGCGTCGTCCCCGCCGAGGGTCGCGTCCAGGCCGCGGCCGACGCCGAGGTGAGGTTCGTGGTGGAAAATTCGGCGCTCCGGGTCCCCGTCGGTCCCCGTTTTCCACCCTGGGCTGGGGCTCGGCGGGCTCGGCGGGCTCGATGGCGGGCGGGTCCCCCGGCGGGGAGATCGCCCGATAGTGGCCAACATGCTACATTCGCCCCGCGGCGCCCCCTCCCCCTCCCCCACCCCTTTTCCGAAAGCCGGACGGGCAGTCTTTCGGTTGCATGCTGACCAATTTGCCTGCTACTTATCTGACAGCTGCCGCCCCGGTGCTGCCGCGCTGCCGCCCTGCCGGTGCGGCCCTCACGAGGAAGGGGAAGGGGAACTTGTTTGCGTGTAAACTCGGGAGAGGGAAAGGAAAAGACACGGACTGGAAACAGATTCGCGCCGCGCCGCGCTGCGCACAGCCCTCCGTTGCATATTTACAAATCCCCCAAATCATTAATTTGCATACGACCGGTGCGCCGAGTCATTACCTGGGCCGGCGGTACAGTCCTGGCCAAAAAGGGCGGCGGCGGGCCTGCCAGTGGGACGAGGTTGTCGCGGATAACAAGAAGCGCGCAGTGCACTGTAACAAGGCAGACTGCGCTCTGCTCTGCGCTCCCCCAAGAAGGGCGCGCGCCACGCCAACGCCACGCCAACGCCGCCACGCTCCGACCAGCATTTACAATTCCCTCCCCCACTTATCCCGGCTCTTCCCTTTTTTTCGCCTCGCGTATATTTCTTTCACGACTTGTTATGAGCGGACCACTTTCTTGCATATGAGAGAGAGAGAACGTTTTCCCGATATTAATTCGCAGGCAGGCGCGGGCCGCCTGCAGCGTCACTCCGTCTCCCTCGCACCCCTTCGGCACGCCCCGTGAGTGCGAGAGAGAGAGAGCGGCCTCGCTTCGCCTTGTCGGGGAACATCACGAACTTGTCGAGACGGCGGCCCGGCCGAGGATCGCGGCGAGGAGGGACAGGGGGAGGTCGACGCGCGCTCCACGACCTGCCGCAACGACCCTCGACCTCCTCGGGGTCCTCGACGGACTTGCCTCAGCTGCGACCGGTGCGGTCCACACCGGCTGTCCCGCGACGCGGCACGCAGCCGCACAGTGGGCCAGAAGACCGGCGCAGGGGGCTAAAACTCAAGACGCGTTTTGAGCTCCAGAGTCGCTAAACGGGGCTGGAAACGAGCGTGTGACCCCACCAATGGATTCCTCGATCGGAGAGCAATCCATTGGTGGGGTCAGACGTTCAGTTCGAAACCCATTTAGCGACTCTGGAGCTCAAAACCCGTCCGGGGTTTTGACCGCCTCCACCGGTCTTCCGGCCCACAGTGCGCCGCACGCACGGCGTAGACGCGGAGGCACTGCTCGAGGCGGGGCAGCGCGGCGGTGCCATGCATTTGCATGGCGGCCGATGGCGGCGCATCACAATGGGCAGGCAGGCCGACGACGCCCTGCGGACGGCATGCGGACGCCCCACCTGTCATCAGTAAGTGCCTCACCTTCGACCCCTTCCCTCGCCCCCTCCGCGTCGCCACCCCGCCTTTATCATGCAAACGACCGCCGGGCCAGATTCGCGTTGTTGCAGTGCAGATACGCACCCCGGGCTTTTAACGTCCGGTTAAAACGCTGTCAGTGCCGCCGGCGTGCTGGGGCTGCCCGTCACCCCGTCCCGTCTCTCTCGCACCCAGCCACGGAGCGACTCCTCGGAACCAGAGACTGAAAACGCGCAGCAATGAACAGCCGAGCGATTCGGGGGAAGTCGTTTCGTCGCTCTGTCTCTGTCGCACTCGTCGGCCTCTCGGTGAGGGTGCGAGAGAGAGCGACAAACCGCTCTTCGCCCGGCAGCGCCTTGCTTGGGAACCGGCCTGCCCGGCCTGGCCTGGCTTGCCGGGCGTCGTGATCAGGCAAGCATCAGATAACGCGCGGGCTGCGTGTGTGTTGGTGTGTGTGTGAACGCGCATACGCCAGTGCGTGTGTGTGCGTGAACGAGGCGTGAGACGTTACAGCCGCCTTCTCATTTCCCTACGCGGAGCTGCGGAGCGCAGTGTCCGGCCAGCGGTGCGCCGGAGCGCGAAGCGGCCAAGCGGTCAGACCGCCCGGCCCCACGTGGAGTAAAGTGGAAGGGAGGGAACCGAAAAAAATAAAAAGTTAAGGCAACGACCGAAAGCCCCGTGGGGAGCACGTTTAGGTTTCGAACCCGCGATCTTCCGCGCCGGTAGCAGGAGCGGAAGCGCTTCGGCCACGGCCGCGGGAACGCTAGGGGCTTCGACTGATGCGCCGCAGCACCCAGACACGATGATGTGCATGTCTGGCGGCGTGCGGCGAGTCCGTGTCACTGACCTACACTCGCCTTGTTTACGCCGCCGCGCAGCCGCACCGGTCCAACGAACTCGGCCCGGCCCCGCCGGCGCTTGGCGGATCCGCGGCCACAAAAAATGAAGAGGGGGAGGGGGTCAACAAAACATGTCGACGAACCAGGGGGAACCAGGGGGGACCAGGGGGCGACCGACGCCTGGCGTCCGTCCCGCGACGCCGGCACGAACGGCATGGCAGCACAGCAGGCAGTACGTACACGCGCCGCCAGAGGGAGCACGGTGATTCACTGTAGGATGAGCCCGCCTCGCCTCGTCTCGCCGCCTGTAACAAAAGAAGAAGCGAAGAACGTCAGAGAGAGAGGGAGAGAGAGGCAGCGGACTCGTGTAAATCCGAGTGGATTAATATTTTCTACATGGCCAGCACAGCCGCCATGGCGTGCCACGGCGTGTCGCCCCATCCACCAGCATCCCCTCCCAGGCCTCCAAATTCGGCGCCAAATCCGCGCGCGCCCCGATTTCCCTGGGGGTTGGCGGGCCAGGGGCGGGCCGAGGGGGAGGGGGAGCCAGCGCCAGGCCCCGCCTGCGCCGCCTCACTCTCTCACTCCTTTCCCGAAGTCGAAAAACGCCGAGTCGCGCAGAATCTGGGGGAAATAGCGTGCCGCCGCACACACCCCCGCCCCGTCGAGGCGCCAAGACACGGGGGGCGAGCAGGCTGTGTCTCTCGCACTCGCGGGGCGTCCCGTGTGGGTGCGAGAGAGACAGAGCGTTGGCGGTGGGCGTGGGTGCGGCACTTACAGACACGAGGCGAAGCGAACGGCTGCTTGGCTTTACGAGGGCTAACAGGGCGAAGGGGAGCGAAGAAAATGTTGCACTAATCGCCAGGGCAGCCAGCCAGGCCGGCCAGGCCGGGGAACGGAAGAACAGCAAACGATTATTCGCGAGCGATTATTCGCGTCTAGCGCTGCCGGCTGACTCCTGGCTGACTCCGTCGCCGAGGTGCGAGAGAGACAGACGCGCACAATAGACCGTAACCCTATTACCGCGACTACCACTGATCCGCGGCGGCACGCGAAAAAAAAAAACGCACGTAATAAACCGAGGACGACGACTTAATAGCGAATAAAAGTGCGATGTGTGCAAACAGCGACGTGGCGATGATAGGGGGGACAAAGCACGAGCCGCCTAGACCAGGTAGCCAACCGAACCCCCCGCCTGCGCGCCAGCACGCCGCCGCGATGCTCACTTGCATTGCCAAAACATTTTCGCAACCGGTGTAGCCCTTTGTCATTGAAAACACGTAGGGTGCGGTGCGGCTAGGTCTACGGCGGCGACCTATGGCCGCCCCGCCCCGCCCCGCCACGCCGGGACGTCGGGAACGTGCCGCGTAAGTAGCGGTGCCGCCCCGCCCCGCCCCGGCAGCACCTCCCCTTTTGCACCTTTTCGCGACCCGAGGGGTGGGGGGCGGCGGGGACGGCGGGGGGCTCCATTCAAGGAGGCGCGACACCTCGGCGTCCAGGCCGGCGTCGTGGGAAACCGGGGCCGGCGGACAGGCAGACGGACAGACAGGCGGACGGGCGACATCGGCGAGGTGACACGGCCACGGCGCGGCCAGGAGGCCCGTCAAATAAACCACTCGGCTGGCCGCGCCATCAAGAGATACAAGGAAAATAATAAAACGGGAGAGGGAGAGAGAGAGAATGTGTGTCGGTTCGGTTCCTCCCCTTTTTTAATCCTCTCCAGACTGGTCCTGGAGGAGAGAGACAGGTTCTCCTGCGGGATGGGCCGGGATACCTGTTGGCCCGAACAGCCCGCACTGCCAGCAGTATCAGTAAATTCCGGCCCGATATTAGAGGTGGACAGATTCAATAGGTTTTATAGCCGGCTGGCCGGTTACGTGATCCCGGGCCGACCTGGGGGGAGGGGGTACCCTAACCCTCCGCACACACACACACACGCACACACTCGCACGCAATCACACGCACAGGTGTCCCGCCGCGCTACCTGGCGTGGTCTACAAGTGCCCCGGTCGCTCGGCCCCGCTCAGCCCGGCTCAGCCCTCGGAGCGTCGAAATCCGAGTACTAACCCGTTGGTCTAGGAATGCTGCGGCTGCTTCCGCACCTGGCCTCGAGGCGGCAGGGCGGCACCAAGGCCTGGCCCGGCCTGGCCGCGCGGAGACGGCAGGCATTCTCGACATTTCGACGCGGCAGCGCCAAAGGTTGAAAAGGGGTTAATGAAGGTGGCTAACTCGGCAGCTTTCGATCGCGGTGGCACGAATGTTGTCCATCTCACTCACACACTCACACACTCGCGTGGAGCAGCGGCCGGAAGCAGTCCATATACCGCCGCGGCCTTAGCTGGGTTCCGGTGCGTCCGGCAGAGTCTTCCGTTGAGACGCTCAACGCCACCGCATCACCATCGTCAACAACAACAACAACAACAACAACAACTCCAAAATGCAAACGCACAGCTGAGCAGGCGCTCGGCGGCCTGCGGGCGCGTCGCCATTCCCCTCCTCCTCTCTCCGGTGGACAAAAATAAAAGATGCAAAAAAAAAATAACGCGGAAAAAAATAAAATAAAAATTACGCTCTAAACAATACGAAAACGGGGGGCGGCGAGGTAGGGGAGGCAGGCAGCATACGGACTGCGGCACCAGGGTCATCAGCATCCCGATGCATCCCGGTGAGCAGCCCACATGCAGGCACCGGCGGCCAGGCAGGCAGCCAGGCAGGCAGGCAGGCCAACCCTTTTCGTGCCCCCATCGTGCCCGGAGGGGAGCACGCCACGCCGCCCGCGCCTACTTCTTCTACTGCCGGCTCCTCTGGCTCCTCTGGTTCCTCTGGCCGTGGCGGCGGGGAGGACGCAGAGCGACGCAGAGACGGGCCAGCAGGCCAGCCAGTATCCAAGCAGCTGAGCGATTCCGAAGAGTCGTTTCGTCGCTCTGTCTCTCTCGCACTCATGGGGCACTCCGTAAGGGTGCGAGAGAGACAGAGCGACAAAGCGATCTTCTGAATCACTCGGCAGACATCCGATACCCGGAGAGACACGCGGGGCATGCTTTACATGCCTGCTGCATCGGCCTGCCTCGCCTCGGCCGCCTCGGCGATAAAATGATGCAAGGCCAGCGTCGCCGCCGTCGACTCGACGACCAAGCGTCTTCCCGCCGTCTGGCTGCGTCTGGCCGGACCCCGGCAGATAAGAGGGCGTCAGACGTCGCCAGGTGCGTGTGTGTGCGTGCGTGTGTGAGGCAGGCTAGACGACACTCCCTTCCCCCTGGGCGATTACAGTCGCGGCGCGCGGTTGAAATCGGAGCCAGGGAGCAACACGTAACACAACAAGGCCGCATCGTCAATCACACCGACTCGATCCATCAGTGTTCGGCCTGGACTGGAGAGTCCCGACGGCGGCGCCTCGCCGCCCTTCGCCGCCCTTGGCCGACGCCAGGCAAATCGGGGGAATAATTATCGCCGACCCGGGCAGGGCGGACGCGCGAGGCTGGCCGAGGTATTTCGCGTTTCGCGCCGAACCGCGCCATCATCATAACTCAGCCGCACGTACGTACGCGAAACGCGAAGCCCGGTCAAGCGAGGCGCGCCGATTTCGATTTGAATATGGTCTCGAGACTCCCAGCTGTGTACCGCCTTAACAAGGAACAACAATCTGACCATTTATTTGAATTTTCGACGGGCCAAGGGGTTGGGGGGAGGGAGGGGGGGGGGGGAGCGCGGGAAGGACGGAATACCACGTGAGGGCGGGCCGCCGCGACGCCGCGGGGAGGGGCTGGTCGTTACCACACTCATTGTGCGTGTGTGTGTGTGTGTGTGTGTGTGTGTGTGTGTTTCGCGTACCGAGGCGGGCCGTGCTGGCATCCGCCCCGTCAAGGCCCTCGCGCTGGAGAGGATCCCGTCTCCGTGGCGAGGGGAGGGGAGGGGGGCCCCGACGAGCCGACGCCGGCGGCAACTTGACACAGCAAATCTGCGTCAGCAAATCCGATTCCGCACTGATTTGGCCCGGGGCCTCGCCCGGGGCGACGCGAAGCAGCGAAGAAGCCGCGAGGTAAAACACCGGCGAGGCATCGCGACGCCCCGAGTCAAGGGAGGACGCGGCCGGGGTGGACGAACCTCTCCATCGACACACACAGACACACACACACAGACACTCACACTCACTCGCAGTAACACGCGGAAGCCCGTGGCGGAAGGGGTCGTGCTATCGCGGTTCGGCGCGGTGTTCGAGGAAACGGGGCGCGACGTCACGTCCGGGCGTGCAGGCCGTGCAGGCCGTGCAGGCCGTGCCGGTGGCGGTGTCTCGGTGACGGCCGGGCATGGCGGCGTACCCGGTGGCGGCATGCCCCGGCGTGCCATGGCCACGGCGGCGGCGGAGAAGCCGAGAGTCCCGGCCAGCCGCGACCAAGCCGCCAGTCGCCGGCTTGGTTTGCTTGGAGCAGCACAGCGATAAGCCGGCCGGCCGGGCAGGCAGGCAACCACGCCCCGATAAAGCCCTTGGCGACACTCCGAGGCCGAGGACCGAGGTGTCCCGTGTCTGCCAGGGGAACACAGTGACACTGGAAACCGCAAGCGCCGCCTGGCCGCCTGGCCGACGCACACTCGGCGAAACCTCAACCGCGTCCCCTCGGCCTCTCGGCCGCAACCTCAACCGCGGCCTTCTCGGCCTCAACCTCAACCACCGCAGCCATCAGCAGGCTGCAGCAGGCGCGGCCGCGGCCTGTCAACCAACCGTCAACGGGCGGGGACGCCGCGCCACGCCACTGCCACGCCACCGCGTGCAGAGTGCGCCGCCAAATTCAGAACCCCGATGCGTTCGCGCCAGATGGAGGCGCGCTGGCGCGCTGCACGCACTCTCTCGCTCACTCACACAGGCACACAGGCGCGGCCGTGCCTGGGAATTGAACGCCGGGCGGGGCGGCGTGGCGGGGCGCGGGAACGCGCGCCAGCAGCATGGCAACAGGCTGTGCCTTGGTTTGTGCCTTGGCTGTGCCGCCACGCCGCGGCGCGGCCGCGCCCAAAGCCAAGCGGCGAGGGCCGCACCTACACTGGCGGGCAAGTCCACACAGGTCTCAAGGCGCCGTCGAGGCTCGGCAAAAAAAGACAAGACGGCGTTCGCGGCCCCGAGGAGCCCGCCACCGCGAGCGCGGGGCGCGGCGCGGAAAGGGCGGGAAGCTCCAAGCACGCGAGGGCCTGGGCCGAGGGCCTAGCCGCGTTCCCGCGCAAAACGCCGAGCCGCACCGCGACTCAATGGCAGGAAGTTGCGGACTCACCTGGGAAGGCCGGGCTGTCGCATGCTGTCCCCGTCGGGCGGCGCCACGGCGGGCTGCGAGGTCCACGTTGTAAGATCCACTGCGGCGGAGGTCACACCCGGCACTCACACTCGAAGCACTCGCACTCCACTAGCACTGCGTGCACTGCGTGGTCGTAGCCACCCGCGTCCTCGCACGTCCCCGTCCGCACTGGGCCCGGCCCACTGGGCCCACAGCACCGACCGCAGGCCACCACGCGGCCACCTCGGCATGGGCTGGGCGCTGCCGAGCCGAGCTGCGGTGCGCCGAGCCAAGCCGAACCATGCCGAGCCCTGCCGGCAGGTCATGACGTTGCGAGGCCTCGTCGAGCAGTGAGACTGAGACTGGGCGCGCCGCGCGCCGCGCCGAGCGGCGCTCCCCGGCCGGCCCACCAGCCGCCCCGCGCTGCCCCCCGCCACCCCCCGCCGCTACCCCTTCCCGCCCCTGCCACCGCGCTTGCCGCGCAGCCCGCCAAGCCCGCCCCACCGACGCCGCGGCCGGCCGGGGCAGCCGGGGCAGCCGCCGCAGCCGAGGAGGTGTGGTGGCGGCGGTGCGCGGGGCGTCTAGAGACTCGTCGCGACGGCGACGCTGTCAAAATGGCGGCCCGCCTCGCCGCAAGCCTTGCCCCCGTTCAAGTTCCCGAGGTACTCGACCAAGTACTCGGCGAGCATCGCGCCCAAGGCTACGCCCTTTCCTCCACTTTCGCTTTGTGATAGCCGGCGAGTGATTGCCACCGGGTACTGTTGCCATGGATACGCGGAGAGGCCGGACAGGGCGGCCAGGGTCCACCCAGGTCCAACCCCAGACAGCGATAGCAACGCGCGATGCCCTGCGACCCCGGCCGCCCAGCGACACGGTAGCCTGGCGGACACGGCGGACACGGTAACTCGCTCCGACGAGACGAGACCTGAGAGGGCTCCATCGCATCGGCGACGTTTTGAGGCATTTTCCAGCATTTACGGCTCGGCCAGTTCTTGTTACTCGGAAGAACAGGATCGGACTCCAGCGCCAGGCTGCCAGGCTCCAGCAGGACCGGCCGGGCGTGCGGCCCGTCCAGTTCCAGAGATCCAGGCCTGTCCAGGCAGGCCCCCCACTGCCACGGCCAGGGCCACTCCTGGAACAGTCCTGGAACGGAGCGGGAACGGGGCGCGGAGCCACGCGGAGCAGATCAGGTTCTGGGCCAGCCGGCGCGTGGAGACGCTGAGTCTTTTTCACAACAATTTTCACGAGTTAGGACTTCCTGGAGGTTTTAGCGATTCCGGATCGATGGTGCAGGCGGGCCAGTGGCGTGCCGCGCCGCCGCAGGGCCGAGGCCTGCCTGCCGCGGCAAGTCGTCAAGCTCCAAGTCTCCGAGAGCCGGTTTTAGTCTCCAAAATACGGCGCGTCGCCGTGGAGCACACTATTAAGCGGAGAGAACCCCTCGGCCACTGATCGCTGTGGGAAAACTTACGAGCGGGCCGAATAGGCGGTGGACGAGGGACAAGGGACAAGGCCAGACAAAAACAGAAGCCGCCCAGCGACGGGGCCAAAGGGTTTCCGAAAGAACGAGCCACTGTGAGTTCGCTTAAGGCCCATCAAAGCCCTGTACCTTAATGGTTTTTAAGTTTAATAAACGCACCGTCGTCGCAGAAGGTCAAGGTCACCTTAGAGACCCACTGTGCTTTTTCTGCTCAAGTGCCAACAAGACAATGACAGGCTTCATTTCGACTCGCCTGTTCTGCATTATTACTGCAAAGTCTGAACCGACGCATATAGCACTTAAATCTTACTGCCAAGATGACACTCTTGAATGCTTCAGTGTTGGGTCGCCTCTGAAACTCGTCCCCTCGGACATGGCCCAAAATAAAATTCAAATCAGATAGCACTGGGACGGCACCTGTACCCCTGGGGGAGGTGTTCCAAACGGGCCGTGACGGAGCGCGCACACGTCCAGGCCGTTCGTGACACGCTCGTGACACGCTCGTGACACGCCGGTGACACGCCAGTGACACGTTCGAGGCGTGCTTGTCGTTTCGTGACGTCGCGGCGACAAAGCAGGAACGCTGATTTGTCGAGCCGGGTAGAGGGAACGGGTTACTCCGAAGCACATGTGTGAGTATTCAAGAACGTGAGTGTGTGAGTGTGTGCGTGCGTCGGCAACAGCGGGCTCGCAATGTGTGGCAACGTAGCATGCCCGGCCTGGCTGTAGCGCTGTAGCCTGGCTGTAGCCTGGCTGTATAGCAGCGTAGCAGCGCGCAGCGCCAAGCCGACCGCGCTGCCGGGCTGCCGGCCCGAGTCCCGCGCGGAGCCTCGCCTCGCCTCGCCTCGCCTCGCCGCTGTCCTACCGGCCACCAGTTCAAGGCTAACCCCGCCATGAAGGCCCGGCCGCGCCCAGAACGCCACGCCCGCCCTGGCCCGCCGCGCTCTCCGCGTTAAAGGAATCACAGAGCGTATTTATAGATAGTTGCCATGGAAACGCAATGGGAAACTGCCACCGCGGGGCGGGCCTCTCCGAACTGACCTGCAGACGGCGCCAATTGGTGGATTGGCGGATTATTTCAAGGCACAGCCGCGTACTTCTTCGCGGCGCCCCTCTAACTGGCAGTGTGCCGCCGTGGGCTTGCTGCGGCGTGGGGCGTGGCGGGGCGCGCCGACACTCACTCATACTCACGCACACTCACGCCCGCACACACACACACGCACACTCACGCCCGCACACACACACACACGCATACACACACACACACACACACGACACGCGCGCGCGTTCAATTTGCGTCCCCCCGAGAACGGCGGCCCGGCACGCGCTGCGTGTTTTCGTGATTTGATGTTCGAGGCGCCCTGGCCCGCGGACGACTAGCGCGGCTGCGGTGCGGGTTCGAATCCCGGCGGCGGCCGGCCCTCCTGGCGTCCGCGAATTGGAGTGGCGGTTGTCGTTTCGCAACGCCGCCTTGGCCGCGTGTGCCCTCGAGATAAACGGCAAGGGCGAGGAGTGGCGAGCACACTGTGAATATTGCCGCGAATCCACGCAACCGCGGCCGCCGCGCTGCGCAGTTGCGCCGCCCTGGACCCGCCAGACCCGCCAGCCCCGCCGCGGTATCGCCACAGTGCGGTATCAGCGTGACGTCACCCGACGCGTCACGGCTTCCAAAATAATGCAAGCCGCGGCGGCTGTTTTCGATGTCGCCGCGTCGCGGGGCGGGGCGGGGTGTGTTGGAGCGGGGCGGGGCGTTCAGGTGCCGGCGGCGACGATTCTGTATTTACCACGCCGTCCACGGAGCGCGCCGCACGTCCCCGACGAACCCGTTGCCACTCAAGTCACGTCGGGCGTCGAGGCAGGGCGCGGCGGGGCGGGGCGGGGCGGGGCGGGACGCGAGGTGTTGTGCCAGGCATTGTCCGAAGCCTCTACCAGGCCTGCTAGCTCGTCAGGCCGCCAGGCCCTTGGCCAGGCCCGGCCCGGCATGCCGATAGGCCCAGCCAAGCGCCAGGCAAGGGCCATGTAAGGGCCAGCGCGGCGCGGCGCCAAGCCGCCCAGCCGCAGCCAAATCGGACGCGCTGTGATGCGCGCCGCGCCATGCCGCGCCTCGCTGCACGGGAGGGAGCCCCTAGGCAACCCGAACGCACACGGCCCTGGCGGCAGGCCTGTCCTCACTACCATTGCCACTACGGGCTAGCCCGACGCAGTTCCTGTTGTCGCCGAGCTTCCCCAGACACGGCAGGCAGCATGCAGGCAGTCGAGACGACACGCTGCCAATAAAAAGAAATGGCTTTATTCGCAGGACAAGATGGCGAACACGCCGCGAACGCGAATCAAACAGCGTATTGACACATCGCATGCAGGATGGGATGAGTGTCTGTGTGTGTGCTTTGAGCGCGAGTGTGTGCGTGCGATCGGAGACAGAATTGTAAAAGGGGTCTGGAGAGACGTGAACGCTCAAGTGTGTGAGTGTGTGTATGCATACACGGGAGAGCGTGTGCGCGCGCTATCGAAAACGAAAATCAAATCGACGATGTCCTTTGTGCTGTCCAACAATTTTACATTGTATAGATTAGGTCACAAAATCTAAGAAAAAAGAACTTTCGTCATTTCATTCCAAATATTTTTTTACCATGTGTGTGTGTCGTGCATACATTATGCTAATGCTGCGTCGGGCTGTCCCCCCCCCCCCCCCTCTCTAGAACGACTCGAAGGGTTGTGCACCTGCCGCGGCCACGGCGTGCCCCTCCAGGCGTCCTGCTAGGGACCTTTAGGAGCCCTAGCGCCCCCTCCCGCTCCCCGTACAGAAAAATGCAGTTCGCTTTTAGTTCGCTATCAGTTCGCTTTTAGTTCGCTTAAATTACCCGTGGATTAGTTCGCTTGGAGTTCGCTTCGTCGGGGGATTGGTTCGCTCAGAGTTTAAAAACGACCAAAAACCGAACCGGAAGCGAACTAGTTCGCGAGGGGATCGGTTCGCTTTCGGTCCGCTTGTGAACTGGTAAGCGAACAGTTCGCTTCGACGGCGAGCCTCAAAAGAAAGGGCCGACCCCCCGTGTAATGTATGCTTTTGCGTGCCTCGATGCTGGCTGCCGGTGGTAGTCGATCCCTGGTCTTCTGTGATGTGGACTCCTTGGGCTCCTCGTAGTCGACGACGCTAACCACTGCGCTAACCTGAAACATGAGGGCAGGGCCCGCGGGCGAGCCTCTTCACTGGCTCCGCGCAGCTCGGCGCGCGGCACTCCGGTCCATCTCTGTGTGTGCTCTCTGGAGGGCGCATTTATCAAGATAGAAAGATGCGGTTTTCGATGTCTCTATTGGAATTTTACGTAAAATCTGCGAGACGTTTGAGCACTGCACAAAACACCAAAGAAATCGATGTCCCCTTGGAAGCGCGTTTAAACGTTAATAAAACTGCAGACAGATGAGGAATTAAACAAGTGCGCGTCATTGAGAGCGATGTGTTAGGAGGATTTTACTTCTCACATTGACGCTTTATGCATTTGGCACGAGACAGTACATTAACTGTTACATCGCATTTCTTCTGTTATTTCGCACAAGAAATTAAAATTATTGAAACATTATACTACCAGTATAAAGCTTCGCGCAAAACTTTAAGCAAAATAATTGTAATTTTCAGATTTGTTCCTCCGTGGAGACTTGAAGTTGAAGATCTTTGCCCCCTTAATACTTAACTTGCAATCCCCTTGACGTATTAAAATTGAACACCGACGTCCGAAAGGAATGCCGACTTTATTATGGAGCTAACACAATACGGCGGAGGGTCCCCCCCACCACCCGTTGCTTGTCAGAGGACTAGTACGTTTTCGGTTCGCTGCAGAGTGAACTAGTACGCTGTTGGTTCGCTGCAGAGCGAACTAGTGCGCTAAGGGTTCGTACAGGAGGCGGATTGGTTCGTAGGGAGGTTGCGTCGGGTCTCCTTAGCGAACCCTTAGCGAACTAGTTCGCACTGCCGCGCACCGGATGCGTACTAGTCCTCCGGCACACGAACCTTTAGCGCACTAGTCCCACCGAAGCGAACTATTAGCGAACCAATCCCTCCTTGAGTTCGCTCACTAAAAGCGAACCAGTTCCCCCCTTCCGAACTAAAAGCGAACCAATCCATAGGGTAGCGAACTAAAGACGAACTGAAAACGAACTAAAAGCGAACTATATTTTTCTGTACGGGTCCCTCCGCAGCGCGCCGCAGCGCCTAGACCAGTCCGAGCCAGCCGCCCTTGCCTCTAATAAAATATCATGAGAGATTAATTAACAACCACTTTACTTCTTCCCTTGAATGATAAGGAGTTTCTCTGGTTGGCGCGGCGGACGGACGGTCGGGCTGCCCGGCGGACGGACGGACGGACCGCCACGGCCTTTTGGGAGAATTCTTAATAAGCACTTTACGAGGAAAGATGATCGCGCTGGATGAGTAATGATGCGGTGCAGGTCTACTTACGTCATGACGTCACGACGCCCTGCGGGACGTCCTGCAGGTCCTGCCGGGGCGTCCTGCAACAGTCACCCTTGCACGCGTGTCGCTCCCGCAACTTTTATAATTTCGTTCCATTGAAACTTGGTTAGCAGGGCCGGCCGGGCGCTGTGCCGCGCGGTGCCGCGCTGGGCGGCAAGGACGCGGGCTGCGCCCCGCAATTCTTTTGTACTTTTCAAGGGCATCGAGGTCGCCGCCCAAATCGCGGAGCGAGGGAGCGGGAGGGAAAGAGAAAGAGAGAGAGAGGCGTCCGTTCGCAGCAGATAACCGTTGAACTGCGTGTACTTTTCCCTTTAGATACGCCCGATCATGTTCGGCGGGTGTGCTCGCACTGCTCGCCTCGCCGGCCGCTCTCCGCGTTCGCCCCGACCGTTTACTCCACGCCAGCAAACTCTTTGCTAGCCCACTCCGCGGCTATACACACACACACTCCTAGAAAAGAAGAACCGCGCTGCCGCTGATAATCCCGAGATATCGTTCTGTCTCGTAATAAACCTGCTGCCAACTATTTCCCGCGGCTGCCTTCGCTTCGGTGGCCGCCGCACTGCCACGGCACTGCCACGGCAGCGCGCCGAGCAGTTTTATGAAGCTCTAAAAAGATGGGTATCGATTCGGAATGAATTGCCTCCATCGAGTACCCGGCGGGCTGCCTGCCTGGCTGCGAGGACTATTCCACGCTACAGAGAAACCCATTTTGGCCGTCGTCCCAATGGGGTCCGGTTCGCCGCAAATCACGGAGGCGAATTTGTCTTGAACGCGACGCAGAGGGATGCGCGTCGTCGTCGTGGTCGTCGTCGTGGTCGTCGTCCCCGCTGAGGCTGCCAGGCAGGATGCCGCGTAATAAGTATTACGAAAGCACCCCGGTGGCGGCGCGGCGGCGGCGCGGCGGCGGCCGTGGTGCCCGAGGGGTGCGCGTCGACGAGCCGACGGCCGGGGAGGGGGCGAGGGCTGCAGCGATTCCCAAAAGCTCCCCCGGCATTGGCCGCATGGGCCGGCCGGTCATCCTTGGCTGGCCGCGCGCTCCGCCACCACCCAGCGGGGGACAGGCCGGACAGGCCGGACAGGACGGACAGACGCGCACCTGGCCGCCAGCTCGGTCCGAGCACCCGATTGGCTGGCGCACGGCTGGCCGCGCTGCCGCCGGGCGTGGCCGGCCAATCCGGCAGCCCTTGATAGGAATCGCGTGATCACGTCATTACAGAGTCGCGGCAGGCAGGGCAGGCATGGCTGGCAGGCCATCGCGACGGCGCGGCGCGGCAAGGCGACCGGGCCGCGCACGCATAGAGGAGGAACAGGTTGCTGTCAAACGCGCGGCCGGCCCAGCAGAGCGTTTCTGAGAGTCGTTTTCGTCGCTCTGTCTCTCTCGCACTCACGGGGCGTCCCGTATAGGTGCGAGAGAGACAGACAGGGGCGGCGGGGCAAGGCGATGGCGGTCCGCTCTACGCAGTCTCGCAGTCTACGCCCCGCGCACCTTCTGGACCGTTTCCCCGGTTGGGGGAAATGAATGGCCCCCCGGAATGCGGCCTCTCCGGACCCCGCCGCCCCGCCGCCGCCTCGTGCTTCTTGCTCGGCTTGGCGACGCAGCAGCGTCCCGGCGCCAGGCCTCGCTCGATCAACAGCGACATTTCGAGCAAAGATTTTTGGGGGCTTTGCCTCAGGCTGTATTCTGGCGACTGGTTTCGGTTCAGCTGGCGCGACGCTTCTTTATATGTTTTTGCGACGCCGGTTCGGACTCTCCAATCACTTTACGGCCAAGGCTCGGGGACGGGCCCCGGTCGCTTTAGCTGTGTCATGAGTCTCGCCGCCTTCTGGCGCTGCTGGCTCTATGCCGCTCCCCAGTGACATGCCCTGCCATGTGCCGTGTGGGCAGAGCCTATGGCAGCCAGGCAGGCCGGGCTGTGTGTGTGGGACGCCCCATGGCACGGCATGGACGTCCTGAGCCAACCGCAGTTCCTTACCCCTCCCCTAACGCCCCCCTTTCCCCCTCCCCCCGCAACGCCCAGCGCCACACCCCACGTAGCCTCGCCACGCCCGCCTGCGCGCCGCTGCGCCGCTGGATTCAAACCTCGCTAGCTTTCCCGCCCGCGCCTTTTGCCGGTGGGCGGCAGCGCGGCGGCAGCGCGGCGGGCCGGGAGGTTATACCCCGCGCGCCGGAAACGCGTCTCGGCGCGAGGGGTATTTACAAGCTCGGATTTGGCGGCGGCCCGGCGGCCCGGAGGACGAGGCAAGCGCTTCCCGTCGGCGGGCTTCGCTTTTAGCCGATGAAAAAGCGGGACGACGACGAGGAGGAGCAGAGCGGGCCAAGCGCCGCGCGGGAACATTTGCATATTGAGATGAAGGATGGATCCACCTCTCACGTGAGACGACCAAAGGCAGGGATGTAAAAAAAGGCAGAAACAAAAAAAAGGCAGAGTGACAAAAAAGGGTAATCCTGCCCTATGGTTCCCTCTCCTCTGATTTGAACAATCGTCAATGGAGGAGCGGCCAGCATTGTGTCGACGCAGATAGATTGAAAAGGATAAAGTTTTGGAATCATTTGTGCGCCTCTGGGCGGACGAATGCGACAACCCGCAGTGGGGACGCCAAATCCAAAAACTACTCGATGGCGCCTGTTGTCCGGGCAGCAGCCCTCCTCCCCACCCCCAGGGGAAAGGGGGGAGGGGAGGGGGGCCTGTGCCCCGTCCGTCCCGTCCGGACAACACAAGAGTCGACTGTATTCTACGGCAAACACGTCTGTAAGCACACACAACCCCGTGGCCCGTGGCGGACCGTGGTTCAGGGCGCGTTTAGAGCATTGTGTTCTCCTCTTTACCGGCCTGTTCGGCCACGCTGTCGCCATGGCCGCCGTTAGGCCCGGCCGACCGCCTCGCCGCCAGCACTTTGATTCCGAACAGAACTGTCGTCTCTCTCTCGCTGACGGGGCGTGCTGTTGTGAGCGAGAGAGACTGGTTCGTGATCAAGCCGCCGGCCGGCCGGGCCGCCGCAAGTCCTGATGCTGGCCGCTCGTAAAAATGAACACTTGACTGATCCGCGAGCGGGCCGCACCGGTCCGGGCACACCTGCCGATTGGCTGTAAACCGTCTTCGCGTTCGCGCCCTTCTTTTTATCGCTTTTTATCGCCTTGATACAAGTCGCTGCAGCTGCATGGGACTTGCCGCATAGAGGATCACGTGACGACCCTTTCCCGAGGCTCGGCCGACGGACGGCGAGCAGGGCAGCGCGCAGGACAGCATGCAGGGCAGCAGAGAGGATGGAGGCAACTCACCGGCGTGACAAGGAATCGGTTCTACGCCCTCGCAGTGGCCGCAGTCTCGCAGTCCGTCCACCCACGCGCAGCGCCGCGCCCGCCGCGCCCCGCCTGGACGGCCAGCTTCATTGTTTGGCTGTTTGGCACTGCACGTCATTATGCAGAACGTATTTACTCCAGTTCATAAATCAAACAGGCGGAACGAAAACACACGCGACATGGACGACGAGGACGGCGACGACGACGCCGGGGTGCTCGCGGGCTGGGTCGCCGTGCTGAGCGGGGAGGGGAGGGGGGAAGGGGTCCGCCAGAGCGGCTCCGGCGCGGCGGCAGAGACCCCCGCGAAGACGCCGACGCCACGACGTCCCAGCAACTTGAGGGCGCCGCCGTGCCGCCGGGCCGCCCGGCCAGCGAGACGCGGTGCGTGAGGTCGACGGGGAGGTCGCCGCCACGGTTGGCACCGTGCTCCGAGGCGTCGCCGTGCTGCACTGGCCGGGGATACCCTGTCCCGAAGCCGAAATGGGCGACGCGTCGCAAAGAGAGGGTGGCCACCCCCGCGGCCCGCCGCCCTCTGGCCGCCCCCACCCCGGGCCAGCCACCACGCCAGCGGCTCCACCGGGCGCTCTCCCCTCCCCGTCGGCCCAGCCGGGCCAACGCCACGCCGCCGCGCACGCCGCCGCGGGGGTCGTGGACGTCGCGGACGCCGAACGCCGCTCTGCTTTACCGACCTCCGGCGCCGAGCTTCGGGAGGCTGCCGCACCGCGCGCCACCGTCGCCGCGCGGCGTTACCCCGCGCTCGCAGGGGTTTTGGCGGCACGCTTCTGGAGAGGCGTTTTATACAACCGCAGTTTGAAACCCAAAAGTGACCTAAATTTGTATTTCAGTTGAACACTTTAACGCTGTAGCATAATCAAAAGTACAATCCAACATCCGCATGCTTGCCGCCGTATAACTCCCTGCCACGCCTATGCATTCGGAAAGTGTGCCCTTAAGCTTGTACGCGTTTTAAGTGTGTTGTTGCAAGCATGCATCTGCAAGTGTGTACTTACCGAGTAGACACTTAGGCCGGTAATGTTGCGTGGATTTTGTCTCCCGATTTCAGTGAACGGAGTCCTGATTAGCGCGGATCGATGGTTCGAAAGGCCGCAGAGGCTCGGACACCGCTCCGCCCGCGCTCCGCTGCACAGCACTAGTGCGGCTGGCGATACTCCGCGTCGGCGCGCCTGGCGCGGCGCTACTCCACGCAGAGAGAGACTCCACGCGGTGCCGCGTCGCTGTGACCGCAGCAGCCGCAGCAGCGCGGCCACGGGTTGGGGTTGGAGGACCGCGCCGCGCTACGCCACGCTACGCCGCGCCGGCTCTCTGCCCTGGCGTTTGCTCGCGCGGTTCTTTTCGGCAAGAACGCCGAGGTTCGGCCGGTGTGTGCGTAATGCAATCTTTCCCGCCGTAATGGATCAGCTTCCGGAATGGCGTCTGCACGCGAGCCTGGCCGGGCATGGCCGTCCCGGTCGTCCCCGGCATGCCCGTGAACGCCTTATCTGTGGCCGACACGCAAGGCCGCGAAGCGACGCGAGGCCCGCGACCTGGCCGCCTGCTTTTAAATTTTGGCGCGCTGCACGCCAATGCACTGCGGCGCCAACCCCACGCTCTGCCTGCGTGTGGTCGGGAACTCGTGGAACTCCCCGGGTAAAAACAACAACACCGTTGTATTTATTTTTTGGAACTATCTTCGGTGGCATTTCTCCGACATGCGCCGCATTACTGTCCCCGGTGCGGCGCTGTAGGTACCGTCCCTCCGACGCGCCCCACGTGGGGTGTGCCCATGGTGTGCCCGGGGCGCTGCGACGCGCTGCGACGCGCTGCGGGGCTCCACGACGAGGGCCGGGAAGAGGGCGAGGAGGATGAGGACGGCCCAAGGAAAGAACAATCTTGGTAAGCCGCTCGGGGGAGGCATTCGTGGCGTGGCGGGGCGTGGCGGGGCGTGGCGGGGCGTGGCGGGGCGTGACGGGGCGAGGCGGGCGTGCCGGGGAATGGGATTCTTCTTCTTCTTTATGCGAACATGGAAATCCTAGTCGGTCCGACTCGGCTACAGCGGCCAAATGAAAAAGTAAGCCGGGTGCCATGAGCTGCGGGACGCCGCGCCGCCACCGGGAGTTGAACCCGGGTGCTGCGGCGCCGCTGTGCTGCGCCTCATACGTCAGCCGGTCGCATGGTCTCCCTCCGCGGCCATGCCAGGCCATGCCCGCGCGTCTGCCGCCGCCCCCACGGAGGGTGTTGTGCTGCCATAAGTAGAGCAGCCTGGGGACGTCGGGACCATGGTCGGGACGTCGACCGCGAATTGGTAGCTAAGCCCTGAGGAGGGTTCTCAGAGCCTCCTTGGCCCTGGCGCCACTCCAGGTGACGTGGGCGCGGCGTCCATGCCCGTTTCTTTCACACCTCCCCGAAAAGGTCTTTTGTCTTCGCCCCCAAGTTTTTCTTCGAGTAATGAAAGCGTCGAGTGGGCGGTGACTCGCGCCTTCCCAACCCTTCTGGTGACGGACGCCGTCACGGCGCCGTGCCAGGCAAGCCGTGCCAGGCAAGCCGCCTCGGCTAGTGAATCGCTCTTTACTTAGGCACCTGTCAGTCCCCTGTCGTTAGGCCCAGCGGGTCGAGGCGGACCCAGCAGGGCCGAGGACAGAAAGAATAAAAACAAATTACGGGGTGACGCGACGTGCCTCGCAATCCAAGCGCGACTGCCCCGCAAACACTGCGGCCGCCACATCATCTGTCGTGCAGGCGTGGGTTCGAATCCCGCCAGGGCTGTGGTTCCCCTTTTTTGTGTCCCCCTCTATTTTTTTCTGTGAGTTAATCGAAGAGGACGTGAGCTTGTGACCCAGTATCGAGGGCATCTGGTGCCCGCAGGTGTGGGGGCGGGGGCGGGGAGGCGGCCTGGGCCCTGGCAGGCCCGTGCAGGCCCTACATTAGGGCTCGCACCTCACATGGCACCCTTTTTTTCGACCGAGTGCTTTCTTATACCCCGGCAATGTGTGTGCCCTTTAATGTGAGTCAGTGGGTGAGGGCAGAGACGGAAATCAAACAACAAAGCATGCTAGTTTCTCTTTTTATTTCCCTCGTCCACCCACGCAACCCTTCTGTTCTGTCATTTCACTGAGTGCTGCACACACACACACACACACACACACACACACACACACACACACACACAAATACACACACACAAATACACACACACAAATACACGTGCACTCAAATTCATTTACATAGGTGAAATGTAAAATCAGAAACAAAGAAAAATTCAAATAGGCTTTTAGCAAATAAAAAATGGAGACGAATACATTTTAGGGACTTCCTGATGTTTTTTTGTTCTGAAGTCGCGGATTATGGCGGTGGTTGCCGTGGTGATGACGATGGTCAGGGCGTCCGTCACAACTCTAGACAGGGTGCAGGCATGCGACTAGCGGCGACGTTTTTATCAAATTTGACAGCAAAAGAAGGTGTTTTCAAAAGAAACAACAACTAATGGCCAAAATTCGATGAAGATGTCGCAGACCCAGCCGCTTTGTCTGCACCGACAGGCTGGAGACAGGGTGTTGACATTGGTGGTGATGGTGGTGGTGATGGTGATGGTGGGGGTGATGGTGGCGGTGGTGCGGCGTCGCTGGGTGCTGTTGGACTGTTGCCGTGACGCGGCCAGTCCAGGAGCACGGTATCAAGTTCCTACTGTTTCTCATGCTACGTAGGAACTCTATACCTCGCTACTGAGCTGAGCCTGCGATAGGTCGTTGCCAAGACCAAGTTTAGCAGTGCGGCGGCATCCCGGACGCAGCGAAGCACAGCAAAGCGGCGAGTCGAGTCTCCAGCGCGGCGGCCAGCTGGAAAAAAGCATCACAACAACAACACACCAAGCAATATCAGCGAAACGGAATAGTTCAGTGAAAATTGCCGCTCGGAAAAGTAGTCCCGGCAAGCACTGCGGGTGCGGGGCGGCCCCCACAGCTTTCTTCCCATTTCCCTTTTTTTCAGCAGGGGAGATAGGCCGGGGGCACTGGGGGTGGGTTTTATGCGCAACAATTTCAGGAGCAGCCGGGGATATTGAAGTTGCGCCGTTGTCAAACCGCCCAGGGCGAGGAATTTGCAGCGGAATGCCCCTTAAAATGACAAAAGCAGAGGACGCGGCGCGGAGCTTGCGAACCCCGGGACGGACGGGCTGGCGCGGGCTGGCGCGGGCTGGCGCGGGCTGGCGCGGGCTGGCGGGGACGCACAACAGCGCGCCGCGGCCCTTAGACACAAACCGGAAGCCTCTCGCAGACAGCGTACGCGGCGCGCAGCACCGTCGCCAAATAAAAATAAATAATCTTTGAGGAAAGGGCCGCCATTTTGGGACCTGAGACTCGAGGGCGCCACACGCTCGCACACATCGTGGCACACACACACTGCGCCTGCAACTCGAGATAGTCTGCCGCACCTAATACAGTTTATCTCTTTTATGTTTCAATATCCGAGGCGGCGTGGGGAGTGGAGGTGCGAAGCTCAAGTGTGTGCTCGGCAAGGTGGAGGGCACCTTGGCGGAGGGGAGCGCGCGGCGTGGCGCGGGGCCGAGAGACTCGCGAAGGGGCTGCCTCGCCTCGACGCGCGGGGCGCGGGCGGGGCGCGGGCAGGGCGCGGGCAGGGCGCGGGCTTAGAACGCAGAGGGATGATGAAGGCCAAAACATGCATGATGGATTGTGGCTGAAGGGGCCACTGCGTGCGGCGGGGCGGTACTGCCGGTACACGCGAGAAAGAGAGAGGGGGATTGTACCCCGCACACTCTCCAAAGGGAGCTAAGAGAGAGGAGAAGAGTATCAGCGGAGAAACTCAGGTGTCGAAAATCAAAAAGTGAAGTTGCGCGCGCTCGGGGAGGATGTATGAGTATGTTAATGGTGTAGAAAAGGATGGAGCCGACGGCGCTTCCCTACACGACGCCCCTTGATAAGACGGGGAGGGAGGGAGGGAGAGAGACGGATCTGGAATGGGAATCGAGGAAGGGTTGGCAACGCACGCCCCACCAAACCCACGGGCAATACTGGAGGGAGCGCGGCGCTCCAGGCTCCAGCGTCACACACGAAGTGTATGTGTGTGTGCGTGTGCGTGTGTGTGTGCGTGTGTGTGTGCGTGTGTGTGTGCGCGCACGTGGGTGCGCGTCTGTGTGTGTGCGCCCCGAGTGGGAAGGGAATGGCTGGGATGTGATATGTGACAGGGCTGGGTATAGGACGCTGCGAGAGCGCGCCTGGATGCGTGGCAGAGGAAAATATGATACGATGTGAGAGGGGGTGGCGAGTCCGCCCTCCAGGTACACTGTGAAAACGAAAACCACCCTTCAGTGGCGTGCGCAGGGGGGGGGGGGGGGGGGGGGGGGGGGGGGGGGGCAGGGGGGTCATGACCCCCCCTTTGGCCACTAGACAGCCGCCTGGAAGGTAGGCAAATTGCGTCACTTTCCCCCTGTAAGTAGGCAAAAAGCGTGGCCTGACCCCCCCCTTTCTAAATTTCTGCGCACGCCACTGCCACCCTTGCACTAAAAGGGAATATGTTTCCTTCCGTGCTATACGCGCTAAGTGAAAATTTTCTTTTGTTTCAAAGTAAATTTTATTCGAGGGGCTAGTCGTTAGGAAATGAATGAATGAATGAATGAACGAATGAATGAATGAACGAATGAATGAATGAATGAATGAATGAATGAATGAATGAGTGAATGAATGAGTGAATGAATGAATGAATGAATGAATGAATGAATGAATGAATGAATGAATGAATGAATGAATGAATGATGAGTGAATGAATGAATGAATGAATGAATGAATGAATGAATGAATGAATGAATGAATGAATGAATGAATGAATGAATGAATGAATGAATGAATGCGCGGCAACTCCGTCGACCTTGGAGCGAGCGCAAGGCCGCGCCGCACTTTCGCCCTCATTGAAGCGCCACCCACGCCCCCCACTCATTCGCGCCGTCCGTGTGTGTGAGCGAGTGTGTGTGTGTGAGAGAGAGCGAGCAACGCGGGTCCCCGACCTGCCCCACTAAAGGCGCTTGTTTTCATTACAAACGATGTCAAGGGAGCCCAGCTGGGGAGGGAAGTGTCTCAGTGAAAGGAAGAGCGAAATAATAAAAGGGAGGGCGGCGGCGGCACGGTTCGGCACGGTTCGGCGGCAGCAGGCGGCAGCAGCGCCTCTTTAAGCCCCTTCGGTAATTACATTCCGAGGGGGTGGCGCCGCGCCGAGCCGCCCCGGCAGAGCAGCCAGCACTCCAAGACGGAGGGGCGGCTAATGGCTGGCCCGGTTGCTCGCCGGGTTGGGGAAGGTCGCGGGGTTCATTCAGCAGGCAGCGCCGAGAGCCGCGCAGACCCGGTGCGATAATCAGTGGGGCCGCGGCTGCGGCGTCGCGCGGACCGGCAGCGCACCGCGGAGAGCAGAGCGATCACCTGGCCTGCGCGGTCCCGGGTTCGAACACCGACACGCTGGTCCCGCTTTTCCCCCCGCTAAACGCGCCCCGCGTCATCTGATATTCCTTCCCGCTGGCGCTCGCTGGCGCGCCACGGCGGGGCGGGAGATGTTCCCGGGGGGCGCGGCCAGGCGCGGCGCGATATGGCAGCGGTTGCTACAAGGGCCCAAAGCCTCTCGGCTCGGGGCGGCGAGGCGGCGAGGCACAGGTTTACGGCATGTGTCGCCAGATTCCCTTTTTATGGCGCGGGCCGTGTCTATCGGACGCATAAACCCTCCCGGGATCGACCGTGATTTGCCGCTGGAGATACCGGCCGCCTCGACGCCAGCGACGCCCTCCTTTCGCTGCCCGCGACGCCACCGCGACGCCACCGCGACGCCCACGACGTGGAGGCGCCCTCCGACCCTTCCGCGACCCTACCGCCATTTCAGGACGACCCTTCGACCCTTATTTCGACCACCAACGCTTCCCCTTTGGACTACCGACCCTTCGGCCCTTTACCACGCCCCGCTTCGACCCATCTCGACGTCGCACTTTCGATCCTTGGCTACATCCGACCCCTCGCGACGCCCCTCCGACCCTTAGCGACACCCCTCCGACCCTTTCCGGCGGTTCCTCGGCCTCATTTTTTCCGCCGCGATGATGCGAAGGCCGCGTCGCTGCGCCCTTCCCTTCCGAGACGTGGAATTCACGGCGATACGTTATTGAAGGCTTTACATTCGATACGAGGCGCCAGCATGGCGTCCACCCCCTCCATGTCTCACTCGCACAAATGCACGCGCACGCACGCACACGCGCGCGCACACACACACACACACGCACACACACACACACCACGCTCACACCCACACACATGCGCGAGCGACATGTGTGGATCGCATAAGCAGGGTACTTGAAAGTTGATGGGGATTCAAGACTCGGTTGCCATGGCGACCGAGGGCCCGGCCGAGGGGGTGGTGCTGGCAGGCTGGGGTTTGGGGTGGGCGGCGGCGCGGGGTGGCGGCCCGGCGAAGCGGCGGGGCGGCCATGGTTGTAGCGCGGATATTACTCGAGGGTGCGCGCGCCGACGCGGCAAGCCCGTGTGGCAATTAGGCAGGGATGAAAAAAGTACAATTTCAGTGGAAAAGTATATACAACTCTCGAGATTGAAAAATGGGCACAAGTCACGCCTTCGCAGACTCCAACACTCACGTATTACGGCTGCTGGCTGTGGACGACCCTCGGACTAGCGCAGTTTAGAGCCAAAGGACATCTGCAATTGAAAAAAAAATGAAAAAATTAGTAACAAAATTAAATTCCTAGAATAAAACAAAAATAAAGTTATGAATTTTTTTTTCAATGTAACCCGGCAAGTTGGATGAGGCGTATGAATTTGCATAACGCGACCGAGAAAGGAAACTATACAGTAGCAAATTGGCACCCCGCTGCTCTTTGCTCCAACCTGATCATCCAAAGCGCAAACGAAATCATACACCGGAAAAAGAGAAGAGAACGGGATTTTACAAAGACCACTGTGCGTGTACTCTGTAGTACGTTTGAAATATGGAAAGTTCAAGTTCTAGTACTTTATAGAGATCCTGATCGGTTCGCTAAAACACCTCTGGCAGGTGTCGACTTCGAACCTGATCTCACATCTACAAACAAGTCAGTTGGCACGATAGAAAGCAAAACATGGAAGACTGCATGAGAAATCCTTCTCGGCGAGCTTGGCAGTGTGCTGTACCGCGCCGCGCCGTGCCGAGCCGCGCCGTCCGTTACCTGGCAGTGTACCGCGCCGCCAACCCTTTTCCTCGCATTTGCATACGCGTCTGCTGCGTCTGCTGCGTGCTGGAGATTAAGTAGCCCTGTCCGCGTCGCGTTCCGGGAGTCCCGGACGTCCCGGTCGTCCCGGTCGTCCCCGGCAGGCTCATCTAGTCCCCCTTTTGCCGCTCCAAACATATTCAAATTAATTTGGCCGCCGCGGACGTGCCGCGAGGCGAGTATGCGAGCGCGGCCAGGTGTTGCGGGCTCGGTCGATGGTCGAGTTGTTCTCGACGACGAGCACCACCACGGGGCCGCCGAGGCCGCCAGAGCCGCCAGGGCCGCCGCACGGGCTTCGCGTGTGCTGCCCTTTCACTGGCCCACCGTGAGGGCATTACTGAACCTATCATGCAACGCACTCACACGCACGGCCTGCCGCACACACACACGCACACACACACACTCACGCACACACGCACACACACGCACGTGGACTTGGGCCCTTGAGCGGCACCGTGATTTGTGGCTTCCAGGCCGCCAGCCGCACTCCAACAAGCAGCCCCTCACCCACCCACCCCACCGCCGCGCCACGCAAAAAGATAAAAGTAATCACACTGTAACGCGCGGCCTCTCCGCGGTGGGGGCGCGCCGCCGCGCCGCGCTGGCTAGCGTGCCAACGCACTTGTACACCAGCGCCCGGCTCGGCCCGGAGAATGGAGGATCGCTCAATCGAGCAAGCCTTTGGCAGTGCAGCAGCGGGGCTGCCGGGGCTGCTTCCGGAGTCCGGGCTTTGGCGCGTTGTCGGCGAGATCTACGAGTTTGTTGGGAAGCGCGCGCGCGCGTGTGTTAGTGTCGACACCTCCTAGGAACAAGCGGCTATCTTCCAGGAGCTTCCAGACACTCGGCTATCTCTCAGTAGCTTCCAGACACTCGGCTATCTTTCAATAGCGTCCAGACACTCGGCTATCTTCCTGAGCGCTTCGGAGACTCGGCTAACTGCTTTTCCCACTTCCCGAGTTTGGGTGCGTATATATTTTAAACCAGTTGAAATGCCCTCACCGGGACCTAACCAAAATGTGTCAAAAGTTTGTCAGAGTAGATTAAAATCATGGCGTGAGCATGTCCTGATAAGTGTAACAAAGAAAAACGCTATCGAAAGGACAACCCTAACCTCTCCGCAGAAGTCAGTTAGCCGAGTCTCCGAAGCGCTCAGGAAGATAGCCGAGTGTCTGGACGCTATTGGAAGATAGCCGAGTGTCTGAAAGCTACTGCGAGATAGCCGAGTGTCTGGAAGCTCCCGGAAGGTTGCCGCTTGTTCCTAGGAGGTGTCGGTGTGTGTGCGCGCGCGCGTGGGCGTGTCAGAGTGAGGACGCCCCCAAGTACCGCTGCACGCCCGCACGCGCCAATCCCAAACGCCTCTCTGGCGCCACGGCCGCGGCGTTTGAACCCCGGGGACACTTTTACGGCGGGGCCCCGCGTTCTTCTCCGCGCGGCCTCCATGCCGTCCGGGTTCCTCTGTTCCTCCATATGCCGAAGTCACGTGACAGCCGGTCTGTTAAAAGAGGATAAAATGGATGGAGTAATACACAGCGAGAGAGAGGGGCGTATTAAAATGAGCCGCGGCCAGATACGCTGATAGCATCGCGGCACAAAGGGAGTAAGGGTTAGAGTGCTGCCGGTGTGCTGCCCACCTAGCGCATCCAGCTCCACCCAGCAGCAGGCAACGGCAGAGTGGTGTGTGTGGATAACCCTTTTGTTTCGTTATAGTAAATTTTTCTCCATTTCTTTCTCCGAATTTTTTTAAATTTCACCATCATCTAAAATTGTTTTTTTTTTGGAACAAATGTTGTCTGGTTTCCTGCCTCAAGGCTGCCAGACTGCCACTTTCATGATGCCCTAGTATGCAGATGGCTCACTCTCGGGTTTCCTTTCTGTACACATAGTCCCACTCCCCTTCGGGTACCTGACTAGACCAAAAGGCCTCCACGAGCCAGCTCGTCAGCTGGTCCCCGCGGCACCCTCCAAATTGATATCTAAGGCTCGCGCCTCGGCGGTGCGCGTGATGCATCCAACAACTTTCGTTTTCGTGCGTGCCCGGGTTCGAATACGACCGAGGGCTAATTACAACTTTTTTTTTCTTTTTTCGTTACATCCCTGCTGCACTGGCTGGCGTGCTGGCGGGCCGACAGGCAACCCGTACACTGCGCACGCATCGCGGGGCGCGGCGGCGCGGCGGTGCATCCCTCAGACATTAAATAATGTCTTCTGCTTCTGTCTGCGAGGGGTGGTCCTTTATTTCGCGAAAGGTGGACTTGTTGCCGTGAGCTCGCGAACCCCTCCCCCCCCCCTCCCTCCCCGCGAACCTTTATGAGCGGGAGCATCTTCAGCCCCCTGTCGCAGCACGGTGTGTGTGTTTTTTTATGCAACGCATTCAAATAATAAAACGCATTTTTCTCGACCAGCGGACCATGTTTTATACCCGTTTATTACGTTTGATGCCAAAGTGGCTCATTTTCCCCTTTTGCATGCGTGTTCCGTGCATAACGGAAAGGGTTGGCGGCGTTGCCGAACCGCGCCGCGCCGACGGGGCCATAAATTTGTGCATGTCGAAAGTGCAGAGCGCGAAAGCTATCTGTTGTTCACGGCTCAGTGGCGCGCCTGCATGCAAAAACAACACACACACACACACACATACACACACAGAGGCAAACACGCGGTCCTGACGGAAAGCATAGGATGAAAACAGGGATCAAGATCGCGTTTGAGGTTTCTTCCAGTGAAAGTGTTCGGGGGAGTACACGCAGTGCATCATCAATCACGCAATCACAGCTAACCGCGTATCATCATTACACAGCCATCAGCCTGGTGGTTCATTCATCACCTCACGCCCGCCCGGAAGGTGTTCCGGTGCCGGGGTGCCAAAAAACCAAGTTGCCCACAAAGAAAGTTTAAAAATAATTTTCTTTTAAAATTGAGATTATTTTTTTTTGCATAAATTTGCACTGTGATGAAGGGAGCGTCCCTAAGCGACCGTGCTTGGGCGTTGCCGGGCGGCCCCTGCATGCAAGCCTCCGCTCAAGGTGAGGCAACCCTTCCGGCTGAAACAAGCTCATCGCCAGACAGAGCAGGCGACCCTCGCGGATGACAAAAGCGTTTTGCATACGCAGCTCGTGAAATCGACACCGCGTGTCTCGGCCCAGCCCGGCTCGGCTCGGCGGCGCATCCCTGCGTGGCTCGGCCGCCGGCCCCGCCGCTCCGCTCGTCGCCTTGGCCGGGGCCGCAGCCGGGGAGGATGGGGCAACCCTTGAACCCTTTTGCAGAGCGCTCCCACGGATGAGCAGAGCAGTATACTCTCATTCCAGGAACGTGACATCACGTTGAAACGAACGTGACAAAATGCCACGTTCGTTTGAGCATTGTGTCACATTCGTTTGGGTGTGAATTGGCCAAAAAATCAGCTTGTTCACATTCAAACGAACGTGACACAATGCTCCAACGAACGTGACATTTTGTCACTTTCGTTTCAACGTGACGTCACGATCCTGGAATGAGAGTGTATGCGGATTTTCGCGAAAAAAAAAAACCGCACGGCCCGTTTGCGCGTCGCGATTGGCAGATAACATCGATTCAACCAATCGAGCTCTCGAGAGCGAGAGTTAGAGAGCTCGATAAGCGCAGCGCAAACACTCGCCGCGAAAACAATTCGATGTCGAGCGATTCCGAAGACGGTCTCTGTCGCACTCACGAGGCGTTCCGCAGGGGTGCGACAGAGACGGGGCGACGGGACGACTCGCTCCGGCTCGCAATTTCCCGCATTACCTCGCCCCCTTCCGGTTGTTTGCGGTCGGAGAACATTATTGGCACTATTGACCCGGCGACCCTCTCCGCCGGCACCTGCGGGTCGCGGGGTCGCCGGCCCGGACCGCGGCGAGGAGAGCACCACCCCTTCAAGGAGGCTGCTACCTCGTCGCTATCTGCAGCCACGTCCAACCACTTTCACTGAGATTCAGTTTTTTTTTTGTCGCGGTTTCATTTGTCTGCCGGTTGTCAAGACATTGGATGCTGCCCTTTCCCAGCGCCGAGCACAGCGCGCTTGCGTAGTCCGCGTTGCGTCGGAATTGATCCGTTTTTAATAAAAACGCGTCGCTTCGCGCATTCCCTCCCTCTCCTTGTCGCGCGCCAGATCGAGATCGCCGCCCCCTCCTCCGCCGCGCGGGGCCGCCCGATATGAGAAATCGCATCCGCCGCCGCGCAGCATCTGCCGCGTACCTTTTTGGCGATGCAAAAATGAAGGTTATTTGACGATAAATCAGCGAGCGCGAAATCCCAACAACCTCTTATCCCTCTCCGCCGCGACCCCCTCGCCCCGTGTAAACAGCACCGCGGTGGCGCGGCACGGCACGCCATTTAAGTGGGTCCGCGCGGTAACACGTATGACAGTGTCGCGGCAGACAACACTCCGTGCACGGAGCGGCGGAAGGGTTGCAGCACACGGGAAGTCAACGACCGCGCCTCCTGCTCGTCCTCACGCACCCCGAGCAGCACCCCGAGCATCGCACCGCACCGGTGCATTACCTCCGGCCCATTTACATGTCTATTCTTATTTATCCTCGCAACCGTCCCGCATCCGCGTCCTGTACCGCCCCGCCCTGCCCGACCGCCTGGGAAGGTATACAGGAATCACGCAAACCGCTCATCCAAATTTCCAATCAACTTTTCAAAATGTCAATATTTTTACTGTACTTTTTTCCATATGCGGCGCGAGGACGCTTGTTTGTGCTAAAAGTGCGTAGCAACCTCTTTATCCGCAAAAGGGAAAGTAAGAAAAAATTTGGTTGCGCAGTCGGCGGGGTTCGAACCCGCGCACGCCGGCGCGACACCAGCCGGCTGGCGGCGGCCGCTTAGCCCTTCGTCCTACCCCAACGCGGGCCGGGGTCTGGCCCGGGGGGCGGAGAGCCGACCTAATTTATTCCCGCCGCCTTCCCTGAATTCATTAGCGCTGTGCTGCGCGCGCAGCCAGCCAGCCAGCCCGCCCAGCCAGCCAGCCCGCCAGCCAGCCAGCCAGCCAGCCAGCCCGCCCGACCCGGACGCAACGGCCGCCTAGGCTCCGCGCACCGCGCCCGCCTGCTGGAAGATGCACCCTTAACCCTTCTGTTATTCATGTTCCCATTGTCTAACGTCATCGCCTGCCTGCCTGCCTGCCTGCCCGCCCGCCTGCCTGCCAGCTCGCCTGCCCGCCTGCCCCCTCCGTTTCCGCCGTCTCGTTTTAACCCTTTCGACGAGCTCTCCTCTGCCAGTCTTCGGCCACCCTCCCCGCGAGACGCACACCGTGCAGTGCGCGCCACACGGCAGTGCAAGTGACAGTGAGAGTGCGAGCAGTGAGAGTGAAAGTTCTTCCGGGGCGGCGGTGTGTGTGTGTATGTGTGGGTGTTGTGACGCGGCGCCACGCGAGACGGCTCCAGGAAGATGACGACTTCGATGCGCCCGCCGACGCGGATCCACGGAGGAGCACGTGTTCGGGGGCCGCCTTGGCATGGCTCAGGGAGGACTCGCTGCTTCAAGATTATACCGCGGTCGTCGGGAAGGGGAGCGAAGCAGCGTCGGTGTGTTTGCTCCAGAATTTGAACCAAGCCGTTACAATGAAGTTCAAATCAGTGCCCGAATAGTGCCATAGAGAGAGGGTGCAGGTGTTGTCTGTCAGTATTTGGTCTCCGCAACTTAAATAATTTTGAGTCGTCCTATTACAAATAATAGTTATTGCTGGACTGTATTTAGAGTATCTTTTGTAAGCTTCATTTTATATTTTTGGGAGATTTTAATGTATATTTTAATCCAAGCATTCTTTTTAAACTGTTCCAAATACATTTAATTGTTGTTTGGTGGCTGCTCGTCGGCGCGAGGGGCATCGGTGCATTTAATACTGCGGTAATAAGCCTGCTAATCAAAAACGTCCGCTAAAAATATTTTTTAACTTTTAAATTTAAAAAAAAAATCTATCTTTTATTACTTAGTTCCACTAGTTCCCAGTGAGCCTCCCAAGATTTCCCCCTTTCTTTTTCTGGTTACTTAGTGTGCACATGAGACTAGTCTCATGGTGTGCACCAGTTTAAATTCTCAGTCAGCCTCCCAAGATTTCCTCCTTTTTTCTGGTTACCTAGTTGGACCAGTTTGAATTCTTAGTGAGCCTCCCAAGATCCCCCCCCTCCTCCTTCGAATGAATGCAAACACTACTGCCTGTGCTCCCGATGCGGCCCGCCGATACGTCCCACTCTACGGCTTTTGATGCGAAATTGATGGAAAAGCACGCCGACGCCGTGTAGCGCGTGGCCTCAATGGGGCCGGAGCAAAAGCCAAAGGTAAACCAGGACCAAGCCAGTCAACTCAAGTGTTACAGCGAGGGGAGAGAGAGAGAGCGGGGATAAAGAACGAGAAAAGGAGGAACGGCACAAACACTCGAGGAAAGTAATGTTGTAGGGCGAGCGAGAGAGAGAGAGAGAGGGAGAGGCAGAAAAATATGACAGCATGAGAGTGAGAGAGCGCGAGGGTGGAGGTCGGAACGGAGTGCGAGCGAGACGGAGAACGGGACGCGGGGAGTGAAGGAAGGAAGAATGTTTCACAATTTGCTCCACCTCCCTGCGCGGCGCTGGCGCAGCGCGCCTCCGCCATTGGCTGCGCGAGCCTCAGGGGAGGGGGGAGCCCGGGGGTGGGGGAAGCAACCCCCACTCCGCCACCCCCACCCCCGGCCCGGCCGGGCCCGGCCTGACTTGCTACTTTCCCTGCCGACGTTTCTTATCGAATGCTTGCTACGCCGCGCCGTGCTACGCCGTGCCGAGCCACGGCGAGCCGAGCCGCGGTGAGCGTTCCTGCCTGGTGCAGCTCCTCCATCTCTGGCGACGTCGATTCGATTTGCTCAGTCATGATGAAATGCCCTTCCCTCCCCTCCTCCGATAAGATGTGTGTGTACCCTCAACTCTTACTCCCCGCGCCTTTTCGCGGCGAAGGATAGCAGGAAGCGGAAGGGGTTGGCGGGGAGGGAGGGCGGCTAGAGGGGCCCGCGATTGCAAAACGCGAAAACAAATTCGCGGACGGCGTCTCGTGGGCCTTATCGGGGACGATCTGAGGCCGCCGTCGACCGCCAAGGAGACCGCCGTGGATCGCTTGGGAGGCCGCCGTCGACCGCCAGGGAGGCCGCAGTCGACCGCCAGGGAGGCCGCCGTCGACCAGCAGTGAGGCCGCCGTCGACCGCCAGGGAGGCCGCCGTCGACCAGCAGTGAGGCCGCCGTCGACCGCCAGGGAGGCCGCCGTCGACCAGCAGTGAGGCCGCCGTCGACCGCCAGGGAGGCCGCCGTCGACCAGCAGTGAGGCCGCCGTCGACCAGCAGTGAGGCCGCCGTCGACCGCCAGGGAGGCTCGGGGCCGCGGGTCGAGTGGCGGGGTGAGTTCCGTTGCGCCCTCCGCGCAGCTCCGCGCTGCTCCGCCCCGCCGCGCCACCCCGAGTGTAATGAGTCAACCTTGGCCCAGTTCGCAGTCGTCGACCCCCTTGTCTTCCACGGCCACCCCCTCCCTGCCTCTGCCTCCCGGACCGGCGTAATTACATGCCAAGTCAGCCACCCCCGCCCTCGGGCCGCCGCGCCCCGCCGCGCCCCGCAACGCCACCGCGCCCCACCGCGCCGCGCCTCGGATTGCCTCGCGGTTGAGGAAGGTTAAGCGCCCCGTGGCGGAGCGCGGTGAGCACATTATCGCGCTTTTAGCGCAGGCCCGGGTTCGAAACCCGCGCTCGCCGGATCGCAAATATTTTCTTCCGAGCTTTTGAGCAGCTTAGTTTTACTTTGACTAGACTTTAACGATAACAGCGTGGGTTCAAAAGAGACGTCCAAAAAACAGTCGATAATTTTTATTATTTTTTTTTTTCAGTAGAGCGTTTTTGGGCACGGTGATGGCTCTATCGGGCCGGGCCGGGCCCTGTATGGGCTGGACTGTTTCCAGGTGCCATCATAGCGAGTCAATGGGCCGGAAAATCACCGCGGGGCCCCGCGTGGCCCCGCCCCGCGTGTGTACAATCACGGTGCTTGGCTGCTCGCGCACACAGTCACAAGTCGCGCACGGCAAGACATTTTTTTTCCTCGCAGTGTGCCGCCGGGGCGACAAGGGATATAGCGCCTGTGGATCAACCCTTCATAACGTCGGAGGTGTAGCGAGGCGGGGCCGGTAGGGCGCACGCTTCGCTTCCAATGGAATATTGACACGAAGTCAGGGTGACACCGCGGTGGCGCGCCGCCCCTCGCCGCCCCTCGCCGCCCCTCGCCGCCCCTCGCCCGGCCCGTACCGCCCCGGAGTATCTCCGCCGGGTACAACGGGACAGCGGTGTCGGGCTGAGAATGGCCGGCGGAAACGCGACGCCTCCCGTCGCGACGCGTCGCGATGGCTGCGCCCCAACCGGCGGCCCTACCTCCAGCAATTACGTACACGGTAAAACAGACAAGTCTTTTCATGGGAGTAGACCCTCGGAATTTTTCACTGATCGAAAGAAAAACTAGTACTAATAGTTTTGCCCAATTTGACTCTATTTTTTTCACAGTCTGAACGGCGTCTGACCGAACGAATCACGCTGGTGCCATTGGATTGCAACGAGCAGTCAATTTTATACCTTGGGCGGGCAACTTCACCGAGCAGCCCCATCGCGTTCTGCTGTATGGCGGCAATAAGCGTCCTTTTTATCGACAACGGGTCCGCGTCGTTCCACGCCCTGTTTACCTCGACGGCAAGTCAAGCCGTGCCGTGCCGCCGCCACGCTAGTCGACTCACGTCGGCTTACGCGGCTTACTCGGCGCCTTCCTCGCGTCAACACCAAAGCCCGGCACGGCGTGGCACGGCGTGGCACGGCACGGCACGGCCACGCTACAGGTACAAAGCGCATCAGCCGTAATGCGGATGTGCTGGGCTCAATCGGGGATAAACGCACGTCAACACACACGCCAAGCCGGCGGGGCTTTTGGCAACAATTAGGGCGGCTTGCTGCTGGCCGTGGAGGGCGCCGTCGCGCAGTGGGCCGGAAGACCGGTGGGGGCGGCAACTCTAGTCGCGTTTTGAGCTCCAGAGTCGCTAAACAGGACTCGTACCTACCGTGTGACCCCAGCAATGGATTCCTCGTTCAGAGCAATCCATTGGTGGGGTCTCACGAATGGTTCGAGTCCCATCTAGCGACACTGGGGCTCAATCCCGTCTGGGATTTTGACCACCTCCACCGGTCTCTGCCCCACTGTGCGTCGTCCTGCACGGCCCCGCGACAACCAGGTAGCACACCCAAAGGGCCGATTCTACTTGAAACAATGAAGAAAATTCTCGCGTTGCAAGTATGTTTTTTTGGGGTTCAAGAACCGATTTTTTTCGGGCGTAGCTTTGGACTTTTAGCGGGGGCCGTTACCCGTTTGTAAAAAAACGATGTAATTTCTTCTCTTTTTTTTATTTTCTAATGCCTGCAGGCTTGCGCCCGCCGATCCAGCGCCACTGGGGGTCCAATTCAAATGGTTGCATGCCGGGGACAATAACGTGCGTGGCGTGGCGGCATGGCGGCGGGGGTGGCACCCGGACCCGGGCCGGGGTTAGGGCTCTGCAGTGTCGCACACGGCGCCGCCGTCCACCCGACGCAGACCCCCAGGCGAGGCAGACACGGCAGGCACGGCAGGGACATCTCGCAATAAACTCACGCCCCGCTGGCACCGCTGGCACCGCTGGCACTGCGTTCGACCGAACGCTGCGCCACTGTTTCGAACAAACTTGCCAACTTTTTTCGAGAGTCGCACCGAGGCGCGGCCATTGCCCACACTGCGAGACCGGATCGATGCGCACTTTGCCGACGACAAACACCCCTTCCGCCTATCGATGGACAAACTCGTCGTTATTAAGCTGATACCGGTGATCCATCACCAGCGCTGTTGTTATGCTGCTGCTGCTGTTGTTGTTGTTGTTGTTGTTGTTGTTGTTGTTGGCGCCATTAGTCCGCGGGGAACCTGATCCACAATGGAGCGGGGCGGAGCGCCCGCGTGAGTTGGCTCTTTCTGGCGGAAGGGACCGCGAAGTACGTTTTCGGAAAACGGTCAGAGAAAACTTTGACGGTGTACCGACCGCGCGCACCACCTCAGCAAACGCACTCCGCATCGCGTGTGCGTTGGGGAGGAGTCTGGGGACCCGCGTGCGTGCGTGCGTGTGCGTGTGTGTGTGTGAGGCTAAGTGAGGGTGAGGAGTATGTGGGGGAGGCCCTGCGTGAGTGTGTGTGTGTCTGTGGGGGAAAGAGAGACAGACAGAACGCAGAGCGCGCTCGTTGGACGGCATAGCGAGGGGAGAAAAAAGAAAAAAGGCTCCGCTTCGGAAGTTTTTGGTTTTGGTGGAGTGAGCTGGCGCTCGCTTCGGTTCACACACACACACGCACACACACGCACACGCCACCGCACAAACGCAGGCCTAGGTGGCTCGTCATGTGTCGTCAAAGGGAGGGGAATTCGGTCGGCAGGCTATCATTATCGAGTTCGGTGCAGCGGCTCCCATTGGCTGCCGTCGGGCCGTGCGGCCGTGCGGAGCGCGGACCTCGCCAAAATGACTCACTTTCTGGCAGCGGTCCCTTGCGCGCACACTGCTTTTTCATTACGGCGGGGGCAACTCGGTGTTCAGACTCCCGGGCCACTTTTCACTTCACTTCCACATGGCCCTGGCGGCCCTGGCGGCCCTGGCGGCCCTGGCGGCCCTGGCGGCCCTGGCCGGGTTGGGGTCCGGAGCGCCGCGGCACTTTTGGCAAAGTCGTAAAACGCGCGGACTGTCCAGGAGACGCACACACTCTAAGAACATAGCTCACCCCGCAAGCGCACGCACATGCTGAAAATTTTTAGTGAATCAGAAAAGTTGAAAAGAACAAAAACAAACTATTCCCGTCGACCTAACTCGGCTCTGCGGGGTCAGCGGATATAACAAAATATAACGAAGTCAGGGTAGAAAACCAAAACAAAAAAACGAAAAAAAAAACGATTTTTCTAAATTTACTAATCGGAAAAACCAAAGACGACAGAATCACAACTCCGAAAATAATTCAAAGTTGGCGGGAAAATTATTTGCGAATAATAGGTATGTTAAAGCACAAGTACAAGTGCTCTCTGAAACCCGTTCTAGGGGCACAAAATCTTTTAAGATTTAAGGTTTAGTAAAAACTGGAAGTATTATACGGAGCGCGAAAAATTTAGTGTCCACCGGGACTCACGAAACAACGTTGAGAAACTGACTGACTCGCGAACTAAGTCCGTAAATATTTTTTCGTAATTTTCCCCCAATTTTTTTCAGATTACGGAACAGAACGAGATGGCTGTCCAGCATTCGAGAAGCTGCAAGTGGCCGCTACGTACTCACCGGCCGTGGCGCGGCCCGACGCTGGCTGCGGGCTCGCGGCGCTGCGGCGCTGCGGCTCGGAGTCTGTGGACGGGACTGCGGAGTGCGGAGACGAGGTGGCGCCTGGCGCTGGTCCCGGCGCTGGTCCCGGCGCTGTGGAGAGCCCGCTGCTGCCACCGCCCTGCCGGCCCGGCCTCCAGCGTTGTTCTGCCGTGCGTGCGGCGGGCGCGACGCCGCGGCCCTGCGGCCCGGACCGCCCTGGCCCGCCCTGGCCCGCCCCCGCAGCGGGCTGGCGTCGCCCCGCGCCGCCCCGCGCCGCCCCGCGCCGCCCCTACCCCTTCCCGGCCCCGGCGTCGTGTCTTGTGCCAGCCCTTCCCTTCGGCTGGCGCTGTTCGGCGGCGCTCGGCGTCGCGGCATGGCACGGCATGGCACGGCACAGCACGGCGCCTGTGGGGTGGGGACCGCCACGCCGCCACGGCCTGGCCGATGGCCTGGGCTCGCTGGGGACGGAGTCGACGGAGTAGCGCCACCCCCACCCCGGCGTCTTCGAGCTTCGCGCAACCCTCCGTCCGTCCTCTTTCTCCGCCTCGTTCGCTGGCTGGCCTCGCCGGGCCTCGCCGGGCCTCGCTCCCGGCAGCCAGCGCGCTAGCGGCGTCGCGCTGCTACTGCAGCAAATACGTACCCCGGCAACGTCGTCCTGGCCTCTGCCGCCTCCCACCCTTCGCGGTGGTTTGTACTCGTGGTTTATTTCTCGCACTATTACCGCCGAGACTTCAAAGGACGCAGAGCTGAAAGTGTCCTTCAACACGATATTTCAGTTTTATGATTTTTCCTGATGTGGTTTCCTACCGGGTACGAGGGCAGATAACCCTCATCGCGTACTCGTCCAGTGCGACGCCTTGGCGGAGGCCTGGGGCGGCCAGTGTCGGGTACGCGTACAACGTAAAAGGAATCAAGGACTACGCGTCGAGAATAGAGGCGGGGTGGGTGGAGGGAGCGTGGCGCATCGAGAAGTATAATAAAAAAAGGAAGAGGGAAAAAATGTATGTATAGATGGAAGACAGGTTAGGAAGATGGATTGGAGGACTGCACCCAAGTACGCGCGCGCAGAGAGGGAGCTGGCTTGTTTCGTTGCCATGCTTTTCGTCTTTCGGATCTCCCAGCAGCTATCACGTGCATGTTCTAAAAGGGTAAGATTAAGTGAGCAGGAAAGTCAGAATGATGATCACGACCCGATTAAAAGAGAATCTTTTTAGGTCAAGCGTATCAAAGCTTGAGCTATTACTCGCAAAATGTGCGAGGCTGTGTGTACAGTTTGTTCAGAGGCCTAGGTTTGGGAACTGTGGAGGCTGGGGCTGGGGAGGCCCGGGCTGAGGCAAGGTACACTGCTCAGAAACATACTAAAAAGGAATATATATATAGGGGGGGCCTGAGCGTGGCCGTGGCCGTGGCCGTGGCCGTTTTTCGACTTCAGGCCAACCAGGGTAACAAGAAAGCTGAGGAGGTCGACAGTTTCTTTTGGTGCAGCTTGCACCATACATGCCCTCCTTCGGACCGCGGCCTGCGTGACCCCTCCGGCCCCTCCCGCGCACAGCGGCGCGCGGCGCGACAGGCCCGACGCCCCCCTCCCCCTCCCCCTCGGCCGCGCCGCCGCGGCCCCTGTTCGAGCCGTCATAAACGGCGCTCAGCGGGTCCCCAATTTTTACGGCCGTCAATATGGAAGGCTTCAGTCTTCGCGATGCATTTTGTACGCAACCACACCAATTGTTTTTAGAGTGTGACAGGCCAATAGCTCATGATGAGACGGCAATTTTGATACCAAGCAACACAAAAATGTGACGGTAGGGAAGATTCAGCCTGCGTGATGCGTTCTGCGCGCAATCACGGGCATCAGTTCGCAAGTGAAACAAAACCGCGGCCACAGCTAGGCCGAAACAGAGCCCGGCGCCTCCCGGCCAACGCCACCAGGACCGCGGCCGCGCACACCCAAGCTTGACCTGGCCCTGAGCTGAAGCAAAGCTCTCAGCAGAGGTTTTTTTTCATAGAGGAGTACTTTCTTAATCCCCGTAGCGCAGAGGATAGCGCGTCGGACTTCTAATCCGAAGGTCGCGGGTTCGATCCCCGCCGGGGATGTTCGTTCTTCTCTTTCAATTTATTATTGCAAATTTTGGTATTGTAAAAATCTTTTCTTAAACTTTGACATCATTCGGGCTTGATCTGCTTAAAAGTAGCGAAACGTTTGAGTTAGTCATTCTCTGCTGCCGCTCATTGGCCGTGAGACTTGTAACCCAGACCAAACCAACCCGTTACGTGTTGCTGAGTGTTTGAAAGTGAGCGGGCCGAGCGCGCTGCTTCCGTTTCGTTGCGTTAGTTATCGACTGTCTGGAAACTTGGGCCTCCCCGCCTGCCCCCTCCCCTCCCGCCTCTTTTTCGATCAGCCAATATCCCCGACGCCGGAACACTGTTCCACGCGAAACAAACACTTGATTGTTTCGTCAAAGAGTTTCCCCGCGCGACGGGGGCCGGGGCGCCGCCACCGCAAAAAAAGAGGGGGAAAGAGGGGGGAGAAAACCACGCGGCCCGCGGAATTCGAATAAGTTTGTCGTACCTCTTGGGCGTCATGCCGAAAGCGGCGCTGTCGAAAAGAGGAGGGGAAGTCTGAAATCAGACGGAATAATAGAAAAAAGACGGCGTACGGACACAGAGAAACGGCACTCCCACACTCACACGTACGCGCGCGCGCGCGCGCACACACACACACACACACACACACACACATGCATATACACACAGCCAGGCACGCCCAGCGACAACTGAATTTCTGCCATGATTTCCTCCTTACTTTCTTTCCCGGTTATTTTTCCTCTTGTGCCCCTCCTTCGAGGCGGGCTGATTCCTCTTGGCTGATTTATCCCTCCCTCCTCCGGCCGTTCGCTGAGTGTGTCGTACGCGAAGCGGCCCCTCCCCCTCCCGCTATCGCTCTCAGCCACGTATTAGTTTTCCGTCCAGCCCAATTTTCCTACCAATTGCTTTCTCGACTGCGAGTACAGTCCTCGTCCCCGGCAGGCCGTGGCGGGCCGTGGCGGGCCCTGGCAGGTACAGGAAACTTTGCTGGCGAACGATTCGCGATATCGCTCGCAGACGCACTCATGCGTGCGACTGCTCTGCAAAAAGTAGTCGCTCGTTCCAGTGTCGCTGCGCGCTGCGTTTTGTTGGGCCGAGCGAAGTAGAGCGGACACGCGAGCGCAGGGCTTTTGAGCCTGTTCAGGCGGGGAATTGGATGCGTCGGCCCGGGTAGGGTCGGCCAATCGCCGTGCCGGGTAGGCCCGCCCGTCGCGCACGGCCGTTCACCGGGCTGCCTACCCGGCGCATCACAGGCGCGCCGCGGCTTAAGAGGGCAGGGTCGACATGAGGGCAGGGTCGACATGAGCCCCATCCCGATTGAGCCCGGATGACCTGAGCCCCGGCCAGAGCCCCGTTTGAGCCCGACTTGAGCCCCGACTCGAGCCCCGACTGAGCCCCGATGGCCAGAGCCCCGACCTGAGCCCGGTTCGAGCCCCGACCTGAGCCCCGTTTGAGCCCCGCTTGAGCCCCACGCCAAAAAACTTCCATTTTTGAACTTTTTTAGTGAAGATATTGCAACTTTTTGGCGCGGGGCACAAATGGGGCTCAAACGGGGCTCAGGTCGGGGCTCAAAACGGGCTCAGGTCGGGGCTCTGGCCATCGGGGCTCAGTCGGGGCTCAAGTCGGGGCTCGAGTCGGGCTCGGCCGGGGCTCTGCCGGGGCTCAGGTCATCGGGGCTCAATCGGGACGGGGCTCATGTCGACCCTGCCCTTAAGAGTGGCGCGCCGGCCGTGGAAGGCGCGTACGCTGGGTTGCCTACACGGCAAGACCAAGCGGGGTTGCCTACCGCGCCGGCGGCAGAGGCGCGCCGCCTCGCCGCGTACGCCGCCATTCGGCACTCGGCAGCGCTCTGCAGCCAGATAAACACGGCCGGGGGAATGAGAGAGAAAATGAGGAGAGCGCTACTTGTTGCCGGACCCCTGACCTTCCCCAGGCGTAATTACCGCGCGGGAGGGGGAGAGAGGGGGCGGCATTGTTCTACCCCGATCAGCTGACGGGCGGCTGGGTGGCTGCAGGGCTGGGTGGGGCTGCGCCGGGCTGCGCCGGGCTGCGCCGGGCTGAGGCGGCGGTAATTAGGTCGCGGAGCGGCGCGCGGCGGCTCATCCACCCCACGAGCCTCCCCGAGCCTCCCCGTCGGCCGGCGGCGGGGCAGCCCCGCGCGCCGCGCACCGCGCATCATCATCTGGAGCATTAAATCAACGGCCTGGAGGGGGACGCCGCCAAACATGCAAATTAAGGCCAACCGGCGACCTTGGCCTGGCGTGGCCTGGCCGAGCCGTGCAGCAGCCGTTCAAGCGGCACAAGCTGCACACAACAACACCTCGACGAATCAACAGGATATTTAATTTTCAACATATTAATACTGTATTTTAAGGACGTAATCATCTGATAATGGTGGCACGCTCTCTCCCTCTCCCTCTCTCTCCCTCCCTCTCTCTCTCTCTCTCTCTCTCTCTCTCTCTCTCTCTCTCTCTCTCTCTCTCTCTCTCTCTCTCTCTCTCTCTCTCTCTCTCTCTCTCACACACACACACAACGTTCGCCATTTACAGCAGGATGTGGGGGACGACATTGCATAACTGTCGTGACGCCCACGTGACACGGGTGTGATGTGACACGTCACGTGACACGTGACGTTCGCGGCGCCGCGGCGGCAGCGCCGGCACGCCTTGCCGTATTTGCGGTGCCCCTCGGGACGGGGCGCGGGCCTGGCTCTCGGGGAATACAAGGCGGTGTGTGTGTGTGTGTGTGTGTGTGTGTGTGTCTGCGTCGGTGTGAGTGTTTGCTCCGCTGCTCAGGTGCAATGGTGGGACCGAGGGACGGGGCCTGCGAGTGCCTGTCATTGCGTTTCCACGTTCCGCTGCCGGATATTTGTTTTATCGTGCGCGGAGCGGCAGCACTGCCGAACGTCTCTCTCTCTCTCTCTCTCTCTCTCTCTCTCTCTCTCTTTCCTTCTCTTCTCTCTCCTCTTCCTCTCTCTCTCTCTCCCCTCCCCTCTTTCTCTCTCTCTCTTTCTCTCTCTCTCTCTCTCTGCAAAGGCGCCAGGCACGTGCTCCGGGACTCGTCTTTGTTTCCCGGCGAGGTCGGGGCCGTGCTGCGCGGTGCTGCGCGGTGCTGCGCCGTGCCGGGCGGCCCTGAATGTTTAACTCGGTAATGAGGGCTGAGGGGTTGGCTCGCCTGGCACGCCTGGCTCCGCCTCGTCGTGGCTCAAGCCTCAACCACCAGTTGCCGAGGCGTTATTCGGCGCGGAGGATTATTTTTATTGATTGCGCCCTCATTTCCTGGCTGGCTGGCACGCCGTGCACGCCGTGCACGCCGTGCAGAGTGGCGACGGCCGGGCCACTAGTTGCGCGTAATTCCGGCACGGCTTTAGCAGTGTGTGTGACGCTGATTACCGCGGGCCACCACGAACGGACATTGTGTAATCCTTAAAACCTTTATCAACCCCTAAAACCACAAAGAAACTTAAAACCAACTTAAAACCAGAAACAACCCTTAAAACCTTCAACGACCTCCAAGAACACACACAAGACCATAAACAACCCCTAAACCTAAAACAACCCCTAAAACCATAAACGAACGCTAAGATCATAAACGATCCCCAAAACAACCCTTAAAGCCTTAAAACACGCCTAAAACCCAAAACAACCCTTAAAGCCCAAGCCCTCATACGCGGCAGATAACTCCGATCCCGTGCGCCAAAATGTTGGAAAACCTTGGCAAACCTTGGCAAAGCCCGAGAACAGGTCGCGCGTGGCCGTTGCGACGCCCTTTGAAACCCCGCCCGCCTCTCTCTCTCGCCTTTGCTCCATCTGCCAGAAAACAATATCAGTGACGGCGGGCCGGGGTGGCCGGGTCGGGCGGGCTCAAGTGAGGCGGCAGTCCTTGGGAAGAAGGACGTAGAGGACACGTTCGCCGTGATAAATCACACACAGCGGCAATAATATAATAACGGAGAGACAAATGCGTCAGCACTGCGGCGCCAGGACGGCACGGCTCGGCGCGGCGCGGCACTGCCGATACGTAATATCCTAATACGTCGTCTCGCTCTGCTCCTGCACTGCGATCCGCTGCGATCCGCGGCCTCGCTGGCTTTTCGCTGCGGCAGCAGGCGGGGCGGGAGGAGTGGCGCCGGGTGGCCGTGTGGGTCTGAGTCTGGCAATCGAAGGATTAGATCCCGAGTCGTGGCGCCGGGGCCATCCATATTGGATGGTGCCGCCACTCTCGCGACCTCACGGTCCTGCTCCAGGTCCTCACCGTGCCTCACCGGGCCTCACCGGGCCGCACCGAGTCGGCAGCGACATTTTGGCGTACGTCTGTTATCGTGTTTTCTTTTCCAATTACATTTGGCACGCCTTATTGGGTGGGTTCTTGACTTATGCATCGTCGTGGCGGTGGTCGGCGAGGCCCCGGCGCGGCCCCGGCGCGGCCCGGCGCGGCCCGGCCGGTGAGTGTTGGCGCGGCAGCCATCTTGGGTTGTTGGCCATGCGAGGCACACGTCGATAACAGAAAGGAGGGGGAGGGCGGCGGAGGGCGTGGGGGAGGTTTTTGGGGTGATCTGAAGGGGAGGGCAGGGCCGGGCCGCACCCCATCAGCCCGAGGGGGAGGGGGAGCCGCCGGGAACCGCGTAGAGGGACGGAAAGCGGCAAACGCAGCAAAAATAAGGTGACACAGCAGTCGTGCCTCGGCGGCTGGGGCTGGGCCGGGCGTCCTGGGGGCCGGGCATGGGGCCGGGCAAGGGACCGGGCAGGGCCAAGGGACAGAAGGGGCGCCCAGCCTGTGCCCGGGGATCGGCGAGGGAGAGAGGAATTTCCATGAAAAGGCAAGGGTAGCCGTGGCAGCGTGAGGCTGGCGCTCTCCAGACGCGGCAGCGAGAGTTTGCCCGCAAAACAGCGGCCCGCCGCGGCCCACGCCACCTCTGCGGCCAGCATGCGGCAGGCTCCCTCCCTCCCCTCCCAAACGAGGCGGCGCGGCGTGGCAGCGACAATGAAATTGTCGAGGAGATTCTCTAGTGTGGTTTATTTGGCTGAACGGCGCTACGCTGTTCCAAGCCTCAGCCGCTCCAGCCGTGGCTCCAGCCGCCCGGACTGTCAGGGGGACGTGAGTTGACTGGTGACGGAGCTGATTGGTCTTTCTTCGGCCTCCCCGCTGGAAGCCAGCGGGCAGGGCGCGGCGGGGGCGGCGGCGCGGTCGCGACATCCTCTACAATCACTCTCCACTGCGAAGCGACGCGCTCTGTGGTCCTTATTTTATTTCGAAACTGTCTCACTTTTGGCGCGCGGCCCCCGTGTCGCCAAGCAGGCAGGCAGGCAGGCAGCCGGGCAGCCGACTGGGGCGCCAATTACGTGGAATGGCTTCCGACGTAAACTTGCTCTCGCGGGGCGCCCTGTTGCTGCCAATAAAAGCCGCGAAAACACCCCCTCCCCCTTCACACCTGTCACCCCCACCCCTCCCCGTGATGAGCTCACACACGGCCCCGCGGGGACTCCTTCACGGCGTCTTTTGCGGCGCCGGGACGACTCGGTACGCAACCGTCGAACGAGCCGCCGCCGGGCCGCCGGGCCGCCGCCGAGGCCAAAGCGGGGAATATTTCATTTAGCTCACTTGAGTGTACCCGAGACCCGCGACAGGCAGGCCGAGGCAGGCCGAGGCAGGCGGGGGGAAGAATAGGGGAAGCGGGGGTCGTGCGGAGATATTGTAGCCTCGCGGAGGGCTCACGGGGGAGCCGCGGGGCCCGTGAAGGGGTTGCGGGGGGAGGGGGCGGACGGGGGCGGCCGGGGTCGTGCGTAAGACGGAGTGATGAGCCTGCATGGCTCAAGGATTGCCAGCTTATAGCGACGGCGGCTGAGCCGGGCAAGCCGGGCAAGCCTGGCGGGAGGGCCGCGGGGGAGCCAGTGCACCCACGCAGGCTGGCAGGCAGGCAGGCAGGAGTACGGCTTGTGGAGCGGAAATTTGGGCAGATAGGGGCTGGAGGAAGCTGTGGAGGGGGCCTTATTATGGGACGGCCACGGGGACATCCAGCGGGCCGTGCGAAGAGGGGGAAAGGGGGAGAGAGAGAGAGAGAGAGAGAGAGAGAGGGAGAGAGAGAGAGATAGAGAGAGAGAGAGAGAGAGAGAGAGAGAGAGAGAGAGAGAGAGAGAGAGAGAGAGAGAGAGAGAGAGAGAGAGAGAGAGAGAGAGAGAGAGAGAGTGGAGGGGTTGCAGATAGCGGTGCTGCTGCAGATAACAAACGTACAGGTGCTAAGGTCGGCCACCGCACCACCGCGGTCGAGGCCCTGAGGCGCGGTGTGGCTCCGCACCCCCGCCTACCCTAACAAACAGTCGTTCAAAGACTTGAAAAAAAGAAAGAATTTTTTTCTTTGGCAGACTTTCCTTTCCAACCTCTGCTGGACCTTTTTCCGCGCTCGTTTCCATTCCGCCCCAATAGTATGTGAGGCTCTCCTCTCCGGCAGCCCAGCCGATCGTGGAGGGAATACGGGGGGCCGGGGCGGGGCCCAAGCCCGCCTTGAAGGCTGCCAGAAGGCTATCGCATCACAGCGGCCAGAATTTCAAAGAGAGGGCTTTCCTCAAAGGACGACTAGTTCGGAGAGGGTGGGGCGAGGGCGGTGGCGGTGGCGCGGTCTCTTTGAGCGGCCGTCCCCATACGTATCCACACATCCGAATGTCTCAGCGAATTTCCGCCGCGAATATCGACTTTGCGGTGAGAGAGGGTGCTCACAAAAGGAGATCGCCAAACCTAGGGCCACGGGGCTGCACTGCACGGGGCGACCAGGACGTCTGGCGACGCGACGTGAAGAGAGGGTGACCGACCCGGCCGAGGAGGGGCTTGCCAGGAAAGGGCATTGTCCGCGAGCAAAGACTTCAATACACAAATAAGAATTTAAAAAAAAAAATCAAAAAATTTCACAAACCAAGACGGCATTGGTAGCCATTCAAAATTTGTGGATGCTGGGATTCGATCGCCTGATCCTAGTGTTAGGTGTCGACGCACGCTCTCGACCGCCAAAGCCAAAGGGGATACTCCCCCGAGTGTCGCAACGGGTTTCAACCGCATTGAGAGATCCAGTCAAAACCTGAGACGATGTGCTGGTTATCGATCGCTGTTGAGTGTTGGAACAGCAACCCCCGGGTGCCTGCAATCTCTGCTCTGTCCATGCTGTGTTCGCAGGACGGCCGAGAAGGATGTCGTCAACGGCGTCATCATGGAGGAGCCGCGGCTCGGTGGGCACGCAGTGCCAGGCACGCCTTGCCCACCTTGGTGACCCCGCAGCGCGCCTCGGCCCGCCCGCATTCAGCCAGGAAGCAACGGGTCATTACACGCCGGGGTCCTGCGGACCGATTCCGGGAGCCGTTTTGGTCGCTCTGTCTCTCTCGCACCTGCACGCGACGCCTTATGAGTGGGAGCGAGACAGAGCGACGAAAGCGACTCTCCGAGTCCCGGAAGAGCGCCCAGCCAGGATGGAGCCCTGCTTCGTGGAGGCCGGAGGGCCGGAGGTGATCTCGACGTCCGGTGGCGCCGCCACGCCGCCACCCCAGCGGTGACTCAGGCAAAATGTGCCAATAAAGAAAAAAAATTACAAAAAATCCTGTTTGTTTTCTTTTGTTGCTTGTCCCATTAGCTGCGCGTCCAGCCCGCTCACGACTGTGACCGAAGGACCTCGCGGAACTTCCTGGAGATAATCCAAAGCCAAAGCCCCATCCGCGTTTTCTTTTTTCGACTGATGGGGTCCGGCAAAATAGGGGGCGGATACACAGTCCCGAGGAAAAGGCGTCCCGACGCCGTGACTTCATTTCCATTAATTTTCAGAGGTTCGAAACCGAAAACAGAAAGGACCCTGGAGGAAGATTGCCGAAGGAGAGGGAGTCGTGACAGTGGCGGGGGGAAGGGGAAGGGGAAGGGGGAAGGGGGAAAGGGGGAAAGGGGGAAAGGGAAAAGGGGGAAAAGGAAGGGGGGGGGAAATGCGTTTCGCTACACGCTACGCTCGCTGGCTCACGGATCAATCCGCCCAGCTCGTCCTTACTCAGTTGCTTACGCTCCGGTGCACGGTAAACGCTCTCCTCTCTCCCTCCCCCCCCCCTCCCCTCTCTCTCTCTCTCTCTCTGTCTCCTCCTGGGCTCTCTCTTCTCTTTCCTCCTCTCTCCTCTCTCTCCCCTCTCTTTTCTCTCTCCTCCCCTCTCTCTCTCTCTCTCTCTCTCTCTCTCCGTGCCCGTTCTCAGGAGCGCGCGCACACACTCACACACACGTCAATAATACGACGAAAAGAAATAAGAAAATACCGCCGCGCCTCGCGTATTTTTTGTGCTTTTTTGTGGGGAAAGGGGTAGCGTTGGCATTTCCCTGTTTTTCTTTCATCTCTCTCTCTGGCCGCTGCTGGGCCGCCGGAGGGAAGGACAGACTATTGGCCCGCAACAAGCCCAGGAGCATGTCACAGGACGGGGGTGGGGGGGGGGCGGGGGGGCGGGGCGGGGGGCGGGGGGGGGCGGGGCGGGGGGGGGGGGGGGGGGGCGGGGCGGGGCGCCACAGTATTGGGCCGAAGGCAGAGCACCGCGTAGCGCGCACAGCACAGACCGTCGCACAGATTGGTCGTCTCGCAGGAAGCACAACAACAAATAACTCGCAGAGGGCGCCGAAGAAAAGAGAAGGCGAGGCCCTTGTTAGGGTTAAGGGAGGGACCTGTAGGGGCTGGCGGGGCTGGCGGGGCTGGCAGCCCTTAGCGAAGGGTGGCACTAACGAGACGCGCTATGCGGAGCAATGCGAAGCAATGCGAAGCAAGCCGCCTCCACATTCACATACGCATTGCCGTTCGAGGGAGCCGAGCGAGCCGAGCCGCCAGGCGTGCCCAGGCGTGCGCCGAACAAGCCGAACAGCGCGCGGACCTATATGGTCTCGGACCACGTCATATTTTTATTTTTATTTTTTCCGTCTGAGGTTGCCTTTAGCAGACTCATCGCACACAACGCTCCATACGCTCCATCGAGTTTTTTTTCTCTCTTTTTTTCCAGAGGCAATGGCTCGGTACGCATCCCCTGACGCGCTGCTCTGGGATACCTGTCGAAGCTGTCAAGACGCTCGGTGAGGGCCACATCGCGTTTGGCGCGGAGTGTCACGGCCCTGTTCTCCATATATACATCGTATTGCTGAAGCGCACCTACACACGCACACGCACACACACACACACACACACACACATCTCAATTTGCATTCACACGACACGCCCGTTCCGATCACAAGGCATGCTTACCTCTCTCCCTTGCCGCTACACATCCCTTTTCTTCCTCTCCCTTCGGTAACGTGCGTGTGTGTGTGTGTGTGTGTGTAGCCGCCTCTTGAAAAATATTTCTCTGCCGCTCTGCCGCATCCCCTGCCAGGGCGTTCCGCCCCCCCCGCCCCGCCCCGCCCCCCCGCCCCCCCCCCCCCCGCCCCGCCCCCCCCCCCCCGCCCCCCCCGCCCCACCCCGCCCCCCCCCCCCCGCCCCGCCCCGTTAGCGACCCTATCCGGCTCTAGATCGGCGTATGGCCCCCCCGACGCCGGGGGACGCCTGGCGACGCCCTCCATAACCTCTAAACGATGTTTTATCGCGGTTTCAGCAAGTGACTGCGAGCTCCAGGCCGCCGAGGCTGGAGGCTCCAGGCCCCGCCGCCCCGCCCCGCCCCGCCCCGCGCTAAGCGCGCTAAGGACGCCAGTCATCTCCACAGGTGGGTTATGGCCCGGGGCAGGCGGCCGGCCCGGCTCGGCCCGGCTCGGCTCGGCTCGGCCCGACTCCTCGAGGACCGCGTTTCTAATTCGCAGTGGAGTGCCGCGGAGTCAAGCAGCAGTACGCACTGGCGCGGTTTGGGAAAAATATTCAAATCAGAACGCGGCCAAGATAAGGTTTTTGCGCTTTGCCAGCCCCCCGCGCTCTTGCTTGCTGGTGGCCAATGGAACAAGTATCGGAGAATTTCGGCCGCCGTCTCACAATTTGGAAGGGCGGCCTGAGCCGAGCGCGAGCGGCCTCGGGAGAGAGAGAGAGAGAGAGGGGGGGGGGGGAATAAGGCAAAGAAGAAGAAATTGAAGGTTATGTGAGGGACATGCTAAGAGTGGAACGGGGTGGCATCGAGAATAGTGGGGAAGGGATCACGCCGAGGGCGGAGAGAGAGAGAGAGAGAGAGAGAGAGAGAGAGAGAGAGAGAGAGAGAGACGCACTGACGAATGTGACGAGCTCCATCCCCCAGGACCCACCCTCCTCAGCTCGCCGTCAGAAGCAGCAGAAAGAATACGAGATTTCCTCCAAATTCACTTCATACTGAAACATGGCGGCAGGGACGCGCGGGGCGGTGTGGGGGCGACGGCGGCATGGCGTGGCCCCGCAGAGCACGTTTATCACGGTAATCGTAAAGGGGCCATTTCCGCTAGGACGTACGCGTCTTATTTTTCCGCATCGACGGAATAAAGTGTATGAAATGAAAATAATCTGCCGACACGACAAGGCGCTGTCTTCGACTTATTGCCTCGCGCCAACAATTTCCGAAACATTTTCCCGCCGGGACACATTTGTCGCAGCTCGGGGACCAATCAGAGGTCAATCGCACTAATAAGGAGATGAAATAAAATAACAAATCGAAGGTGTTTCGGTCCTTGTCGCACCTCGTCGATCTGGAGCGTAATAGTTATTCTTGGGGAGGCTGAAACCGTCCTCCCATGGAACTGCTGCCTCGACGCTTGCATTTTGACGCGTACGGCACTGCCGGGCACCGCATGGGTCTGCGAGCAAGCGTCTTGTGGGAAAGCAATTTCCTGTACAGGTAAGGAAGGATGCCGCGCGCGTGCGTGTGAGTGTGTGAGTGCGTGTGTGTGTGTGTGTCCGTTTTGCATGCGGGACTTCACTAAACCAAAACCACAGGGGTGGGAAAGGGGTTGAAGCGTCCTTGGTCCTCAACTGGCAAGACATTCAAAGTAATACGAACGAATAAAACTCTTCGACTTTGGGTGCGAAACAGTCGAACGCTAGGTCAGAATGCCCAAAATGTTTCACATTCAAAACAATAATGTTTCATCAATTTTTTATTTTAGACTCTCTCTGCCTCTGTAAAAATTTAGAAAAATTGAAACAAATACTCGAAAACCTTGAAGAAAAACTTTAAAAATTTGAAAAATTTACGAGCAGCAGTACGAGTTGCGTTCAGTTTGGATGGGGCGGCTCCGTTTGTTCTACTGCTCACTTGTCCTACTGCTATTTTTAGGCTAAATTTATATCCCAATTTCAGTGTCTAAAAATTTTCTGCCAAATATAGAGGACAGAATACAAATTTAGGGACCGCTTTTGCACCCAAATTTTAAAGAGCTACAAAAATACATTTTTAGAACCTATTTTTGAAACCTATTTTTGAAACCTATTTTAAGAACCTACTTTAAGGACCTTATTTTTAGAGCCTATTTTTAGACCCTTATTTTTAATACCAACATTAGGCCTCTATTTTTAAGGTTTACTTTTAGGAACATTCTAATTTTGAAGAAGTTTCCCTATTTTTGGGATTACGTAACTCCAGGTCGGCCACCGGCCATGCCTCCACGCGGGGAGCCAATGTAGACCGAAATAAAAATTGCAGTTTCTCAAGAAAGGGGGCCCCCAAAATTTAAAAATCGGTAGAGACTGGTAAAAGACTAGGCTCGCCCCCGGTCCGGGTCAGACCCGGCCCGGCATTGCCTTTGCCTCGTGATTGGCTCGGAAAACAGAGACCGCCGTAGTTCGGCTCCTGGGCACGATATCCAAAATTGGCCAATGTACAGGCGTAGTCCTACTCGTAGTCAAACGCCTTCCAAATTTCAAGTCAAAATCTTGAACGGTGTGGCCGTAAAATGGGGAACGCCGAGACGAAAACCGCAACTTTTCGGCGAGTGGCGCGCCGAAGAAAGGCTGGATGCAAGCAAACAGGCCTGATCAATGGAACGGTCCCCGAAGTGCACTGTGAGGTTGCACGTTGTGGATCCACAACCTTTCGCCCCCCAAACGGCATCTACAACCTCAGGATGGGTTGTGCATCCGCGAAGGGTCCGCACGGCTACCTGCCCTCTTGACGAGGCCGTGACAACCTTGTGGATCCACAACCATGTCCTCGTGCTCGCCCCGACCGGCTATACCTGCGTGACCACGTGACACAGCGCGGCGGGGAGGGGGAAAGGGGGAGGAGCGTCCAGCGGAGGCACCTGCCGGGCGGACCGGCGGATAGTTGGCGCCGCTGGACCCGTCTCTTCCCAGCCGCCTCGCTAGCGTAGCGGTAAAGCGCTGAGCCAGTAATCTATGGGAAGTTCCCACACGGAAAATAGACGTCTATAGATTAAGCTAGACCGTCTAGATGTGGTCTTCAAAAGTCTATCTACGTCTATAGACAAATTTAGACAATCTATAGATGATCTTTAGTGTCTATAGAGATCTATGGACTGAAGTAGACGGTCTATAAAGGATCTAAGGCGCCTCTAATCCGTCTATGTCTAACTATAGATGCAACTGCAGACGTCTATAGATGATCTTTCTTGTCGAAGTTCATCTAAGGACTCATAGGACAGATCTACCTCATATCTAGCAAAGGTCTATCTGCAGATGTCCACACGGTAGATTTCATGTAGACAGCTAAGGTCGTTGAAACATGGACGTCTAAAAATATATCACATGTAGACTATCTATAGATGCACAATGATAGACTTTATGCAGACGACACATAGATTAATTTCCGTCCCAACTTCTTAGGTCAGCCCATAGCGTAGTGGGTGAGATCTTGGTCTTCAAAGTAGAAAGATGTCTTTCTACTCTTTAGATAAGGTACTAGACGGATAAGCTTCTCCTAACTGCCACGAGAGCGCGCCACGCGCAAAGCACGTCTCCCCGCTCGCGGTGACGACTCCGTGAGCCAGTTCTCTTATAGTCTCTACGCCGTTCTCCTCTCCTGTGAAGAGTCCTGTTAATATAATTCATCGCTCTTGGGGCCTGAGGACCTTACAATTTTTTGGATGTGGCAAGGGCTGGTAGTGCCGTATCGGCAGCGTTCCCTTGCTCGGCCCTCAAAATCCCCACATCAGGTACGAACTGCCCTATTCGATCTAGATGCTACTACCTTCCCAAGCGGGAACCCAACTCGCGTTTTGACCGTTGATACCTTCGTTGTGCTCTACTTGGTATGCAGGGGCTATTCTGAGTCCGTCGATTCTAAATCTATCTGCAGACGTCTACTAGAGGAAAAGTAATAGACGTCTAATAGACGTCGCAAATTCGACCATTAGATTATGTGTAGATGATCTACATGTAGATGTCAAAAGACCTCTATTAGACTCATTTCCATCTACAAATAGACGTCTAATATACGTCTTTTAGACGTCTATTTTCCGTGTGGGTTGCCAAAATTGTGGGTCCTTTTCGATACCCCCCTGCAACAAGCAACTATCTACGCCCACTGTCTCGATAACCGACTATCTACGCGCGCTCTCCCGACAACCGGCTATCTACACGAGCTGTCTGGATAACCGTCTATCTGCTTTCTCCACCTCGCGAGATTGAATGCTTTTATTTATCCAACCAATTAAGTTGCCCTCGCAAAACCTTTACCAAAACTTGTCAAAAGTTTGTCAAAGCAAGATTAAGTATGGTTTAAACGGGTCGCTTTAAGTGTCATGGAGAAAAATACTTCGTTATACGACAACCCTAACCTCGCTACGATGTTGGATAGTCGGTTATCCAGACAGCCCATGTAGATAGCCGGTTGTCGGGAGAGCGCCCGTAGATAGTCGGTTATCGAGACAGTGAGCGTAGATAGCTGCTTGTTGCAGGGGAGTATCGTTTTGGCTCCTAAAAAAATGAAAAAAATATCTCGTTCTAAATTTTTTTTAGTATTTTTCCTGTATTCTAGGGGTCATTCTAAACGCATTTCCGAAGGAGGCCAGGATTTTCTCGCACTTTGATTTTTCCCCCATACTTTACATGGGGGAATGGCACGGAAGTTACCGAAAATGTGCATGGCACGGAAGTTACATCATCAAACAAACCGTGAAAACGGACCAACCCATTCACCAAATCGAACAGGTGTCTCGCCTAAAGTTTAAGAGACGTGAAAGCGCAAAATGGCCAGGCGGACCGAAATCGATAGGCCGTGTAGCAAGCTTGCTATTGATGACACGGAATGTTACACACAAACCTGACACATGCCGGATTTTCACCTTTGATGGTCCAGCCAGCCGGAATGGAGCCCTCCAGCGAAAATCCGCCTACCGCGCCGGAAAGAGGAAACCACGCTGCTCATTCTGGACGCTGAGCCAAACTTTTCTCGCTACAGGTTCGGCGGTGAGGCGCGAAACTAAAGTTGACGATGTTTGAAAACCAGTACACGGTGGACATTTTTTCATCCAATAAAGCAGCAGGTGTGAATCACTGGAATAAATTGCTATCCAAGGGTGTCATAAAAGATTGCCAACGGAACAAAAGGCTGTTCGCGGATTTGCTCTCCGACAAATAGTTCAGGAGATTTTCGCCCTGGAACACGGACTTTTTGGACAATGGACAGCACGGAAGTTACATTTTGCCTAGTTTTAGCATGTTTTGACAGGGAAATGCTTGAACTGCATGCTCGGTTAGTGTGTGGGATAGCAGGGCAGATAAAGCCCAGTCATAGGAATCAAACCGCAGGTCGATACGTTGAAAAATAAGGAAACTGTGGCCCAAAGACACAAAAGGACCCACAATTTTGGCAACTTCCCCTATCGGCCCGGGTACGATTCCAGCCGATGCTCTTCCTATTTTTCGCTGGCGCGGCAACGCAGCTGTCACACCCTCGTCAAACCCTCATTATCCCTCCGTCCCAGACGGCATCTACAACCCCGCTTTGCCTTGTGGATCCACAACGTGGAGGTTGTGTCAGGAAGTCCAGCCTTTTCGTTGTGGATCCACAGCGTCCAACCTCACAGTGTGGCCCCTCCGCACCTTCCCCGCCCCGCCCGACCTCACTGTTAGAAGGGAGTTCGAATTTCGAACCGTGGAAGAGCGGTCCTCGTTCTCGCCCGGTTAGATAATCCGGCCTAATCGGACGGGGGGTTCGATTTTCGACCGCTTCACCGGCTTTCGGCTCTGCAGACTTTCGCAGGATAGCGCCTACAGTAAATTTTCAAACGACCAAGCATTACCAAACAGATTTCGATTCGTCTGAAGAAGACAAAGAAAAAATATCAACACATGCCATGGGTTAAAATGGAAAATGAAAGAGTTATTGGTTGGCTTTTAAAAGACAGAGGAAGTTCAATAACTCTTTCAATCCATTTTAACTCATGACATGTACTGACATTTTTTGTTTGTCTTCTCGAGACAGATCCAAATCAAAGTAGAACCCTCCTCTAACTGTGCTGCACTGCCAGACTGCCATTGCGCCCCTGGGTGAGGCGCCCATGGGCAATCCATAGGCGGTCCATGGGAAATTGAAAGCGGATATCTATGGACAGTCCATGGACGGCCCATGGACGGCCCATGGAGAGTCCACACTGGCTGCATATTGCTCTGGCAAAGTCCTCCCACTATTAAGCAGTCTTTCCAAGTCAGAGTAACATGGTGGGCTCTACATGAACTTTTCGCGCTTCACTCAATTCTGAATTCAGATTTTGTTTCGGACTAACGGTTCAAAAGTTAAAAGGACTTTGTGAAAATTACTTGGAGACTTAGATGCACGAGGAAGTCATTGTCAATTGGCCGTCCATGGACCGTCTGAGGATAACCATTGGTTGTCCATTTGTAATGGATGACCCATGGGCCAACCATGGATTGTCCATGGCCAGTCCACGGATCGAACATGGTCACCCCTTCACGACCATAGGCACCAATGGATTCACCATGGGTGTCTAAGGTTGCAGTATGGACGGACCATTGGTCGCCCATGGGCGCCTCACCCAGGCGCCCGGCCGTCTGGAGCTGTGACATTGTCTCTGGCGCACTTGCAGTGACAGACGTTACAGACGAAGAAAGAATAGCTGTTGACGTCTGGGATAGCTATGTGAACCCTAACTCTAGCTCCGGCGCGTTGCGGTTCCAGCTGATTTTGAGCCAGACGGCGAAAAGGCAGAAAAGTGCATTAGAAATGGGCTCAAAATTACACGTTTTTCAACACTGGTACCGATGTGCGTTTCAAAGCGCGCTGATCAATGCGATACCCATAAGAATTGGTCAATGATTTACTGTGAAAATTGTGCTCGCAAATCTCTTGTTGCACCCAACTACCACAACCACAGGCTGGTCGTAGAAAAGATAGGTCGGCGCAACCGAGATGCATGCTTGAAGACCGGTCAACGAATCCGTCTCTAATCCGTCATCATTTTATATATGACCTTCCCCGCCCCCCTTACACCACCCCCACAGGGTTGCCTACCCAGGGGCTACGAATGTGGATGTTACAAACGGCTGTTGCCTAAGGGCCCCAAAGCGGTGAGTCAACGCCATCGTCCATTCCACGAGTGGTTCACTGGTGAAACAAAGGCATAAAAATTATGCCCTTTAAGGGCGTAAACGATTTACGCCCTTAAAGGGCATAAATCGTTAATGCCTTTGGGAAGGGCATTAAAATTTTGCTTGAAATTCCTATACCAATTACGCCCTTCCCAAGGGCATAAAACGATTTATGCCCCTGGAAGGGCGTAAAAGAGTATTTATGCCCTTAAGGGCGTAATTTTTATGCCTTTGTTTTACCAGTGTTCCTGCGATGCGAGGTTGGTTTTTGCCCGGCGAGCGTCCTTCAATGCCCGTCAGGTCCTCCTTGCTGCCGCCGGACGCTTTCAGAGGCCAGAAATACGATGAAAATATCAGGTCATCATTTGGGAAAATGCAAATCGGGCAGCCGACGCGGTAGTGACGTAGTGGCGCGGCAGGCAGGCAGCATCCCCCTAGCCTGCACCCGCCCCTACGGGCTGCTCAGCCCGAACGGGCTGGCCCGGGCTGCGCCGGGCTCTTGGGTTTGAGTCCGGGCTGGGCCGGGCCGGGCTCGGGCTGCTCGCTCCGTAGCGTCGGGCTCCTTTTCGGGCGAGCAGTGAGCCCGATTCCGGTCTCTGAGAAGAGCCCCCGGACAGCCTTTCAAAAGTAGTAGACTTCCAATTACCTAAAAATAGGGTCTTGGATCCAAAATAAAAGGTTCGTTTCTAAAAGTAGATCCCAAAAATAGATCCTATCTTAAAGAACCTAAAAATAGGTATTTAAAATAAGGGTCTAAAAATAGGTTCCAAAAATAGGTTCTTAAAATGGAATTTTTTAATTTTATCTTGATTTGGGGATCTAAAATAGATGGAAAAAGTAGCAGCTAAATCTGGGGATCTGTTTCTATTTTTGGAACTAAATTCAGGTCTTAAAATAGGGCATCTAAAAATATCCTAAAAAAAGGTGGTAGGACAAACGAAAGGTAGGACAAACGAGGCGACCCGGTTTGGATCCGCGCGGGGATCGTAATCTAAAAACAGGCATAATCACGTGGATCTGGTTTTCCGGCTCCACCTTTTGTTTCGCGGCGAAATACTTATTTCGGGAGCGCGTCGCGTCGCGCGCACATCCGGCTGGCTGTGACGCTGCCGCTGCTTCCGGGTGGACGGCGCGGCCGGGGATGCAGGGCTCGGCAGCGCTGCAAGGAGCAGCTCATCTACATACACCTATGTCATGCAAATGCAGCCCAGGTTAAAGGGTTCGGCCGCCTGCCTGCCAGCCCCGGGGACAATGCCTGCCAGCCCGCTGCGCGCGCCTCCCTCTCTCCCCCCGAAAAAAAAATTGTGTCATAAAAAGGGGGTTTGGAACAGATAATGCAAACTAGATGGTCCCGGAAATTTTATCCGCGCGGCCAGGGCCGGGCGGGACGGGGCGGGGCGGGGCGGGGCGGGGCGGGGCGGGGCGGGGCGGGGCGGGGCGGGGCCCGGGCGGGGCCGGGCGGGGCGGGGGATGCAAGCGGCGGGCAGAGGGCCCTATCCGCGGCAGCCGCGGCGTGACGCGCGCTTTGATAAATGGACGTATGCAAAAAAGGATGCCAGCAGAGAGCAGTGCGTGCCGTGCCACGCCACGCCGTGCCGCGGCTGACATTGTAAGGCGCTGGCCGCATCACACGTACGCCACGCCGCGCCGCGCCACGCCACGCCACGCCACGCCACTGCCACCACGACGAGCATTAGCCGCTATTCTGTTGCCGGGGATGTCGCATTTGCATGTGCGTTGCCAAGGCGACGCGACGCCGCGCGACGCCTCGCCGCGCCGCACTGGTTTCCGGTTTGGATTTGCGGATAAGGCCTCCAGGCGCCGCGGAGCGCCTCCAAGCGATAGGCCCGGATAGGCCCGCCAGAGAGGAATACGTCAGCTGGAGTGCCTGGCACGGCGTCCTTGCCACGCCGTTTTTATTTTTGTTTACTTTTTCTTCCGGAGCAGTTTCTCCTTTCCCCGAAAAGTTTCCACTTTCTTTTTGCGCATGTGCGTGCGGCTTTTTACCGCGCTGTCGCACAGTGGGCCAGAGGACCGATGGGGGCGGCCAAAACCCGACGCGTTTTGAGTTGCAGAGTCGCTAAATGGGACTCGAACCGAACGTGTGACCCCACCAATGGATTGCTCTACGAACTACGAATTCATTGGTGGGGTCACACGTTCGGTTCGAGTCCCATTTATAGCGACTCTGCAACTCAAAACGCGTCTAGAGTATCGGGCGCCTCCACCGGCCTCCTGGCCCACTGTGTGTGCCTGCGTTGGCCGTTTTGCATACAGGTAGTGCGGCCCGGGGGGTGATTTGGCGGCGCGGAAAAGCGCATCTTCGGCGACACCCCGCCGTCGAACTCGTCGAAGGCCGCGAAGGCCGCGACCCTCCCAACCCTTTCGACGAGCCCTTCGGCGCGATTGACGGACCGACAGGTAGAGAAGTCAAGGGGTGTCCCTTCCCCCTCCCCCTCCCCCCCGCCCATTCGCATTAATCATATGCAAAGAATGGAAGCTATAATTTGTCTTGAAAGGAAACAGTCGCAAGGCCGAGAAATAACCCCTTCCAGACAGTGTGCCGCGTCGCTCTGCTGTGCTGCTGTGCTCCGCGGTGGGAAAACCGTTTGGCTGCTTGCTGGACCGCCGCGGCGCGCCGCCGTGCATGTCGTTACACGGGAAGGCGTCGTCGGCAGGCAAATCAAATCCTTCAAGGAATCCTTTTATAAATTTGACCGAATTTGACCGCGCGGGAAGCGAAAGGGTCACCTCAGTGCGCCCGATTCCTGGTGATTCGTGTGTATGCGTGAGGGAGAGAGAGTGTGTGTATGTGCGAGAGTGAGTGAGAGCGAGTTTGTCGGAATGTCGGCTGCCCAACGCCACCGCGCCCCAAACACACAGGCCGCGCACATTGGACCGCTGTGGTGCTGAACTTTCTCGGTTCGTTAGATTGAAAAGCAAACGAATGCGCCTTTGGCTGAGCGGGCCATGCGTGTGTATACACACACACACACACAAAGAGAGAGAGAGAGAGAGAGAGGGAGAGAGAGAGAGAGAGAGAGAGAGAGAGAGAGAGAGTCGCAAAAGCAGCGTACGACGCAGGGTCCGTGGGCGGTGGGTGCAGCAAAAATTGCAGCAAGCACTGCTCCCTCGCGCAAAGAAGTGAGGCGTATTTCGGGTGCGATACGCGCACAAGTCGAGTGTGGCGGTGTGGCGGTGTGAGTGGGTTCCTTTCCCCTTTCCCCACACGTGGCTGCTACCCTCTCGGAGCTTAGAGCTACTTTGCCGCGCCGTGCACGCCGTGACAGCCCGCGGGCTCCTCCCCCGCCTGCCTCCCGGTGGCGCCCCGGGCCTGCCTGGGGTGTGCCGTGCGCGCCGCCTGACATGTCAAACCGAAATCACTCTTGCGAACGCGCGGGGCTGGCGGGGCTGGCAGCGCGGCGTCACGGTCCAATGACGTGCCGGGCCGTGCCGAGCCGCCCCGCGATGGAGACACTATTCTTATTCCGTTCACACATACTCACATATGAAATGCCCCTCGCACGCCGCGTCGGGCCGTCGTCAAGCCGCGGCGCCCCGCCCGGCCCCGCCCACACGCCTGCACCGTGCAGCTCGGAGGGCGGGGCGGGCCGGGGCGGGCCGGGGCGGGCCGGAGGGGCACCGGGAAGGCGCAGCGCGCACTGCTGTGTGATTCGATTGCGAGGGACGGCAGAAAAGGGTGGATCGCCGCCGGTTTTTGGTGCATGACGGCCTCAGTGCGGAGCAGCGGAGCACGGGGAAACGGAAAGGAAAAGACGGAGGAGGAAGAAGAATTTCTGAAAAAAATTTTGTGAAAAAGGAGAGGAGAATCTCGGCCAGTCGCCAAGTGTGTGTGGAAGGAAGCGAGGAAACTTGTACGAAAAGAAGACGGGGGAGAGGAGGCCCCGGCCCGGGCGCCGAGGCCGCCAGCCCGCCAGGCTACGCGCTACGCCAGGCCAGGGCGCCACCCTGGAACGGAAACCACGTTACGTTTGCATCCACATCGCTCATTCTTCACCCCGCCTGCCCCTCGGCCTGCCCCGCCACCAACGCGACACCCTCGCTCCTCTCTCCTCTTGCTTTTCCCTTTTCCCTCCTTTTTTTGGCGGGGTACTTTGTACCGCGGGCCGGTGCGGTACTCCAAAGAAGAAGAAGAAGAAGAAGAAGAAGAAGAAGAAGAAGAAGAAGAAGAAGGGGAGAGAGGAAGAGCGGCACCAGGAGAAGGTGTCGAGGAGGCGCAGGTCCGCGCAGCTCGCAGCGGATATGATGTCTTTTTTCAATTCCACCTTGACTGCCAAATGGATGTTCGGGCGTGAACGGCACAAGCATCCGGTCCGAAATAAATTTCGAGAGATAAATGGCGCCGGCCGCTGTGCCTCTCTCTCGCACACACACTTTCCTTTCCCAGAATAAATCTTTCGCGCTCGACACTAGCATAGGGCGCCGGCCAATAATATCGGTTTTGTGGTGCCGTGACGTCACCGGCCGTAAGGTGTTTGTGTGTGGTGGGTACCGCCAAGCGGTGGCCTCGGGCCTCGCCTAAGGCTGAGGCCGCATGTGGAGTTGTTGTTTGTGCTCTTGTGTGTGGTCTATTGAGGCATTGCTCGCAGACCTAACTCCGTCGTATGGGTGTTAGTGTGATCTCGGTCGATCGGCGTGCGTGGTTCGGTCGCTGGCAGGAATCGGTGGGTAAATCACAAGTAGAGATGGGCTCAGAGGTATGTATTGCTTCTCAAAAGGCTGGTACACAACTGGCCTCGACCGTCAAGCGGGCGGGCCTTAAATACCCCTGCCGGGAGGCCAAAGGGGGGGGGTTCGGTTAGAGAGAGAGGGGCGATGTGCGAGAGAGAGTGATGCACTATTGCGAAAAGAAAGTAAGACCGGGTAGGTGCGACTGGTTCGGGTGAAGGTCAGTGCCAGGGAGAGAGAGAGGGTCAGTTTTGGGAACGATGGAAAGAGACAGACAATAGAATGTTCCAGAAGATTCGAGAAGGTTCTACACTACAAATCCTCCCAACCTTGATTTTTTTTATGTCCCCATAAAAAGTCTATAAGAAGTAAAAATAATATTTGGACTGTCGTGAAAATGAAAAAAACAAACAAAAACAAAAAAAAAAACCTAAGACTATAACGTCTAATTAAAAATTAAAATTACAATTAGAAATGTGAAACTTATAAAATGGTTGAAAAACTGATTTGGCAAATTAAAATAATGTCTGGAAACTGAAATAAGGTTAGTTTGATGAAGCGGTGGGGGAGGACCGGGATGATCCGGGGGCAATGTTGGTCTCGTCGGGCTCCGAGGCTGCGACGGGCGGTGTCTTGGTGTCGTGAGCGTCGTCCTCACTCTGAGTGTGATGCTGGCCGCCGGGTCTTGTAGTCCAAAGGGAGGCGACTAATGGTGTGCTCGAGCTGAAGGTTGTATTGTTTTTGTGAGTGAGCTAATTTATTTAATACGTGCAACGCCTTCCCATGACCCCCTCCGATTTTGACCAAATTTTTTTTCTAAGATGCCCTTATGGTAAGAAAAAACATCCTAAAATATTAGGTCGCTAAAAAATTTATTGGCCGAGAAAACCAATGTTTTCTAAATTTGCCACTTTTTTTACTTAATTTGGGAGTTTCTTTACTACTCTGAGGTTTTTGGTGCTAAGTGGCTGAAAATTGATATCCTTATGTAAAATTGCCCAAGGAACAAGAATATGGTCACAGGTTTGACCTACGTCCGATATCTTGAGAAATACGTACCCAAAACGACCAAATTTTACTGAAAATACCCAAATTTTGGGGAAACGTTCAAAAATATTTTTTATCCACAATCCGTTGACGCCATCTTGTAGAAAAAGAGCTAATAAAGCCAATGAGCACACGCCCATGTTTGTAGCTCAAACCATTTAGAAGCTGTAAGGCGTCAAAGTTGGAGGTTTTTTTAGGGGGCCTGAAAACCGGCCCTTTTGACCTCTGCGCTCAATGTCCGGCACCCGAGCCGTACCAGCCATGATCCTTGCTTTCGAGGTGAGGTCTGCGTGCGCAATGGGAGTCAAGAAGAGGGTGAAGCGGCACAGCTTTTCTGAACAGGGTCCTCTTTAGAGCGCCTGAACAGCCGAGGGTTGGTAAGCTCACCAAACGGCGCTTGGAAAGCACTCGCCGCACCGTGGGCTCGCTCAAGGCCACGAACAATGCCATTCGGTGCAAGTCTAAAACTGTCGCCCTCGACAAGCTTCGGATTCTGTTGGCTGCCCCTTCCTTCTCTCTCTTTCCCACATGGTCCAAAGCCGTGGCCCACGACCCCTCAACCTGCCCCCAATACCGGATATATTGTGTGTTGATTCAGATGAATTTCAAGCTTTTTGTCGGAAGCTGTCGCCCTTTGGGAAGCTTAGGAAGTTCTTCGGAATCTGTCGGCGTTTCCCCCGGCGGTTTTCTCACTTTCCCAACCCTGATGGGTCGAGGGCGAGGGGTTTGAAAAGTTGGGAAAGGCTGGAAAACAGCAAGGGGCAGCCGACGACTTGCGATTCTCTTCCGAACCTTCCTGAGGGCGACAGCTTGAGACCATAACCGAACAAAAGCTTGAAAATCGTATGAAACAACACACAATTCATTTAGTGTTTGGGAGGTTGAGGGGTCGAGGGCGGTAGTTGGGCAATGTGGGAAAGGAAGAAGAAGAAGAGAGAGGAGGGGGGTGGAGATTGCGGCCGACACAGAATCCAAAGCTGTTCGAAGGCGTTAGCTCGCTGTCTGAAGGTTCAAACAGGTTCCCGTTTTCGTTTTCCCTGAATTTGGCCTTCTTAAAAGGGTGAAACTTTCTATTTTCTCTGACCTTTTTCTCAAGTTTTATTCGCAAGGTCCAATAAATAGGTATAAATAGGTACGATATTAATGATTTCCGGAGCGAAACGCATGAGCTAAGCAAGCACCCCTACTACGCATTACTTACACTTCATGCCAGCTTTTAAAATTTTCCCTATCCTGGTTGCGATTTTCCCTAACCTAATTACGGTTTTCCCTGAGTTTTAATGCCCCTTTAAATTTCCCTTACTTCATTATGACTCCCCTTAATTCTCTGACCAGTGTGAACGTGTGAACCTTGCGTTGCCCTCGAGCTGTCGACCGCACTCTCAGACTGTTATTGACTTGTCTCTACACGGTGAAAACGGAACCTGGTTTTCCCAGCAACTCCCTGGAAATCGCCTATATCTCTAGCATAGGCTTCCTGGGAAAACCAGGTTCCGTTTTAACCGTGTAGTTAAAGAGCATTTTACACTGAGAATGAAAGAGTCATGATCATGACACCCAAATTTGGGTCATAATACTATGGAGCTAAATCGCCCTCAACCCCTCAGGGTTGGGAAAGTGAGAAAACCGCCGGGGGAAACGCCGACAGATTCCGAAGAACTTCCTAAGCTTCCCAAAGGGCGACAGCTTCCGACAAAAAGCTTGAAATTCATCTGAATCAACACACAATATATCCGGTATTGGGGGCAGGTTGAGGGGTCGTGGGCCACGGCTTTGGACCATGTGGGAAAGAGAGAGAAGGAAAGGGCAGCCAACAGAATCCGAAGCTTGTCGAGGGCGACAGTTTTAGACTTGCACCGAATGGCATTGTTCGTGGCCTTGAGCGAGCCCACGGTGCGGCGAGTGCTTTCCAAGCGCCGTTTGGTGAGCTTACCAACCCTCGGCTGTTCAGGCGCTCTAAAGAGGACCCTGTTCAGAAAAGCTGTGCCGCTTCACCCTCTTCTTGACTCCCATTGCGCACGCAGACCTCACCTCGAAAGCAAGGATCATGGCTGGTACGGCTCGGGTGCCGGACATTGAGCGCAGAGGTCAAAAGGGCCGGTTTTCAGGCCCCCTAAAAAAACCTCCAACTTTGACGCCTTACAGCTTCTAAATGGTTTGAGCTACAAACATGGGCGTGTGCTCATTGGCTTTATTAGCTCTTTTTCTACAAGATGGCGTCAACGGATTGTGGATAAAAAATGTTTTTGACCGTTTCCCCAAAATTTGGGTATTTTCAGTAAAATTTGGTCGTTTTGGGTACGTATTACTCAAGATATCGGACGTAGGTCAAACCTGTGACCATATTCTTGTTCCTTGGGCAATTTTACATAAGGATATCAATTTTCAGCCACTTAGCACCAAAAACCTCAGAGTAGTAAAGAAACTCCCAAATTAAGTAAAAAAAGTGGCAAATTTAGAAAACATTGGTTTTCTCGGCCAATAAATTTTTTAGCGACCTAATATTTTAGGATGTTTTTTCTTACCATAAGGGCATCTTAGAAAAAAAATTTGGTCAAAATCGGAGGGGGTCATGGGAAGGCGTTGCACGTATTAAATAAATTAGCTCAGTGTAAGAATTTATGGATTTTTGTATGGTTTGTAACTCGTCTAGTATGTCTGTAAATTTGACTTGGCATTCCCTGGACAGAAACACATCAAATTCACTGATGCGCGGGTGAGTGGTCCACTAGGCTTCCGTTTCGTCTCTGGGACCGGAAATGGCGTAGCTGCACTCGTACTAAGTGTCAATGTATGAACTTGTGCTGTCGTACAGCTTCAAACTTGTAAATTCCGTGTTTCTGTTCGTGATTATTGTTGTAGAGCGTGCTCCCCTTCTCTGTGTTTTGCCCGCAGTCGAGCTCTGACTGGGCATGGCGCAGAGTCACCTCTCACAACTTGTCCAACCGGGGCTTTCTTCGGGCTATGGCGGAGGGCAATGCGATTCGATCCAAGTGTGTGTGTGTGTGCCATTCTCTTCAGACAGATGTCTACACCACGTGTAGCTGAAAGTCTGTCCCTGGAAGAGTTGGTTTCGCTGAGCACCCTGAAGACTCCCGGCCAGGGTTCGGAAAGTTACTAGTAGTAACTAGTTACAATACCGGTACTAGTTACTTTTTTGAGTAACGATACTAATAACTAGTTACTTTTCTCAGGCCAGGTAACTGTATCAGTACTAGTTACAAATTTGTCGGTAACGTACTAGTTGTTCGTTACAGTTACATTTCGCTCGCCGGGGCCGCCTTTTTCCATTTTTTTCTCGCGCCACGTGACGCAAAACTCGGCGCTTACGAGATATTTTTCTCGGATTGGCTTTGTTTTGTCCTCACGTGTGTTGCCAGGGAGAGAGGGCGCGACAATTCGTTCCGGATGCCGTAGTCCTTGCCGGCCAACCTTCCTGGTTTATTGGTCCCGAGAATGGCATAAAGGACAAAGCAAGATGCGTGGCATCCTCTCTCTCTCTCCCACTGCCTGGCCTGAATAGACAAAGGCAGGAGACGCGCGGGCGGGCGGCGGGTCACATGTTTGGGAAACGGCGCGGCAGGTCAATTATGAAGAGATGGCGTGAAAGTACGGTCGCAATGGGCGAGGCAGTGCACTTGACCTTGGTCGCAGAAGCAATGAAGAGACGGCGTTTATTGAACCCAATTAGCTTGGAAAAGTGACCGGGGGAGGGGCGGCTGTTTTACGGATTGAACTACTCTACTCTGCCAAAAAGTAATAGTAAAAGTAACTAGTTACAAATTTTTCGGGAACGGTAACGATACTAGTTACTTTTCTGGACAAAAGTAACGGTAACAGTAACTAGTAAAAATTTTGGGCCAAGTACTTGTAACGGTACTAGTTACAAAAAATTGAGTAACTTTCCGAACCCTGCTCCCGGCCGGTGAGTCCTTGGTCAGTGATGTTCAGGAAAGTGTTTTTCAAGAATCCGCACTTTTGCCACGCCAAAGTCGTTCGGAAAGTGTCCCTTGGGCTGGTGTGGTTGATCCCTCTGGCAGAACGTTCTCCTCACGATTGAAGTCGTGTTGACCGTGTCAATCAGGAATTCATGCCAGACTGATCCCAGGCGACGTCGCACTGTGGCCGACCTGGTCGCCGGTGTGTTCTCTATGTTCCATGTTTCTGTGTTACTTCTGCCGTTCTCTTCCTTGTTGCATTGAATGAAAGTATGATTTTAAGATTTGTAAGTGTTTGCGTAAGTTTCTTCACGCTTGGCGATGTCGATTGCTTCAGTTAGTGTTTTGGGTGAGTGAGTGGCGACGAATCGCTTGATGTTGTCTTTCAGTCCTTTGCAGAACTGGTCAAGGAGCTGCTCCTGCAATATCTTCTTCCGGATGGCCATTTCTGTTGCGTCTGTAACGTGTTTTAGTGTTTTGTTTCCTGTGACTTGAAGTCGTGCAGCGAAGCTGCGTACGTCTTCAGAGTGTAGCTGCGTGCAGTCTGTTAGTTGTCTGTAGATGGCGTCTCGTGATTCGAGTACTGAAAAGCGGTTGGTGAGCGCTTCTTTCAGGACGGTCCAGTCGTCTGTATTGATCAGTGTTGGATCGGTCTCCAAAAAGTCTCGGGCTGGGGGATGCAAGCGTAGGCGCGCAATGGCACATTGTTGAGGCACAGTCCATCCGTCGAGCGCTGCGACTCCCTCTATGGATGAGATGAAAATGTGTATGTTCTCGTTGGCCGTTCCTGAGAAGGGCTGAATGAGAGAAAGTGTCCCGGTGATGCGGGGAATGTATTGTGTTTCACCGTTCGTGTTACTTGTTGGCATGATGAAAAGTGTTGCTGCGTCGTCCGTGGGGCAGAGTCCGTATGCGGACTTAGAATTTTTGTGTAAAAGTGTTTGTTGTTAAAGTCCGTGTGTGGACTTAAATTTTCTGGAGAAAAAAAAATGAGCCGTGGTCTTCTGTTCCTGCCGTTGACGTCTCCGCACGCTGCCACCAATTGTGGAGTTGTTGTTTGTGCTCTTGTGTGTGGTCTATTGAGGCATTGCTCGCAGACCTAACTCCGTCGTATGGGTGTTAGTGTGATCTCGGTCGATCGGCGTGCGTGGTTCGGTCGCTGGCAGGAATCGGTGGGTAAATCACAAGTAGAGATGGGCTCAGAGGTATGTATTGCTTCTCAAAAGGCTGGTACACAACTGGCCTCGACCGTCAAGCGGGCGGGCCTTAAATACCCCTGCCGGGAGGCCAAAGGGGGGGGGTTCGGTTAGAGAGAGAGGGGCGATGTGCGAGAGAGAGTGATGCACTATTGCGAAAAGAAAGTAAGACCGGGTAGGTGCGACTGGTTCGGGTGAAGGTCAGTGCCAGGGAGAGAGAGAGGGTCAGTTTTGGGAACGATGGAAAGAGACAGACAATAGAATGTTCCAGAAGATTCGAGAAGGTTCTACACTACACGCACATGGGCCAGAAGGCCGGTGGAGGCGGCCAAAATTCTTGACGCGTTCTGAGCTCCTGAGTCCCATTTAGCGACTGTGGAGCTCCAAACGCGTCTAGAGTTTCGGCCGCCTCCACCGGCCTTCTGGCCCACTGTGGGCCGTGGAGGGGCTGCCTGCCGGCGCTGCCTGCCTCTGCCTGCCTCTGCCTGTCACAGAGCGGCGGGGCGGCGGAGCGGCCACTGCCACCGTAATGGACGCTGCTCACGGGGCTCGCCCCCGCGGTGTGCTTGACACAGATGAATTATTTCTCCGCTTTGAGAAACGGTTTCCAGAAGGCGGTGCGGCTCCCTGCCCGCCAACTACGTTCCGAACTAGGCGGCGGTGGAGGTGGCACGCCGTGGCACGCCGTGGCGGCGCGGGAAAAATAAATAACCAGGAACGGGGACGGTAGCAACAGCAGCGAGGAGTGCCCGCCACTCACTGCCGGCTCCCGCGCGTGAGATGAAAAATTCCGCGGGCGAATTGAGCGGTATAGGATAGGTTATCGAAGCAGCCAGAGAGGCGGGCGGGCGAGGCCGGGCGAGGCCGGGCCGTCCCCTATCTCCCAGCAGCTACCCTCGCGGCTTGGGCTTCTCTCCAAATGGAAATGCGCGAGTCGCAGGGCGAAGGCCGCGGAGGCGAGGGCTGCTGAGGCGGGATCAACATGCAGATATACCTCTTCACCTCTCTGCTTCCCTCCTACAGTGTACCCCTATGACACCCCCGGCATTCCCTCTATTCACCTGCGTCCCGCCACGGTCCGCGTCTTTCTCATTCTACATTTTCTCGGCGCGTCGCCTCAGCCCTGCTGTGCCGCTGGCTCCGCGCGCCTCACTTCAATTTTCTTTTCAGTTCCTCGTGACGAAATACAGTCGTGGCGGTCGAGGCGCCTTATCATTTCCGCTCGCTTATCTAATTATTTTCCGCGGCCCGCTCCGCCTCCGCCCCCACCGCCGTCTGCACGGCCCCCGGCCGCCCCCGCCCGCCTCCCCAACCCCCGTCCGATAGTGAAGTGCGGTGCACGGCTTGTTTGTCCCCGCTAAGGGTCTACTCTAGCTTCGATCTGCATCCCCACCAGAAAATAACATCTCTCAATTTGGGAGCCGGCCGGGCAAAGCCAGGCAAAGCGCCACTCACTCGGCCGGCCGAGGCGGGCCGAGGCCCTCAGCGGGCATTACACCGTTTTATTTGGCTGTGCTTTTCTCCTCCGTTCCGTGCGCTGGCTTTTCCTCTTCCTCTCTCGGCTTTTCTTACTTCCGGATATTTATTTTTCCCGCTCGATCTGCTGCGGCGCGTTAAGAAGAGAGACACAAACCCGCTCAACAAGTGTCGCATTACGCTGCCGCGAAATTAGAGCGAAATCAAACATGGCGCAACTGTAACCGAAGTCAACCGCGCGCGCCAACAGACATAATTGTGGCGGTAATTTGAATGGCGCGGCCGCCAGGCGGGACGGCCGAGCTGGCGGCAGCAGCGCAGACGCAAGACAAGGACAGGGCCCTGCAGGGGTGGGGGTGGCGACGCTCGCTGCTCAATTAAAGGATACGGCACGAGGCTGAGTGTTGGGGCAGGCCAGGGCCCTGCCAGGGCCGAGCTGGGCTGCTTGGCAGTCAGACAAATTTACCTTTCCGGGTCACGCCGCCCGAACCACGCGAGGCACGCTTCGTCGCGAGACCTCAGTTCTCTCGCAAGAATGGTCTTGTTTGATGCTCAAGCATCGGTATCTACTATGTGTTCGTTTCCTAATTTTTAGTCATTTATTTTTAAATTTGCGTTTTGGTGGCATTTGTTGACGTTCTACCATTTCTCATTTCATACTTCGACAGTAGTGCGCGCGTGACTGTACGCGGGGTAGCTTTGTTTGTTCCTCGTTCATGCATAGCGAGCTCACGCACACACGCGAGCACACACACACACGCACATTGTCGATACTCCGCGCTGGAGAGACTCCGAATCGCAGTTCAGGTAGAAAACCCTCATCTATCCGAAGTACAGATAGAGCAGCCGGTGTCCCGAGCCGAAGGGGTGGCTAGGGAGCCGAGCCGCCGAGCCGCGGCCGCGGCGGAGGCACCCCGACGGCAGCGATGGCAGCGCGATCGTCCCGCCCTCTAGCGAAGGGTGGCTCAACTCCGCGCGCGCCGACTCGGCGGCTCGGTCGAGAGCCGACTTCCCCGCCGCGCAACGCGCCAAGCCAGTGTAGGGGTGCCACCCGGCACTGGCAGCGCAGTCCTAGACCCGCAACGCCGGGGAACCCCAGTGTGGCGGCCCGTTACAATGAGGTACGCATACTACTGACCGTCACAGTGCGTCGGCGCGCCGAACGGCAACCGCGGCGACGTGTGTCGCGGACAGGGGCGTTGTTCACCTCCTCTGCAGCCCGCTGCAGTGAAGGCGGTGGGCCCGGCCAAGGCCACCAAGGCCCGGCACGGCACTGCTAATGAGCGAGCGACCCCATCCGGCGGGCCGAGCCAAGCGCCTCGCAACAGGTACTCTGCCCACTGCCGCGGCATGCCGGCGCAGCGTGAGCACAGCGGCCCCGACCCCGGCAACCACCCCGGATGATGGAACAAACAGAGCAACTTTTTAATTTCAGCAGCGGCGCGCGACCGGGCAGCCCAGGACAGTCGGCGAGAAGTCAATAATGTAAAATATTGGTGGTGTTTCGGCGGCACGACGCCCATCACGCCGTTTCCGCCGCCCGGCCCAGCCCGCCGCCGGGTCCCCTCCGTTTGTCTCAAACGATCAAATCTTTCATATAAAATGCCCCCGCCCCGCCTCGCCGCGCCCCGCCTCGCCGCGCCGCTCGCCTTGCCCCTTTTATTGCCAGGAAATAAAGATTTGCGAGGAGAAAACTCATTGCCGGCTGCGAGACTCCACGAGGCGTCCGCGAGGCGACAAAAGAGCGGGACAATGGCCGAGACCAGCAACTTGTTGGCCTCGTCTTGGATCTCGGCCGGAACGCTCCCTCCGCGAGGCCCGATTAATTTCATCCCAGCCTCTTCTCTCCGATGCCCCGCTTGTTTTCGACGGTTCCGACGGGACGCGGGAGCGAGTCGCCGGTCTCAGACCACAAAGGACCTGTGAGCGAACGCCCGGGTCTGGCCTGAAATGGTAATGGTAATGGGGGTAGGCAACCCTTCCGACACTGCTGCGAGCGGGTTGCCTACCTCGCAGGCGGCTGGGGTGCAGACGCTGAGACAGGGTAATCCGACGTCGAACGCCCAAACGAGCTCAGGGTAAGGAAGAAAAAAAGTCTTATCCGGCGCGCGGCACAGCAGTTGTACCACTCCTCTGGCTGAATCCACTTCTCTGTCGATCTCCCCCACGCCGGCGGGAGCGACCGCGGATCAGAAAGCGCTCTGGAATAAAAACATGGAAATTCGACGAAGAATATGTATTGGGTGGGCGGCCTGGGCATAACGACGCGCTGCACTACGATAACATCGAGTCCCGCCTCGGGGAGTAGAAATGCAGCTAGTCGGAGGTAGATTTGCGCGCAGAGTGGGGGATTCGGTGCACAATATTCGGTCCTGATTTTCAGGTCTTGGTCACTATGTAAAAATAACTTCGGATTATTTTCGATGCGGTGGTGTGTGTCAATTCACATATAGCGTTCATTTATTTCTTTAAAAAAAACTTTGAAGAAGAGGCGCATGGCGGTATCGAGCCTTGAGAGCTCGCTGAAAGAGCCTAATTATATGTCGAGTGGATTGGCCTGCAGTGGTGAGGGCGCCTGGGGGTGGCGGGGCCGTGTCTTGTTATTAGCCTCGATCACCCCACGTGTCTCAGCAGCACCCCAGACGGCGCCCATCGGACACGTCCACAATCCCAATTATCATTCGCAAAAAAAAGACATAAAACATCCTACAGTATTGCTGCTGCTTGTTGAATAAATTTAAACATCGTACAACTCAATTTTATAACATTTTAAAATATTTCCTAAATGTTATCAACAAAAAGACATTATAGATGTGTTTTTTTTTCAGAAAAGCTCCTTGCAATCCAATCACAAGTTCATTCTTCCACACGCACACGCTCCCACAAACACGCACACACACACGCACACGCACTCACACGCAATGACTCACGGTCTGTCCGTGTGCGCCATTTTGCGCGCGGAGGTCGCCCCGCCGGCTCAAAACGACCATTTACCATTTTTCTTGCCGGCTCGCCGTCCTCCCCCACCCCCCACCCTAGCTGCCACTCGTAGACTCCTCCCCCGAAATCCCCTCCCCTCCCCTCCACCCCGCGCGCCGCAAAAAGTGCAATAAAAACAGCTCCACCCCTCGCGCGTCTCCCCACCAATATTTTTTTCGCCTCCCCTTGCCGTTTTTTCTCCCTTTCTGTCTCTGTCTCTCTCCGACTGCCCATTCGCATTCCTCCCTCCTCCTCCACCATCCTTCCAATGGCATTATAGTCCCCTCTGATCAAATAAGACGCAAAGAGAGAGAGAGGAAGAAGGAGAGACAGAGAGAAGGGTTGGCCACGCTGCAAAATAACGGTGCGTGTGGGTGTGAGACGTGTACGTGTGTGTAGGGTGCCGATTGGTGGAGGACTTCCGTGCGCCTCGTTCGTCTGCTGCCACTCGCAAAGAAAAATGTCTCCCTTTTGATTCAGTGCTTTAATGCATAGTTTTCCCCGGGGGCCGTAAGATAATCGGCCGCAAAACGGTAATGCCCCCCCTCCTTTTCCTTTCCAGCCGCGACCCCAGCCGCGGCGGCGAAATGTGTTTTTCATATCGAATTTGGAAATTGGATATTGGAGTGGAAATAAGTCGCCGCGCCGAGTCGGCCGCGCCACGCCTTCATGAAACATTCATGTCTTGAGCTCCCTTCTTCACTGAGGCCGAGGCCAGGCGAGGCCCCTCTACGAGGCCCCGGCCCGCCAGCCAGCCGCCCCCTCGGGGCCCACCCCCGTGTGTCAGCCAACCACACACAACCGTGGGCGGGATTGGCTGAGCGCCCCGCCGATCGACTCGTCACACTACCAAACTCACTGAAAAAAAACAAAAAAACATTAATATTAATAACCGAAAACTAATGACACACGATTGGACGTAAGTGACGGACCAAGTCACCACCGCACCAGCGAGACATCAAGCCTTTCGTGAGGTATGTGGCCGACCAGACCAGCAGACGGGCTAGGCCGGCCTGGAGGTCTAGAGGCATTCCAGGGCTTTCCTTCCAGGCGCCTTCCAGACTCCAGCGGCTCCAGTTCTGCCCTTATCTGCTGGTCGTCATTTCCCCTGGGCGCCATTTCGCCGGCCGTATCAGAAATCGAATCAGCTTAGCGGGGTCGGCGCGGGACTGCAGCCTCAAACACCGGCACAGAAGGAGAAAGAAATGAAAGAACCGGAGGAAAACAGAAAAAAGAGAGGCACCGTAATGGGATGTGGGTGAGTTTGCCGTCCTTGCGATTCGTGGAGCAGCCAATGAAGCATCGCGTGTTAATACCATTTGCTGCGTCAGGACAATTTCAGGTATTGTCACATGACAATAAGCGACTAGTGCATAATAAAACGTAAGAACTCGATTCTTTTGGCAATGTCTTAATTTGGTTTATTTATGACACCTTTTTTAAATCAGGTGCTGCTGGTAAGGCCAGGTCACAATCAAACTACTGCCCATCATATAGAATGGTAATTTTTTGAAATGGATTGAGGAAACATCCCCGTCCGCCATTTCTCTCACCCACGCGGCACGCATCTCCTCCATTGGCTGATGCGTGCGATGCATTGATCGGCCGATCGAATGGATGATCGATCGAGAGGATGTCGAGCCAATGGAATAGAACGCAAAGCGGGGGGATGTAGACTAAAAAACGAGGGTGGCGTTTAAAAAAGGGAGGGTTGGTCGCAGAGGAACTTTAGCACGTGCAGAAAAAAATATCCACACTCCAAAACCAACAACAGAATTTGAAAAAAAAAGAGAACTACTCGAGTACTTTGCTGACCTAAAATGTCGGGTTTGTCGTCTTCCTAGAACCATTTTAAAAAGATAATTTTTTACCAACAAGAATGGCAGATACGCAAAAAAAGGGCAGATATACTCGGAAACGAAAAAAAATAGTCGTGCGTGTGGAGTTGCATGGCTCTTCTAGCATGGCGGCGCCGACAGTGCACCAACCCCCCACGCTCATTCTTTCGTCACAAACGCGAGCCTCAAAAGCAGGAGTCGGTACAAAGCGCGGGGGAGGGTGAACGGGCGAACACCAAAGGAGAGCGACGGATCGAAGAGCGAGCAGAAAAAAAGCGGGCCGTGTGTTTTCCGGAGCTGATCGTTAGCTCAATTTAATAACGCAGTTTGATTTTGATGGAGGGAATAAGCCTCCCTCGTGCGCCGCCCGCATGCGGCAGTCCGTGGGTGGAGGAGGCAGGGCGAGGCAGGGCAGAGCGAGGCAGGGCGCAAAGACAAAGTCACCCTTGGAAGACGGTATTTGAAGCAGCGGCTGTGCTGATCGGAGCTTGGGCCGGGGGGTGCAGATGGTAGTCACCTGCCCAAAAGCCAGATTTTTGCACTAAAATTGAATTCAGGAGACAAATTTTAAAAGAAAATTTTAAAAACCAATCAAAAATAATGGTAAATTTTGAAGTTTCTACATGCTTTTGAGAATGTTTTGATTGCTTATCATCCACGGGTTTAAACACAGGTTTAAAATCCGCCTGCAAAATTCAATAATTATTGCGGAGTCGCAAGTCATAAATGTGAAAAGTAATTAGCCAATAGTCGAGAGAGCGACTCGGCCGCGCAACCAGTCGGATGAATGGATGCGGTCGTGGCGGGGAATAGCTGATGGGGAATAATCACATTTCACAACCTCGCACCGGCACAATGAATCGATTTGCATTGACTGAATTGATTCGTTATCGATTAGCACTTTGTCGCCACTCGCGCCATTGTCGGAGCGTTACCGGCAAGTGGCCAATGAACCTCCACAGGTGGCTGATTAAAGAGCCGCACCTGGAAATCTCTCGGCAGGTGGATTAAAAGACTCGCTGGAGATGAAATACGTTTTCGTAAAGTAGAACGGATGAAAAAAGTGATTTACTGAAACCAATAAAATCGCTTAACCAACAAAAAGATGCTCCTGGCATCGATCAAAATCTTCCCTGTTGACTAAGGCCCCCTCTCAAGGCAACTTACTCACAAACAACAACACAGTGAAGGCGAAACCCGATTTGCCTTTTCCTGAACTATCCGGGCAGCGTTCGGGTTTCAAGCGAAATCGACTGACTGAAGCTGTTTACCGGCTGAATATGAATCAGAGGAAAAAAGGCTCGCTCACCATCTGCTACTCTGCCTCGCCGTCGAGCAAACGACGCAGGTTCAGTTGCTCCAGGTGAAGCCTGCCAGACTTACTCCTCCCACTGGCCGCCCTGACCAGCATGACCCCAGGGTCAGGCGGGTGGCTGGGCCGCTGCAGTCAGCCGATCTCGCCCGAAATCCAAATGCAAGCTGGAGCCGAGTCTCAGAGAGGTATCCCAACACAACACGCTGCTTCACTCCGGTTCGAGGCGCTGCTCCAGGTGCCGGAGCTGGATGCTGGTGCGACCGGGCCGGCTTCTCGTCGCCGTGTGACAGTTGTTGTCCAAGGAGACGCCCTGCGTGCCCGCCGTGGGCTCGCTCTGGCTCGCCTGGCTCGCTCTGGCTCATCTGCATACGGGCAGGCGGTCCACGCCGGGTGAAGGGGAAGGGGTGGCAACCCTTTGGCCGGGCAGCCGTGAAACAAAGGCCGCGCTGGCCTCGTTCATTACGGCACTTTTTTCACTTTCCTGCCCCGATTGGAGAACGCCAAGAGCATGCCGCACCCGGCCCCGGGCCACGGGCAGGCTCTGTGGTGTACTGCGACGCCTCCTGGCAATAAGGCTCTATCTTTTCCGTACGTCTCTAAAAGGCTCTATCTTTTTCGTACGTCTCTAAAAGGCTCTATCTTTTTCGCACGTCTCTAAAAGGCTCTATCTTTTTCGTACGCCCCAAAGGTTCTATCTTTTCAGGCAGTCTTTTGAGATATTGAGAGTTAAAGATTTGATTAGTTATCAACATGATGGTTTATTTCGGTTCATGACGGTATGTGCTTTCACTCTCAACCATCAAAAGGTAGTAATATCCCAAAACAGAGTTATAATAACTAATCAAATCCTGAATAAGATAGAACCTTTTAGGCGTACGAAAAAGATAGAGCCTTTTAGAGACGTGCGGAAAAGATAGAGCCTTTTAGAGACGTACGAAAAAGATAGAGCCTTTTAGAGACGTACGGAAAAGATAGAGCCTTATTGCCGGGAGGCGTCGACTGGCTGCAGAGCGGGCAGGGATCTATAAAGGCCAGCGCAAGACTGGCAGTTCATGCCCGGGTTGTCCAGTAGTTCAACCAGAAGAGCTCGTGCTCTCACAAAGGTCAATTTTCAGAAAATGTTCTTTGTAAGAGCGCCTCTGATGAATACACGAGATTTGTTTTATGGTCGAAACTGTGTACGTTTTAGACCTTCTTTCTCTTTTTAACCCTTCCCACTATCAACGCCCCTGTGCCCCATACACACACTCTCAAACTTTGTCACACACACACACACACACACACACACACACACACACACAAGCCCTTCTTTCAAGCCTATCCCCTCTAAAACAGTGCCACTGTGGAAAAGGTTAAAAAAATGTCGTGGAAATGATATGAAACAAAAACTTACCCATTTGGCTCCCCTTTATTATGTTAAAACGTAACGAGGCTGAGAAGGAGGAGAAGGAATCCCACGAATAAATACGGGTTAAGGACGTAAGGGTGGCGGTCCATTTCGAGAAGGCTTTTCCGAATAAGCGTTGGCCCCGTCAGGCGTCACCAGACTGCAGCCAGGTCAGGCAGGGCCATGCAGACACTAGCACAATAGCTTTTATTGCCCCCCGACCGGGGAGGGGCAACGGCACCTCGCCTCCGGAGCTGGGCTCCGATGAGCAGCCGAGCAGTTTTGCTTGTCCGGCCAATCGGCTGGGATTTTTCTAAGTCCGTGTTCATAGTAAAATGACAATTTTTGACAACGCTACCAAAATGCTTGTCACGAAACGGTTCACATTTCAGTGTAGGTGTGAAATGCAGTTTGTCCTGCTTCGTCAAAATGATCGCTCGAATTCAAATTTTGCATGAATAGATCCAGAATTTTGTCCCGCGTGCATTGGTCATCGTTGCAAACATGTCAAGCGACGCGTTAGAAATTTGACTCTCTGGACTAGGCCAGGTAGTCGCCCCTTGTCTATTGTGTCGAGGGCCTCATTCCCTGCCGGCGGCTCGTCGCACCGAAGTGAGGATGGTGACAGGAGGATTTATTGCCCCTCAACCCCAGACATAAATTTTTTGAACGGCCCGTTTTTCAGCGTCTAATCGGACAGAAATGGTTTTCTCGCAAAATCGCGGTTCGAATGGTACTTTGAAAAATAGTCCTGCGACAATTTTGACCGAAGCTTTGACCTCCCGTTTTGCAAAAGTTGGAGATGGCTCCGCACTGGCTGCAGTCCGGTCCCAGACGGCGCGCGGCGGCGAGGGTCTGGGGCTCGCATTGTTCCCCGGCCGGCTACCTGCAGCAGCGGGGGCTGCTTCGGAAACAAGTCGATGCGAGAAAGACAAGACATCGCTTGTCTCTCTCTTCTGTTGAAGCGACTGCAAATTTACTTGATTTTCGGACCCAGGTTCTGGTTGAACCGTTTGTTCCAGCGACTTGGAACTTTTTGCAATCAATAGAGGAAAGTCCTGGCTGTGAGGTAAAGGTTTTTCAACCTCCTCACTCTTGTAGTTTAGTCGCTGCGCACTTCACAAAACTGTCCATTTTCAAGGCGTTCCAGGAGTCTTCCCTTGAACCCGATCACCGCGAAATTTCTTTACATCATACCTGTGGTTGTCTCCTACAAGCATGCGCAATTTTACTATGCTCCTCCCATTGGTTCTCCTGGAACCTGGGTCCGAAAATGGCGAAAAACGCACAATTTTCGAACTTGTAGGCATCGTTACGCCTAAACTAAGCGTCACAGAGGAAAACCGCTCGGCAGGATTAGAAAACACACCCAACACTATCAAATGCCGAAAAAAAATTTTTGCCACCCGTACGCCCTTAATGAAAGGCAGCTCACCGCGGTGACGTGCTGCGCCCAGGTCGCCGTCGGCGCTGTGCCTCACCGCATGCCTCCGTGTTGATGGGAGGCAATGAGTGCCGAAGTGACGAAATGCCCCAAAGAGTGTCTGAAACAAATTGCACTTAAAATTTTATTTACTACAGTTTTAGTTGCGGCTGCAGCTCACCCTAAGAAAAACTTAATTTTTTGACTGATTCTAAGAAATTATTTGCAGGAAGTGGTGTTGCAGATCTTACATAGATAGGCGTGCCCTAATGGGCCGGGTTCGCCGGGAAGATGACGTCTTCGTCCTGCGTCTCTGGACGGATTGCCCTGGACGGATGGCCCTGCAACATGACAGCAGCCCTGATTTTATCGTCGCTCTGTCCCGAGGCGCGCTCACGGCACCCTCTTTGCTCCGCGTGCCTTTTGTTCTAAACGCGACCCAATATTACCTGTCAGAGGAGCAGAGAAGACCGCCGCCGCGTCGGTGCCTCGGCAGGCCGCTGGACGCGTTTTGTTTTTCGGGGAAATTATCATCGGAGCGCCTTATCCGACACACTGGGGACCGTTACGCATAATCAACCTGCACGCCGTGGGGTGATTCCGTACGTAGGGGCCGTTTTAGCCACCTTAGAAAGTCACGTAATCAATCTTGCTTGTTCGGCCGGAATTTTGCCTAGATGGCGTCAATAGGACACCAGGACGACACTCTGAGCGTGGGCGAGCTACAAGTTGACTTTCGTTTTCTCCCCCTATAAAATATGACGAAATTTACCGAAAATATGACGGAAATTACGCTCGACGGAAATTACAAACAGATGTTTCTAGCTCACTACAAATGCCCATCGCCTCAGAAATATGCTATAAGTTTGGCACACTAGTCCGACGTCAAGACACGCCCTTTCACGTGTAGGATGACTTTCTAAACCCAATAGGAGAGGGGCGAGAGGGGCATACGGAAATTACATCAATTGTTACAACCCACCGTTTTCACACACAACTTCCACTCGCACACTCACCCCCCTTACTTTTTCGCCACCGGGATTCGTTCATAGGGTAAACAGACCATGCTGATTCTAAATACGGCGGTGGTTTTCAGCAGGGAGCACTCCTGGTAGTTTTTATGGTGGTAACTTTGAAACTACTAAGGCAAAAGTCGGAGTACGGTGGACATTTTGTACGCGTTCTGAAAGGACACTTCCTATCAATATACGATCTTAAAATTCAAGCAAGATAGTCACTATACGTTAGAGATTTAATGGGTGTGTGTAAAATTCGAAGATAAGAATGGAACAAATGGTTACAGAGCCGCAAAGTTGGTGCAAGGTGCGAATGGACATGACGGAACTTACAAAATTGACCCTTTTGGCCCCCCTCCCGCGTCACATGTTGGCTTTGAAAGTCCATATACAAAGGGAACAAGCTAGTCTGGTGCCAAACAAGATTCTTAAGTGCATAAATGGGCTGCACTCGAATAAATTTGCCCTGGGGAGGGTGTGGACACGAAAACGCCCTCTACGCGCGGAATCGCCCCGTGGAGGCCGTGACCCTCCCGGTGACCCTCCCGGTGACACGTCCGCCACGCCCCGCCACGCCACGCCCCCCGCGTCCTAAATTAAGACGAGAATTTTTTGATTCATTCTTCGGCGGGCCGTCCTTCTTGGAGTGAAACAAAGACGCGGTGGGAAAAGGGATGCTGAGCCTGCTGTCGCCGCCGGGAGCGACCGGGGACGCACCGGACGCACGGGGCGGCAGTTTGAAACCAAATTCAGGGGTCGGGACGGTGAAGGGTCGGTCCTGGCAAGTCCTGGACCGCCGTTTGGTGTGGATTTCACTCATTTACGGAACGCGGTGCTGGCGATGAAAGGCGCGCGACAATGTCACAAAAGGGATGGCATGCCTACTCACACACACACACACACACACACACACACACACACACACACCAATGATTACTCACTTACTTTGTACGTAGCGTTTTATTGTTCTCCCCACTAATTACATGCATTGTGGGTCAGGACCGCGACACAGCGCGTTCTCTCTCTCGGACGAGGTTACAAGCAGGCCTACGTGCCTCAAAACATGAGCAAAGCTTTTGCTCCGACGTAGTGTTTAAATAAAGTTCTCGATTCAAACTGAATTTTCACTGTACTAGGAGAGCGCGTGGATCCACGTGAGCAGAGATGAGCAAATTCGAAACAAAATTTAATCTTTTTTTTTTCAGCGAGCCGAATCTGGTCTGTCTTTTGCAGAGTGCATTCGGCACATGCTGGTCCGTCGTTTGCAAACAAGCGCAGCGTAGTGGTGGGGGACGGGCCAAAGGCTCAAGTGCGGCGCAGGGCACGGCACGCCACGGCACGCCACGGCAAGCGGCAGCCATATTCTTCTATCGATTCGGGTTGGTCCTCCCCCTCCCCCTCTTTTTCCTCGACGAAAATCCGCTGCCAGTGGAGCTATCAAATCCGCCTCCGCGAACACACGCCGTGGCCGGGCCGTCATTGCTGGGCTGGGGTGGGTTTGCTGGCGGCATGCTGCCGGGGTGGGGGCGGCTGGCTGTGAGCCCGACGCGACGTACGGCTGGCTGGGTTGCCGCCGGCTGCGTGGCTCAGTTTTTGATTTCCGAAAAGGCTTTCGAGAGATGAAAACGTCGGGGGCGGGTTGCCTCTAATGTTGGAATCATGTAGTACGAAACGTGACGGCGTCTTCGGGGTGTCCGTCAGACTCCGTCCGTCCCGCTGAGCCGGATCGTGCCTGGAGAGGGGGCGGAACCGCCGCCGAGTTCGGAAAGCGTCCCCTTGCAAGAATAATTCGAAACAAAACGGAAAAGAAGTGCTGACGTGCCGGCTTTCGCCGACACCGCAGCGGAACAACCATCAAGAAACAACAAGAGCAGCAACAACAGTGACGGCCCATCAGTCCACGCCCGGATCGCATCTGCGACCTGCGCACTTTGAAACACATCAAATCTCGTTCCATAACGCGGAGATTAAAGGAGCAGAATCGATTATGTAATGCTGGCCGGGATGGGGCTGGCTTGCTGGCTTTGCACGCTCGGAGCCTGATGAGTGCGGGAGGTCTTCTGTGGGGGGAAAATATTAAAAAGAGAGTTTTACGAGAATTTTTTCGTTATGGAAGGACCAAGATCTGCCTAAAAGATCTGTCTTCTGTAAAATGACCGATAAATTTTCCTCTACACAGACAATTACAGAAATAGATAATTTGCGGACAACTTGGCGCCCCGGCCGGCGACGGGGTGGTGAGCGGCCCATGAATTAGGGAAAGCCAAGCAGGAGGGTGCGAATCTACATCTCAGAACGCACGCCTGAATCGTCACCGCACAGCGCCCACAGTTCTTAAAATGGCTTGCCAAACAAGTTAGCCCGTAACGCTAAAAACGATTTTTTTAAGTAGTTGCTCTTTTTGCCGTTGATGCTTGTAAGAAAAGTGTCAAGTTGAATGTTCATCATCATTATTATCATCATCGCCGTTAGGCTACTGCAGACCTTTTTTGATCGCTTCACCTAGTAAAAAGTATGCGTTAAAAGGGTAACAAATTTGTCTAATTTGGAGAGAAATTGATATTTTGGACGAAAGAACGCTCGGGCGGCGGGTATTTTGATATCTGCTGCTAATAACGTTCCGTTGCATTATGCGCAGTCAAGCCGCGGTAAAACAAATATTCGGGACAAAGCGGGGTGGCCTACCGCCCAGCCGGCCGGCCCCGGATCGCATCTTAATGCAAATCAGAGCTCATTTAAGTTTTTTTCCTTGCCGTGTGCCTGCTCCCGGGATACCATAAACCAAAAATTAGGGATTACACAAAGAGAGAAGGAGAAAAAACAGTGAAAAAAATGCTGGAGCGGCCTCCACATGGTATAGGGTGGCGTGCGTGGCGCAGCTTTGGAAGGCCGAAGGGAGGCAGAGGCGTACAAAGAGAACAGAGGAAGTGCTCCAACTGGTTCGCAGTCAGAAAAACAGTCGGCCACTCGTTCAGCTGCTGGAGCTCGCTGTGCGTCGCTCTGCGTGCGCACGCACACCGTTACTGTGGAACAATGCGCGCCAGTGGGTGCTGGTCAACGATTTTGATTCCGACTCCGTTCTTCTGTTTTTTCAGGGTGAGGAGTAGGGGTAAACAAAATTGTGCGTGGAATAATTTTATTCCGCTCCGAATTTTTGCTCCCGAAAACCAGCCAGCGGTACCCCATAAATGATGACTCGGCTGCTCGTCTTGGCGAGGGATCGCCAATTACCCGGATAGCAAATTGCCATCGGATTGGCGGCGCAAGTTTAATTTGATTCGGTCGCAAAGCCTCTTAGAGCCGTGCCGGCCGTGGACAGGGACGCCGATGACGTCTGCCTTGCGTCTGCCTTTTTTCTCCTCAATTAAGGTAAAACGCGTTCCAATATTCCCCGCTGCTCCCGACATGGAGAATCTGGGGAGCCTCATCATAAAATCCGCGGACAGCATCGTCGACTAAGTGGGAGCTCTTCTTCTACTTGAAAAATTAGCCCGCCAGACTGGTGTCGCCCTGGCGGGGCCTGGCGGGGCCCTGTCCGCCCCAACGGATGGTAATCAAGTCGTCGGCCGACGAGCCGACGAGGACACTGGTAGGGCCAATCGCCCCGCAAATGAGCCCATTCGCCACCGAATCAGAATCTCATTTCACCCCTTAAGGTCCAGCAACTCGCGGCCGCGGCGACGCCGTGTCTTGTAGGGCTTCTAGGGCGCCGTGAGCTGCTTTATTTTGTCTCCTCCCGGTTTCTTTTTTCAAGAGTCTTCCCCGTTTAGGCGTCTTCGTCTCGGGGCGCTGCCGAGACCACGCCGCGGTGGCCACCCCCCGGCGTACCCGCTCGTCAGGCCGCAGAAAAATGCTGCCCCATCTTGGGCCGCCCTCCAGGCCCTTCCAGGCCGACGCCACTGCCCCGCGGATCGGAATGGAATTCTGTGATTTTCCCCGCCGTAATGCATGATCTTGCCCTTGCACCCCTCCCCCAAGGCACGTCCAGGGGCTCTCTCTCTCTCTCTCTCTCTCTCTCTCTCTCTCTCTCTCTCGCGACGCGGGAGACATTAGCATTTTGAGGGTAAGAGGTTGGGCTCCTGTTCCGACCTGACGCCTCAGTCCATTCGCCCGGAAAGGCTCCTCACTCGAGCGCCGTGCGGTTAGGCAACCCAAAGCAACGGGTGTGCACGGCACGCCGTGCAGAGGCCTCTAGAATTTCTTCTGAGTTCTTCATTGTCAGAGGGCTTGCCGCAATCCAAACTTGTCCCCCCAGCAGGTGGCGCCGTGTTTGATCGCCCTCCCGGCCGAGCGGGGACGCTAATTGGGCTGGCGGTCCCAAGACAGCCGCCGAGGACGGCGCCGGCGAGTCCCCCGGGCACCCCGGGCACGCCGATGACCGGGGAGGGCGCGGGCGGGACCGCGGGACAAGACGACGATTGGCCGGCTCGGCAAACAGGGCGAGGCAGGCGAAGTTGGTCGCGAGGCAGGGCGGCTGCAGCCGCGCCACTCCACTCCCAGCACGGCAGGCAAAGCGTCAGCAAGGAGGCGGGGACGATTTGCAGCCTTTTTCAGACATTCAGGGCGGAGGACATTGCCAACTATACTTTGCGGTGACTTTGGTCCAGGAGCCAGCGGATCTCAACCTTTTTCGGCTCGCAACCCCAAATTTGTAGCCAAAAATTTTCGTGACTCCCAGCCTTAGCTGCAGGATGGCACGGAAATCGGAGCGTCTTACGAACTAGACACCAAGAGGACCTTGCCTCACTGTGCAAACAAAAAACCGTCAGATGTTTCAGATTCGAAGATCATCCTAGGTGCCCATCCACTACGCCAAGAAAATAGCCAATTGAAGACAGTTGACACTCGTGTTGACAACGCCTACCGACGAAAAATGCCCACATTTCCGCTGTGTGGTTGCTTGTCACTTTTTTCGCGGTGGTAGTTCCTGTTTCAAGTCATATTTTTGAACTGCGTGACCGTAAACGTTAGTTCGAGTTGGTCTGGGCGTTGAGGCGCCATGCGAGGGAGGAGGCCGCGGCCATGCTGGGCGTGCTGCTCGGCCACCCTTCGCGCCACTACGCCGCTCCGCCGCGTTGCCATGGCGACGACGGGCTGACGCCGCCTCCCCCGCGACGCCGCGACGGCCTCGACGGCCTCGACGACGCCGCGCACGCGGCGTCTCGGCGCCCTCCCACCGCCCCAAGGCGCGCCGCCGACGTCTGCATTCGAAGCGGCACAAGAGAGACGCGCAAAAAAAAAAAGAAAAAGAAGAAGGAACCTAATTTTGACGCGACGACAACTTCCTGTGGGACGAAATGACCGTCACGGGGCGGAACAAGTCCACATCCGGTCGCTTGCCGGGCGGCGGCGCTCCGGAAATGACCGTTTTGCCGTTGAAACTCGGGCGGAATCGGAGCCAGAAGACCGCCGAAGGCGGTCAAAATCACGGACGCGTTTTGAGGTCCAGAGTCGCTAAATGGGACTCGAACCGAACGTGTGACCCCACCAATGGGTGGCTCTCCGAACGAGGAATCCATTGGTGGGGTCACACGCTGGGTCCGAATCCTGTTTAGCCACTCTGGAGCTCAAAACGCGTCTAGAGCCTTGGCCGCCTGCGCCGGTCTTCTGGCCCACTGTGAGGTGGCCTCGATATCCACCAGTCGTTTTCGGTGTCGCCTTCCCAGATTGCTCGGCGCAGCCAACCTGCCGCCCAATGACCGCGGTGCTTACGGACAATACGGCCCTGACGAGGCGACGAGGCTAGGCCAGGCGCCACGCCGCGCGCCACGCGCTCCGAGCCGTCGTGCCGATTGCCGACCGCACGAGCCCGGGGCGAGACCCAGGCCAACCCCCTGCAGCGACGCCAGTCGTTACTCTGATTGGCGTGTGTTGCAAACAACGCGCCCGGTGGTTAGCGAAACGACCTCCGGATCGTATTCAATCAAACCGGAAAAAGTGAAAAGAGAATACAGAGTAGATTGTTGATTTCGACCCATTAGAATACTAGCCTGGAGGCTCATCTGAGACTGGACAAGAAACAGAACGCCCTTATAAGGCGACCCTGCCGGGGACTTTTTGAAAACAACCATAAGCATTGGAAGAGTGGCCAACGCGAAAGTAAGCTTAACCCTCCTCCCTTCACCCGGCTCATGAGAACCCCTGAGTGAGGTCACCGCCTGTAGAGCACCGGTTCCCTCGCGCCGCTCAAGTCGCGGGTGGTCTCGGAGGTGGGAGAAGAACCTCTATTTTTTTCAAAATTACACTGCGCACGCAATGAGCACAAATTGGCGCGCAGCATGCACCCAAACGCACGCAAAATGCACGCACTCGCACTGAGCACGCAATCCCTCGCAAAGCCTTTCCCCTCCAGCAGGCAGTGCCATTCCCGACCAGGACTCGGCGCTGGCTTCAGGATCACCTGGTCCTTTGCTTTTCAGCGCCCGGAGTCCTGGCCGCCAAAAGCGAGCACAGCCAGGCGGAGGTGAATTCTGATAAAGCCTCGAAGCCAAAGGGATCAGGGAGAGAGCACCACAGCCCCGGTGAGCCCCGGCGAGCCACAGCGCGGACTGGGCTGGGCTGCCCGTTCGACTAATTTTCTTAATTGGAAGCAAAGTCCAAGTGAGCCGTCCTCGGGAGGGCTGGCCGGGCAGGCGGAGGCCGAGGGAGACACCACCGCCAAATGGACTGCCGGCACACTGCCTTTTGCCTCGGCAGTCCCAGCCCCGCCAGCCCCGCCAGCCCCGCCAGCCCCGCCCGTCTCGCAGGTTGTTGCTTTTTATTTTCATCAGATAATTGGATGAAAATGACAGACGCTGCGCGGGAGTCTGGCCGCCGCAGAGAGCGGGATGCCCCGGCCGACCGCGGCGAGGCGGCGTGTGGTCAGGGAGGTGCGAGTCGGTGCGCGTGGCCACCCTAGCCAGCGCGGCGCGGTGGTGAGAGTAGGAAGGGTTGCCTACGCGCACGGCGCTCCCGAGCAGGGAGGGATGGACAACCCGCTCTCAGAAAAATTGTTTCAACGTACATTGTAGGTAGATGAACACCGTTCAACCACCAAGTCAAATATAATTTATTTTATATATTGATGTACGTTCAGTAAAAGGTAACACTTTTTTGCGAGAAAACGGCGGAGACTCTAGTGTCCACTGTTTGGCGGGGCTTTAGAATGTACTTCCCCCCAGGTCACCTCATCCTGCTCAGACCCAGTTCATAATCGATAATGTCGTTCAATAATATTATCATTTTTCTAACGTGCTCTGCCTTGGCGGCAACGCACTGCGAGGCGCGGGCCCGGCGCGGTGGCGGCGGAAAGTCGGCAACCCTACAGGCCGCGATGTCGACTGAGCCGCCGGCGTATCGAACCCGGCGGCCGATTCGGCGCGAGGTTGCCCCTCCCCCCGCTAGGTCGCGCCACCGTCTCGTCCCGACGTTTGGCTCGGCTCACAGCGATCCGCCACCGAGCGATCGGCTACGCGCTTCCAGTGGCGTGGCACTGCACAGCCACCGCCGACCGCCTCGCCGGCACAGCACTGCAAAGGGTTGCGAGGGCGGCGCGGGGGACGCGCGGAGGCGAATACAAAAGTTTCGCATTCCGAGCAAAAGTTTTTCCCGAGCCGCCGCGTGGCCGCGTGGCCGCTAGCCGGCGTAATGTGTTGTTTGAGAGAGCGGCTTTCGCTGAAAACTGCGTCGTCTGGGGCGGACGGCGGACGCATCCCGACGCACCCCACCGCGCCGACCGGGCGCCGCCACGCCCCCCACGCCGGCAGGGCGGCAGGGCGTCTTATTGTGCCTCACATGTGTCCAATCTGCATGGATTACCCCCACCATCGGCCTTTTCCGCCGACCGGGGGAATCCGAAATAAGAAATGCCCTTTCGCGGCGCTGGCGGCGCAAGGCTGGCGGGGCTGGGGCCGCGGGTGGCGTCGCTCCTCGCTCTGTCCAACTCTTTTCTCTCTTTCGCCTGCCTTTATCCTTTGCTCTTGCGCCGCTTCAAACGATTACGCCCCGAGTCCCGCCACCCCCGCCCCGCTGCCTCTCTCCCTCTCTCTCGCGCACACTCCCTCGCGGCCCCAGAGGGCGCCCCCAAGGCCCCTGGGGGGGGAGGCCGGCCCGCCACGCACGGGTGTCGTCGCGGAGCCTACCCGGCGCTCGTCAGGGGCACAGCCAGCCAGCCAGCCAGCCAGCCAGCCAGCCAGCCAGCCAGCCAGCCAGCCAGCCCGCCAGCCAGCCAGCCAGCCAGCACCAGCCGCGAGCCGCCACAGCCCGAACAAAAACCCCCTTCCGGCTGGCGCCGGAAGGCCGGGAAGGTGGGGAGGGGGAAAAAGGGGGAGGGGGAAGGGAAAAATTCAAAAGGCCGGGCGGGGGGCCGGCCGCCGGCGACCGCGATACTGCCCATTGGTCTGCCCCCGGTGCCCCCCCGGGGGTGGGTTCCCCCCATTTCTTCCCCTGCCCCCTTTGGCCGAGGGGTTTTGGGGCCTTGTTGCTCCCCGTGGGCCCGCCCGGCCCCGCCGGCCCTCCCCGTCTCAACCCCTTTTGCCCCTTCGAGGGCCCCCCGGGGGGCTAAACCAGGGGGTTTTTGGGCTCCTCGGCCTAAATGGGGCTCGCCCCAAACGAAACGAGGCGAAAACCGAACCTCAGCGTCGCGGGAGGGCCTTCGCTGAGTCCGGATATGTTTGACGCTGATGTGATCCTATCGATCGTTGAACAAAAGCGTGAGGCTAGTGCCTGGCACTTCAGCCACAGCTTCACATTAGCTGGTCCAGAAATTGGTGCGAGACAAAGGTCTACCGGATTCCCCAGCGCAGTGGATAGCGCAGGGGACTTCTAATCCGAAAGTCACGGATTCAATCCCATCCGGGGAAGTTCATGTTTATGTCATTAACATTTCCTCTTTTGCGAAAGAGTCTCGGCGCCGACTCGGGCCTCTTCATATTTCAATTTTTGCCGTCTGACGAATTTGCGGTGTGTTGCCGAGCTGGAGAGCGGGCGGCGGCTTCCAGACGAGATTTCTGCCGAAGTTTGTGGAGTTTTCCACTCGAGGCTGCGCCGGTGTCCGGGGTGCTCCTAATGATGCCGTCGCCGACAAGAAGAGCACCAAGTAAGTGTGTGCGGCGACATGGCCGCGACGCACCTCCTCGGGCGCCCCGCCCCCCGCGCCGCCCCCCGGCCCCACCCCCCCGCCCCGCGCCCAGCGCCTGCACCTCTGGGTCTCCCTGCTGCTTCCCGACCGAGATATTTTCCGCTTCGAACCCAAACTAACGAGCACGGCGATCTCGCCGAGACATTATTATTGTATGCGAAGCACACTTTTATTATTTTTTCTGTGTGCTTTCTTCCTTTTTTTCGTGTATAAAAATCCGGCGCCGCGCCTCCAGTGCCGCCAGCTGAGGGGCAAGACGACGTGCTGCGCAGGTTTTGAGTGGGCGGAGGCCAACAAGTGCACGATGGGGGGGGGGGGGGGGGCGACGACGGGGCGGTGGCATTTCGCTCTCCCTGGCCGTCGCACATACATTGCAGCAGTTTGTGATCATTTTTTTTTTTCTCAGAAAAAAAGTTGAGGTGAAAAAAGTGGAGTTTGATAGGTGAACGTGCTAGCAGACGACGTGGCTGCGCCGGGCCGTGCCACTCCGTGTAGCAGCGGCGGAAGTAACGGGCGTCTAACAAGGCCCAAGATGGCGGAGCGCCGGAGAGCCCCTAAAACGCGGCGGGGCGAGTTTCTCTCTCTCTCTCTCTCTCTCTCTCTCTCTCTCTCTCTCTCTCTCTCTCTCTCTCTCTCTCTCTCTCTCTCTCTCTCTCTCTCTCTCCCTCCCTCCTTCCCGTCACACTCACGCGCTCGCTCTCCCCCTCTCCATTTATTGGGAAGCAACTTGTTAGCGTCGCATGAAAAATACTATGTAGCAACTTTTTCATGAAATATTTTATGGCGCCGCGGGGAAAAGTTGGCGTTTAGCGGGGCGTGTGCTACCGTCTCGGCGGAAGGGAGACAGACAGCGCGGCGGGGCACGTGGAGCGAGTGAGATGGAGTGAGTTGGGAGATGCGAGGTGTTAGTGCTAAACTGCAGTGATTACGGTGTGGCTTTGTCCGCGGACTCGACGCACGTCGATCTACTTACCACCGGCAACGAAAACACACTCACTCACACTGCCACACACGCAGCCCACGGCCCCGAGCAAACACGCGGAATGGAGATGAGACGTGCAATTATGGAGTGCGAAACCAACCCCCCGACAAAAGAGCATAATAGGTTTATTGGCGATGGGTTGGGAGGGTCGCTCCGGGTCGCCCGGCCGGGTCGCCGGCACACCGCCGTAACCGCGCCCCGCCGCGGCCTCGCGGGCCTCGCGGCCGTCACTTGCCGCCATGTCGGCCGGAAGGTCGCGGCGCTTTTCGCGCCGAAAGTCCGCGCTTTGTTTGGCGATAAGGTTGGCGGCCCTGGCGGGGCGGGCCGGGCCGGCAGGTTGGCCAACATGCTAATTCGAGGCACCGCCAGGCACCGCCGTCGAGGCCTTTATTGCTGTTTATCGACGGGGACGGCCAGGGCGGCCGCCTAGAGGGCCTGGCTTACCGGCAGTGAGGCATTGCGCGCAGTGGGCCAGAAGACCGGCGCAGGCGGCCAAAACTCTAGACGCGTTTTGAGCTCCAGAGTCGCTAAATGGGGCTCGAACCGAACGTGTGACCCCACCAATGGATTTCTCTCCGAACGAGGAATCCAATGGTGGGGTCACACGTTCGGTTCGAGTCCACACGGCGGCACAGTGTGGATGGCGAGGAAGGGCGCCCCGCGACGCAGCGACGCCCACCCTGCCCTCGGACCGCCCGGGCCGCCGCCAGGAACGTTTTAATTCGCACCGCGCTGCCCTGATGGCCCGCCTGCCAGCGAGGCCTGGCTGCCTGACGCCAGCAAAACAGTGGCGTGACGCAATTTGTGGATGAGCAGACGGCCGTCTTGACAGTGTCTCCAGGGCCTGCGAGTGCGGCGAAGCAGTCGAGAGGGTACAGTCGTCCGTGGTTCGACTCCCAGCACCGCCAAAAACTTTTGCGACATGCTTTTTGTTGTTGTTTTTTGTTTGTTTTATTGTTGCACGTATTCCGTTCCAAGTTGCCTTCCCCGCCGCGTCGCGCCCACCCGCCCCGTAAACAAACCGTAAATATCGCGCGGCGTGTTGAGGGACGCCGACAGCGACACCGATCGCACGGCAATCACGTCATTGCTTCGATTGGAGGGTCGAGGTACATCGACGAACAAAACGAGAGCGAGAGAGAGAGAGAGAGAGAGAGAGAGAGAGAGAGAGAGAGAGAGAACGCGTGACAGTGCGGCAGAGCGACCCCCTTTGTGCGTCGCGGCCAGACACCACGCAGGGCGGCGCGCCAATGCCGCCGCACTCAATTTTTCAATCAATCAATCGAGTCAAAATATGTTCTCGCCTAATTCGGTGGGCGGCCAAATGGCGGCGTGAGATCGATGCCCGTCCCGGTGGGTGTCCCGGTGGGTGTCCCGGTGGGTGTCCCGGGCCGGCAGGTCCTTCTTGGTCCTTCGCGCCAACGGCAAGGACAACGGTAGGATGGCCGGATTGGCGATGCTCATTGGCTATGCAAGCAAAGGCCGTGGGAAAGACAGGGGTGTTGGAAAGGCGCGCCGTCTTGGAGGTGCGCGATCCGGAAGGTAGACGCCCCAACCTGAACGTCACTGCTATGTTATCGGAGCAGTTGGATGATGCTGGACTGCTCGACAGTTCATAAAATAAACAGTTTGAACATTTATTGTTTATTTTAGTCTTTGGAAAAAGTGGTGCATCTTGTCTTTTTGGCCGTTGATTCTGGGTCGAGGCCGCGGTGCGACACTGTGTCGCGCTGTCGCGCTGTCTCGCTCGCACCCCGATGCTAATCTCTCATTTGCATAGCTCCACGTTGGCTCCACGCACCGCGCCGCACCGCCCTGCACCGCCCCGCTCCGCCACGCCGCGCGACGTTTTTTCCCATCGCGCCGTTAGACAATGCCCGCGCGTGACGAACGCAGCCCAAAGGGTTGTTTCTGCATTTCATTAATTAACGGATGCTGCGCGCGCTACCCCCGGAAGGATGGCCCGGATGGAAGCGGGCAGGGGGTCACACACACACACACTCACTCACTCACTCACTCTCACTCTCTCACACACACACACACACACACACACACACACGCGCGCGCACACACACACACACACACACACAGCGACTGAGTCGCCACCTGGACCCCACTGTCGTTTCATTTTATTTTTTTACTGGCAAGTTTGCCCGGCGTGCATATGTGAGCATTACATGCGAGTGCACGCGCGCAGCCAGGCCGACGCATATCTAAAGTCCAGGCGGCCGAGCGCACAGTGGGCCAGAGGACCGGTGGAGGCGGCCAAACTTCTAGACGCGTTTTGAGCTCAAGAGTCGCTAAATGGGACTCGAACCGAGCGTGTGGCCCCACCAATGGATTCCCCGTTCGGAGGGCAATCCATTGGTAGGGTCACACGTTCGGTTCGAGCCATGTTCAGCGACTCTGGGACGCGTCCGGGACTTCGACCGCCTCCACCGGTCTTCTGGCCCACTGTGGCGCGGCGGCAGAGGCTTCTTGATGGGCCGGCGAGGCGGGGGTGGCCGCGACGCCGTCTCGGAGACGCGTCCACGATCACCACCTCTGGCGCCTGCCCTGCCCGCCATGCCTGCACCGTGCCGGAACCCGGCAAAAAGGCTCTTCGAGGCGCTCATTAATTTCTGCCAGCTCCCTGCCCGCCGGCCTGGCCCGGCCCGCCTCGCTGCGTCGCGCTGCCTCCAAGGAACTGCTCCAGGAAGATTGCAGGGGCGGCAGGGGCGGCCGGGGCGGGGGGCGGAGCGCAGCGCGGCGCAGCTTCCCCTTGACTGAACCTGCTGATGGGGTGCCCGCCGCCAAGCCGCGCCAAGCGCGAAGCGCGAAGCCACGCTCTTGCGGCCTGCAGTCGTCGCTCCGTCTCTCTCGCACAGCACAGCACAGCACGCCGCAGGAGTGCGAGAGAGACGCCCGGAATCGCTCTGGCGGCTGCGGTTCGGCCCCGGCCTCGCCTCGCGGTTTCCTCCACTGCTTTTGGCTCCCCGAACATGATTGCTGGCGGCGTCGGCGACTGGCAACGGTGGTTCTGCTTGATGGGGGTGGAGCAGGAGCACCAACCATTCCGTCGTGCGGCAGGCGTGCTGGACACGGTGTAGACGTTGTTGGCCACACCGCGTCTACCTGCTGGACTGCACCCCGACCCGCCCCAGCCCCGCGCGGCGTGGCCGAGGCCGAACAGCCCCTCCGAGCCCCTCGTTACCAGCAATTAGCTCGCCTCGGCCACGGCGCCACGGCGCAGCGGAGGCGGAGAGATGACGCCTTTCCTTCGCCGCCCCGACCCCGCAGGCCCTGGCCTGGGCCCTGGCAGCGCGGCGATTCGACGGCGATATGCGCCCGGAAATTGGGATGGGATAAAGAGATAGAAGGCGTTGGGATGATCCCGGTGGAGCCGGAACAGGATCAAATGACGGCCGTGGGGCGGGGCCTTGCCGGGCGCTGCAAACAGCCCCGTCCTGCGAATACCAGTGCCGTCCGCCTGCGAATAGCGGCGCACTTTGACGAGGGCGACGCGCCACGCAACACTGCGCGCTTACGCGGCTATTTCTCATTTTTAAGACCCGCGCGTGCTCCTCTGTCTCTTTCTCTCTCTTTTTTTGTTCAATTTTACTTTTCTTTTCGCCTCCCTTTGGCTTGGCTCGGATGCAGGGGCTCCCGCCTGCTATCCCGCCTTTGCCGCCCTTCCATTCTCCATTGTCAGCGCGGCCTAGGTTATCCATCACCTACGCCCGGCCCAGCCTGCTGGCCCTGGGCCCTGCGCCCTGGGCCCTGCGCCTGGCTCGATCCTATTTTTGTTTTCCCCTTCGCCTCCAGCGCCCGCCTCCTATTATTATTATTTTTTCTTATTTTCGTTTCGCTACATCAATCGTTTTCCATCCCTTGTTTCATAAAGCAGCTTATGTTAAATCTGCCGGCTGAGGCGCGTGGGGCCGTGGGGCACTAGTGTTGCGCCCAGCAGCTGTTCGCGTCCTCCCAGTTTTCACAATAAAAGTTGACGGCCGGGGGACGGCCCTGGCGGGAGTCGAACCCGCGAGCCTCGCGCGCCTTCCAGTCGCTAGGTCCTATTTGCATGCGGTGCGCCATCCAAATGATTAAAAAGAGATACAAAAGTGCAGGTACATTGTGGGATTTGAACCTGCCACCTTCGGATTACAAGTCCGGCTCGCATGCCCCTGAGCTGGTGTAGGTCCGCTATTTAGGGTGCCGCTGTCGGGTGTTTGGCGTAGTTGATCCTGTTTGCCTGGCAGTGTGGATAAGCGCCGCGCCGTGCCGGGCCGTGCCGTGCCGCAGGGCTTTCCCTCCCTTTCCACCCAAAATCCGGAATCCGGCGCGCCCTTTATTTCCTTATTTTTCATTGTGCGAGAGAAAGATGCGCGCACAGCGCACACACGCGGGCGGCGGCTCGGCACGGCCCGGCACGGCCCGGCTCGGCACTAGTCAATCTACTGCACGAGGCCTCCCATTTGGGCCTCCCCTCCGCCTGCCATTTTCTTTTGATATTCCTTCACAGGTCACCCGCCCGGCTTCCAGTGCGCTTCCAGCAGCGCTTCCAGCCCGGCTCGGCTTCCGCGAGGCCACGCGAGGCTACGCGAGGCTGGGGGAGCGGAAAATGGCATCGCCCTCCCGAATTACCATGCGCATGCGCGCGCATGTAGAAAGTGGATTGTACACTCTCACCCGCGTTTGAATTTGGCGCCGGCAGGCGGTCGGGCCGGGCCTTGCATGGAGGCAGAATAAGAAAAATTCACACAAAAAAATTGTCGTCCATTTTTTCTCATCTTTTTGTGCTTTTTGTCTTCGTCCTGAAGCGCCCCCGAGACCACGTCACCGTGACTCCTTGAGAGCTGCGCAAACTCCATCTCGGCCAGGTAAACAAGGCCGTCGCCGAGGCCGCCGCCGAGGCCGCGGTGCCACCCTGGCTCGCCCTGGACACGGTCTTGGGCTGCCCTGGGCCGGGCTGCACTCCTAGACGCCCGGCCACTGCGCTGTCGCGTTGTCACGCTGTCGCTGCTCGCCCGGGGCGACGGGGACCGGGTTCGAGTCCCCGCCGCGGCAGGACTCTGCGTGGCATTGCGGCACTGCCCCGTCGCCTGGCCCTTTTCTTTCCCTCTCTTTTGCTCGCACGGTTTTGCAGTGGCCCCGCTGTGCAGAGCCACCAAACAGGCACCAGCAAAGGCACGCCAGCCCTGCCCCTGCCCTGCCCCGGCCCCGACAGGCCGCCGGCCCCGACGGCCTCCCCTCCCCATTGAGCGCTAAGCCACGCCGCCATGCCGCCACGCCGCTGCGCCGCTACGCGTATAGCGCGGCCCCAGAAAAATGATTCCAAGGGGAAGACGCCGGCCGGGCTGGCCGAGGGCGAACGGGGCGGCAGAAAGAAGAGAGGGGTGGGGGCGGATCCATACGTGTTCAGAACACCACACTCAAGGGCGCAGGGCCCAAGGGCCCGGCGGCTGGCTGACGAGCGGTCCGCCGTTCCTTCCCCCAGCATGCCAGCCACGGCCCGATCGACCTTTTGCCTCACGTACATTACATCCCTCGCCGAGGGGTGACCCACTGTAAAATGTTGTGTACAATGATTGTGTGAATGTGCAAGAATGTGCAAGATTTCTTGCCCTTTTGCCACACATGTTGCCTACTTACAGGCGTTTTTGCCACCTGAATCACTGGTGTAAATCAACTCAGAAATTTTCTGATAAACGGTGGATTTTCTGATAACTTGACAAAAAAACATCAGATTTCGAGTATTTTCTGATAACATCAATTATTTATCAGAAAGCGGTCATCAGAAATGTTTTTTTCTGATACTTTCATAGGTTATCAGAATAGAGACATCAGAAAAAGAGACCTTTCTGATAAGTCGATCTGATTTCTGATAACTACTAGTTATCAGAAATATAATCGTCAGAAATGTTTCAGATATCTGATGTTCAAAAAACGAGATCCCTGTAAAATAGAAAGTTTACGTAATTTCAGTTTCAAATTTGGTGAGTGTCTTATTTGCAAGATTTGGCTAGGCCAGTTTTTATCTCAATGAGATCGGATCACATTTACTGTCGTTTTGAGAGTTGATGGCGAGCTAGCTCAATTTGGACTGCAGATTTGGATCGGACTCGGTTTCGAGCCCCCGAAGACGTTTTCCCCGTTTCCGAGTCTCAAGTAGATCAAAATATATATTTACAGAAAAAAATAATTGTTCTGATATATTTCTTTATGAGTCCAGCTGATGTTATCAGAACTAAAGTCATCAGAAAATTGAGGTATCAGGAACACAAACATCAGAAATAGGTGTCCGAAAAAACATCAGAACTCAGACATGAGAAATGTTCTGATATGCAAAAGTATCAGAAAATTTCTGAGTTGATTTACACCAGTGATGTGGAATGTGGTCAAATTTTGTACAACGAATGTGGGAAGCTGTTCCCCCCTCGTCCCTCGCCCTCCGAGCCCTTCGAGCCCGTCGGTCACAACGGCAGCACAGCATGGCGTGGCATAGCGTGGCACCAACGCCTCTGCAGCCCCCTTGTTCGCCATCCCGGCCAAAGGCTGGCCGAGGCTGGTCGAGGCGGCCCCCGGCAGTCTATTGACTTAGCCGCTGGTAACCCTGTTCACCCCGTTCACCCTGTTGCCCTCGCAGAACTGTCACAATGACGCGCGTGGCCTCGGCCCCCCCGACGTCCTCGCCGTCCACGCCGTCCTCGGTCGGCGACACTGCGAAACGGCCAAGTGACGCAACTGCGCGCGCCAAGCGAGACCTGTCCGTCTCGGTGCGTCACGCCGTTCCACGAAGCATGGCGTTTTCGTTGGCAAACCTGTTTGCCCCGTCTCGTCACGTCCACACCATTGTGGCATTGGTGCTCGTATGTGTGTGTGTGTGTGTGTGTGTGTGTGTGTGTGTGTGTGTGTGTGTGTGTGTGTGTGTGTGTGTGTGTGTGTGCGCGCGCGTGAGGGTGGCGATGGTCGCGGTTGGCAACCCTGGTGCGCACGAATGAGCGACACGAACAGCGCAGACAAGAAAGGTCCTGGTGGCCCTTACTTTCTGGTTTGTTCGTCACGTTGTGTTGGCAGCAGTGCTGACAATGCCGCGCCACTGCTAATGAGAACACCACCGCCCTCCGCGCCGCCAGCGCCGCCTCGCTTCGCGCCCCGGATACTTGTTGCAAGACGCGCGTCGCGAGGCGTTTTCTTTTCCGATGGTGTGCTTTTTGGCGGCTGTCTTCTCCCCGCGCGTCGTCCGCCGGTCGCTCGTTAACCATCCGGACGCCCCGCCCCGCGCCGCCCCGCCAGATTCAAATCTCAAAAAGGGTTGGACGTCATCGCCGTTCTCTCCCTGTCCCTCTCCGGGCGGCGCGGGGGCGTGGCTGGAGGACGACGACGACGAGCATGGAGGAGCGGGGCGCGCGGGGCGACAGCCGATGCGGCACATCAATCATCGGCGCCACGGGGCCCTCCATGCTCCGCTCCAGCCTCCAGCAGTCTCATTCCGAGAGTCGTCTTCGTCGCTCTGTCTCCCTCGCACTCATGGGGCGTCCCGTACAGGTGCGAGCGAGAGTGAGAGCAACGGAATCAGGCTGCAGGCTCGAGGCGAAGAGCCGAGCCGCCAAGTCGCGCCGAGAAGGCGAGGCAGGCGAGGCAGGCGGAGCGGAGACCCCCGCGGCGCTGATGGCTCCATCCATGACGTGGTGACGCGCCGCCGCACCGCGCTAACCGACCTACACCGCAAGAAACGAGTAAATGTTCCGCGCGTGGGAGGGTAAGCCAAAGCGACCGGTGCAAGCGGCCAAAACTCTGGAAGTTTTGAGATCCAGTGCCGCAAAACAGTACTCGAACCGACTCGAACCGAACGTGTGACCCCATCGATTCCTCGTTCGGAGAGCAGTCCATTGGTGGGCTCACACACCCGGTTAGGTTTAGCGAATCTGGATTTGAAAACCCGTCCGGATTTTGGCCGCCTCCACCGGTCTTCTGGCCCACTGTGTCTCCTCCCTCGGCCCCCGACCCGGCCGGCAGTCCGCCTGCGAGGTAGGCAATCGTGAACCCCGCAGCGCACGCCTGTCCTCGCGTTGCCTACTGCCCGGGCGCGCTGCCCCCTGCGCGCCGCGGCCCCCGGCGCCCCCCGGCCCCGGAGAGAGACGGAGGGGGCCTCAGCCACCGCCTTCAAGAAGACGCCGCGGCACAACACGTGTCGGGCGGTACCGCGGAACGATATCGCGCCAAATCCGATTTCCGGCGACAGCCATGTTTGTTGGTGCGGGCTGGGGGTGGGGGCGGCGCGGCATGCAGGGAGGCGGCGGAGGGAGGGGGTGGGGGAGGGGTGCAGGAGATGAGGGTGGAGGAGGGGGTGGAGGAGGGGGTGGAGGAGGGGGTGGAGGAGGGGGTGGAGCCACACGAGAGATCGATAAGAAGCAGCAGGGCGGGCCGGCGCCTTTCTGCGAACAACGGGGCGGCAAGACACACACGCACGCACACACACACACACACACACGCACACGCACGCCGACAACACTCTCGCTCTTATTGGACTGCACGGCATTCTTCGCCGAACAGATCGCAAATAAAAAATTTTCCGTTTTTGTGATGTCGGTGCGATGGCTTATGGTCCTGGAAAATGATATTGTTTATTCTCGATATTCTGCATTCCCCGGTATTGGCTTCCATCTCCCGCTCGCTCCGGTGCGCTCGCATGCCGAGTCTGAAATCAGAGAAAAAACAGCCACGAATTAGAGACATTCTATCGTAGCGACCAACCGAATCAGGCAGGGGAAAAACAAACGCCGTCCGGAAAACGAAACCACGCAAACAGCAAAGAGCACTGCCGGTGCGCCGCACTGTATGACCGGCGCAGGCGGCCCAAACTCTACACGCGTTTTGAGCTCCAGAGTCGCTAAAGAGGTCTCGAACCGAACGTGTGACGTTCCTCGTTCGGAGAGCAATCCATTGGTGGGGTCACACGTTCGGTTCGAGTCCCGTTTACTCTGGAGCTCAAAACGCGTCTAGAGTTTTGGCCGCCTGCGCCGGTCCTCCGGCCCACTGTGATGAGGCAGTCCCTGACCGCACTGCCGGGCCTCTAATTGCCGTAGTCCCCTCAAGGACAACGCGACCGCGGCCGGCATCGCCCGGCATCGCCTCAATGAGTCTACACTGTTACACTTTCAAAGGCCGTTTCCAAACAAGTTTGCGGAGGGAGGCCGGGCCGCAAGTCGAGCCACGCGGGGCAAGGGCCGGGCCTGGGCCGGGCAAGGGAGGCCGAAAGAAGAAAATGAAGGAGCGAGCAAAAGAAAAAAAAAAAGATAATAATAATTTGCGTTGTAGGCCAAGGAAAGCGGCCGAGAGACGCCCGCGGATTAATTCAGGCAAGGTGATCCTCCCCCCTCCCTCCCCCACCTCTCGCGGGTGGGCCGGCCCCTGACCTACTCCATGCGCCATAATCCCCAATCAACGCCCTCATCGTCGAGACACTCAAGTTTAATGACCTTGGCTCTGCCCCGGTTCTCACTCTCTCTCGCGCTCCCAGTCCGCCCCCCGTTCCTCTCTCTCTGTCTCGCTTGCTCTCGCTGCTGGCTGGAATCCAGCCCGGCGGGCGCTCGCGCGTTTGCCAAATGCGGGACGAATTTCACTCGTTCCGAATTCTCTGCATCGAGGACTGAATCCCGGCGCCGCTAGCGGAGCAGCGAGTCTCTTTGGAAGCCATTCGCGCATTCCGATCGCGTCTATGGAGCACAGCGCACAGCGTAGACTCACTCCGTTTCCGTCGCTCTGTCTCTCTCGCTCCTGTACGGACGCCCCATGAGTGCGAGGGAGACAGGGCGACGAAAAAGCACTATCGGAACCAGTCTGCTGTGAGGTGGGCGGCAAACAAACATGCGGCAGAGTACTTACGCGCGGCCCCGTCGAATGGGGCACTGTGCACCAAGCTTACGCGCGGCCCCGTCGAATGGGGCACTGTGCACCAAGCTTACGCACGCCCCCCGGGCCAGGGCCAGGACCAGGGGCTGTAACCCTGCGAGATGCCGCGGGGTTCCATGCTGCGACGCCGCTACGCCCCGCCGCGCCCCGCCACGCCCCGCCACGCCCCGCCACGCAGGGGTGGCTTGGTGTGGGGTGCACGGGGCCGCCGCCGCCGCAGCGCAGGCACAAGATCCCGCTTCCCTGGCGTGTGGCTCTATACAATTTATAGTCTACGCTACGACCGAGGAAAACATAAAAAAAAAGAGGAGAGAAGGCGGAGGGGAAAAGACGCGGAGTAAACTGCAAATAAAGAAAGGCAGGCCTACACGCCGCCCCGCCGCGCCCCGCCGCGCCCCGACTCCATACTCGAGCCACACGCACCACGCACGCGGGGGAGTGGCGGCAACGCGGCAGCGGCAATGGCGTCCACGTAATGGTCCCGCTGGGAATAAAAAGCAGCGTCCATCAAAACTACTATCGGTTTTGGCATTTCAAAAAAAGTAAAAAATCGCTGCATATTTTTTTAAAAATTGTTGTTGTTTTTGTTGTTTGCTGATTGTGAGTGGCGGGCCCCTCGCGCTCAGTGCAATGCCCTGTCCACAGTGCCGTGCCACAGTGCCTTGCCTTATTGTGTGCGGATCCTCATTCTTCGCGGCCGCAATTTGAGACACACGCCCCGCCGTGCTCGCCGTCCTCTAATGTGGCCGCGTCGCCGCGTCCGGAATCCTGATGAAGATGGAGGGCCGAGGCACCGCAGCCTGCGCAGCCGCCAGCAGACTGACTCCGCAGGTCGTTTTCGTCGCTCTGTCTCTCTCGAACCTATACGCGGCGCCCACGAGTGCGAGAGAGACAGAGCGACGAAAACGACTGCCTGAATCAGCGCACTGGCCGCGTCGTGGACGCCACCAACCACACACAGCCCCAGCTTGCTGCCCAGGCCGTCGTCAGCGAGGACAGCACTCAAAGCGACCGCAACCCGCGGAGCGGTTTAGTCTCCACCGCCCACAGCAGTGAGCGCCTTTCAAGTTTATTTATATTCCACATTTTTATTTATTATACATGAACGGGGCAAAAACGCGCGCTATATTTGAGCCTGCAGCGACCGCGGCGTGAATGGGTTCCCCGGGTCGATCCAAATCGGTACCCCCACCCTCCACCGCCAACCGCACTGCCCCCACGGCCCCCGCAGAGCGACCGCGTCCCCGGCCGCGCCACATCCGCCGCCCCCGCCGCCCCGCCACGCAGCGCCCTGGAGATACTTTCTTTCCCTCTTTTATAGCTCCACAGATCATAAATTTTGATTGAAAATGACAAGGTTTGATTATTCGCGCGACACGCTGCTGCCGCGCTGCCGCCGCCATGCAGGCCTGCAGCAGGGCCGCCAGACCGCCAGGCCGCCAGGCAGCACGGCGTCGTTTCCAGGGCCGTTGCAGTGCGCCCCGGCTCCTACAACCTCCCCAAAGGCCTCGTGCTACACACCTGCTGAGGCTCGCCGAGCGTCGTCCTGGCAGTCCTCCACGGTGAAGGACTTGCTCTGCTGCTCGCGGGCGCAGCGACGCGGACTCCAGCGTGCTGCTGGCGTGTTGTCCGGCAGGGAACTGGCATCAACATTCACGACCACGACACCTTTACTGTCTGTGCTACCCCCTCCAGCTCCTCAACCCCCTCTCCTTTCACACTCTCTCTCACACGCACACAAGCACAAAGGTTTGAACCCTCATCCTCTTTTTAACCCCTTGAACACCCCATCTCTCTCTCCTTCTCATTTTCTCTCTCTCCCCCCGCACCGTGTCGGATGCCGCCGTCCCATGCAAATCGCGCGCCGCACAAAAACAGAGGCGAGGGGAAAAAATAAATACGGAATCCCTTTTCTCTAATTGAATGGCCGTGTCGGCTTGGTTATTAATATGCAGATATGGAGAAAGAGTTCGGCAGCGCTCCGTCGGCCGCCCGTCCCACGAGCACACACGGCTGGCTGTGCCTGGGCTCGGCGAGTTCTCGGCGAGCCTCGCTCCCAGAGAAACAGAAATCCGAAACAGACTCTGAAGGTACACTGTGGAGCCAGGAGCCCCACGCTCAGTTCGCCCGCCGCGGTCGGAGACTTGAACGAAGGGCGGTGCATGCAGTGCTGTTCGGGGCGGGGCGTCGGCGGGGACGTCGCCCGCGCACGACATGAGGGGCGTGTTCTCGTTTTATCTTCCAGCGCGCCTCCAGCCACCTGCTGCGATTCTCCTGTCGCGTAATAATGGGCTGCCCAGGCCAGGCCAGGGCCGCCACTCGCACAATGTCTGTTTTAGGTAATTGAAAGAAGCTCCGGAATAAATTAAGTGCTCGACCTGGCGGGGCGGGGCGGGGCGGGGTGAGGCGGGGTGGGGCCGGGAAGCGAGCGCGGAGCGAAAAAAGACGAAATATCGCTGAAAGAGCCCGGTGACCGGATGCGAGGCGAGGCCGTGGACGTGAAAGGCCGCGCGGCGACGACGGCGACCTGGCGGCCTCTCTCTCCGTCCGCCGTGCCTCACCTGGCCTCCGCGTCCTCGCGGGTGAAGGGGCACTGCTAGAGGTTCATCAAAGCGCGTCCGCTCTGCCGGCGCCCCGCCGCGGTGCGCGCGAGGAGCGCGTCGGCGGCACTCCAGCGGCGGCCTTTTGTTTTGAGGTGCCAAAGTAGAGCGGCTCCCCGGTGCGGCGCCGACAGGCCGACACCGCACTGCAGGCCAGCACTGCCCTCTGCGAACGCGGAAGTCTCGACCAGGCTGCTGCACCGTAACACCGTAACTCGATGACGACGACGCGCTGATTGTGAAAACACGATTATTACTTTCACTTTTAATCGTTCGAGAAAGAACTTTGAAAAATACTTGGCTAGTTTGCAAATAGTTGTAAAAATATTTACCAGAAAACTCCCCTTCCCTCCAGCAAATTTTAATCTGTTTTGGGATCTTTGCGTTGAATGCACGTCAACGTGCCCCCCACCCCCAACCTTTCGCGGCTCCTAGAATCCGGAATTTCGCAAAGTTTGGGCCGCCGGCCCGGCGGCGGGGCACGGCGGGGCACGGCGGGGCCGCCGGCCGACTGCGCCACTTGTCGAGTCTCTGCAGTTGGCAGCAATTACGACACGCGGAACACGGCGTGTGGAGGTTGGCAGCCCTGCGCGGCCCTGGCCGGCCCTGCCCGCCTTCCTTCCCCTGCAGCCAAGCCTTTTCCTTTCCCGGGGAGACGCAGCCACGCAGCCACGCAGCCACGTAGCCAGCCTCTAAGTTGAAGTGAAGGCTTTACTTTTTCGACGTGATATATTTTTTCTCTCGCTCTCCTCGTCTCCCTTGAAAAGCTTTGAGTGCGAGGGTGGCTCGGAGCATGTGATGCAACGGGCTCCACACCCCGTCCCGTCCTCCGCTTCCACCGCCTCTCTTTTTTTCCTTCATTTTATTCCTCTTCTTCTTGTCTCCCTGGGGGACCGTCGGGGAATCCACTCACGCACGCTCCTCCCAAATGGTGGGCCTGGCTGGGGCGGTGTGCCGCCGGTGGCTCTGTGCCGGTGGCTCTGTGCATGTGAATCCGGGGCTGAATGTGCCGCCGGAGCCAGGGCCGGAGCCACAGGGCCGGAGCCCTCCGGTGCGTGCGAAACAGTATTATATTATTGAGTCTTTCAATTGGTTTTACTTCCCTCGCATTATTCAAAATGTTCCGTCTTGTACACTGTTCATTTTTTCGCACTTTTTGGGGAAATAAAAGCGATGGATTAATTTTGGAAAAAATATGTAATCGGAAATGCAATAATTTTGATCACTTACATTTTTTTAAGAAAAAAATAATAATTGTCGTATTGCCGAGGTGCTGAGAGAGAGGAGGGGGGGATAGGATGAATAAACTTAGGCGGTGGCCGGACGGACGAGCCGCTCTACAAGACAAACAGTCTTTGGAGCCTTTTTGGCATGCATTTTGTTTACCCCGTTGCGGCCTGTGTGCGTGCGCAAGTGTGTGTGTGTCGCTGTTTGCATGCCATGCTTGAGGAGGATATGAATAAGATATGCCGCTGGTCAAACAAGTCGGTGCGATGAGTTCTCTGCGAACTGAGGCTGTGGACGTTGCACAGTGGGCCAGAAGACCGGTGGAGGCGGCCAAAATTCTGGACGTGTTTTGAGCTCTAGAGTCGCTAAGCAGGACTCAAACCGAACGTGTGACCCCACCAACGGATTCCTCGTTCGGAGAGCAATCCGTTGGTGGGGTCACACGTTCGGTTCGAGTCCCATTGGGCGACTTTGGAGCCCAAAACGCGTCTAGAGTTTTGAACCGCCTCCACCGGTCTTCTGGCCCACTGTGCGTTGCTGCTTATCATCCCTCGGCACCCCCGGGCCTGGGGCGAGGCTATGCTGGAAGACGAGGCCGGGCAAACACGGCGGGGAAGGCCGGTCAGGGAAGTGCATCCTGCGAAAGGGAAGGACCTCTCCAGAGCTCGGGACGAGGCGGTGGCTGTGCAAGCTATGCATACGGTATGGCCAGGCCATGGCCTCACCAACACAGGTGGTTGTAAAGGAAGGAGATTGCGGCTGCACTTTCCTTTCTTCGATGCAAGAGGGTCTCCTCCTAAGGCAGGGCGGAAATGATAATGAACCGTTTTTGTTTTGGGGTCTGCGAAACTTCGGTTTGGAACAGGTCACGGAGTGCGTTCGGGGCGGACTTTGTGCGGCGAGTGGAACAGCGAGTGCAGTGTGTGGAACGGCGGGTGGAACGGCCGCGGAACACGACTGCAACAAACGGTCCGCGTAATGGCGCCAGCCGAAAACCAAGCAGAGAAATAACGGCCGGGAGAATGTGGAGAGAAAAAAAAATCGATGCTTACCAAAAGTTACCGGCGCGGCGGGGGCGGTTGGGGCGGTGGACGAGGGGCGGGCACAGCCGGAGAGGCCCCCTGGCGGCGGGGGGAGGAGCCAACGGCGACGCGGTGCTCGACCGAGCCGCCGGGCGGCCGCGCGGTGCCGGCCAGCTTGCGGACGTCGCCGCCTAGAGGGCGTCCTGCTTCGGCGCGTCGCCTGCACTGCCTGCACTCGTCCCGCCGCGACCTGCCGCAAGGAGTATCGACACACGCGGCGTCTCGGCAGCCCTAGCTTTTCTGGCCCGAAGCAGCTCAGTGTGCAGCTCCAGAGAAACGGACAGAGGTTTAAGGTTTAAGGTTGGACGCTCAACGCGTAAACATTCTCGGTGACCACCAAATAGTATTGGCGCGCAGATTCTTCTAGTCGCGCCTGACTATGACTGGAACCTGAAGAGTCAGAGACCCAGAACAACCCGAAAAAGCTCAATTTTTAGGAAAAGATGCACAGTGCCACTAACAATATTATCTGGACGGTTTTAGTATGCATTCAACGTGTTCCAATAGTTGCGATGACATCAGAGAGACTCTCCTTACTCGACCTCGACGTCATGTCGGATTCAAGGATTCAATAATCCCGCGGTTACCCTACCCCCAAGCACGCCAACACCCGGTCCTCAAATGTTAAAGTAGTTTCGTCGAGCTGATTATTACTTTATTTCCTTCGTGATTCAGAACAGGTATTTACCTGTCGCATTAAACTGAAATTTCCTTTATTCATTGAAATTTCTGTGAAATGCGAGGCTCAAATGTTTCGAGTTTTACAGTTGGTCAAGCTGGCGCCATTTCAAAACAAAAATAATTGAGCGCGAACCTGAGGAACGACGATCCGGTCTCTTTGTTTTTGTAAAGTTGTATCTTTCTGACATTCTTTTCTCGATAATCATTGTGTTCAGGTTTGCAAGTGTCGCGTTTCTTCATTCGCCATGAAAATAGACGCCATGGAGTGTGCGGGTCGTCTGCTGTCGAAGCCAGCAGATGAATCAATGGACGTTGTTGTGGATCGTGTGGACAGCCAGTTCCAAGATCTGTCTGCACGATTCCGGCACGTCGGCAAGGACTTTTCCAAGCAATACTTCCACTTTTACGCTCAGAGACTCCTGTCCATGAAACCGTTGTTGTTGCCAAGAATAAATCAGAAATGGGGTGAGTCTTCTTCGCCAATCGTATTGAGGTTATGGCCCTAGTCTGCCACTGTATATTTGTCTATTTATGTACTATGTATTTGTCTATTGAATATTTTTCAGGCCACAAAATACCAGTAAAGACTCTTGCTGACTTAAAGGAAGACTCAAGTGAAAAATGCATAATCGTTGGCACCCTTTATAAGCATCAGGAACTGAAGCCGAGTATTTTAAAGGAAGTGAGCGAAGAGTATCAACTTATTCCTCAGCCCATACGCAGTGAATTTACGGATGATGATGATCAGCTTATCCTGGAAGACGAATTGCAACGCATTAAGCTGCTTGGTTCTTTGAGTGCGCACGATGCCATCACTGGCATTGTTTGCGCAGTACTGGGTGCAGAGCAGGCTGGTGGCAAGTTTTGTGTAGAGGACTACTGCTTCCCAACACCTCCAGGCCCTTCAAAACCTCTTTCACCCCCTAAAGATGACAGGTAATTTAAATTTAATTGGTTATTTTAACTGCCTTTTAGACTCAATCACTAAAAATTTCTGATATAGTTTGTTCATTTTTTGTGCTTTGCTCTTTTACAGATATGTTGTGTTAGTCAGTGGACTGGACCTGGCGGGCAGTGCTGATGTTCTCTTTCCTTTCGAATTACTGGTTGATTGGGTCAGTGGGTGGCTCGGTGATGTAGGTGAACAGAAAAATCAAGCTCTTGTAACCCGCATTCTTTTTGCTGGTAAGTGAACCAACTAAATTTTTGTGATAAATTTGATTCTACTAATTTTGATGGTGATCTCTATCTTTTCCATGTTTACATGTAGGTAACACCATTAGGACCCAGTCTGCTAATAAAGGAGCAGCACTGCCACATGTTAGCGAATCTTTAGACACAACTAGTACACTTGATGCTGTCAAAATTCTTGATGATTTTCTTGAACAGCTCACTGTAAGCAATATACTGAACTGCTTGTAAATGCTATTTATTTGGTCTTTAATTTAGTGTAAGTACAATTATCTTTCATTGTTTTTGTTCAATTATACAGAGCAGTATTCCTGTTGATATTATGCCTGGTGAGTTTGACCCTGCAAACTGCACTTTACCTCAACAACCCTTGCATTGTTGTATGTTCCCCAAGGTAAATATCTAATCTAATCTGAAAATTAATTTTAAAAAACATTCCTATTGTTTACTTGTCTTTTCTATGTTGATTTACACTTACAATTTACACTTTTCAGGCTGCCACTTATAAAACCTTGCACAGTGCCCCCAACCCATATGATTTTCAAGTGGATGGCCGTCGAATTATTGGAACTTCTGGTCAACCAATAGATGATATAGCAAAATTCACAAGAATTTCAGATCGCCTTACTATTCTTGAACGGACCTTAGAATGGGGTCATCTAGCACCATCTGCTCCTGATACTTTGCGTAAGTTTAATTTTGTATTGAAATTTTTTCAACGGGTCCAAACTTTTTACTTAGATGTACCAATTTTTTTTGTAGGATGCTACCCATATGCTAATGAGGATCCTTTCATACTGCAAGATCTTCCAGATGTCTATTTTGCTGGAAACCAACCAAGCTTCCAGACAAAGTTGTACAAAGGAGATGATGGTAAAGAAGTGCGTTTAATATGTATCCCTAAGTTCAGCACCACAAAATCATGTGTTGTCTTGAACCTAAAATCTCTAGAATGCTACACCATGTCTTTTGGTGATGCTCTGCAGGAAGATTCAGCTGAGGTGGAAAAGTAATGCCTAGCATTTTAAAAGTACCTTAATAAATTGCATCCATCAAAAATGTTATTTTTAAATAATAAATATTTCTTTTTAAAACATGAAGTGTGTTTATTTTCTAGCTAAATGCCGGTGAATGTTTAATTTAAATTAAAGTATGGTACTGAAAACAAGTTGAAGTTTTTTAACGTTCTTATCATAGAATGTGTTACTCACACCTATGGCATGTATGCATACATCATGGCGTCAATAATTTAATCTATTGCATCTTCCTGTGAAACCTTGTGGAAGATTAGGAAATCAGAACTCTGAGATACTTGTAATTTTCCTCCTTGAGCTCTTCAGCCTACCTAGCTCAATGCTTGGAATTTAGACTTGATCTGTCTAATCTTGAGCTTTGCCCATTCGCCTGTTGTGACGTTGATCCTTACGTCGGATGACGCTTATCTGCTGGTCCTGAAGGTGACGCGTCAACGCGTCCCTCCCTTTCGTTCGTCCTTTTATCCTTCTCCGCCACTAGAACCTTCCACCTTTATCGATTGTCATCGTTGCGATTGCATCATTGTCGGTTTCGTTATGAAATGCGTTGGGAAGCGTTGCAAAAATGCGAACGCGGCGCGCGGCCTTTGCAGCAACACCGTTTCCGCTTCCTTGCGAAGCAAAGGGGTGAACGGACGCGTTCGGCGAGGTTCGGGTCGGGCCGTCGTGTCGGGCGTCTTCGGGCGTCTTCGGGCCTCGGGCCGCGCGCTCGGGCCTCGGCGACGTGGTTCCACCCCGCAGCGACAGATGGCGCGCTGTGCTCGTCCGCCGCGCGGTCGCTGCTCTGCCCGCTGGCTGGCTCCACGCTACGCGGCTACGCCGTACGTGGCCGTACGCCCCGCGCCGCTCTACGCTGTGCTCCGCGGCTCCGCGGCCAGGGAATGACTGGGGGGCCGGAGAGGGGGGCGGGAACAGGACGAGGAGAGAAAGGGAGGAGAAGAGAAACGTGAAAGGGAGCGAGAGAGACTCGGCGGTTCCCTGCTGCGAGAGCGAGAGAGGGGAGGGGCGGGGGCGTGACGTCACCGCGGGGCACCAATCAATATGCTTATAGCGGGCCCGCCTCGCCGCGCGCGCTCAGTTCACGTTGTGCCGCGCTCCGAGCAAGTTCACGTCGCTCAGGACCGTCAGCCGCCTCTCCACAAGCCGCGCCACCGCCTCGCATCGCCGCGTGCTCGAGACAACTTGTAAACACACAGACCATTCGCGTGCAAGGGCCGTGTCAGCGGTCGCAACAGCCTCCAGTAGAGTCCAGCAGTGTGTCCAGCGGTGGCCGTCGGCGCCGACCTCCTCACCTCGCTGCAGACGGCGTTCCGGTGCCCCTGCCCCTTGCGCCGCACTGCTCCGGCCCCACCGCCGCGGCCTCCCAGCAGCCCGAGGATTTGAGTGAAAGTGTGCCGTTCAAGATGGCGTTCATGATGCCCGTCGTCAAGAATGACTGGAACATTTACAAGAGCGGCCGGTCCCGGCGCAGCTCCGAGTGCTCCAACCCGCAGTCGTGCCGCAGCAGGAAGGTGTCCGAGTGCAAGTCGGAGGGCCCGTCCCTGTCCACGTCACCGGGCAGCGACTTCGTCGTGGTGAGTGGAGCAGCCCAACCTCGCCGAGCTTTTCAACGTCCAACGTCGCCGGCGGGGTTCAAACCCGCGCGCGCGGCATAAAGGCCTTGCCGCGTGTTGTTGCTGGATGGCGTCAGCTGTTGCGGGTTCGAGTCCCGGCGGCGGCGCTCTTTTTTCGGTCGTCGCTGCGGAAAAGTACATACTGGGTTAACTGTCTCCAAACGGTGGTTGCGTGTGCGGCTCGCCGAGCTGCCGAGGCTCGGCGGGTCCTGATGCAACGCGCAGTGCCAGCGGGGTACCTGGGAGTGGTGCGTCGGACCGACGGCCTGCACCGCGTGCACCGCGTGCAACATGAGCAGCATGCACCCGTCTTGCCTTTTTCGCCAAGGCAGCGGCAGCCCAGGCAGCCTCCGCGGCGGCCCTAAGCGCGAAGGCTGAAGGCTGTCGAGGCTGTCCAACCAGGGCGCGGCCGCGGTGCAACGCTGCGCTAGCTGCGCTGCGTTCTGCAGGACGCCCCCTCCCCCTTCTCCAAAGTTTCCCCGCTCCGGCCTTGGCGGTGGTTGGGGCGCTTGGGCCGCGAGCTCCCTCTGGTGGGCGTGGGCGCGTTGGCGTTGCATCAGGGCCGTTGAACCCGCCCCCGCCGCCCCGCCGCCCCGCGCGTCGCAGTAGTGCTCGCAGCGGTACTAGGTGGCGTCCAGCGCGTCCGGCGTGACACTCATTCAGGTCGTTTGTTTGTTGACGGCTGCGCCGCGCCAACCCGCCACCACCCGCCACCACGCACCGCGGGCTGCGTGCTGCGACGCGGTGCGTGCCGGGCGCGGCGTCTGGAACGTTCCGCGACCGGTGCGCGGCGCGGCGCCCCCGCCCCTCCCCGCCCGGCCCCACCCACCATTGATCAGGCCTGGCGCTGGCGTGCGCTGCCGCTCCCCGGCACCCTTCCGGCTGCCCTAACCTCTTTACGCGCCCTTGGCGTGCGGATGTGCGGGCCGCCACCGGGCCGCCGGCATGGCCGGCCTCATTGCGCTGGACAGCACGACAGCGTCCTCGCGGCGGGGTTGGCCGGGCCCGGGGCAGGACGGGCAGGACGCACGCTTCAAAATTGAGTTAGCACATCCCCGTCGCCCCACGCCCCCGCCCGGCGCCGGCCCCGGCCGCCAGGGAGCGCTGGGATCGATCCCGGTGCTTTGGCGTCTTTGGCGTCCGGGGCTCGGGGGCGTGGCCTCGCCGGCCTCGCATCCCGGCGGCGTGGGCGTCGACGGCGTCGTCCTGGCCGTCGTATTTATAGCCGCGCCTCGGACGGACTCCATGCCGGGCGTGTTGCTGTAGGTCGCTTCCCGGCGGCAACATTGCGCAACACTTCGCAGCGGCGCAGCCGCCTGCACTGCTCCCGGCGTCGCGGGTTCGAATCCCGCCGCAGGCCCCCCCGTTTTCTCGGGCACCGCGGCGGCGCCACGACGCCGTAAAACGCGCCCCGTAAATGCGACGCGTCTAAGTGCTTTGGCATTGTTTGCCGCTGATAAGTGTGGCGGCCCCGCGCCGCTCGGTGCTCCGCTTCGCCTTGCTTCCGGTGGCGTGGCGCGTGCATCGCCCGGCATCGCCACGCCGAGATAGCGGCCCGGATTAGCCCAGTGGGTCATCGCGCCGCGTCGCGCCGCGGCCCAGTCCGGCCATCAATGGGATTAGGATCAATCAGAATACTCATTCCGGGCGCTAAAATTAGCCCGACGGGTCCCTTGCCGCCAGCGCGACCGCCAGTGTACCGGAAACGGAGCGAGAAGGATTTGGCGGGGCGGCGCCATGGCGGCGCATCGGGCGGCCGATGACGTGACGCAACCGTCGAGATAGAGGCCGCCGTCGTGGTGCCACCGTGCTGCACGCCGTGCTGGTGCGGTGGGTCTGGTCGTGGCGTGTGTGGTGGTGGGTTGGTCTGATTGTGTGTGGCCATACAGTACGCGGCGTTCGTCGTACAGCCGTGGCTACGTACACCTTGATAACGCGCGCCCGAACTGCAGTCACAGTCAGAAACTCGTCGACACTGCGAAAACGGAGGGGAAACAGGCAAGGAGCGAGTGGGCGCGTGCGGCTGCGGATCGGGTGCTCTTTTTGTGCATCAGTGGTGCTGGTGTGTGTGTGTCGGTGGTGTGCCGACCTTCCGGTGTTGTGGTTGTGGCCATAAGTGGTCGGCGTTGGTCGTAGCCGACCACCTTGATAACGCGCGCCCGAACTAGTGTCGAAACTTCGCCTGCAAACGGAGGAAGGCAAGGAGGATGGGCCGCGTGCAGGCGTGCGGCATCAGAGCGGCTCCTCATTTTTCTTTGCACCTTCAGCGGGTCGCGGCTGGCTAGTGGTCGGCGGGCGCCGACCATTCTCAAGGGCGAACTATGTGAGTTGCCCCATTGCGGCATCAGGCAGGCATCGGGCAGCCGAGCCAGGCAGGCGGCGGCAGGCGCAGCCAGCTTGGCACCGGCCTTTTGCAGGCAGTCCAGGCAGCAGCAGCAGCAGCCAGGCAGCCAGCCAGGCAGCCAGCCAGGCGCAAGGCAGTGCCGGAGTCCGTTGCGGTTGCGGTGAGGGAACTGGTTCCGGCCGCTGCGGAGGCAAGGACGGCAAGGACGCCGATGTGGAGCACGACGCGTCGTCCTTGGGCCGCCCTTCCCTCTCCCCCAAGGCCCAGAAGGCCCAGAAGGGCAGCGCGGGGTGGGGAGGGGAGCGGAGGGGTGCTTGTTGCTTTGGCGCGGGGCCGCGCCGAGGGGGACACCCGAGTGTAGCGGCGCGCAGCCCGCCGTGGACCCCGCGGACCGCTAAGGAAGCTGTCGTGGACGTCACCGGCGTGCCGCGGCGTGCCGACCCGCACACCTGTCCGCGGCTATATTTGGTGCTCGGCCCACGAGGCCCACGAGGCCCACGTGGTGGTGTGTACTCGCGGGGTACCCTTTGAGGTGGTTGTTTACGTGTGGCGGCGAAGCGAGGTCGTCGACGTGGTCGCGGTGGTGGCGGGGAGGCGGCCGACGTGACCGAAGTGGTGCGCGGGCTTTTGGCGAATACTACTTCGCGTCGTCGGCGTGGTGGTGGCGGTGGGCAGGACCGCTACGCCGCCGCCCCACCCCGCCCCGCCCCGCCCCGCCCGCAGCCGCGCCGCGCGTCACGGCGACACGCCTCTGGCACGGCGCCGTCGGTGCTTCAAGTGTCATCATCGCGAAAGGAGAAAAATAAAAAGATGAACAAGCGCGCGGTTTGGCCGTCACGGCGACTCTGAAAATAGCACGCGTTGCCACTCATGGCGCGGTGTGCTGGTGGAGACGCCGGCGCCGCCGCGACGCCGCGACGCCCGCCAGGGGCCCCCGTAGCCTCATGGCCTCATGGCGGTCACCGCGCCACCCCTCCGCCAAGGGCGCGCGGGGCGGAGCAGGGTGGAGCGGGGTGCACTTTTGCAGCCTCAGGTGGGAGTGCCCCTCCCCTCCCCTCCCCTTCCCTTGGTGACACGGGCGGGACTTCCTTCCGGTGCACCGCGCACCATTACCGGCATTAGCAGTCGGCATCGCGCAGTCCTCTGGCAAAAGTCGGCAAAAGGCGTCCATTTGGCGGCGAGGAAGTGCGATGGGATCGCGTGCCGCCGCGACGCCGATCGGCCGGCGATGCTCCACTCGCCTCGTCGTCGGCGTGCTCGTTACGTGACGCCGTGCTGGCCCAATTAACTTCCAGTGGGGGTGTGGTGCTTGCCGTGCCGCCGCTCCGCGTCGTGGTGTACAGCGCCACCATCCTTGACCGCCACGCGGCGGCAAGGCCACGGCAAGGCCACGGCCTGTCAGTCCCTGCCGCGGTCGGCCGCGTCCTTCATTATTCCCCGCCTTTGCCTTTCGCCGCCGACCGTCCGGCTGTCCGTCCGTCCGACTGTCCGGCTGTCCGTCTGTCCGTCTGCCCAACTGTCCGTCTGCCCAACTGTCCGTCTATCCGTCCGCCAATCGATTCACGATGTCCCTCTGCCTCGCGCCGTTCGCGCTTCACGGGTTCCGTTCTGCACGTTGTCCGTAGGTGGAGGGCGAGGCGCCTGCGAGGTAGGCATCCCTCGCGTCGGCCGGGCACGGCTGCGCGGCGTGGTTGCCAGCCGCCGGTTGACGGGCGCTTTGCATGGCGGCGACGTGTCGACATGGTGCCGGGCGGCGCAGTCCTCCGTCGGTCCCCTCGACCCTGGCGGCGTGGCGGCCCGACGCCTGGCCGCGCCAAAGAGTGCCGAAATACACGCACGCGCATGACTCGGGTACACGCTCGGTTCAAGGGTCGGCCGTGCCTCGCGCCTTGGCCGCCGGCGACGACGACGGCGATTTTTCGGCGGCGCGACACATCAAGGCGAGGCTCGCAGCCCGCGCACCGCCCTTCGATTTATACCCCCGGCGGCCGCTTCTTTACTCGCCACGGCCGCGCTGTCCGCGGGGGGCTGATGCCGAACAATGCGACGCGTCTCCCTCGCACCCCTACGGAAAGCCCGCCCCACGAGCGCGACAGACTGCTTGGAGTCCGCCTGCTGTGTCGCGCTGTCGCGGCCGATTTTATTCACGCGGCTAATCCTGGCGCCGAAATGTAGGCCGGGGACCTTGGTACGCGCATCGCGGCATCGCGGCGGGCGGCCGGGTGTCGTCGGGGTGCTTGCACCGCGGCGGCAGGGTCACCGGGTGTAGCAGTGCAGCGACCCGGCGTCGACGACACATGTGCGTCGCGCGTCGCGCAACCCCGTCGCCCTGCCGCGGCACGCGCATTCCCGCGGGGCCACTCGGCCACCCTCAAGGCGGCCGGGCGGGGCCGCGAGCCTCGCGTCCACCACACTGGCGCCGGTCCGAAATAAAATAATGCACGTACTTGAAGGAGGTGGGGCTGCTGGGCCCGCGCAGCGCGCAGCACGGGATGTCTGCTGCGTCGCAGCTTTTGGCCGGGGTCAGGGCTGGCTGGTGGGCGGAGGCGGCGGAGGGGTGGGGTGCATTTCTGCAGCATGCAAGCCACCCGTGCCACGGCCCCCGCGCCGCCAGCCGCCACGGCCCTATCGACCCGCGCGACTCGAACTACGTCGCAACCTTGAAGCGCGGCGTGCGGCGCACGGTGGTGTAGGCAGGCCCGGGCAGGCCATCCCCAACGGCGCGACGGTCACCGCCCCGGCGGCCTAATGCGCAGTGCACGGCCGGTGGACGATGGTTCAGCTGGGCGGATTAGTCGGGCTGATAGCGTGTCCGGGGCAGTGGGGCACCTGATGAGGGTGCAGGGCAGTGTGGTAACGCTGCTGGCCACCACTAATCCTCTGTCGGTGTTTGTGTTGCAGGGCTCGCCGGCACACCGTAACATGCACATGCACTCGTCCACGTCGCGCCACTTCTCCAGGACGTCGTCGCGGACGTCGACCAACAGCCTGCAGTCGCCGTGCAAGTCGGCCGGCTCCAGCCCGCCCAAGAGCGAGTCCACGTCCAGCCTCAACAAGTTCCACACGCGGCTCGTCGACAAGCTGAAGCGCTCCCTCAAGTCCGGCAGCAAGGACGGCGCCACGGCGTCCTGAGGGGGCGCCGGGGGCGCCGGCGGCAGCGTGGACGCGACCAGCGACGCGCTCAGGTCCCTGAGTGTGTCCGGCAGGTCGCCGCCAGCCGCCCACGCAGGGCGCTCCACCCCGATCTCTGTGCCCAGCCACAGGCCCACGGCGGCGTCCCAGCGCGCCGCCAGGGCGGCCTCCTCGTGCCCAGCGGCCCCGCACCGCGCCAGGCCCTCATAGCGCAGGCCAAGCCCCGCCCGGGGTGCGCACGGCACGCATGGCACGCAGTCGCAGTGCAAGCGGCGCCTTGGGCGGGCCCTGCCACGGCCAGTCGCCAGCCCCGCCAGCCCCGCGCTGGCCGAGATGGCCGCCAGGCTGGCCATCAGGCCGGTGCAGCGGACTCTCTGCCTAGACAGAGAGAGATTGGCCGTGTTAGGGAGCTAGCTCTCTTCACTTAGAGGCTTCTTGATTGAATGTATTAACTTATTTGTGTATATTACTACTTCAACAGTATGACTATTATTATTATTATTATTTTGTATACGACAGAGTTGAACTGCCATTTTGTTTGGACCAATCCTGACGCGCTTAGCTGTCTTGGCGAAATTTTGGACTTGTTTTTCTCTTTCTGGATTTTCCAATCCCCCGCCAACTTTGATGGAGGCGCTCCGCGCCCCACGATGTTCCTTTCACGTGTTCATGACTTTGCTCTCGAAACTGTCGAGAATCTCATTAAGGCTTACGACTGTCGCAAGAGTGAGATCTGAATCACAATCTGACTGTGCAAAATGGGTGTACGTCTTGTCACTGTACATGCTTTGGGCAACTCCAAGATCTGTGATCCGACACAATTCGGAATTTATTCGCGAAAGAACGAGGGTGCATAATAAATTCTCGAGTTTTGTCTTAATCGCCCCTGCTCAGGCCTAATGGATGTTTCATTGTTAGCAGTTCCTGTCTTGTCGTTATAATCTACCTAGTTTCGTTGTGCTGTCTAAACTATTCTATTTTTCGGTATGATCGTCTCTACGACGCTCTCGCTTTTGTGTGCGTGAAGACGGAAAATTGACTTTCCTCAAGACCTGCATTATATACCATATACCTATACTATAGTATATATTCTTGCGAGAGGGTATTTTATATTAATCTGTATTAGACTTATTGTGTGAGTTACTTCCCCCGCAATCATTTCGCAATAAGACAGCGCAGAGAGCAGCTTGTGTCCTGGCGACGCGGCCGCTCGCAGCGGACCGGGCCCAAGCTGCTCTGTGTTCGGTCAGGTGTGCTGGGACGGCGCGCTGGCGGCTCGACAGTTGCCAGGAACCAGCGTTGCCAACATGGCAAGCGACACGGCGTCTCGTGGCGCTACCTGCTGTTGGCGACTCTGTTCTTTGGCGCTCTTGGGTTGGCAGGGCGGCATGGGGATGGCGGCGGCCAGCCTGGAGGGGCCTTGTCCTTCAGGGAAGTCCCTCGCGGGCCGGTCACCGGCAGCGACTTTTGGCTTGGAGGGTGTCTGTGATATATTCAAATGCTGAGTGGATCTTTCGGAAAGAAGTGTGTTGTTTTTGTTTCATCTCCCCCTTTGGCGTGGACGAATTGTGAGGGAGTGTGGGAAGCGAGCAGAGGGAAGTCAACGACGAAGCATGTTGCCAATGCGACTTTCCGATGCGAGTTTTCCATGTACGGTGCGGTCCGAACCACATAATGTTGAATGGTGTCCCTGCTTTTCATATTTTTTAGCAGACGCCGACCTATATTTTGAATGTTTGTTCCTGAGAGTATTTTCGCTTTCGTGCAGTTGGAGATAAAATCTTTTTTTTTTCTGTACTTCAAAGAGTACCCTATTTCGCTATTCGAAATTTGAAAAAGTTTCTCTTTTGGCTTTTAAATTAAGTTTACTTCTCCAACTGTACCTAAGTTTTGTTATTGCATTGTTAGTATTCTTTAGAAAAGTACGAAACAGAAGACTGTCACCAAAGAACTTTTGTGGTATTTGCCAGGGCCGGAGTGCCATCGTTTCAGCGAGGGGAGTTCCACAGTGTACACCAAACAGAAGGCGAATTCACTGCGTTGAAACGTTGTCACTCATGCCCTGGATCAGTGAAACTAACTGCTAGTTAAATCCACTATGTATCATTAAACCTTTGACTGTACCTTTGTTGTGAATATTTGGACTGTACTGTACGTTTGATTGTTGAATTGGTTGCGTTGCGGGTGTTACCCCAACTTGGATGCCGCGTGAGTTGTAAGGTACTCTCTGATTATCAAAAATACAGAGGAAAGAGGTACTTCTGCGAGCCCAAGGCACCTCACTACATATAAAAAATTGCACATTATAGTATTTGCGGTATTTGTTGATCTGTATTGGTCATATACATGCTTTATTTCTCTTAAGAAGACAAACATCACATTAGGACTCCGTACAACCATTTTCATGGAGGCACTACTGAGCCACTAAATTAATCCAGAACTAAATAATAATAGTCATAAAAAGACTTCCTCGCTTTTTTCAGTTTTAAATAAAATATTCAATGTTAAATAGGTGTCCCATGCTATGACTCGCAATCTTTTGTAAGGAAGTGGGGTACGCAAGGTAAACCGACTGTGATTTGGTAGACTAATATAGTGAATCATTTTTAGTTTTATTATTAATGAATAGCCACGTACGCCCGCAATGTGTGTAACCATGTACGATAGATGGAAAAGTGAGATTTTGTTTTTTGTTTTCTTTGTTTTATATGACACATTCCATTCATAATTTTCATCTAAAATGGTTGTTAAAAAGTACATATATTCAGAATTTTAAAATTATTGGTGCTCAGATCAGCGTTATGGTGCACACTAAATTGTAATGAGACAGGGTGCAAATTGCCAACACCAGTGCCACGAGAAATGTAATTGCCAGGCCAAAGTATAATCACACGGCCAAAGTTGACGGTGGAAAATGTTTGTGCTGGACTTGTCGCTGCACATCACCGTCCCTTCAGCTAATCAGTGTACGATTTTGGTGTGTGTTTCTATAGTATTCTATTCCTCCGACTCATTTTAATTTGTAAGTTATTTCAACTGTTTTTGCAACACCTTCGTCATTTATTCACGCCTTTTCGAATCAGATATCATATCCCATTAAAATCATTTGATTTGACCTAAACGTGTTCCTATTTTCTCACCTTTCACCCCGACACAGACAAATATTTGGCTGAACAACATCAGGGCCGAAGCACAGCCTGGCCTTCGAGTCTTGCGAGGATGTTTGCCAAACTAAACTAGATAAGAGTACGCAAGCAAATGACTAATCGCTACAGTGCGCAGTACACTACAGGATGCCTCCTGCTATGATTCATTCATCTGGGACGCAAAAGGGATGGGCTGAGACGACTGGCGAGAGTCAAGCCCAGATTTACAGCTGACTGCGCACACTCATGAGGAACGCGAAACGAGACCGGTACGCAGGGCGATGAAAACAACAACAATGAGAGGCTTTGCATCATTCAGAGGTGACATTTCAAATTTTAAAGTGACTTTACCTAATGTCAGGATGGACGTCGGTGCTCGTCCGTCGGGTTTCGAGTTCTCGAACCCCTCCAGAAGGATGCGAAACGGCGCCTATTGAACCTGGGCGTAGTATTCTTGGACGGGTCTCGTATTTATTTATAGTCAGGGTTCGCGCGCCTTGTGGATCGACCGGCTTATTCAACCCGGGGCCTGACCTACCGCGTAAATTTGCTGAATCAGAGTAGTTGCGATTCGCGATGTGGTCTGGTTGGACTGCCGTGCTCGCGTGCCGGGGGCGCCGGGGGCGCCGGGGGCCGGGGTGCCACGACCTTGTCTCGACAAGACAACGCCAGTGACTCTTCCAGCGTGCTTCCAGCGGAAACCGGCGAAGCGCCGATTAAATCGGTTCTCTCTAAAGACTAAAAATCGCGACGATTTTCATCTGATGCGCCTCCTCCGCACCCGACTGCGACTCGTTTTTATTTTTTCGCGGTGGAGTGGGCCACTGGCTAGGGGGAAAAAAATCCGGGGCGCCCGCCGCGAAATTCGACTTGCGGCTGGGATAGCCTCGTCTGCTGACGTGAATTCGGCGAAACGCGATCCCAGTATTTTTTCCCCCAAGGATTTCCCGAACAGACGCAATATCGAATGCGCTGCATGCTGCAAAGCACACGACGGGCGCGCCGAAAAATGCGCGGTGAACAGTTTTCGCGATCGATTGACTATGCACTGTCAGAAAATGAGACGGGTGACGGAATTTCACCCGACATATTTTTGTTTTTGTTTTGGCGCTCTTCGCTGGAAATGAGTTTAACCAGGCCGGTCGGCCGGTCACGCCGTGTTGGCCGCTACGGTGCCTCAGATGGGGGGCGACGTTCGTTCAGGTGACGGGGACGCGCAGTAGTGCCGACTTGACCTTCCCGGCACAGCTGGTACACTGGCACAGCGCACTCACACACAGATACTAATCTGTGCAAGCATGGGGCGGGCCAGGCCGCGCCAGGCCGCCTAAAACGGGAAGGAGGGATGACCTGCCACGATAAACGAGGGCGACGGCAGCGCGACGCTACACAGTGGATTTGCCAGAAGATCGGTGGAGGCGGCCAGAATTCGAGACGCGTTTTGAGCTCCAGAGTCGCTGAACAGGACTCGAACGGAACATGTGACCGCCACCAATGAATTCCTCGTTCGGAGAGCAATCCATTGTTGGGGTCTCACATTTGGATCGAGTACCATTTAGCGACTCTGGAGCTCAAAACGCGTCCGTCCGGGATATCGACCGCCTCCTCCGGACTTCTGGTCCACTGTGCGCTACGCTGCAGAAAAACACCGGGGCAGCCGAGGTGAAAACTACGCTGTTTTACTCGAGAGTGTCAGAAGCGCAGTATGGATGATGTCACGTCACTGGTTGCTTTTCTTCCTAGTCACTCCTTGATTCGCCGCGGCCTTCTAGAGGGAGATCTAAATCGGCCCTGACGCTTATCTGCCGCGCTAAGCGAGATGGTGTTGTGATGTGACAGCAGTAAAGTCCGCCGCCGCGCCCGGGATTCGAACCAGCGACCTCGTCCTTCCGCGGCGCACGCCGCAACCCCATCGGCCACCGAGATAAGCCCAACGTTATTGCCGGCGCCGCTTGTTGCGTTTCGCCGGATCGATGATGGCTGGGCCTCCAGGCAGCAGTCGACCTCTGCTGACTCGCCCGAATCGCGAAGTGGCGACCCACTTTTGGCGCAAAGCGGCCAGCCAATTTCGGGATAAGGCGTCGGTCGCGCTAGAGAGGGAGAGAGAGACAAGAGGCACTCGTCGTTCTGGAAGGAATGGCGGGAATTTCGCGCGCGCCGACTCAGTTGTTAAGTCTGTTTCCTTCTTCTTCTTCTTCTTCTTCTTCTTCTTCTTCTTCTTCTTCTTCTTCTTCTTCTTCTTCTTCTTCTTCTTCTTCTTCTTCTTCTTCTTCTTCTTCTTCTTGATGTTGTTGCTTGTTGTTGTTGATGTTTCTGGAGCTCGTGCGCTGTGCAGTTTGCGACAGTTGACGGCTTATCATGCTTCGGCGACGCACTGCTCGAATTAGGATCAATTAAAAAGGACGTCGTTTCGCAACTCTACTGCGCGTACTACTCAAGAAGGAGGAGTGCCTGCCAGGGGCGTCGACACCGGGGGGGGCAGCGGGGCAATGCCCCCCCCAAGTTTTGTCCAGGGGGGGGCAGGGGGGGCAACATTTCGGGCCAAAGGAGGCAATATTTCGGGCCAAAAAGTATTTACTTCGCTCTTTGCTGAACCTTTTCGAATCGCTCGGCGGCCGCGACACCCACCGAGTACATAGCAGCAGGCACAGACTTGTTTCCAACGGTACGAACGAAGTCAAGCCAAGCAAACCTTGTAAATTAAATGCAAGATATTTAGTCACCTGTTTATCCCTTTTTTCGTTCTTTTACCCATACATTACCTTGTTTTACGCGAATAACAAAAACGCCTGAAGGTAGGCAACCCGAACGGCAAAGGGCCGCTTGCCCCCCCCTGAAATTCGGACGCGTCGACGCCCCTGGTGCCTGCCGCACCCAACAGTAGCGGCCCCGCAGTGGCGCTACTTTGTAATCTGCTTCGCCACGTTTGGCGAGGCGCGGCGCACACGTGTGGTCCGATTTCAATCCCAATACGAAACTCACTGGCGCCAGCCCCGATATCTAATCTCTGCGTCTTGCCTGCAACCTAAATACCCTTCCACACGTAGGGCGCCGTCAGGCGGACAGGCAGAGGACGGACAGACAGACAGACAGACAGACAGACAGACAGACAGACAGACAGACAGACAGACAGACAGGATAGAGGACTTTATTCTGCCGAGATTTAGGAGATAAAGGCCAATGGGGCCGTCCAAGGCTTGTTTTTCCCGGCGAGGCGGTTCCGCTAGGTTCCGCGCGGCGGGGGCGTCTTCTTCTCCTCCCCGGGGATGGGGTGGACGGTCGGACCCGGACAGCCAGTGCTGCGGGGGTTGGACCAGGTTCGACGCAGCCCACGGCGTACTCGACGCGCACGTGTGAGGCCCCGCCAGGTCGGCTGGCGGCGTTGGCTGTGCCTTGCTGTGCCGCCGAGCGAATCAGAAGAGTCGTCGCTCTGTCCTTGTCGCACTCATGGGGCGGTCCGTAGGGGTGCGAGAGAGACACAGCGACGTACCGCTGTTCTGAATGGCTGGCTGGCGGCTCTACGCAGCGCAGCCCGGCGCAGCGCTCTTCCGTCAACACACTGGGAGGCCGGGCCGCCGGCCTGGCGACCCTCATCCCCATCCATCCCCCGCACGACCTCGGCCTCGGCCTGCCCGGCCCGGCCCGCCCGGCCCGCGCGGCCGCATGCATGAATCAGGTTATTGGAACGAGATTGGATGGAAGCGGCACGGCGGCACGGCGTCGGGTATCGCCGGGGATCAAGTCACACCCGAGGTTTGCCAGATTCTTCATATTTTGCCGCCCGAAATAGAGGAGCGGGCCCATCAGGCAGTGAAGCGCGTTTGCAAAACGTTTCAAAAGTTCACCGTGTCGATGAAGGGTCACGCGTGCTTCTGGACTCTCCCTTGACACCTTGATTATCACATTTCTCGCCTCTTTTTGGAAGGTGCAGGTTTCGGGTTGATGGCCGAGCGCGCGGGGGTGGCGGTGTCGGTTTGTTTAGTCTCACTGGAAGTGTGCAGTGGCGTGGCCGCCGTGGTGGTCGCCGTCGTGGACGCCATTCGGCATTCCCTGGTACTTTTCCACCGCGCGACGTCACCGTCGTCGCCAACGACGTCCCATTGTCGGCGAGGGCTGCCGCTGCAGACTGATTCCGAGAGTCGCTTTCGTCGCTCTGTCTGTCTCGCACTCATGGGGCGTCCCGTAATGGGCGTGGGAGGGGCAGCGAAGGAAAGCCTCTCGGAGTCGGTCTGCTGCCAGCGATACCATCCGGAGCATTATGCGCGGCGCACCGAGACCGACCGCCCCGGCGATAGCGACAAGGCGGGGAAGGCGACCCTCGCGATCCGCGCCGCCAACCCCTCGCTGCCAAAGCCACAACTTGCTCCAACTTTCTCAGTGACTGTAATACCAAAGTAAGTCGTTGCAGGTGCAGGGAAGGGCCGCCTGACATCCACAGCCAGTGGCTACGCTCCTCTGGGGTCAATCCGAGTAGACAGGAGAGCCCTGCACCACAAAGACCGGTGGAGGTGGTCAAAATTTCGGGCGGGGTTTGAGCTCCAAATCCGCTAAATGGGACTCGAACCGAACGAGTGACCCCACCAATCGATTGCTCTCCGAACGAGGAATCCATTGGTGGGGTCACACGTTTGGTTCGAGCTCTGTTTAGCGACTCTGGAGCTCAAAACGCGTCCAGAATTTTGGCCGACAGCATCGGTGTTCAGTTCTAGCTTCGAGCCTCGTCCTCCTCAAATAGAACTCGAATCCAGCACATGGCGGTACAATGGAAAGCACGAGCGCCATCACGCGCTTGATGCGTGTCCCATTGGAAGGGCTCAAGAGACTCCAAAGTTACGTCCCGCCTGCCCTTCTCCTTCTGGCGGCCCCGGCGGCCCAGCAGACTCGAGTCGCTCTGTCTCTCTCGCACTCATGGGGCGTCCCGTATAGGTGCGAGAGAGACAGAGCGACGAAAACGACTCTCGGAGCCAGTCTGCAGGTAATCCAGCCTGGATCGCGTCTAATCCCGCCGCGCCCCACTGGCTGATTCCCATCCACACGCCAGCGCGGCGGTGTGGCGGCGGGGCTCTGTTTGACAGTGGAGGTGACGGAAGGTGACGGCCGCCTCCTAATGGACGCACTGCCTCGCGAGTCGGCTTGTCACGCGCCGCGTATGTGTCGCCCGCCGTGTGGGAGTGAGTGCGATGCCCCGCCGCCCCGGCAAGCAGAGAGAGACGGAGAGAGGGAAATGGAGCACGGGACGCGCACTTTTGTATGACGCTGTAGGAAAACCAGCGGCCTGCCCGCCGCGCCCGGCCGGCAACAGCTCGACCGCACCTTGGCCAAAGTCAAGTCTGCGGGTGGAGGCGACCCCGGGCCCCACTCTGCGTGATTGGCCGGAGATCGATGAGGTACTCGTGCGAGGCGGCGGCGGTGGCGGTGCCTACCAGTGCCGGGGCACGAAGCGGTACCTGGCCCTGGCGGTTCGGCTCCGGACGGCATGCCGCTCCGCCGGGTGCTTCGGTCGATTCGGCGCGTCTCGGTGCGACAGTACAAAGGCGCATCCAGTCCTTGGACGCAGTTCAACTTCTGTTCCTTACCATTGAGGTGTTGCTGACGACGGCGCCGTCAAACTGCACGTGCAACAACAGAGAGAGGCTCGACAGAGACGCAGTTTCACGAAAACACACGGCTCGGCTCGCCCCGCCCGCCCGTCCACCAGGTCGTCTATCACGCTGCAGCCGTTGCGTTGCGCCTTCAATGTACACATTGTTGTTTTGTGTGCGCGAGCTAGCTAGTGCGGCTAGAGCAGCGCGTGCGGGTGGGGCGAGCTTCCGCCGCGTCTAAAAGTGGCAGCGCTGATGTCAACGTTGCGTGCCGAGGTAAAATCTAATGACGATTCCCTTCCGACAACTCATGACGCGTTGATAAACAAGAGCTCGTGCGACGTAACCTCTGCCAGGCTCCACGCCGCGCCGCCCCACCCCGCACCGCGTTTGCACAGCGATGAATGCATATACACATTACGGGGATTGAAATGAACAGTGTGTGTGTGTGTCTGTGAGTGAGTGTCTGTGTGTCTGTGTGTGCAGGTGTGGGTGAGGGCGTGGCGTGGGAGGGTCAACCGGGTTCACGGGGCGGCGAAGGTCCGTGAAGGACCCGCAGGTCCTAGCGGCCTGGGCGCTGGTCGCCCGGAGGGTCAAAGTGTCCGGTTCACGTCACTCCAGGGGTAGTGCTGAATTTATTGACGTGACGTCGTCGGCCGCCCTGCGCGCCAGTGCGTGTCACGCGGCGGCCCGCACCTCTCTGGACGCCCCGGCCATTCCGAAGAACCGTCGCTCTGCCTCCGTCGCGCCCTGATGGGCCGTGGGGGTGCGAGAGGGACGAGACGACTGTTCGGAGTTAGCCTGCCCCCGGCCCGCCCCCGGCCCGCCCCCGGCCCCGCCCCGGTCACTGACACCTTCGCCGCCCACGCACCGCCTCCCTGCCTCATTATTGTCTTTGCTCTGATCCAATACCTGTGCTCGTCCTTTTCTCGGGGGCGTTTCTCGTTCGTTCCGGCGCACGTCGCGACGCGTCGCGGTGGCGTGTGTTGTGGTGCCCCTGCACACTGATTCCGAGAGTCCGTCGCTCTGTCTCTCCCGCACTCATGGGGCGTTCCGTGTAGGTGCGAGAGAGACAGAGCGACGAGAACGACCCTCGGCCGTACGTGTGGCCCCGTTTCCGTCGCGTTCCCCCGCGCGGCCCGTGCGCGGCTGCGCGCCTGCAAGGGCCCAATGGGGAATCCGATCCGACGCCCCTGCTGCCCCTGCTGCCCCGGCTGCCCCTCTGGGCCGCGCGGTGCCGCCGCGGTCCTGCTCTTCGCCATTGACGTCACGGCCAGGCCGCGGCCACGCCGCCAGCTCCCACTCCTCACTCGCCTCCAGGTGAAGTGAGTGTGTCCAAGCGCACGTAGCCACCGAGCGCGCCACCACAAATTGGACCCTGCCACGAAAAAGGGTGTAATTTCATCATCATCAACTACAACAACAAGATCATTGAAGAATATTTGAAACTCCTCTGCTTCATCGGTGAACGTTGACGAATGACAAGCTTCGTGTGTCCGTTTATTTCAAGACGAGTGCGAGTCCTCAAACGCCTCTCTCTGGTCGTCTTCACACACTACACACAGAAAACTCACGTCCGTTGATTTGGCTCGAACCTGAAAACGCCTGTCTTCCCGGCATTGGGCGCGTTCCTCCAACAGTGTAGGTTGCAAAACAGGATCCTCTGGCTTCTGGCTGCAAATCGAGCCAAGGAAATTCGCGCGTCCCGTGTGAGTGTACAGTCCGGCGGCCCCGGCGCCGCGCAGGGCGACGCCGGTGGCCACCGTCAGAATTTCGGACCATGATTTGGCTGATTTTCCTGACAAGAATGTCATCAAACCCGTTGCTGACACAGTTGTCACGTCCTTGCAAAAACGTATAGAACCTTCGATGAAAATGTCATGAATTCGTGATGAAATTGTAGTCGTTTGAAACTGATGAAAACGTCATCCACTGTTTTGTCATGGCGTGACAACCACTTTTGACAGTGGCTCGAGACGCAGGTGCGATCTGGCCGCCGAAAATCTCTCCGCCGGATCATCTGATATGCTAATCAGGTGGATTTATCACATCTCCGTCACGCGAGCGGTGGCGAGTCAGCGAGGTTGCCGAATGTATGAGAAATGGAGCGTCTCGGCGGAGCGGGGCGGGGCGCGTGGACAGGCCGTGGTCCGCGGCTTGGAGTCGCGTTGTCACGCGCTGGGCGGCCGGGCGTCACCAATCTGACTCCTAGCACAGTGGGTGCTAAGACGTGCAGGTGGGCAAAGTCCCGGACGCGTTTTTGGCTCCAGAGTCGCTAAATGGGACTCGAACCGAACGTGTGACCCCACCAATGGATTGCTCTCCGAACGAGGAATCCATTGGTGGGGTCACACGGTCGTTTCGAGTCCTGTTTACCGACTCTGGAGATCAAAACGCGTCTAGAGTTTTGGCCGTCGGCGCCGGTCTTTTGTCAAATCCACTGTGCGCCTGCATGACCGCGCGCGTCACTCTCTTGCCCGAACTCATTATTCTCTCTTCTCCAGTCCCCTCCCTGACTGCGCTGGCCGCGTCCTTTCCGCCGAGGAAATGCGGCACTCGTTTAATTTGGCCGCCCTGGCGCCAGGCTGCGCTGCGCCGTGCTGCGCCCCATGCATATGGATGCGGCGCCGGGCCCCGTCGTCATCCACACTGTGTGACACAGTTACTTTTCCGCGAAGCGCCGCGAAGCAGCCGACTATTCACGAGGCGAAACCGCGGGCGGAAAGCCCAGAAAACCAACCGCACCTTCTGCTAAAATAAAAAGACGAGAGCGACGAGAACGACTCTCGGAATCGGTCTACAGGGGGGCACAAAATTGAAAACGTGGTCGTGATTATGCAAGTCCACTGGACAAAGTGGCCGCCGAATCGTTTAGCCCCGTCAGGTGGCCGTCAGCTGCACGCTAGGGAACGCCACGCCACGCCACGCCACGCCACGCCACGCCACGCCACGCCACGCCACGCCTCGCCTGCCAGTCTCGAGGAGAAGTTCACGAGCGCACGAACCCCCTGGCCCCTCGCGTGGCCGTGCAGTCTGGCCGTGCAGTCTGGGCAGACTCTCCCTCGGCGAGACGCCGGGTCACGGCCTCGGCCACGGCGCCTGCGAGATAGGCAGTCCCGTTGAGCAGCCGAGTCGCCGGGACTGCCTATCCACGATACGGCAGGGGTTCTCCGGATTCGGGTCCAGGGCTCTAGATTCGGGTTCCAGAATGCAGAGTCACTGTTCGACATTTATTTTCATTTGTTTCCCTTTGCCATGGTTTGTGCAAGGCCTGCGTGTCCTTTATCTGCGCTGCCGGCGCCCCGTGCGTCAGCTCTTTCGACTCGGCCATCTGCCGCCTGTCAGCTGCCTTGTCTGTCACGGCCGCTCGTCCTTGTCAGCTCGCCGTGTCGCCGTGTCAGCTGCACGGCGATGTGCTCCGCGTGGCTCCGCGGCTCCGCGCTGCAGTCCCATGCCTTGCACAAACCGAGCCGTGCAGGCGGGCGGGGCGGGGTGGGGCGGGGCGGGGCGGGGCGGGGCGGGGCGGGGCGGGGCGGGGCGGGGCGGGGTAGGGCAGTGATCAGGAGAGGAGAGGAGAGGAGAGGAGAGGGGCACCGCGCGCCGCCGGTCTATGACCCTCTTTCCTGGTGGAAATTTCCACTGTACTGGTTGGCCGACGACGGGCGGACGGGCGGACGGGCGGACGGAGCGGGAGACACGGAGCAGAGAAGGCGAGGGAATGCGCGGAGGACGGCGAGAACGGCAAGAGAGAGAGAGAAGGCAGAATGCCCGCGAGACACTCGATCGTCTTTCATTCTCGCCGTGCCCCGCTGTGCCGCGTGCTTCTTGGTGTGCCGCTGTGCCCCGCCGCGCCCCGCCGCCTCGCTGCAGACATGAGCTGCAGTACGGCACGTCGGCACGGCATCCCCCTCGCTTCGTTTCGGTTTGCACTTCGTCCTCCTCGTTCCCTGCGCCCTTGTCCTGGAGTGCCCGCAGCCAGCGACCCCCCCCCCTCCCAGCAGGAGAAAGAGGGACAGACGTGGAGGAGGAAGGGAAAGACGAAGAGGAGTACTGGAACGACGGGGCGGCGCTGGTGGTTTTCGCGGGCTCGTTTTGGCGGGCTTCTCGTTGATCCCCGGATCGGCTCAGCCACGGACAGTGGGCCGAAGACCGGTGGAGGCGGCCAAAACTCCTAGACGCGTTTTGAGCTCCAGAGTCGCTAAGCAGGACTAGAATCGACCGTGTGACCCCACCAATGGATTCCGCGTTCGAAGAGCAATCCATTGATGGGGTCACACGTTCGGTTCGAGTCCCATTTAGCGACCCTGGAGTTCAAAACGCGTCCGGGATCTCGACCGCCTCCACCGGTCTTCTGGCCCACTGTGCAGACCGACAGACGGCCGGATGGACGGGGGATTTGGCTCGTCAGGAAGCACGCACTGTCGCGCACCTTGTTGCACTGCACGTCGCCGTGCTGGCGGTGGCTGTCCGTGCGCGCCCGTGCGCGAGCGTGCGTGTTTCTGTTTGCGCGCCGCTCGTCTCCGTGACCCGAATTTGCGCCTCGCGCCGACCGAACGCGAGACGCCAAAATAAAGCGCGTCGCGCGAAAGTCTCGCTGCATTCCATCCCGGCCGCAGCAGTCGTCGCGCCGCAGTGATATTTCTGCAGATTCGCGCGTCGCGCGTTGCTTTCGGCTCGCCGAGTGTTTCGGCGGGCTGCGCGGGCTGTGCGGCCCGGCGTGCGGCCCCCCCGCGCCGAGCCACGCCGCCTTCTCGGTACTCTGCAACGCAACGGCGCGGAATACCGAAGCAGCACGCCTACACTGCAAAAAAAACACCACAAAAAAACCACACATACGCACACGTACACAATCCAAACAAAGAAACCAACTCAAAAGTTATGGCAAGGGATACTTTCAGGCAACACCAGGTCGCATTGAAATTGGGATAATTTGACGCGTTGAAGAATGAGATCCGATGAAGCGAGCAGAATCGACGATGAAATTGGAAGGGATGGACACTAGCAAACCTCTATGCAACGTGCAGACCACGTGCTGGGGCCGTGCCGTTCACCTCGTCAATACCGTCAGCTTGGCTCGCACACCGCACACTCACACAGACAGACACTAACTCACACAGGGCTGTCTCAATCCAATTCAAATGTCATGCGAGCTGGCCTTTGCCTCAATCGTTACACGAAAATAGACAAGTGGCGGCTGGCGCTTCGATTGTGCACGCTACGATGTACGTGTGTGCGTTGCGTGCGCTTGTGTACGTGCGTGTGTGCACTGTTAAAATTTGTTGTCACTTTATGATAAAATTTTATTGTCGATGATATTGTCACCACTTGCAAAGCTCCTATACTTGCTGCGTGGGCGTGACAATTATGTCACGAAATGTTTTGATGACATCCTTGCAAGGAAAATTCGCCTTGGAATTGTCATCAAATGACTACCAAAATTTTCGCTGTGTGCGTGCGTTCGGATCGACGTCTCCGCGCGCTTTTGGCAAAATCATTTCCCGGTCCGAGGCCCCCCCTCCCCCTCCCCTCCCCTCTCCTCTCTGTTCGTTTCTTTTCGCTGCATCTGAGTGCAGCGTGATGTTGTTGTGGTTGTTGTTGTTGATGATGTTGCTCTTGCTGTTTTTTGACAGATCCCACCGGGCCAAAACATCGTCCTGAGGCCGGGCGTGGCGGGAAGACCGGGGGGGAGACGCATTGCCAAGGCCATCCACTGGTTCGCATCGCAGGTTCGCGGAGAACTCTCCCCCTCCCCCTCCCCTCTCCCTTCTCCCTTTTGGACTGCAAGTAGTCGTCCACGTCAGCGCCAGGCCGCCTGTTAGGAAGTCCAAGGTCGCTGCAATTTTGTAGATGGCTCCCCCGGCACAGCAGCCCAGCTCGCCCCCTCGCCCTTTCACTCCTTGACACATAAATCCGACACTTTTGTTTTCGTTGTTTTGTTTTTTCCCTCGCTCGGCCGAAACAGAATCGCGCCAGTTTCGGCTAGAGGAAGGCGCCGATTTGCAAGGCGAGCTCTCGGTCGGCACTCCCGGGCCGGCGTCGCAGAGGAAGCCATCAATTTGGCACTCGGGCTGTCCCAACCTCGGTCCCAACCTCGGTCCCACCGTCCCAATCCCAGTCCAGACCGGACTAAACTGCTCTGCCGCGCTGCCGAAACCTCCGGAATTGGTACTACACTAGATTTGGGCGCGTCTTCGTCGCGTACAGTCGCGCGAAGTGAAAAGGGCGTCGTTTCCCCGCGCAGTTTCCTGTCACTTTGTTGTTCCTCTCGCCGAGGCAGCGAGAGCGTCGCCGTGCAGTGTACCAGTGTACGGGGTGCGGCTCGTAGCGTCAAACGATCAATGTATCGCAATGCACGTCAAGCAGCCGGGACGGCGGGGGGAGGGGGAGGCGGGATGCTGTCTGCTGGTGTGCTGACTCAGAAAAGAAGGGGGGGGGGCACCTCGGCCGGGCCAGTCGGAATTCGCGGATGGGACCATTTGCCAATGCCGCGCCGATTTCCTCGTGATGGTCGTGTTCCGTCACGGGCGATCGTCTTCTTCCTCCGCTGTCATCACTGTCTTCGTCCTCGCCCCGCTCGGCCGATGGGATGTACTTTGTTTTTCCGACAGTCGTGTTCTCGTCCCGCTTTTTACTACTTTTAATACCCATTGTGCGTTGTGTCTTTCGCAGAGCGCCGCTTGCTGCGCGGCCGGCGGTCATGGACGGCCGCGTAACTGGCACATGCCCATCGACGAGAACCTCGACGAGAACCTCGGCGAGAGAGGAAAGGCAACCCGGACCGGATTCAACTTCACCGCCACCGTCCGCCAGTCAATGCTGCAACAAGTTGCGCCAACCGTTCTTTCTTTTCCCGCCGTTTTCCTCTTTTACTTTTAAGTGGTTGGGGGTGGGGCGGTAAATTAGTCCGCGCGCGACACCGTCAAGCTTGCCTCAGGCTCCTTTGATGCAGCATGCCTCGCCTTCATCTCGGGACTGGCCCCGGCGCGGCGCGGCGCGTTGTCGCGCTGACGAGCCCCGGACAGCCTCGCAGCCTTGGAGACTCATTTTGCCCGAATATCTAATGGACGTGCTGCCAAGTAAATGTGAAACTCCGCGTAAAACACTTTACCGAACTTGTAAAAGTAGGTCTCTAGACAGACTGCCTTAAAAAAAGCGCCGAGACAGGAGTACACGACAAAGACTAACAATAACTTTGAGGAAGTTATATAACCCTGGTTCGAATACCAGCCAGTCTGTTTGTGTTGCGGGCCCCGCGGGGCACTGTTTGGGGGCAGGGTCGCGCTGTGTCTGTCTCTGTCGCACTCGCTGTGGCCTCGCCGACGCCGACACGCTTCGGCCGGTGGCGGCCAGTGGTCTGGAGGGAGGGCACACCTTCGGCTCGCTGATAACCGCCGCTGGGCGATAGTGTGGGAGTGTGGGTGGTCTCGTGGACCGGCCGGACCGGCTGGACCGCGCCCCCAAAAAGCCAACAGTTTCTTTCGGGCGGCCGCTGCGCCACACCCTCCCCTGCCGCGCCGCCACGCCGCACAGTGGGCCAGAAGACCGGTGGAGGTGGCCAAAACTCCAGACGCCCAGAGTCGCTAAAAGGGACTCGAACCGAACGTGTGACCCCATCAATGGATTGCTCTTTGAACGAGGAATCCATTGGTGGGGTCACACGTTCGGTTCGAGTCCTTTTCAGCGACTCTGGAGCTCAAAACGCGTCTCGAGTTTTGGCCGCCTCCACTGGTCTTCTGGCCCACTGTGCGCCGTCGCACCCCTCGTCTCGCATGACAGGACGCGTCACTCAAAACGCGGCGCGTATCGCCGGAAACGCTGTCCGCTCCGCTCCGGGCGTTCGGCCGGAAACGCGATTCGATTACCGCCCCTGACGCGGATAACGCTGGCTGCCGAAATTGCCGAAATAAGAAAATACAACGCACTTCTGGCGGGGATCGAACCCGCGACCTTCGGAATCGAAGTCCGACGCGCTATCCTCTGCGCTATAGAAGCGTAAAGGCGTTTGCGGAGCGTGTGGCCGCAGTGGTCAGGGGCGAAGAAACATGGCTGTAAACATTGTCATTGCCTGGCAAATTGACGGCGGGTGCGGCGGGGCCCGACGGAAACCGCCACTCACCTCACTCACAGTGGCGAGGCGACGAAACTGGGTCAATGCCCCACTCCGGTTTTTTCCCCGGGTGTTCAACAGGTGATCCGCAGCCTGATTGGACAGGTGCACTCGATCTCGATGACCAGGAAGACACAGAGCCGCATGGCGCCGCCTCGCGCTCGTTCGAGCGACATCATTCACGACGCTCGTGACACTTCCCGTTAAAAAAATACAGTGAGTGGTGACAGTGGTGATTGAGCTGGCTGTCCGCCGATAGCAGCCCGTCGAACATGCCACCCCGCCGCGCCCTGCCGTGTCGCCCAGCGCCCGGCGCGGGCGAGTGAGCGCGAGCGCCGGCAGCGTAGGCAAAGCACCCTCCTCCCCGCGCGGCTGCCGGCCGGGTTGCCTGCCGCCGGATTGCAGGCGCTCTGGACCGCCGCGCCGCGCACTGGGCCAGAAGACCGGTGGAGGAGGCCGAAACTCTAGACGCGTTTTGAGCTCCAGAGTCGCTAAATGGGACTCGAACCGAACGTGTGACCTCACCAATGGACTCCTCGTTCGTAGAGCAATCCATTGGTGGGGCCACACGCACACGGAGAACGCCGGGACGGTGGCCGCCGTCGGCCGCTTAGTCGTGATGCGATGTCGCCGTCGCGGCCGCGGTCGTCGCGGTCCCGCCCCTTCTTAATTGGCGCGGCCCTCGGCGGCGTGCCGGCGGCATGGCGGCGGCCAGCGTGTGCACATGGCGCCAGCCGGCTCCCGCCAGCCGGCCAGAACCGCGCCAGCGCGCCAGCCGGCGGGCCAATTTTAGCCGCAGCAGATTTAGTCGCCAGGACGCCGTCGGTAAACACGCCGGAGGAACAGAGAGCGCACTGCGGCGGGGAAGAACTTAGAGGGAGCACGACGACGACGACGCCCCCGATAACAACGACCAGCGGGCGGCGGCGCGTGGCGCGCAGCGCGTGCAGGTCACGATCCCCGCCGTTCACCACTCCATTCCATTCCCGCATGCCGCGCTAAAAACGGGACAACGAAGCCAAACCGTTTCGCGTCCGGCTTCGAAAATAACGCGCGCCCCGCCGCGGCTATTTCGGGGCGACTTGAGCAACGCATAGTGGCCGGGTCGCGGCGCGGCCGTGGCGGCGGGGCGGGGTGGATGGCGGACCTCACCACGCCGTCGGCCGCCGTCGCGCTGCAGTTCCGGCGCTGCATCCCCCGCCGCGGTGGCCGTGCCGACGGGGAGGACGCCGGCCGGCCTGGCCGAGCCGCTGCAGTGCAAGTTGAAGGCCGGTAATTTCAGTCCCCAACCGTGATCCTTCCTGGCGCCGCCCACGCCACGCCCCCTCGGTGGCCCATCCACCCCCGCGCCAGCCGGCTCCACGGCCTGCGACCCCCAGGAGGCCGCGCCACGCCCCGCCACGCCCCGCCACGCCCCGCCACGCCCCGCCACGCCCCGCCACGCCCCGCCACGCCCCGCCACGCCCCGCCACGCCCCGCCACGCCCCACCACACCCCCCGCCGGCGCCCACCAAGAAGAATGAACTACGACGGGTACGCGAGCGGCCCGGCCCGGCAGGCCCCGCGGTACTGCGGCACTGACGTCAGACACTGCAAGGCCCCGCTGATATCTGTCCAAGAGGCCGGGGCAGGGAGCGGGCTGTCCTTCTTTGGCGGTGCTGCTGGGGGCGGGCGGCTATTCACCTGAAGGGCCACCTTGTTCTGCCGGCGGGACAACGGCTAGGCCACTGGGCCTTTTCCCTTCGGACGGCCTTCGGGCGGCCCTCGACTGGCGTGCACCCTGACGTAACAGGGCCGACAGGGCGGACCGCGGCGGTGCGTCAATGCCCCCAGCCTGCGCCAGCCGGGCTTCGGTCTTCGTGGTCATCTGACATAACAACGCCGGCTCGCGGCCCCCCCCCCCCCCTCGCGGCCCGTGGGCCATAATTCACTGAGTCTGCTCACCGTTCATCTCCGCAGCCTTTCAGCGCAGCACGACCTGACAGTTTCGCCCGTCTCATCGGGGTGGGGCTTTCAGTTTCAGCCCGGCCCGGCCCGGCCGCTCCGAAGGCCCAAGGCGCAGCCAGGCGAACCATGACCTTCTTCTTCTTCTCTGCAGGTCGCCTCGTCTCCATATTTCCCCGGCGCAGGATACGCCCACCTCGCCGAGCGCCGCGAGTCGAATGATTTTGTAAACCCATCACGCGCGCTGACGCAAGAACTGAAAAGCAACAAAGTTTGTAAGTCGGCGCCAAACGCTTTGGCCGCGCCAATCCCGCGCATCCGTGGCCGCGACGCACCCCCGCGTCACGATGACGTCACCAAGCGGCGGGGCGGCGGGCTGATGAAGCTGCCGACTTTGTTGTCGCATTCAGTGTGTGCACAGCGGGAGAGTCGGGCAGGAGAGAGAGGCCCCGGGGGGAGAGATCGTCGGGGGTGTGAGTGAGTGAGAGAGTGAGTGCGTGTTCAAGGACCGCGCGCATCAACCGCCTGAACCGACCCGTGATCGATCCCCATCCCCACGCTTGGGACGCGGGAAGACGAGGGCGTGTGGCCCACACTGTGGCCCCGATCGCCCCGAGGCGTGGGTGCGCTGGGTAGATTTGCTGGGAGCGGTACCCCAGTCCCTGTCTCTCTGATAGGGCGTTCCCCACGAGTGCGAGAGAGAAAGCGCCGCAGTTCGGAATCGTCCTGCAGTCCCGCCGTCCTCGACACACTAAAGGTCAGGAAGCCTTTCGCGGCGTACATCGGAGAAGGACGAAGAGTTATTCGGGGTTGGTGTGGTGTGGCGGCGGCGCCGGTTTTGGGCAAGCGCAAGGCGCGCAGACCCTCGAGCAGCCCGCCCCGCCCCGGCCCGGCCCGGCCCGCCGCGGTTACAACACCCCCTCCCCCTGTCACGGTGATGTGATGCTGCTTGGCCGGCGTCCAGCCCGGCTTTTGTTCTTTGTTTTTCCGCCCCGTCCCGTCCCGTCCCGTCCCGTCCGTCTCGGGCCGTTTGCCAGCCACTGAGAGACTGAGACAGTGACCAGCGAGCGGCTGGGCTGCGAGTTGATTTTGTCGCTTGTCCCGGCAGGCCACCGCCGCGGCGCCCCTGGCCCAAACGGTTCGCTGGCTGACACGCTGACACCCCGCTGCAGCGGCCTGGCGCGTCGAGCCAGCAGCCAGCCCCAGCCCGCCAACGAGTGCATGGGGTGCTCGGGCCTGGCCGTCAAGCACCCGGGCTGTCCCATCCGAGTCCCTGAGCGCCTCGTTTGGACTCGAGTACAGAGCCGGGGTGGAAAGTGATCCGGGTCGGGTACTTCCCCAGCGGGGCGCGGGACGGGCTGTGGAACATTGAACGGCTGGCTGCCTGACTGCGAACTGAGGCCAGCCGGATGAGGGCGTCCTGGTCCCTGGCAGTCCATGGCCTACGTGACGCGGCGCCCGTACGCGGCGAGCCGAGCCGACGGCACCGAGCACCACCCCCAGAGCCAGGACCAACACCGGGGCCACCCCCGGGCAGGCCGGCCAGCCTCGGCCCCACACTGGCGGACTGGACCATCCGCAACGCGCATGCCGCGCGGCACGTCTAGAGACGTCGCGCCGCGCGCTGGCCTCTGGCCTCGACGCCTCACTGCACCTGCACTGCACTTGCAGTGCACTGCACCCGTGCTATTGTTCGTTGCAGTCCGCGTGGCGTCGCATACTGTGCGCCTCCCCCCCAGTGCACCGCCAAGCCCGGAAAATGTGCATCTGTTGTGTGTTGACTGTTTGCTAGTTAGATGGGGGCCGGCGGCCAGCCCTGCTAATAATAGTGCCACGGAAGGCCCTCGTTGATAAGGGTGGTCGGAGAAGAGCGATAGGGCGCGAAAAGATAACTCACATAATGAACGGTGATAACAATTTTCTATATTATTATTTACAAAGAATTTACAGTTAAATTTAAAACTAAACAATCTGATTATGGTATACACAGTGATTTTTTATAACTTTATTAACAATACTGCGAATCTACATGTATGAGTTTGTAACAATCATTTAGTTTCTTAGAGTAAAGAATTTGAGGCGTATAGATCACAAAGTTGCACTCCACATTGATATACATAATACAATAGAAATAAAAACGAAACAATACAACTTGGAAGTTGTTCTAATGCCGCTTAAGGTTTGTTTTTTCTTTTTTTGGTTGATTTTTTTTTTTTTTTTTTTGCAGCTGCAGCAGAGAGTCACTCTATGGCCAATCTGTGCTTACAAAGACAACAAAAAAAAAGTACAAAAAACAATATGGGAATTCAATTTTATAATAATCCACAAATATGCACAAGTGTTTTGTTTTATTTTCACACTAAATCTGACTCTCACATCTTTATCACATTTTACTGGCTTTGCCTTGTTTCACATCATATTTCAACTATGGCAGTTTCTGTTTGTAGTTACTTAACAGCTAGCTCAACTAAGACATGTAACAATGGCCCATGCATATATATGTAATGAATCAATGGTCTGGAATAAATTTCATTCAATGTGGAACAAGAATGTACTATGTACTATCAGTAGCCATAACAAATACAAATTAAAGTCACTCTGCATTCAGCCAATTATCATTAATATGGACACATCTTCATGCTCTTTGGAGTTGTATGTAAAAGTGCACCATTGCCCACTGTCCAGTTTACATCTGTTTTGAATGGCACCTCCTGGGAGAATAGTTTTCAGAAGCATGATAATACAGAGGAACTCACATACAGTACATTGTTACAGCTAACTTGCACAACATTGCACCGCCGTATGCAGGAGCTATGCGTGAGCATCCCTTCTAACAATATTGTGACCGGTAAAGTGAGTTCCACTGTCGCTCCCAACATCAAGTCACTCAAAACACACACATTTGACCAAGTAATTTAACATTCAATCCTCAGAAAAGACAATGAACAATATGATTTTATTTCTTACATATTAATGCAGAATCAAACTCCAAGCTGTAATTTACATAAATTTGTCATCCTTTAATGTGGAACAACTTTTCTTTCTCTCCTCCACACATAACTCCTCATTAATTTTAATTGATACATATGACAACCAACTTGTCCTGAACTAGCGAGATTCTATTATAGTAATGCTACGAGGAAGTTGGTTTAGAGCTGCGGGTACCCAACACACAAGGACCATTCCAAAATTGTTAATTGTATCACACAAGTTACTAATATGAAGTTTGAGGCAATCCTTACATAAATGATAAGTAGACAAATACTGGTGTATGAATTAAACCAGTGATGAAGAGATAGTAAGATATGGATTATTCAAATAAGAAGTCAATTAGGACAATGAATGGTCTGAGATTGTAGAAAATGAACTTGTTCTCAAAAGGAAAAACATAACCATACTCTTGGAAAAATAATTAATGAAAACTTACTCTGGAACAAGTGGACTTATTGTGAAATAGCACAATGGATCACACAATAAAATGAGAGGTATTAGGTAAAACTTCCAAAAACTATTAGGGAAAAAAAATGCTGCTGGAACACATTGATTGACATTTACAAATATTAAAAGAAAAGTTGTTAAAATGGAACTCTTGCAACTGCTTTGAACAAACAAACAAAACAACAAATATAGAAAAAAAAAAAAGAATCCATACCACAAAGTAACTAGAGGGCACAGGAATGGGGCAGCTGTAACAGACCAGTCAGTTTTAAGCTAAATGTGTGGAAAGCACTTTGCCACTTGATGCTTCTAGCGTCTAATTGTTACTACAGCAACACTTAGTTGATTCATTGGTAACAGCAAATTCATTTTTGCATCCATAATCATTACTATCACTCCTCAGAGTACATACTTGAAAAAGTCTCATTGGTACAGTACAGGCAGGAAAAATTCAATAAATGGCCTTGTGGCCATAGAAGGCCTTCAGAAAAATTTGCCCTGAGGAGATCAGTCGAACAATAACAAATTGTCACCTAAATCATTGCCCAAGGACTCATTGAAGTACATACAGCTTGAAGCTAATAATAATAATAAAAATCAAAACAATGAAACAATGCAAGGTTTTGTAAAGCTTGTCAGAACACATTAATTTATGAAGGTGTTTCCAGCCCAGACAAAAGTGCAAGCTGCAGCTAAAAACCAGCTTCTTTCAAAACTGGGAAAGATAAAGTAGAGAGCCTTGTCAAAAATTTCATGCCACATCAAAGTATGCCGAAAATTTAACCAATACTGCTTCTTAGGAAAATGATTATTCAGCTCCATAATCGGAATAATGGAGTCCTCAGGAAAGAGGGAAGTAACTGGCATTAAGTGGCAAAACTGCAAAGTATTATCCATCATTACTTTTGGCAATTAGCAAACAAAAACAAATTCAACCAAGCTAAATACACAAAACTTCTGTCAGGCAAAGCACAAACATAAAAGAAATGTGTCCCAAAATTCGTTATCTGCACAAACTGTTTTATTCTTTACACACGGGCGGCAGACGGACGCCTGTCAACTAAGTGGGAGAAAGAACGACTTGAGACCCAGTCAATACTCGACGCATGTGATTGTCCAACGCGTCAGCCGATCTCTTTGACAGACGAGACAATCCTTTCCTATCGGTAGTGCGTAGTGCGCAGCCCCACTGTGGGGCCCCCACATGCAGAGCGGCATCCAGCCTGCAGTGCAACTGCACTGGCAAGGCAGTCCCGGGTGGTGCTTTGACTGCGGGACTACAGACTTCGGAATCGTCCGTCGCCCGTGGGATCACCTTACAAATGCATGATTCATCAGCTCATTAATTCATATGAATTATTGTATTCTCAAGAACATGTTATAAACAATACTATAATATTGATTGCCTACCACTTCACTCCTTGATTAAGGAAATTTAAAATAAATTAAAACACAAGTGAAACCTGATTAATTGAGCTTTAAACAATTTCATAACTTTTATTGTATTTCACTGAATAAAAAGAAAAACAAAACAATGAAAATGAGTTTTAAAAAAAGGAAAAAAACAAAATAAAAATGACAACATGAGCTGTGGACTTTGTGGCATGTAGGAAATTGTAACGGAATGGGAGGAAGCTATGTAATTTCATTTGATTAAAATAACACTTCTGAGGCTATATAACAACTACAATTATTAACATCACTTCATAGGGAAACACAAGTAAAACACATTTGCAGCCCTTTCATAAATAAATAAATAAAGAGAAAATAAAGGTAGTACTGGTAGCCTGGGTTAAATATTTGGACAGAGAGAGAGGGGAAATTGAGTAGGGGCAAGGTGTATCAGACATGGATCATCATGAGTAGATGGAAAAGAGCCTGAGTTTTCTACTAAAACACACACAAAATCTGAGGGGCAACAAAAGTAAGCACAACTCAAAATAGAAATAATAAAACAAAGGGCTTAAAAACTCTCCGAATTCTATCACATTTTGTGCATTGATTAAAAAATAGAATAACTAATTCTAAAATAGGGCCACCTCATAAGTCATGTGATTTTTATAACTCTTCTTCGCTTTGCTTTTTGCTAGCTATGTATACTTTCATGTTATAGAGATTACCATTATAAATCTTAACTTTCAAAAAGGGAATTGAAGAAAACTGATGAAGTTTCTTACTACAAGATCTAAGTAATTGCTGTTGATACTAGTACTAGTACTCTAAGGCCCAATTGCAACATAAAAATATAGGTATAATAGAGAGAGAACAAGAGCACATTGTTTCAAAATCTCTGTAAGATGTTGGGTATTAAAAGAAATAAGTAAAATATAGCTAAGAATCATAGCAGACTGAATACCTTCTCTCTCCTCCAAGTTATTGCCAGAGGCTACAAAGGTATGATGTTTTGGTCCTTTAAAAAGTTGCCTTACAATGCCCTACATCAAAGGACCACAAATGAGTACAAGCGTCAATGAAACCTATTACAGACTTGATACCAGTAAAAACAATGAATGAAAAATGAACACTTTAGATTGATCCAAACATAAAATTAGGCTGAGCAAGGATATATGAAAACAGCACTCTCCCATTGTGAGGTGCCTAAAAATGGATACAAGTTTACCTAAGGATATCAACAGAGTTTTATCCAAAAGTAAACATTAGTGAGTGAACTCATTTCCTTAACAAGTGACCTATTTTCAAATTGCTCTAAAAAAGTAAAGATTGAAGAACCCTCCATTTCAGTACAGTTAATGAGTTTGAATGGAGGGGGAAATGGGATGAGAGCAGGAACAAAAGCTCCAATCCAAAGCAGACTCACATCCACCCAGACTTCACACAGAGTTTCATACTCCCATTTTCTAAACTTAGTAAAAATAATTCATATCAAAACGACATGAGTTCCTTTTCACATAGTTACACAATAAGAAACTTTCTATCACAAGAGTGTTGTCACACAAAAACTTGCAGCGCTACAGCACAGGGTTTTTGCAGATTCCACGAGTGTACTAAAAGATCCTGACAGGATCTTCAAATGAGCACTGCTAGTCAAATTAACTATGTGTCATAAATGATGATGGAATTTCATGATGTTTCATGAACAATAATGACAACAACATTCTCACTAAGTAAATGGCCCATTTGTCAACAATATGCAAACAAATGGCGCAAAGACAAGAGCCACTCGGTCAAAACATTCATATATATATATATGCATATATATGTATATATATGTACACTTTACAATCGACATAAGAAAACAGGCAGCTCAATTGAGCCTACACTTAAATCTAAAACATCATTAAAAAGACAAGTTCCTAAAAGTGGAGCAAATATTAATGGCTAACAACAGGGCTTTGTTGAACACACACCCCTACCATAGGGCTATCTTCACGGTCACTGCCACTTTGAGCCTGGTTGGAGCTTTGCTTCCCTAGTTTTGGAGCACCCACATTCAAGTCCGCCTTTGTCATTCCGGCCTGACTTGGAACGAACCCGTAGGCGACGGGGGCGACGGCAACTGGGTTTTGCAGCGAGGCTGGGTACCCAGGGTTGAAGTAGTTGCCGCTCTGAGTGGCGAGGGCAGAGCTGCCAGAGCCGACGAGGGGGATGTTCAAACTACCAGTCTGCGTACAGTCTAAGCCTGGTAGCTGCTCCATGGGCAGGGACTGGGGTGCGTAACGCCCAGTGGGCGCAAGCCTACTCAGCCCCATGTGGTGTGCCTGATGTCTGGGGTAAGACGGTTCACACTCCATAGCATTGGCTTGAGATGGATGGGCTGCAAGCGATGAGTGCGACAGGTACGACCCCATGTAAGCAGGGTCAACCCAGTCTCGTGTCCCTGCAGCCACACCTGCACCTGAAATCACAAACAAAGCAAATTTGAATCCTCTACTCCATTAGTATTTATTCTCAGCCAGCAATCACAATAAATTACAGTCAAAAACTTTAAAAAATCTACCAAGACAGGGGCAGCTACAAAGTCAACTAACCATACCCAATACCTTAAAATGACAGATGATATGGTATATGTGGTCAGTTAAATTTAAAAAAAAAAAAAAGGACTGAATTACTTTTTTTCAAAAGAAATGAAGGGTGGGAAAGGAGGACAAAATACAACGGGCATACATTTTAGGTAAGGGAAGGGAAGCACTACAAACCAAAATTCTGAAAGAAAATGCCATTGACTAGAAGGATACAGTCAACATTTTTAACACCATTCCCTCAGTCAGACAGAGTAGCCGATTCTGTGCAAATTCTAGTTACTTAGAAAACTATGCTAGCAGCAAACAGCAAACTCAACATTTTCCACAAAGGGCGAATCCAGGTCAACTTGAACGGGGTTTGACCCCGACCCCCTCAGAACTTGCTCCAAACAGTCTTAATTCATTGGTCTATACCTAAAATCACCCCCAAAAAAATTTGGTTGAAAAATATTAACATTTGGCTGAGCTGTGGCACTTTTTGTTTTTTGGTCAATTTTAGTGAAATTAGTACAATGAAAATTTGAAAAAACAATTTTTTCTCGAAATGGGGATTTTTGAGGCCTGATTTGTTTGATATGAGTTGTCTTATGATAGACCAATGCAATTCCGGTCATAGACCCCACCTCACTCAATTTGCACTGGAGGCTGAAGAATTTCTAGTAATTTTACCTAAAAATCGAAATATTAAACCTTGCCCCACCTTTCAAAATTCATTTCTATGCATGAAAATCTACCTTAGGGCCCTGGCAATAACATATAAAAAATCTGGGATGGAGTTTTTTATTTTAAGGAAATCGTTCCAGAAAGCGCTACTTTTGACTTGTCGATTTAGCTAAAACGCATGAAATTTCACCAAATGTAAAGGACGATGAGGTCAATCTTGCTATTTTAGTCTCTTTATGCAGTATCAGAGGCAAATAGAGTTTGAGGGGAGTAAAAAAGAACATAAATACATTTTGCAAATGTACTACAAACACCAACTTTTGACAGCTTCTTAATAGGAAGTCCAAGAAAATATAATACGTAATAATCAAGTGGATCTGGCGGAATTGTTAATCGATTTTCACCTTTTACTTCTGCTGTCTGTCTCATTTTTGTCCCCTTCTGTCCTGTCTTTTCTGTCTGGAGGGAATGCCAATTCTTATTGTTGAGCCTCCAACTCAGTTTGGTGATGGAACCCAAACGGCCAACTCGACTTGAGACGGAACCCACCATAGAGAGTAATTCCAGCCCATGGTGGAACGAAATCCGGGCTTGGGTCATGGAATCGGTTCAAGCTTTGTGGGTTCAATTGATACCAGTAGGACATATCAACCCTAGGAGGAAAGTTGCCTAGCTCCAACAACACTTGAAATGTCAACATTTTTCTAAATGTAACAAAGTAAGCGGAAAAATGTCGCTCTCAGAATTTTTGATAACAAAGTTGTTTTTTTCAGTTCTAGCTTGTGTTTCTTTTTTCTGCCTAACCTTCATTTAGGTAAAATTATGACTGGCCAGAACTGTAGAAACAACTTTAACCATCCAAAAATCAGAAAGCGTCATTTTCCCGTTAAATTAGTCAAATATAGCAAAACGTAGATATCTCAAGTGACCGTTGAGCTAGCCCACTTTGCACCTAGGGTTGATATGTCCTACTGATACCTATTGACCCAACAAATCTTGAACCGATTCCGTGACCCAAACCCGGATTTCGTTCCACCATGGGCTGGAATTACTCTCTATGGTGGGTTCCGTCTCAAGTCGAGTTGGCCGTTTGGGTTCCATCACCAAACTGAGTTGGAGGCTCAACAATAAGAATTGGCATTCCCTCCAGACAGAAAAGACAGGACAGAAGGGGACAAAAATGAGACAGACAGCAGAAGTAAAAGGTGAAAATCGATTAACAATTCCGCCAGATCCACTTGATTATTACGTATTATATTTTCTTGGACTTCCTATTAAGAAGCTGTCAAAAGTTGGTGTTTGTAGTACATTTGCAAAATGTATTTATGTTCTTTTTTACTCCCCTCAAACTCTATTTGCCTCTGATACTGCATAAAGAGACTAAAATAGCAAGATTGACCTCATCGTCCTTTACATTTGGTGAAATTTCATGCGTTTTAGCTAAATCGACAAGTCAAAAGTAGCGCTTTCTGGAACGATTTCCTTAAAATAAAAAACTCCATCCCAGATTTTTTATATGTTATTGCCAGGGCCCTAAGGTAGATTTTCATGCATAGAAATGAATTTTGAAAGGTGGGGCAAGGTTTAATATTTCGATTTTTAGGTAAAATTACTAGAAATTCTTCAGCCTCCAGTGCAAATTGAGTGAGGTGGGGTCTATGACCGGAATTGCATTGGTCTATCATAAGACAACTCATATCAAACAAATCAGGCCTCAAAAATCCCCATTTCGAGAAAAAAATTGTTTTTTCAAATTTTCATTGTACTAATTTCACTAAAATTGACCAAAAAACAAAAAGTGCCACAGCTCAGCCAAATGTTAATATTTTTCAACCAAATTTTTTTGGGGGTGATTTTAGGTATAGACCAATGAATTAAGACTGTTTGGAGCAAGTTCTGAGGGGGTCGGGGTCAAACCCCGTTCAGGTTGACCTGGATTCGCCCAAAGCTTTAGAAAAAAAAACACATCCAACGAATTCCAAAAATGTACTAATCATCCAGGCATGAAAAAATGGGAAAGGAATTTTCTTAAATGCATGCAATGTCATGGGTCATGCAAGGAAAAAATTCGCAAGCATGATAAATAAGAAAACTGTAAAAATATGAAAAAGGGAGCTACAGTAAAATGCATTGTCTTTGCTGCATAATAGCCACTTACTGCTAATGTCTAGGAGTGGCTCCCTCCTCCCAGGCTAATTCACTGTCATCGAGTCCACAGTTCAGCTGCATATGAACAAGTAATGCCAATTAAATGACAGACAAAAAATATTCTTCAAAAACTTTCTGAAATTACAAGTTATTTCTTTAAATAAAGAACATTATGAAGCTTTTACATCCCTGCACTAAAAGGGTGAGAAAAACCGTTAACTATAATGTGGTTTGATTTTGCTTAGGTTAGGATAAGGAGACGAGTGAAATAAGAGATAATGTCCCTACCCCACACAGAAAAATGTAAACCCAATCAGAAAATCTTGGATTGGTACATTTTCTTAATTTGTTTTAAGCAAAAATAAAATAAATTGAGGCAAGCAGCAATCCCAATATCCAATTTAAAAGCAAGTAAAATTGAATTAATTTTGACTAGAAATATGTTAAAAGGAATATATTTATAAGTTAGTGAAGAATGTGAGAAAGCAGCAGCTGAAGCACGAAGAAATTGGAGAAAAAGGCTGGTTAAGCTCTGCTGCGATACAAGCAATTCATGACATAAATTGCATATCACTTAACTCAGGCCCACAAAAGGCTTGCACTTTGAAATCTAAACCACTTCTACCAGTAAACCCTTTCTATGACCTATACAAACAGTCTCAGAGATAAAATTGTTCAGCTCAACTGAACTCCCCAAGAAAATTCAGGGTTAATAGATTGCCAAATTCAGAATGATGAAATAGTTTTGTAAATTGTACATTCAGCTCCTAGGTGCTGTTATCAAGACTTTGCAAAGCCATTAAATGAAAATCAGGTTGCTCTAAAAAGTACCTTGTTGTTGCACATTAGAACCCGTTGTGGACGTTGATGGACTAGATCCCACCATTGGTTCAGGGTGTGAAGATGTTAGAGTTGAGTGGCTTTGATGCGATGAATGTGATGAGTGTGAGACCACAGCTGGACTCGTACTCGCACTTCCACTGGGACCACCTATGATGCAGGGCAGTAAATAAATTTAATAAAAACATATTTAAGAATTTTTGGAGTATGAAAGATAGTGGATAGTCACTGACCTGTATTGGTATTTGTGGATTCATCTGCAGTGCGTTTGAAAAAGTTGTGCTGAAGTGCATAGTAGGGAGTCACTCTTGTTTTGGGATCATAGTCTAACATTCGTATAATAAGGTCTTTAAATTTAAGATAATCTGATACAGAGTGACCAGGTTCCCCTAAACGGCGACCACCTGGACCCCAGCTATCCACCCCAAGTAAATCATGTAACCTTCGGGTGCCAGGTAATCTGAAATCACAATGAAAATTGCCTAGTAAGAAGATGTTCTTCTGGAGTGCAACACATAACAGTGTTTCTAAATTAGCAGACTTACCTATATTTCTTTCCATCCCTACTTTTTCTTAGAACATACGAACCATCTCCAGGAACTTTGTCGAAATATTTTCTTGTTTTATGAGCAGCATCTAAAAGATGCTTAGGAGGCATACCAAGAACTTCCACAATTTTGTTCATTTGATCGACCTATGAAATAACCAAAATTTTTTAAGTAAGATAAAGCAATATTAAAACAGATTATCCCTCACCAATGTTGCTTACCTCGTTAGCACCACTAAATAAAGGTTCTCCTGTATGCATTTCAACTAAGATGCATCCCAAGCTCCACATGTCAATAGCTAAGTCATACGAGATGCCTAACAGTACTTCAGGTGACCGATAAAATCGTGATTGAATGTACTGGTAAATCTGGAAATAAGCAATACCAAGTTAGACAAACGAACTTTCAAATACAAAGAGTGGCCATCTCAACTTCCTTGAAAAGAAACTTAAAACTTACTCTTTGACCCAACTGACAAGAGCTTCCAAAGTCCACAATTTTAATTGCTGACCTTTTAGGATTGCACAATAAAATATTCTCTGGTTTTAGGTCACAATGAATTATATTGAGCTCTGGGGTGGAAAGAAATAATAATGCGGTGCAGAGTTGCTGTGCAAACTTTCGAGTTAAGTTTAAGGACACTCCACGAAAATTTGTATTCCGCAAAAGGTCATACAGATTGTATGATAGTAATTCAAAGACTAGACACAGGTGATTACGCCACATAAAATGTCGCTTCAGTCTCACTGAAAACGAGAAAAGCAAAATTCATGAGCAACAGTCAAATGTAGAAACATAATTGACAGAGAGCAGTTGAAATGACGAATTACCTATATAGTATTTGTTGTCCACATCAGCCTTGTTCATCATCTCCAAGAGCTTCACTTCAATCTGAGCTTGATTGAGGAAGGGTTTCTTGTTTTTAATTATTTTGATAGCAACATGACATTGTTCCTCATGGTCGAAGGCTTTCACTACCTGCAAGATAAGTAATGATCCAGATCAGTAAAAGGAAGAAAATGAACAAACAAACACAACATTGGTGTATGTGAAACTTACTTGTCCAAAGGAACCTTTTCCAATAAGAGAGTCAATTTCATACCGGTCAAGGAACTTTTCGCCGTTCTTGATTATGTAATCATGGTTGTCATCATCATAACCATCGTTGTAAAGTTTCCTTTCCTTCTTATGTGATGAGTCTTCACCTTGGGTTTGCTGCGCCCGTCGCTTCTTTTTGGCATAGTACACCTGAAACAAAACCAAAGTCCAAATTCAAAAAACTGGAGAGAAAAGAAAGGACTTGTGTCCACATCCACTACATGCACTGGACCATTCTGGGCACGCTCCAGCCCTTGTCCGCATCCACACAGGAAGACGGGGCGGGAGGGTGGGGCTGCATTGCACGCAGCACCGACAGTGTATGCCCAGAGGATGGTCGAGGGTTGGTCAGGGGTTGGTCGAGGGATGGTCGGGGGGTTGGTCGAGGGTTGGTCGAGGGTTGGTCGAGGGTTGGTCGAGGGTTGGCCGAGGGTTGGCCGAGGGTTGGCCGAGGGTTGGCCGAGGGTTGGTCAGGGGTTGGTCAGGGGTTGGTCAGGGGTTGGTCAGGGGTTGGTCAGGGGTTGGTCGTGAGGGGGATGGCCGGGGACTGCGGACAAGGACAGAAAAGGGGTGACCCGACGTGAGAAAATCTCTCTTTCACAATTAAAACAAACCCTTATTGCGACCACTCTTTTCTAAAAGAGAAATGAACCCCCAAATAACGAGGGAAGAAACTAAGGAGAGGGGATACAAAAGAGAGGAAAGGCCTTGCAACCTTTTCTTTTCTCCTCCTCATCGTCCCCTCCTGGTCGTCCATCCCACACACACGTCACGTGTCTGGCCCATGGCGGCCCATGGCGGCCCATGGCCGATCTCCACTAATCGCGCTTTCAGCCCCCACCCCCACCCCGTGCCCGCCTTGCAGCAGCCTGGAGCTGGACGGGGCGTAGACTGGAGCCACTGGAGCACTGCTGCTGGAGCAGTGGCAAAGGCGGCGGCCGAGGCCAGGCCGCAGCCGCGCTCCTCTGCCAGCCAAGACGCATGACGCACTCGCACAGGGCGGCAGCCGCGGCAGCGCAACGCCGCTCCAACGTGCCTAAACCAAAGGGAAAGGAATATGGATATACGAGACAAGCGCGGGGCTCTGGCTGCAGCCGCTCCAGCCGCTCCAGCCCTTGCGAAAGGAAGGAAAGGGGCTCTGCCGGCCCCTCCGCCTCGGCGCCTCGGCGCGCGCATGCAGTCCGCCACCACAAAGTTGCCTCCCAGGATAAAACGTGGAGGGAACGTGCCCGCGCCACTTGGGATGCAAAACAATGGCACGCCGATATAAAAAAAAAAATATCCACCCCTCTTTCTTTCTCTTTCTCTCTCCTCTCGGTCTATTTCCCTCCCACATGTATGCACGCGGCAGGCCGAGCGGCAGGCCGCAGCCGCTTGGACCGGACAGGGACACCTCGGCGACTGCATTGCCGGCGCGTGCGCGTGCATGCGAGAGTGCAGGACGAGCGTGCTTGACTGCGTGTGTCAGAGAAAGAGAGAGGGAGGAGAGAAAGAGAGCACCTTGTTGTGAGCAGCCATTCTAACGCGCATTTAGAGCCCGTGCAATCCATCTCCCTCGTCGGCAGAGGGCGGCGATGCACAAACATGGCTCCGCCCCGCGGCGGCGTGGGAAAGGGGGCGGGGCGGGGCGGGGCGGGCGGGGGGGGGGGGGCGGGGCGGGGCGGGGCGGGGCGGGGCGGGGCGGGGCGCCGCTCGGGGGCGCAGCGCGCGGCGTGCAGCGGACTGACGGCCAGAAAAGCCTAAGGCGGCATGATGGTCTGCTGCGGGTGAAGAGCCATGCAGAGTTATGGGCCGTATTTCACGCAAGTAATTACAAGTAGTCAGTCTCACTAATACAACCATCACGACCGCGGTCGGGCCGGGCAGGCCGGGCCGGGCTACCCCTTCCGAGGCAGAACCTCGCAAAACCTTCTATTTAATATTTTACAAGAGGGCCGACTAAACCGGGCGTGCGCGGCGCGGAAATTCGAAACGCGCCGCCAGCGTTAACCGACGGCGGGGCAACACAAGAAATTAAAGAGTCGCGTAAGGAAGAGGGGAAGGAGAGGGGAGGAGAGGGAGATCGCGTGGGCACTTTTGAAGCCCCAAATACAGTCTCCGCGTTCTTGCAGTTGGAAACTGTCTGGCCGACGACGACGACGCGAAAACGCCCTCCAAACACAATGGTCGCGAGAAAAAGAGAGAGAGAGAGAGAGAGAGAGAGAGAGAGAGAGAGAGAGAGAGAGAGAGAGAGAGAGAGGAGGAGAGAGAGAGAGAGGGAGAGAGAGGAGAGATGGAGAGAGGAGAGAAGAGGAGAGAGAGAGAGGAGAGAGAGAGGAGAGAGAGAGAGAGAGAGAGAGAGGAGAGAGAGAGAGAGAGAGGGGGAGAGAGAGAGAGAGAGGAGAGGAGAGAGAGAGAGAGAGAGAGGAGAGAGAGAGAGAGAGAAGAGGAGAGAGAGAGAGAGGAGGCGAGGAGAGAGAGAGAGAGAGAGAGAGAGAGAGAGAGAGAGAGAGAGAGAGAGAGAGAGAGAGAGAGAGAGAGAGAGAGAGAGAGAGAGAGAGAGAGGAGAGAGAGAGAGAGAGAGGAGAGAGAGGAGAGAGAGAGGAGAGAGAGAGAGAGAGAGAGAGAGAGAGAGAGAGAGAGAGAAAAGCATCAGCCCAGAGGTCCGCAGGAAATGAGGGGGAGAAAGATAATGATTAAAAAGGAAAGAGGTCCAAAATAACGCAAAAAAATAAAAATATGGAAACAACAACCCTACCTCCTTCCCTTGTGTCGCGACACACACGAAACGAAAATGGAGACAAAATTAAAAAGGCTAACAAATAAGGGTAATAAGCGCCGGAGGGCCATTCAGCGTCTGCTGCTACAAAGTCGCCGCACGACCGGGAGAGGACGGTCCGTCTCGCACTCGACCCCTGGGTGCGAGAGAGACAGAGCGACGAGAACGGCTCTCGGAATCAGTCTGCAGTGGCTGCCGAGCGGCCGAGCGGCACTCTGCACTTCCGTACGTGTGCCGCAGTGTGTCCATGTGTGCGTGTTCCACGTAAGTGTGTCTGCGTCAACTGCGTGTGTGTGAGCGTGCGATGATGCAACCTCTCCCGACAGAATTATTCGATCGCAACGGGAGGAGAAAAAGGAAGAAAAAGGAAAGCGAAAATGAAAAGGACGACAGGGGAGAGAAAGAGACGCGTCGCATCGTCCAGTTAGTTGCGCCCCTTCTGCGCTTGCTTCGCTTGCTTCTGCGTGGTCCTTGGTCGTCGGTGGCGTCCGCGTGCGTCCGCGCTTTCCAAGCTGTTGCCCCGCGAGGCCCGGCCTGTCTCGGCCCGCCTTGGCCCGCCTTGGCCCGCCTTGGCCCGCCTTGGCCCGCCTTGGCCCGCCTTGGCCCGCCTTGGCCCGCCTTGGCCCGCCTTGGCCCGCCTTGGCCCGCCTTGGCCCGCCTTGGCCCGCCTTGGCCCGCCTTGGCCCGCCTTGGCCCGCCTTGGCCCGCCTTGGCCCGCCTTGGCCCGCCTTGGCCCGCCTTGGCCCGCCTTGGCCCTCGGCGCCGCAGCTGCCGCAGCTCATGTCCGGATGCTGCCGGCAACTCACTTCTTCTCCCGGTCGCGCCTCCGCGTCCCGACGCGTCCCTCACGGGCCCACCCTGGCCGCCTACCCCTTGCTGCCTTGCCGCCTTGCTACCCCGGGCAACTTTTACGTAGCCCGCTCGCCGACATAGATCCCCTTCCCCCGGCCGGCGGCGACGACCGCAACTACTGCCCCCGCCGCCCCGCCCTCCAGCTTGCCAGATAAATCGCTCGGGGCAAACTTTTGATTACATTCTGCAGCCTCCGCCACCCCCTTGCCCCCGTAATAGATAAGGTGGGGGGTCCGAACCTTGCCGCCGACGGCCGAACAGCCGCCAACGGCATGGCCAACGGCCCGCGCGCCAAAAAGAGCGGACCGCAGGGCAGAAAGATCGGGCTCGACGAAAAAAATGAAGAAAGCAACAACAAAACATCGAAATTAAAAGCGACTACGGTGAGCGCCACGATCATTAAATGCAATCTAATTTAGAAATGAAGTTATGCATCACGTCCCCGATGTTCATCTAAACCGATTCAGACAGACACCTCTTCCAGTTGCAACTGAAGTCAGCACTCTTCTTGAACCGCCACACGCCACGCGACTTGCACCCACCTCGTTGATGTGCTTGTACGTCTTGATGAGGTCCACGGACAGCTTCCGAAGCGGCGCCGTCGACGGGTCCCGGAAGTTCTGCGGGATGCGGGCCTGCATGGCCTGGATGTCGCTGGGCGTGGCGCCGGCCGCCCCGACGCCGCCCACGCCCCCGACGCCCACGCCGACGCCCGCCATCTGCTCCTCGGCCACCAGGCGGCCGTACAGGGGCGCATGGCGCTCCGAGCGCCGCCCGCCGCCACTGTCCGGCGCTGCCAAACAGAACAGAAAAAAAAATTAGATTACGACACATTCGGGCGGAAACGGCACGAGACAACACAATAGACAACTTTTCTGCGAACTCGCGTCCAAAAATTGACAAAACGCAGTGGTAAAAGTTTCATGGACCGAGAATTATTTTGATTATTGTAGATCAGCTCTGCACACACCCATACACCGGAAGCGAAATGCAGCCCCCCCCCCCAACACACACACACGCATACAGACCCAGGCGCACACACGGACACGTATCTGCACGGCCAAGCTACGGCCCGCGGGTCCGGAAGGCCCAGGACGTGCAGTAAGGCGCGGCTACAGTGAGGCTATGCTGCACGATGCCGCCGTCGATCACTCCTGCAGCACCTCGCCAGGGCTGGTCAAGCAAGGCTGGTCGAGCAAGGCTAGTCGAGCAAGGCTAGTCAAGCAGGGCGGGCGGGACCGCGGACCGCGGCGTGCTGCACAGTCTAGCGGCCTAGTACAGCCTTGCAGCCCCGTTCGGCGGCGGGCGGCCCGCGGGCCCGGCAGCCCGACCCGGACCTCGGACAACCCTAACCGCCTTAGGGCCGCGGCCGTCCGCCGCGCCGCCGTGCGCCGCACCAGGCCTAGCGCAGCCTAGCGCAGCCTAGCGCAGCCTAGCGCAGCCTAGCGCAGCCTAGCGCAGCCTAGCGCAGCCTAGCGCAGCCTAGCGCAGCCTAGCGCAGCCTAGCGCAGCCTAGCGCAGCCTAGCGCAGCCTAGCGCAGCCTAGCGCAGCCTAGCGCAGCCTAGTCTGGGCTGCCCCCTAACCGTCCCGGCTGTCGTCGCGGCCCGGCCAGCCTACAGGCCAGCCTACAGGCCAGCCAAGCCGCCCACACGGCAGCGGCTGGTAAGCCGGTCGACACGCGAGGCGAGTGCTCATTACAGCCTTAGGCAACTCGAGACGACCCCGCGGAGCCCCGCGCCACCGCCAGTGCGGGCACACCAACGGGCACACCAGGGGCTTCCCCCGGTAGTCGGTACTGGCCTGCACTATGCCACTGCCGGCCACTGCCGTGTAGTCGGCTTGTCCCGCGAGTGGCCGAGTAGTGCAGCGGGGCCGAGCAGGGCAGGCCAGTGCTACTTGCCCCCGGCCTGCCCGGCCTGCCCGAGGCCTCTGCCCTGGGCCTGCCCCCAGCGAAGCCCTGGTCATGCCCTGCATGTACCCTTGCATGCGCCCCACACAAAGCCCTTTGCTCTCGCGCACACACAAGTTGAGGACAAATCTTATTTAGGTCTGAGGGGGCGGCGGCGAGGGGGAAGGGGGGGGGGAGAGAAAGAGAGGCGAGGGGGAATTGCCCACGGGACCGCCCCGCCCCGCCGGGTTAACTCAGAAGCGTGCGGCTTGGGCGCTGCGATTGGGGCGAGAGAGAGAAAGAGAAAGAGAGGGAGAGAGGACTAGGGCTGCCCGGCGTGCCCATGTAACACACCGCATTCATGTGCCTATCCTCGGGTTACGTGAGCAACACGCAAGGGAAGACGGGACAACATTTTTAGCAGATGATTACCTTAAAGCTTTTAAACAAAATTAGACAAGAACTAGGACACATGACGGTCTCAGCTACTGCTTAAACTCTCGAGTCCCTAATAATATTGCGCATAGGAGAAACAGTGAGTGAGTGAGTGAGTCAGACTGCTTTACAATACCCACAGCCTTTTTATCAATTCGAAACGTATCATCTGCTTTCATGTTCTAGGATTTAGCTTAACTCTTTTTAATTTTCTTTCATATATTTCTTTGGTAAATTTGAAATATACTTGGTATTTGGACGCGAGAATAAAAGCAAGCTGACACTTTCACGTGTCTTGTAGTTTTAGGGTACGTTTTGAAGTAAAGGTATCATCTGCTCAAAGGTATTAAAAGTACTTTGTCGCGCGGAGTCGGCGCGAGGCGGGGCCGGGCGGGGCTAGGCGAGGCAGCTCGGGAGGAAAGATGAAGTAGCGGCGGCTCTGCCCGGCCAGGCCAGCCCAGGCCGGGCGATCAGTAATTCACTGGCGGAGACAGAAAAGGACCGCAAGTAACGGAGTAACGGCCATGCGCGTACATCACCCGCAGTGCCACGCAGTGCGGCCTCACTCATGGGGCATTAAAGCTGCAGTTATGTGTGGTGCAGTTCCGATGCGCGCGTCTTCGCCCCCGCGTCTTCAACCCCCGCGTCTTCGCCCACCGGCGTCTTCCCCCCCCCCCCCCCGGCGTCTTTAACCCTCCGGCGTCTTCAACCCTCCGGCATCTTCAACCCGCTCGCGTTTTCAGCCCCCGCGTCCCCGCCCACAGCCCATGGGCCCCAGCCCGCCCAAGAGCCGCGAACCACATGTCCCAGCGGGGCCCGCTATGGTCTTCGACAGACGCGGGTTACGTGTTCCTCCCGCCAGGGATTAACGGGGACGAGAGAAAAAGAGGGAGAGAAAAAGAGAGAGAGAGAGAGAGAGAGAGAGAGAGAGAGAGAGAGAGAGAGAGAGAGAGAGAGAGAGAGAGAGAAGAGAGGAGAGAGAGAGAGAGAGAGAGAGAGAGAGAGAGAGAGAGAGAGAGAGAGAGAGAGAGAGAGAGAGAGAGAGAGAGAGAGAGAGAGAGAGAGAGAGAGAGACGAAAGAAAAGAAATGGCGCGCAAGTTTTCCTCTTCAAGTTTTGGCAAACTCGAGGCTGGCAAAAAGCGAGCAGCAGCGTGTCGCCACCGTCAATTCGCCCTTCAAGGCGTGCCTCCGAGGCGAGGCGAGCCGAGCCGAGCCGCGCCGCGCCGCGCCGTCCGGACAGACAAGCTGACGCCCAGAGCGGCAGGAGGGGCTGGGGCCGGCTGGGGCTTCTGGCCGGCCGCGCCGCCGCCACTGCCGCTCGGGCGCGCGCACTTGACGCCGAGCAAGCCAGCCGTCGCGAAGTCGCGACCACGACGGCAAAGTCCGAGACGAGCTCCACCATCGGCACGCCCCTACAGTGCAGCACGGCGCAGCACGGCGCAGCCCCATCACCCAACGAGAGCGCCACCAGGCGGGCTGCAGGCTGCTGCACTGCAGGGCGGCCGCCACCATTGTCTATGATAATGGGGGCGGCGGGGTTAAAATAAAGAGGACGGTGGACGTTAGCGGAGTTACGGGGCCAACGGTCCGGAAAGCGAGGCGGGGCGGCGCGGCCGGCAGCGCCAACAGCACTCGCCGGCCTGCCTCCGCGACGACGCCCTGCTTCACCAAGACGACGACGACCGAGTCGCCAGGCGCCGCGCGGAGAGGGGGGCGGCGGCAGCAGTGCGGGGGGTTCGAACGCCAGCCGCCGCCGCCCCGCCGCCGTCCCCGCAGTCCCCCTGGACAACGGCAACGCCACGCAGTACGCAGTCAAGGAGTCGAGCGAGGCGAGCCGAGCCGAGCACGGCGGCAGACAGACGCAGGGGAAAAATTAAATGGGCGCCGCCGCGCCAGGCCGCGCCGCCAGGCCGCCCCGCCCAGAATGGGGATTGAAAGCGGCGCCGCCGAGCTCGCCGCCGAGCCGGGGAAGGGGGAGGGGAACGACACCGCAATGACGGTCAATGGGAGGAGGACGACGACGGCGGCGCCTTTGCCGCCCGCCCTCCAGCGGGAGGCATCCCGCGCGCCAGGCGAGCAGGCGGGTTGCCTACCCCGCGTCCGCCAGGCGCTCCTTGCTCCGCGCTGCGCGCTGCGCGCCGAGAGACGGGGCCGCGGCGCCGCCTACGCCAGCCTGCTGCCTGCCGCGGCGGTTGTACCTGTGGAACAGAGAGGGGATGTCCGTCTCGTCCGTCGCCCCCCCCCCCTCCTCCCCTTCAGACGGCCCTTGCCCAGATAGCGACAGCACCGCGTACAGAGACAGCAGCGGCGCAGCGTAGCGCAGCGCGGATCCCGTCAGCGCGATAACAACTTGAATCAAGGTTGGACGCGCCGCGCCCAAAACTGGGTCAGCCGGCGGCAGCGGCGGCAGCACGGAACACGGCACGCCACCACACAGCGTGCACGCTATGCACCGACACGACGACGACGGCGGCGGATGGCGCCTACACTATCGCGCGCCGCCCTTCCGCCGCCTCGTCCACGCCGCGCCCCAGGTGGCTACTTCTGGGGACGGGACGGCCGGGACGGCCAGGACGGCCGGGACGGGGACGTCACACACGTCGTCACCGAGAACACGCGTCCGGGGGGCGGTGGCCGCCGGCTCTGGCGCCGCGCCAAGCACAAGCAATACGTGTCGGGTAACCACATTGTCGACCCGATAACACTTTTGCCCGGAGGGCGGCGCGCGCGCGGCGACAACGCCATCGCCCGGGCCCGGCCCCGGTGGGGTTCGTCGCTTCCAACCAATCACCGGCCACGGCACAGCCACCGCACTGTGCACCGCCACGGCCGCTTCGTCCAGCTCGCCCCGTCAGTCGGGGCGCACGGCCGGTGACGCGGCAGTGTCGCGGCAGTGTCGCGGCAGTGACGCGTCGGTGACGTGGCCGTGACGTCAGCGGCTGGCGGAGAGCAGCCCCCGCACGGCGCCGCGTCGCCGTGGACAAGATAGGGAAGGCCGCGGTGCGCGAGAGGCGAGGGGCGGCGGCGAGGGGAGAGGGCGTCGCGAACACGAAAAAACTCTCAGCGGCAAAGCGGCGGCGGTGCAGACGGCAAGGACACAAAGGGGGATGGCAGTGGAGGGGGGGGGGAGGGCGACGCCGGGCGACGCCCAGGAGCCCTTTTGCTTCCCCATCGGCCCGTCGGAGCTAATAAGACAACAGCAGGCATGGCGGCGGCACGGCGGCGGCATGGCGGCGCACTGCGTAAAAATAGGCCACTTGGAGAGCAGGCCGGCCCTCTACTGCCAGTGGCAGGGTGCAAGCGGCGCGGCGGGCGGTGCGGTGGACGGTGCGGCGCCACCACACTCTGGACAAAACAATTCCTCTCCAGAAAGGGACCGCGGGCGGGCGCCCCCAAGGCCGGTCGGCGGGCTGCATCCACGAGGCTGAGGCGCGAGCCGAGCCACACCCCTGCCCCTGCCGCAACCATCCCCATCCCCTCGACAGAGCTGGGGCAAGAGGCGCCGCGCGAGACGCAGGGGTCCGCAGGCAGGGCAAGGCAGACCGCCGGGAGGTACTCCGAGAACCCCGTCAAATTTTCCACAAGTCGGTACACACAACAACGCCCGTCTTTCTGACAGGCAACCCCAAGGCGAGCCCCCGGCCTCTGGCTCTGGCCCCGCAGCACGCGCAGCACGCAGTGTAGCGGAGGGTAGTCCGACCGCCAAGTTTTCGCGGGGTTCCTGTATCCCGGTGAACGCGGCGCCGGCGGCGAGACACTGCCCCGCCCCGCGCGGCGCGCCCCACACTGCCATTGCCGCACGGCGCACACCAGCCCCGACCACCACCCCGCCAGCAGACTGATTCCCGAGAGTCGTTTTCGTCGCTCTGTCTCTGTCGCGCCAATGGGAGACGCCTCGTGAGTGGGGGAGAGATTAGAGCGACGAGAGCGACTCTCGGAATCAGTCTGCAGGCCGCGCAGACAACGTGATTCAATTCCACACCCACGCACGAGGCGGCGGGGCCGACGGCAAAAGGAGAAATTAGCCATTTGAAATTAAAACAAAGGCAAAGGCGGGCAAGTGAGGAGAAGAGGAGGAAGAGGAGGAAGAGGAGAGGAAGGAGAGGGCGATAGAGTTCGGCAGCACGCAGCGCCCAAGGGGCCCAAGGGGCACACGGCGCATTCTTGGCGGGGCGCCGCTGCTGCTCGCTGCACACAGAGCGCACACACACGTCCGCACGCACACATACGCACGCACCGCGGGGTTTGGCGCGGCAGGGGGCTCACTTCCGCGTGCGACGCGATACTAGGAACACGCAGGATGCACGCAGGATGCACAGCCGTGCGCCAACCAGAGGGTAGTGTGTGGTAACGTCATCAGGGGGCCCACAGTGTAGTAGTGTACCGCCATCATCGGGGTGCACCACCACCAGCACCAGGACTCGGGACGGCCGCACAATCGCACAAAGCCGCCCGGCTCACAAAGACCCCCATCCCCATCCCCGCTCCGCCTGCACTAGCAGCACCACCACCCCGTACCGCGACGCGCCAGACTCGCCGTGCAAAAAGAAAGGCAGGGGCACGTTCGCTCCCCGGCGAGCCCGGCGAGCCTGACCGCCCCTCGTCAGTTGGCCGTTGCGCGGCGTGGCCCGGCAGGTGCGCTGCTGCCGCTGCAACTGGATTACCGTCCGCAGGTCGTTCACTCCGCGGCCGCGCCGAGCCAACGCCAAGTAGGGCGTCGTCCAGGCCAGCGCCGCCGCGCCCCGCGCACGAGCCCCGCGGGGGCCGTAAGGGCTGCAGGCGGCTGCAGGTGGCGGCCGGGCCTCTTATCCCGGGCCACCGAGGACCACGTCGGCGACGACGCCGTTACGGGGAAATACAAACACCGCCAGCGGTGGTTATGCAGTCCCCGAGTCCACCGACCGGCGCGCTGGGGCCGGGGCCGCAGTCGCCACCCCCAACCAGCATCGCACGCCACTATAGCGGTGGCTAGCGCGCTGCTGCACTGCAAAACCACCAAGGCCGCACGTGCTTCCAGCTTAGAGTCGATTCCAGTTCTCAGACTCCAGCTTCCAGAGCGGCGCGGGGCGCGGCCGAACCGGCGAGCAAACTCTTGGCGGGTAACGCGCGCCCGGCCTCGCACCCCCTCCCCCTCCCGCCTCGCAAAGAAGCCTCATTTGTTGCACTCCCTCCGGGAGGCGTCGTCTGCGACACGCTGATAGTGGCGCTTGCAGGCGCTTGGCGCTCGGCGCTTCCAGTGGCGGCGACGCGGCGACGGCGCGGCCGAGGGGGCGGGGGAGGAGGCCCACTACACTACTCCCGCTCTCGCCGCTGCCACAGTGTGACCTGCATACACAGACCTCCCGGCCGGCCGGCGGCCGCTGCCCGTCCGACCACGCCCAAACAGCCAACCACGTGTCACACAGCACGGCGCGCGCCCTTTGGGCCCCGAGGGCAGGGCAGGGCAGCGCAGGGCAGGGCCCTCTGGGATTCATCGCGTATGCACGCCCACGCGCTTTCGGGGGAGCCAGACCTCCGGGCCGGACGGACGCGACTGCAGCGGTGCAGGGCGGCGCGGGGCGCGGAATGAGGTTGGCGACGGAAATATATCAACCCGAATGCACGGCCGCAGCGGCACACAGTGGGCCAGAAGACGGGTGGAGGCGGCCGAAACTCCAGGCGCGTTTTGAGCTCTAAAGTCGGTAAACAGGACTCGAACCGAACGTGTGACCCCACCAATGGATTGCTCTCCGAACAAGGAATTCATTGGTGGGGTCACACGTTTGGTTCCAGTCCCATTTAGCCACTCTGGCGTCCGGGATTTCGACCTCCTCCACCGGTCTTCTGGCCCACTGTGCAGCAGAGCAGAGTTCTTGCCCTCTACGGCACAGCAGTCGCCGCGCCCTGCTTCGATCGGCCGCTTGCTTCCCGTTCCCACCTTCGCCTGCTTTGCCGATCAATGGATGCACTGCCGTCCGGACGGATTGCCTGCGATTGCCCGTCATCGCCTGGGATTGCCGCAGCGGCCGCAGCCATCGCCTCGCGGGAAGGTCGCTCGGCCCGCCGTCCGCCGGTGCATGCGTAAACAACGAGGAGCACACCGTGGGCCAGAAGACCGGTGGAGGCGGCCAAAACTCTAGACGCGTTTTGCGCTCCAGAGTCGCTATACAGGACTCACACCGAACGTGTGACCCCACCAATGGATTCCTCGTTCGGAGAGCAATCCATTGGTGGGGTCGCACGTTCGCTTCGAGCCCCATTTAGAGACTCTGGAGCTCAAAACGCGTCCGGGGTTTTGACCGCCTCCACCGGTCTTCTGGCCCACTGTGCAGCACCGCCTTCCGCGCGGCCCGGTCCGCGGCCCAGTCCTGGCACGGCCGCGGCCGCGGGCAGCGGCAGGGCGGCCAGGCCGGCCAGGCACCGACGACCAAAGATAAACCAATAAAACAAAGTCCGCGGCGCCCGCGGCGTCGCGGCCGCAGTGGCGGCAGACGGACGACGGCGTGCATGGCGCAGCACGGCGTCGCGCCGCACAGCAAATGCACACCAAATATTTGAGTAGGCTGTATCGATTGACCCGCTTTCCGTTGCGGCCGCTCCGTTCCGGCTCCGGCTGCATCCAGCAGTGTGCCCGCCAGCCCCGCCAGCCAGCCAGCCAGCCAGCCAGTCAGGCCGGTGGCGCTGCGAACCCAACCCCTTGCCCCGACCCCATCCCATCCCCAGGCAGCCGAGCCGCGCCGAGCCGAAGCACCACCAGGCCGCGGTGCATCGCTGCATCGCTGCATCGCCACACTACACTGCAAAGATACCGCGGCCGGCGCCACCGCAGCGCCGAACCAGCCCAAGAGAAAACACGGCCAAAATAAAAACACCGTGACGACGGCGACGTGCACGTCGGCGGCCGCGGTGCGCGGGCCTTCCCTCCCCGTCCGCCGTTTGGCCTTTTGGGCGTCGAACTGCGAACTGCACCCACGGATCATCTCGAAGCAACAAGTTGTGTGACGTCTCGCCTCGCCTCGCCTCGCCCCGGCCCGGCGCGCCACCCCGCCGCCGCCACCAAACGCGTTCAACGCCTCGGAGACCAACGACGCCAAGCCGGGCCGTCCGCGAACGGGGCGGGGATCACGCCGACTCATTTCCAGGGCATTCCAGGCAGTTTCCATAAAGCGCCCCGACCCTTCCCCCTCAAGCCGGTCTCCGCCGCGCCACCGCGCACGCAGGGCGCAGGGCCGACAAGTTGACGACGGCCGCGACGACCGTGAGCGGGCCTGTCAGCGACAACTGTCGGCACCAGCCACGCCAGCCAGCAGGGGTCGGCGGCGAAGGAGCAGCGGAGCACAGCCCCCCCCCCCCCCCCCCCCCCCTAACATGACCCCCCTGCGCTTCCACCGTCCTCTCCTTCCTCCTTCTCCGCCACCCAGGGCGTCATCGACAAAGCGTTAGTTTTCTCATCAGGGCGACACCCGCCACGCCGCCACGCCGCGCGAATGCAAAGCGCGACAAAATGACGAAAGGGGCACAAAATGTTCCCCGGGCTGCTGCCCCGCTGCGCCATGGCGGCGCCACGGACCCGGCGGTACACTACCACAAGCGCTGCACGCCGAGGAGGCCGTGGAGGCCGTGGACCCCGAGTCGGACACGCCGTCTCACCTGCAGACCAAACAGAACACAGAGTTAGCCAAAGTGCTTCGTTTAATTCAACTTTCGACTGAGAGAGGGGCGGGGTCTCAAATTTATTGTATGCGGGGGAAGAAAATTGCTGATGTGGGCAGTGCGCCAGGTGACACGACCACGGCCGAGCCCCTCCGCTCTGAGGCCCTGCCAGTGGGGGAGCCACTCAACCAATCACTCCATCGCGCCATCATACAGTCAATCAATCAATCAATTTGGAGCCGGGTCAGCCAGAAGGAGGGCGTGGTTCTTCCGGCCGCCCCGCCCCGCCCCGGCCGCACCAGGCCGCCCCTCCTGCATCAGATATCAGCGCCTTCCAATAACGCAGCGCCATCGGCCGCCATGCCCATTAGTCGGTCAAGTGTTCGGAGCAGGGCGCCGCCGCGGCGCCACTTCGCGCGACTGTACGTACACACGCACACACACAAACGCACACAGACAGACAGACAGTCACACACACACTCACACACGCACACAGACAGACTTCCGTCGACAGCCAGCGCGCTCAACCACCACCGGGCCACCGGGCACGTCCCGCTGCAGGAAAAGCAACACGGAAATAAAATAAGGAATAAAAAGGAAAGAAGGGGGGAAAAAAAGACGACAGCAGAAAAGCCAAACTCAATAAAATCCACTTCACGCTCAAGAAACATCCCCCGGCCGGCAATAATTTCATTCCAAGACCAACCCTCCTCATGCCGATGACAGCGCCCCGCCCCGCCGGCCGCCACTGCAGCGAGGGGGAGGGGGAAGGGGGCGACACAAAAGCGCGCGAAAAGGCGAGGCGTGTGCATATCGGCCCGTCGGCCCTTCGGCCCTTCGGACGACAACCCTTGCTTGCCGCCTTATCGCGGAACACACACAGCGCCGGGCAAAAGGACGACGGCGGCCAAAAGGGGGGAAAAATAGCGGCCATCAAAAGGTCACGACGACGCTGTGGTGCGACGCGGTGCCCAAGGTCGACCCGGCCTCGGCCTCGGCCTCCGCGACGCCGAGGTGACACCGAGCCGACCCCCGCCGTGCCTGGCCCCAGGCCCGGCCCCAGGCCCGGCCGCCACCTCGCGACTCCTTTCGGCAATAAAAATTCCTGGGCGGCCTATCTCGAGGCGGGTCCTTGCGCAGCGAGCGGGTCGCACCGCGCGGGTCCACCGAGGCGGCGGTGTCCTCGACGACGGCGTTCTCGGCGGCGGCGGCGGTGTCCTCGGCGGTGGCGGCGTTCTCGACGGTGGCGGCGTTCTCGACGGCGGCGGCGGCGTCCTCGGCGCCGGCCTCGGCAGTCAGAGGGTGGCGACCGCGGTGGCGGCCCAGGCAAGACCCAGGTAATGAGCCGCAACGGCAAGTGAGCTCGGTTTTGTCTGAGGGCGTCAGGCCCAGGGGCCTGGCCGGCCGGCCAGGCCAGGGCCGCGACGCCGCGACGGCGTGTCAAGGCCCAAGAAAACAACGGGGATGATAACAACCAAGGGAGGCGAAAAACAGGCGGCCAGACACGCACTGTAAAAGGAGAGAACGTCGCGCAGGGAAAAACAACACGAAACAACCAACACGAAAATAAAAATAAAGCAGCGAGGGAGAGACAAGGTGAAAGGGAGAGAAATAAGAGAATCCGGCGCTACGTGCTCCGTGACACTACTGTAGCGAGCAGCCGGCAGCCCGAGCAGGCAGCCAGGGCCGCCAGCCAGGGCCGCCAGCCAGCTTCCAGCAAATCTCGACAGACAGTCCACACGGCGGCGGCAGGGGCTGCAGCACGGGCTGCAGGGGAGTCCACTGCCAAACCCCAAACCCTGGCGCCACATTCCCAGGCCGGGCTTCAACACGTTTGGCGGTGTTAATGCTCCCGGGATTAGCAAGCCAACCGCCCCGCCCCGCGGTTCTCGCGGAATCGGCGGCGAGGGGCGCACGGCACGGCGCAAGCGATTGGCGGCGGGGAGTCCGCGGTTCGGCGTCAACGACACCGCCCCGCCCGGGCCGCGCCCCACCTCCAAGTTTGACATGCGCACCATAGGACCGCTCTCTCAACTCAACCCGCCACACTCGCGGCCAAACAATCAGTGGCTGTATATCACATGTTTCTCTGACAACTCATTTCAACAGCAAATTTTTATTTTGAAAATTCCACTTTTCTCTTTTGCTTTGACGTCGGGGCGGGGAGCCTCGCGGACTGCCTCGCGGACACTCCAGGCGGTCGCGGCCCCGCGAGCACGTGCCCTCCCCCCTCTCCTCCTCCAGCACTCGCCGCCCCAGCGGCCCAACGCGGCGCAGGGCGCCAGAGTCATCGTCTTGTCCAGTTCTGGAAGAGTCCCGCCTGGAAGAGACGAGCGGCAGCGCGGCGGCCGTTGCCCCTGGCCAGGGACGGACCGGGCCGGGACGGGCTGACTCACTGACTGACTACACAGGACGCCCCAACGCGAGGAGTGCGCGCCGAATCAAGTAGACATTGTTCTGCACGCGGGCTCAACAACAACAAAACGCCATGACGTCAGCAAATCGCTCTTTGTTGTTGATGTTGGTCGCTGCACGTGCCACGCACGCACACACACACAGCAGAGGCATCGGCTGGGGCCGAGCGGCGCCTCCGGCCTATCCCTTATTCATGGGGCTCAAATCAGACCCACAGGGCCAAAGGCCAAGGGCCGGCCAGGCCTGTTACGAGGGAGGATACAGCTGCCCTTCGCACCAAAGCGCGGGAAAAAACAACAACAAAACAAAAATTAACTGCAGCCCACGACCCATTTGCCACACTGTGACGCCGCACACGTGAGCACACCAAGAGCGGCAAGAAAGACGACGCACCCAAAAGCGACAGGGGCCGCCACGCAAGTGCCGTGACGTGGCCGTGTGAAGAGGCGGCGTGGCGTGGCCGTGTGACGAGGCTGTGTGACGAGGCTGTGTGACGAGGCCGTGTGACGAGGCTGTGTGACGAGGCCGTGTGACGAGGCTGCGTGACGTGGCCGTGTGGTCGTGACGTCACACCAAGGAGTCATTGGCCGCCAGGCTCTCGGCCTCGGCTCCATTCTCACGGGTGGGGGCCATGGCGGGGCCTGGCGGGGCCTTGGCCTGCCGGGCGTGGCGGGGCCCGGCCGGCTGCCGGTCAGTGAAACCAGTTCGGCCAGTATATACAGCAGCACGCACGCACACACACAAAGCTTGAGCGGCCAGCAAAGCGCACTGTCTTCGAGTCCCCGGGGGCCCGGGGGCGTTGGGCCGAGTCGGGCGGCGCTCTTCCTCTACAAGGCCCTGCTCCTCCCCAGCGACGACGGCGAGCTGACGGCGAGCTCCCCGTTCACCAGGAGACTATTAACGGCGTGCATCCCCGGCGCCAGGCCGCGGCCCGCTGCAGGAGACGGGCTTAGCAGTGTCGAGGCAGCCAGCCGGCTGATTCAGAGGGGCCGTCGGTCTGATCGCTGTCTCCGTCGCACTCACGGGGCATCGCGGAGGGGTGCGAGAGAGACGGAGCGAGGAGCCGCTCTTTCTGGCGGCCAAGCCGGGCCGCCATTATGCGCGGTTCATTCAAAGGAGAAGGGGAGCTTCGCAGCGCTTCGCAGCGCTTCGCAGCCTCAGAGCCGCGCAGACTGCGCAGCCCCGAAGAGCAATTGGCCCAACCGGCTCGCTGTTCATCAAGCGAAACACAAGACGGGCCGCACAAAGGGGCCCCTGGCCAGCCCCTGGCCAGCCCCTGGCCAGCCCCTGGCCAGCCCCTGGCCAGCCCCTGGCCAGCCCCTGGACGGAGACAGCGATGCGCCAAAATACTTGACGAGTCCATCGCCGCCGCAGCCTGCCAGGAGTGCCCGCCACACGGCCATATGCTCAGAATGCCGCATCCGCCGCGTCGCGATGACGAGTGGAGCGACTCTTGGACGGCCTAGCCTCGGCCCAGCCCCGGCCCAGCCTCGGCCTAGCCTCAAATCGGGGAGGCGCGCCTAGGCGGTGGGAGAGGCTCAAGTGCCTGCAGTGCCTGCAGCAGCCCGGGTCGGGGAGACGAGCCGAGTCAAGGTAGCTGCAATGCAACCGCACTGCACTTAGCAGGCGGCCAGCGCGACACGTGCGCTAGACAGACACGCGGAAGGAGAGACAGCGAGAGAGGGGCCCGAGGAGAGAGGCGGCGCGGCGCGGCCGGACCGGGCCGTGGCGAGTCGCCGGGCGGGTGAAACACCGCAGCGGCACGCGGAATGCAGAGGCAGAGGCCCGCCGCGCCGCGCCGCCCGGCCGGGGCCCTCCCGTTGCCATGCGGCCGTGCCGCGGACGCCGCGCGGGGCTCCATTCAAGCTCGCGGCCAGCGCGGCCGGGTTCGCGGGGGGTCCGGGAGCCCCCGCCGCGCAGGTCCGGGCAGGTCCAGCCAGCCCGGCAGGCAGCCTCCCTCGCGACAGGTTCGCGGTTCACACGCCGCGACTCTGGCCCGATGAGGCCGTCGGCACCGCGACCCGCCGCCGAGAGCCGCGAAGACCGACAGCCCCGCCCGCCCTCTCTAGGCTAGCCCGGCCCCAGCCCTTCCGCCCTTGGGTCCGATTTATTCCTCGGCGATTGTTGGGGCAGCCCTCCTCTGGGCGCCCTGGGTCCTCTGGGCGGGCAGCGGCAGCGGCGTAAGTGCACACACACACGTCCCTTTGAATTTCGGGGACCCTCGCCGCCGTCCTGGCTCCGCTCCGCTCCGCCCCGCCCCGCCCCGCCGCTCCCCGGGCGACACACTCGGGGAAATCGCGACAGACGGAGACACGGTCCTTGGCCGGGGGCCTTGGCGGAGGGCCTGGACGGACCCACGCGGTGCGCGCACGGCACCCTCATACATTAGAGTGGTCTATGAATCACCAAAGACTTTCGGCAAACTCAATTAACACAGTGAACACAGTCAACACACGGCTGCACTCCGCTCCCTGTCCAATCCGGTGCTCGGCGGCTCCGCGGCTCCGCGGCTCCGCGGCATGGGGCGAGGAGTGCGTCGACCGGCGCGGCGCAGAGCGCAGCAAGTCAGGGCGCGGTGCGCGGTCGCACCCCGTAGGCCATTGCCGGGACCCAGGAGTGCATTTAGCCACCTTAGTTTGGGAGCGGTATGCATTGATCAAAACGATAAAATTTAACTTTACCCAAATATACCGTATAATACGCTAAAATACCGTATTTTACCGTTATTTACGTAACTTTGAATCTTACCGGTATTTTTACATCCCTACTCTTGGCAGGGAAATGCTCTTAAAAGGAAAGCGGAAGAAAGGCTTGGCGTCAAAATGTTCTTCAACTTTGCTTCCAATGCCGACCAGTGCGACTGCCACTGCCCCAGTGCGAGGTAAATGGTGCCCCAGACCTGTCGGTTCGCGACTCAACTCGGCCGTGGCGCTAGCGCGGCCAGCGCGCGCTGGCCTGAAATAGTCGCAGCCTTTGTTTGGGTGAAGGGCGAGACATTTAACTCGCTTCCCCTCGAGCCTCGAGCACGTCGAACACCACCGGCACTTGTTGCGGGGACCATTCATTTGGCCTGATGGGCTGCTGGGTGAGGCCGAGCAGGGCCTAGATCCTGGTCAAGGAGGCCAGACGCCTTTCTCGCGGCGTCTCTCTCGCACCTGTACGGCACGCCCCACGAGTGCGAGAGAGAGAGAGAGAGAGAGAGAGAGAGAGAGAGAGAGAGAGAGAGAGCGAGAGCGAGAGCGAGAGCGAGAGCGAGAGCGAGAGAGAGAGAGAGAGAGAGAGAGAGAGAGAGAGAGAGAGAGAGAGAGAGAGCGCCGTCCGGGATCGGTTTGCCGTATCAAAAGAAAAGAGTCAACGGGCAGCTCCTGAGGGTGCGGCGGCGAGGCCCTTCAGCTTGAGGCGCCAGAGGGTTCGCGGAACCCTCGGAGCAGCAGGGACACGCGCCACAACCCCAGCAGAGTGGTTCCGAAAGTCGTTTCCGTCGCCCTGTCTCTCTCGCACTCATGGGGCGTCCCAGCGACGAATTTGTCTGCAGGGCTGCGCCGCGGGCTGCGCACCGTCAAAAGGCCAAAGGGCGTGTCGTGTCGCCACAGGAGGCCCGGCCCGGCCCCACGCCCCCACACGAGGTGTGCCTAAGTCGTCGCCTCGCCGGGGATAAAACGATCAATGAGGGTGGACGGACGCTCGGCCCGCAGGCCGCGGGCCGCACCCAACGGCGTCGAGGCCGCGGGGAGAAGCAGGGATGGCGGCGAGAGGGCAACGACGACGACGGGGGTGACGAAGGAGAGAGAGAACGACACGGCGCGAAAGAGAGGAGCGAAAGGGGGGAAGAAAACGAGGACGATCCATCGTATCCCTGCTACTTCCTTAAACAGCAAAAAGCACTTCGCAGCTGCCTTTCAAACTTTAACAGGTCCTCCTTGCAATCGAAAGTGCAGCGGCAGAGTGGCGCGGCGACGGAGCGGCGACGGCGCGTCGCAGCGAAGGGCGTTAGAAGGGTGATCCAGTGAGTGGGCCAGACGGCCAACGACGGGGCCGTTGGCGGAGCCCGCAGCATCGCCCTTGAAATAGCCCTTGAAGAATACCCCAGGTGCCCAGGCGGCGTCACGTCACCGCGGCACGCACATGTGTTGGTCAAAACAATAACGTGCATCGTGGTTTTGGGCTGATTTCAGGCAGCCACTGCGTCCAATCCAAGGCAGGAAATCGTACGGGCCGGTGGTCTTTTTTCAGCGAAAGGTTAATAAGGCATTCGCTGGGCAACTCCTTTTCAGGGCATGACTAGAGAATACACCGCTTATCATGAAAACTATCACCCATCAAGTCTGGACAGGACCGTGACAGCGATTTCAAGATGCACCGGGAGGCCGTCAGGGAGGCCGTCAGGGTGGCCGTCGCGGAGCCCGTCAGGGAGGCCGTCAGGAGGCCGTCAGGGAGGCCGTCAGGGAGGCCGTCAGGGTGGCCGCCGCGGAGCCCGTCAGGGAGGCCGTCAGGGAGGCCGTCAGGAGGCCGTCAGGGAGGCCGTCAGGGTGGCTGCCGCGGAGCCCGTCAGGGAGGCCGTCAGGAGGCCGTCAGGGAGGCCGTCAGGGAGGCCGTCAGGGAGGCCGTCAGGGAGGCCGTCAGGGAGGCCGTCAGGGTGGCCGCCGCGGAGCCCGTCAGGGAGGCCGTCAGGAGGCCGTCAGGGAGGCCGTCAGGGTGGCTGCCGCGGAGCCCGTCAGGGAGGCCGTCAGGGTGGCTGCCGCGGAGCCCGTCAGGGAGGCCGTCAGGGAGGCCGTCAGGGAGGCCGTCAGGGAGGCCGTCAGGGAGGCCGTCAGGGTGGCCGCCGCGGAGCCCGTCAGGGAGGCCGTCAGGAGGCCGTCAGGGAGGCCGTCAGGGTGGCTGCCGCGGAGCCCGTCAGGGAGGCCGTCAGGAGGCCGTCAGGGAGGCCGTCAGGGTGGCTGCCGCGGAGCCCGTCAGGGAGGCCGTCAGGAGGCCGTCAGGGAGGCCGTCAGGAAGACGCTGTCCGCGCAATAATTCAAACATATGTGGGTCATGTTGGTGCTCGGCGTGCAGTGCAGCGCCGTGCAGCCACGCCCAGCAGGCCAGCCCCACGTGGGGCCCAGGCCGGCCAGACGCGCCCCTCCCGCCGCACAAAAACCAGGCAGACGTGGTGGGGCGGCGTGGCGGCGGGGCGTGGGGCGGCGTGGCGGGGCGTAGCACCGCAAGGGGATGGAAAGGGGGAGGGGGGAGCAGAGGAACACAGGGTGCGCGAAGGGGGTGCAGGGACTAGCGCCGGCACCGGCAGATCAATACGTGCCACCCAAACTGTGCCCGCGCCGCGCCCCGCCGCGCCCCGCCGCGCCCCGCCGCGCTCCGCCGCGCCCCGCCGCGCCCCGCCGCGCCCCGCCGCGCCCCGCCGCGCCCCGCCAGCCCAGCAGCGACGCCCCTCCGCCCCGCGCCGCGAGCCTCCACGCCCCGCCGCGCCGCGCCACGCCCCGCCGCCTCGCGCAAGGCCCAGCGTCTCCAGCTGCTGCGCGACGCCAGCGAGCGACGCCAACGCCCTAGGTCAAGTCGCACCGCAACGGCAGCAACGGCACTGCAGCTGGGGCCGGGCCCTGGGCCTGGGCCGGGCCCTCGCCGGCCTGGCCGCCAGCAGACTCATTCCGAGAGTCGTTCTCGTCTCTGTCTCTCTCGCACTCATGGGGCGTATCCTACGGGGGCGAGGGAGGCAGAGCGGCGGAAACGACTCTCGGAATCAGCGTGCTGGGGAAAGCAGCTCAGCTCAACCCGCTAAACGGGGCTAAACCAAATCTGCAGGAGGGGCTAGCCGCCGGTTCGCTGGCACTACCGATAAACGCCAATCGAACAAAAAAGCTCAATTTATTTTGATAAAGTCGTCTTAGACTTCATTATCGCAACATTGTTTAGCTGTGATTTTGCTCGGCGTGATTTTGATTTCAATTTCTCTGGACCTTTGCGCGTCTCCGTTCAGGAGGTTGCGACCACAACTCCACACACTGTGCCTCGAGATGGCGAGAAGGCAGAGAGGCGAAATGCGAAGAAGGAGAAGAAGTGTCCGTCCAGGACAAGTCCCTCACTTTGCACACCGTTGTCGGTCCGCGGGGCAGCAAGTCGGACCGGCATGATAATCGCCGCAATAAAGCCCATCGGCCAGTCCGCCAGCTTGCCGCCAGCAATTAGCCGTGTCACTCCGAGTGACTCACTGCAGCGTCGCCCCTCCGTCACTCCACCTGCTCGGCCGTCGCCGCACCGAGTCACTCCGAGTGACTCATGAGTGGACTCCACCGTCACTCCATCTACATACAGTATTCGGCCGTCGCCAGCGCCACAAGCGCTTCCAGGAAGACACTGCTGACGCCATCCCGCCTTTCGCCACCCTTTGGGTCGCGTGTCCCGACCTTGCTAATTGTAGGAGGGGGCGGCGCGGGGGCGGCGCGGAGGCTTCCACCGCTTGCACCTGTCCGCCGGCTGGTCAGCGCGACCTCGGCGGCGGAGGCGGCGGGGTTGACACTGCAGGCCCTCAACGTCCAGCCGCTGTCCGATTAGCAGCCAGACATTCATACCGCATCCAACTTCCATGGGGGCATCCAGCCTCCCCGCCGCTACCAGGAGACCACCCCACACAGGGGCGTGCACAGCTCGCCTCCTCGGGAGGGGCGGTGGAACCTTTTTTTGAGGAACTTTGCCTAACTTCCAGGAGTTAGACGCCAAAACCTGCCTCAAAAGTATACCTTTTGGGGTCCTTCGGGGGGGGCGATCGCCCCCTCCGCCCCCCCCTTGTGCACGCCCGTGACCCCACAGTGGGTCAGACAGTGGGGCGGACAAAATTGTAAATGCGTATTGAGCTTCAGGGTCGCTAAATGGGACTCGAACAGAACGTGTGACCCCACCAATGGATTGCTCTCCGGACGAGGAATTCATTGGTGGGATCACACGTGCGGTTCGAGTCCTCTTTGGCGACTCTGGAGCTCACACGCGTCGGGAGTTTTGGCCGCCGGCACCGGTCTTCTGGCCCACTGTGCATCCCGCAGTCGGCCACCCGCGGCACAGTGGAAGAGAGAGAGGGACGGAGAGAGAGAAAGAGGCGAGGAAGGGGCAGGCGGCCCGGAGGGGGCGGGGGTGGAGCCAAAATACCTTCCACCAAACGGCTGCGAATAAATAGCAGGCACGCCACCATCGCACGACCCGACCAGGGGCCGCCGCGGCCGCCAGGGCCGGGCCAGCCACAACAACAAGCCGCCACGCAAGTACAGTTGCGGGCCACCCAGCGGCGGCTCGCCTTGCTGCCTGCCTGCCGGGCGCCACTGCGCCGCGCTGCCCCGCGCGGCCCTCGCGGCACAGTGGGCCAGAAGACCGGTGGAGGCGGCCGAAACCCCAGACGCGTTTTGAGCTCCATAGTAGCTAAACAGGACTCGAACCGATCGTGTGACACCACCAGTTGATTTCTCGTTAGGAGGGCAATCCATTGGTGGGGGGCAATCCATTGGTGGGGTCACACGCTCGGTTCGAGTCCCATTTAGCGACTCTGGGGCTCAAAACACGTTCGAGGGTTTCGGCCGCCTCCACCGGTCTTCCGGCCCACTGTGTGCGAGGCACGGGGAACGAGAACGCAGAAACATGACAGCATTACGTGGAGCATGTGCCGGAGCGGCTTGCAGTCTGGGTCAGCACTGCGCGGTGCGGTGCAGCGCGGCGCCTCCCATTCCCAGACACCACATGTGCTTCACGTCCATACAATTGATGGGTGAGCCGCGCCGCGCCGACAACCTCCACGCCCCCCTCCCCCTTCCACGGCTTGCCCACGGCTTGCCCACGGCCCGGCCGCCCAAAGATGAACCGCACGGACGGAGTCTGCATTCGAAACGCGGAGGGGCGGGAGGGGCACGCCGGCACGGGCTGCCCTCGGCACGGCATCAGCCATACACTACTTCCCCACAAAACGCGCGCGGCAAGACACGACGCCAAACAAACGCTGCCGAACTAAATCAGTAGACCCACTCAAACTGGACCGACATCAACTATATAGATAAACCGACCTATTTTCTACCGACCCGAAAGGTATAAAAGCTATTGACGAGAAAAATGCATTTTAGACCAACTTATGAGAGTAAACCTCCGGCGCACCTCTGTACCTCCACCCCCCCCCCTTCGATCTCGAGTCAAATTTTGGCTAAAGAAGGTCGGTCCTCGTCAGGCGGCAGGCAGCGCGGCAGCGCCGGCGGGAGCTATTGCTGCGAGGGTGGCGCGGGGCGGGGCGGGCGGGGGGCGACCATCCATTATCGAGGGATCTTTGATGTCCACAACGATGACGCCGAAGGGGAGGGGGGAAGGGGCGGGCAAGGCTGCGAGCAAGGAGCGCAGAGAATGAGGGAATTGACGAGAGAGAGGGAGAAAGAGGGAGAGAGAGAGAGAGAGAGAGAGAGAGAGAGAGAGAGAGAGAGAGAGAGAGAGAGAGAGAGAGAGAGAGAGAGAAAGAGAGAGGGAGAGACAGAGAGCGACGGACGGCGAGACACAGGACTCTAGGTTCGACCCCCCCGGCCGGCCGGCCACCCTGCCCCTCCCTCCTCCGACCTGACGAGCCCACGGCCACCATTAGCATTGCAGAAGAGGTACCGCGAGTGGGACTAGGGCCGCCGCGCCGCGCCACTACTCGCTCCACTACGCCAATCCAACCCCACGTCTTCTTCTTCTTCTTCTGCGGCAGCCACCGCACCGCCGTGCGCTGTGCTGGTGGGGCCCGGGGAGGAGCAGAGAGGAGGAGAGAGAGAGGAAGGCCAGTAAACCCTTGTAGCAAAGTCGCACTCCCTCCGGTCGGTCCGAGTGAGGCAGAGCAGGCAGGCCGGGCAAGGCAAAGGGGTGAGGAGGACGACGACACCGGCAAGCAAAACACTTTTCCAGGAAAAACAAAATCACGACGGCGGCTACCACGTACGTACTAGTGCCCGCCGGGGCGTCCTGCGTCACCGCAAGGCGCCGCAAGGTGAGCCGGAGATAAGGCGTGCAGTTTCATAAGCAGCGTGCAATCCTGCGAGGCTCTGCGCCGCGCCGAGGGAAAGAAAGCAGGGAGGCCGATCATCTGCCCCACCTGCCGTGACGGGACGGGACGGGACGGCATGGCCACGGGCACCACGGGTCAGGCTGGCGAGGCGACACAGCGTAAGTCGGCCTCGCGTCGAGCGCGTCGGCCGAGCCGGGCCGGGCCAAGCCGCCGACGCGGCATCATTAATTATTCAAGAACTGACACCGTTCGATGCGGACACCTCTTTTTTTCAGTCGCTATTTCCCCCCTTTTTTCGGCGCAAGCGCGCGCGTCTTTGAAACACGCACACACACATGTCGCGGGCAACGGGCCAGGGCCACCTATGCGATACCCCACAGGAAGTGGCGCCGCGCTGGGCACAGTGGGCCAGAAGACCGGTGGAGGCGGTCGAAATCCCAGACGCGTTTTGAGCTCCAGAGTCGCTAAATTGGATTCGAACCGATCGTGTGACCCCACCAATGGATTGCTCTCCGAACGAGGAATCCATTGGTGGGGTCACACGCTCGGTTCGGGTCCTGTGTAGCTACTCTGGGGCTCAAAACACGTCTTGAGTTTTGACGGCTGCGCTGGTCTTCTGGCCCACTGTGCTGGGGCCGGCCCACCCGTGCCGGTTCGAGTTGCTCCAAACCGCCCTAGGCTGCCCTGCTGCGCCCCGCGGGGTGGAAAAAAGTCACCGCCATTCTGGAGAGGAGGGAGAGGGGGCCGCTTCTGTGTTTCCATGTCACGACAATGTCACGTGACGCGGGCCGCGCGGCTAGACAGGCCGGCGATGAGCGCTGCTCGTTCGGGGGGAACGTCCCCGCGGCCTTTTCCAATCCCCGTCCCGTCCCGTCCCGTCCGCCGCGCGTTTGCATTAACCTCAAAGTGGCGGTAATCAATGCCGCAACGCCAGGCAACGCGAGATAGCGCGCGCCAAACAGTGCGCCGGTGGAGACGGACGGGATGGACAAAATTCTAGACGCGTTCAGAGCTCCAGAGTCGCTAAACGGGACACTAGCCGAACGTGTGACCCCACCAATGGATTGCTCTCCGGACGAGGAATCCATTGCTGGGGTCACACGTTCGGTTCGAGTCCTGATCAGTGACTCTGGAGCTCAAAACGCGTCTCGGGTTTCGGCCGCCTCCACCGGTCTTCTGGCCCACTGTGGCAGGCCGGCCAAAGGATGGCGCGGCAATTAGGAAAACAGAGCCGCACGCCGCGATGCCAATTAGCCGTTTTATCACTCGAAATGCCATATTTTTGTCTTTCATTTCTCATAAAAGTACTTTGATTGCCGATATTTTTAATGTCGGCACCCTCTACAGCACACTCCTTTCTTTCCATTTTTTAACATCTTAAATTATGTTGAGGAACCCGCAAAGAGACAAATGAAAAGCAATTACCCAACAGGGAAGACCGGTCAATAGGCGGCAAAAACTCTAGACTCGCATTCACGGAAAAAAATAATTAGCTGCACAGGTAAAAGTTAGCTGTACAGCTAAAAACATTCGCTTTCTGAGAGATAAGTAATTCCTTCGCTGTACAGCTAAATTTATTAGCTGGACCGAATTAGCTGTGCAGCTAAGCCATGTTAGCACTAGAGATTCACAAAATTTATCTGCTCGGGTCAACTGACCCGATCAACCGACATCTAAGCCTTATGACTAATGTTGTTATTGTTCGATGGATATCTGCCGGACTCGAACCCGAGTCTGCCGATTGAGAGGCGCGCACGTTACCTCTACGCCATCACGCCATCTCCTCGACGTCGGGTCTTCTACCTTGAGACTATCCTCGCCGCTTAGCCACCTCGGTAGCTAACGAAATTTAGCAGGATGGCTAATTCTACTCGGCTAAACTGCAAACTGCTTTGCTAAAATGCTTTGCAGAGCAGCTAAATAAAATTAGCGGGACCGCTAAATATTAGCTGCAACGATAAAACTTTTAGCGGTGCAGCTAAATCTGTCTAGCTAGTGAATATTAGCTAGGTTAGCTAAGTAATTTTTTTCCGTGTTGAGGTCGTAGCTAAATGGACTCGAACGATAGCTCTGCGAACGAGGAACCCGTGGGTGGGGTCACACGTTCGGTTCGAGTCCTGTTTAGCGACTCTGGAGCTCAAAACGCGCCTAGAGTTTCGGCCGCCTGCACCTGCGCTCTGACCCACTGTGCGCGGCCGCCCGCTGCGCCACACCGCCATGCCGCGCGTCACTCGAGCGACGCTGACGTGTCGCTGTCGCGCTGTCCCCGCCGTGACGCGTCACGCCGCGCGTCACTCCCCACATAGACCGGCCGGTCGGTCGGCTCGCCTATTCCGCCGCGCCGTGATGGCTGTGACGCGCCGCCCCGCCGCGTCACCGCCGTCACCGCGCGCCGCGGCGCCAGCCAGCCTCTCGTGACGTCACACCGCGGCGCCGTAAAAAAAACACGCGCCACCGTGTAAATTAAGATCGGCTAAAATTAATACGCCGCGGGATCAAAGTGGGGCGATTTGCGCGTGGCGATCGATGGGGCGACCAGGCGTCCCCGCCGTCCCGACCGCCCGCAGTCCGCCCGCAGTCCGCCCGCAGTCCGCCCGCAGTCCGCCCGCAGTCCGCCCGCAGTCCGCGCTCCGCGACCCGCTCTCAAAGAGGCAGGCGGCCAGAGGGCCGCGGGCAGGACGGCGGGGAAGGGGTTGGCCCCGCCGGCCCCGCCGGCCCCGCCAGGGTCGCCTCCCATATTTGGGCCGATACGGCGCACCACCTGAGTCACCGCCCGCCCCGCCCCGCCCCGCCCCGCCCCGCAGCAGCAAGGCGAGTCAGTCATACGCGCAGGCCCTGCAGAGGCACCGCCTGGGAGGCGGCTGCACCGACAGGCCTCGGCGCGGTCAACATCCGCCACTAAGCTGAAGCTCGCCCACCCCACGCCCGCAGCGGCCGCACCGCGCCGCACCGCGCCGCACCGCGCCGCGTGACAGACGGCCGCGGCGTGCAGGTGCCCCCGGCCGGAGCGGCCATGTGCACCACCTGGCCGCGAGGACGCGAGGGCCGCGAGGGCCGCGGAAGGGAAAGGAGTGGAAAGGGCGCCAGGTGGGGCCGAGGTGGGGGGGGGGGGGGGGGGGGCCTCAGGTCCGTATGGCGGTGACGCCGATGCCTTCGTACGCGGGCAGGCGGGCCACTGACGCACGGTGCGGCCGCCCTGCCGCACAGCAGCAGCAGCAGCAGGCCGTCGACGCCGCGCCGCCGCCACGCCGCCACGCCCCGCGCCAGTTAGCGGGCTGTTGCTGGGGCGCGGCGCGCAGCGCGTCGAACCGTTTGAGTCGCGGCTCGCTAGCCTACGCTAGCCCTGCTTGGCCAAGCCCCGGCCGACCGGGGACGTTTCCCTCTGGTCGCTCTCAGGGCCGCTCGCCCCGCGGCGTGTCGCACGCGTGTCGCTCGCGCCGTCCAGGCGGCCCCGACAACCGCCGCCGCCAACACCACAGGGCCGGCGTGGCAGGCGGCGGCGGGACCAGAGGGGACCGCGCTGCCATCGAGATTAGCCCAATCTCCCACCTCGTCCACCTACTGCGCAGAAGCCCCCCTTCCCTCTCCCCCAAATATGCCGGCAGCGCGGGAAACGGGCGGCGACCGCCGGCCAGCCAGCCAGACACAGACAGACAGACACAGACAGACACAGACAGACAGACACAGACAGACAGACACAGACAGACAACCGGACAGACAGACAAACGGACAAACGGACAGACGAACAGATCGACAGACAGACACGCCGCAAGCCAAGCCAATTGGAGCCATCAGATTATGGACTTTAGGACCCACCGAGCCTCGGAAACATAACGCGGCCGAAACCAAACCGCGGCGGCACGGCGGCGGCACGGCGGCGCGCCACGGCCAGGCATGACCTTCCCGGGTCGGCGGCCCGCGGCGTGTCCCGCGCCACGGCCCGCCTTTGGAGCACGGCGACGAGGCACGGCGACGAGGCACGCCGACGAGGCACACCGCGGCACCCAGTGGAAGCCGTCCGGGCGGCAACTTAGCAACGCGGAGAGTCGCCGAGGGCATCGCGCGGGCACAGCGACGCAGCGCGGCGCGGCAGAGGTGTGTGCGTGTGTGTGTGTGTCGGGGACATTCAACAACGTTATCAGCCCAGCATGGCCATGTACGCCCGACACACACACACTCTCTCACACACACACACACACACACGCGCGCGCGCGCGCTCCACACACGACAGTGGGGTGCACGAAGGGAGAGAGAGAGGGGCTGCATGCACAGTAGTGTACTCCCCGCCCCCCGGCTGCGTAGAGTAGTTTGCACCACTTGCATTCTGCCTGTGCCTCCGCGCGCGAAGCTGGCGAAGCCCGCCCGTCTCCCCGCAGCACGGTCTTCTACTCTCATTTCACTTAGGCCCCCGGCCCACAAGCACGCACGCACACACTCACACATACTCACACACACACAGACACACACAGGCGCGCGTAGTCGGCATAAATCTGGCGGGCGTCCACCAGCACGGCGCCGAGGCGTGATAACGAAGTGATGACGGCTGGCACGCATACACACACACACACCGCCTGCCTTCGGCCTGCTCGGTATCACTGCCGGATGCTGTAAGGTTATATGAGCCCTCCAACATCCTTGATCCCACCTGCAACGCTGCAGGACTGGCGGGACAGGCAGGACAGCACGAGCGGCTATCCCGGCTCCCAGTCTGACCGAGGCCCTCGGAGAGGCTCTCAGCCACTCCTGCATGGAGCGGAGCGGCGTGGCGCGGCGTGGCGGCACAAACAATAACACCAGATCGATGGGCGAAGGCACAACAAAAGGCCCAAGCGTCCCTTCCTTTTCTCTACCCCTTCCTGATGAGGCGCCCCCATGCCCCCGGGGGACCCCGCCGGCCCCGCCAGCCCCGCCGGACTGCACCAAATGGCGCGTGTGTGCGAGTGTGTGCGCGTACGTGTGAGAGTGTGTGAGTGAGCGCCAGAGGGAAGGGGTCCAGCCAGCCAGCCAGCCTTCCGTCCGTCCGTTCCTCACTGATGCACCCGCCGCACCGCCGAACAGAAGCAAACCGAACAGGGAGGGCCCCTCAAGGGCCCCTGAAGGGCCCCGGGCCTCGGCTGTGCCCCGCCGCAGTGCGCACGCGCAGCGCCACGCCGTCTGCTTGGGGCCGCGGGCCGCGGGGCCGACGGGGCCCGGGCAGCCAGTCAGCCTGCAACCCCTTGCCGCCCGCCGCGCCGCCACCTTGCCAGACTTCCCCTACCTGGCGGCCTGGAGAGCCTGGAGAGAGGGTGCAGGAGGACAGAGAGGAAGCCTTTGAGGCCCGGTCTCATCTGGCAAGCCGCCACACACCGCGCTTTCCCGCGCACGCGGTACACGGACCAGAGCCACGTCATAAATGCAACCGAAAAGGGTGGTCAAAAATAGATAAAAATGCTGCGTGTTTGTTGGTAAATCGGCTGTATCCGCAATAACAACATACTAGAGCACGGCGTGGCGACGCCGGCGAGGCCGGCGAGGCCATCCGCTGCGCCATTCATTCAAACATTTGGTCGCGATCCGCGATAGCCGTGCACGGCACCATTACACTGCGATAAGTCCCCCCTCCCCCTCCCCCCCCCCAATTCCCCGCGCCGGGCACGCCGGGCACGCCGGGGCCGAGGGGCACCCACTGGGTGCAAACACACAACCTGTCGTCATAGCGGCCCACTGTGTCATCTTGCCGAGCCTGCCTGCCTGCCCGTCTTGCCGCGGCGAGCTCCACCAGGAAAGCAAAAACAAAACCCGACTCAGTCGCACCCGGGCACCACGTGGTTTACCCAACCCGGACGAACAGACGGACGAAAGACAAACGGACAGACGAACACACAGGCGGACAGACAGACGAACGGACCGACGGACAAGTCTGGTGGGATGGAAGCCCATCAAGTCAGTCAGCGGCGTCCCCCCGGCCGGCCGCCGCGCCGCTTGTCAACCGGGCGCGGACCGCAGCGCACCGCAGCACGGCGCGGTGGCCTAGGTCAAGGGTTCGAATCCGCCCGGCGGCGGCGGCGGCCAGTGCAACAGCGGGACGACAACGCCGGGAGACCGCTCTAAAGCACCCACGGCGGGAGCAAGGGACTCGAGCTAGGGTCCGGCCGGCCCTGCCCGGCCCGGCACTGGCCCAGCGGGCCGACAGCCGCCACGTCAAGGAGGACCACTCTAACGGTACCCGGCCAGACCGGGCACCGGGCCCCGCACCGGGCACGCCGAGCACACTGGGCGTGGCCCGCATGGCCGGCGTGGCCGGCGTGGCGGAGATGCGCCCGTCCACCCGGCTGGCTGGGCTGGCTGGTGGGCCGGCCGGCATGTTGCAGCAGGCGGTCAGCCTGCGGGTTCGCCCACCGGCCCACCGCACTACCGCGTACCAAGGTACCGAGGTACCGAGGCACCAAGCAGCCGCCGTACCGACGGCACCGACGGCTCCGACACTCCAACGGACATCATTACCTCGGCCCTGCCCGTCCCTCATTCCCTCGTTCGCTCAGCCTAATCGGACGTCTCGCATAAAAGCGGCAAGCAGAGCGAGTCTGTCTCTCTCGCGCCCACGCGCCGCCCCACACGAGTGAGTGAGAGAGAGAGAGAGAGAGAGAGAGAGAGAGAGAGAGAGAGAGAGAGAGAGAGAGAGAGAGAGAGAGAGAGAGAGAGAGAGAGAGAGAGAGAGAGAGAGAGAGAGAGAGAGAGAGAGAGAGAGAGAGAGAGAGAGACAGACACAGACAGAGACAGACAGACTAGCTGGGCGCACTGCAAGCCGGCCAGTCCGTTAATTAGCCAAACCGGCACCACGCCCAGCCCGTCACGCCAATCAAAACAGCGGAGGGCGCATCCCGCCGCCGGGCACGGCCGCGGCCGGCACAGCACCGTTATTGAGACATAAAGCCCCGCGAGAGGCTAGGGGCCGCCGCCCTGCCGCCGCGAGGCCGCGACACCGCGGGCAGCACCTCACCGTAAAGCCCGCCAGCACTCTGTCCGAACGGGGGCGGGGCGGGGCTGCAGCCACTCCAGAGAGCACCGGCCGAGATGACAACGGGACGACGACGACGCCGCCGACGGGGGATGCAAACCAAGCGATTCCATTAGCATTTACTTTTACGGCTTCGCGCGCGCGTTGCCCCCTCCCCTTCCAGCGCCCCCGCCCCCCGCGGCATAAAATCCAAGGGCGGGCAAGGGCACGGCGAGGGGCGCGCGGCCACACCGCGGAATGCGCGCCGCCTCCGCCGCCCCCGCCGCCCCCGCCGGGCGCCTCAGAGGGAGGGCGGCTACAAGGCTCCAAATGGGGGTCATCTCCATACTACAGACGCGGCTGAAACACCCCTTGCAAATGGGCGGGGTGGGCCGGTCGTGTTCTAAGCTCGCGCGGCACGGCGCGGCACGGCGCGGCCCTGCCCGCCAGCGCCGCACCAATCCCAGTGCCCGGCCGGGCTGGCTAACTGGCTGGCTAACTGGCTGGCTAACTGGCTGGCTAACTAGCAGGCTAACTAGCTCTGGCAAGCACCGCGGGGCGGGTACAGGCGGTGAGTGTGCGCCTCAGCGGAGAGAGAGAGAGAGAAAGGGGCGCGTTGGGGTCTCCGGCAAAGAACGCCGCCACTGAGGCGCTTCAAGCGAGGCCGCGGCGGGACCGCTGCACCCCCTTGGGCACGGCACGGCACGGTGCGCGCTAGCAGCTAGCCTTAGCCCTGCCGGCCCTGCCCTAGCCCTGGCCCGAATGCACTGCATAGCTCAGCTGGCCTGGCCTGGCCTGGCCACTCCCAGCTGACGTTGTTACACCACTTCGACCTCAACGCGCTTGGCGGGTCTTCCTCGAACCGCGCGGGCGGCGTGGCCCGGCGGGGCCGCACCTCACCGCAGAGTCGACGAGGCACAGCAAGCTGCACCCCGGTGGTATACGGTATCTGCCGCCGCGCTGCCGCTTGCCGCCTCAGCTCGTCCGGTTGACGACAGCGCTGCTGGCCGGCCTGGCCTGGCGCGGCGCGACGCAGCACGAGACGCCCGGCAGCAACAAGAACAAGCCTTGCAGTCACTTTCTTGCCGGGTTTATTTCTGGCGCCGCCTGCCGCTTCCTCCTCCACCTCTAGACTCATCGGCCGGCGCGCCTTCATACGCGCCTCCCGCCCCCCTCCCTGCCGGCACCCACGGCTAAAACAGCCCCTTCCGCGTCACGCCGCGTCGCCACACCGCGGCCCGCGCGTGCCGGAGTGGGCGTCCCCGCACGCGTCCCCACACGCGTCCCCACACGCGTCCCCACACGCGTCCCCGCACGCGTCCCCACACGCGTCCCCACACGCGTCCCCACACGCGTCCCCACACGCGTCCCCACACGCGTCCCCAAACGCGTCCCCCACGCGTCCCCCACGCGTCCCACACGCGTCCCCGCACGCGTCCCCGCACGCGTGCCGCGTCCCCGCACGCGTCCCCGCACGCGTCCCCGCACGCGTCCCCGCACGCGTCCCCGCACGCGTCCCCGCACGCGTCCCCGCACGCGTCCCCGCACGCGTCCCCGCACGCGTCCCCACACGCGTCCCCCAGCGTCCCGCCTGGACCGGCCCACCTGAGCGCGCCGCACGCCGCCGCGCCGGGCTAAATATACAATCGACCCAGCCGCAGGGCGGGGGCGGCGCGCGCGGGCGGAGCGGGGGCGGCGCGTCCAATATCACATTTCACACCGCCAAACCCCTCGGCCGTCGGCGGCCATCGGCCACAGGTACACCACTGCGCTGTTGCACACGCACCGCGGCCGGGGCGGCCGGCCTCCAACTTCCATTACCCAGTGACGACCCCCCTCGACAGCGCGACAGCGGCCCGGCCGGGGCCCAGCCGCCCGTCAGGAAGTGGCGGCGGACGCGGGGAAGTCCGCTGGGGGGGGGGGGGGGGTAGAGGTCGCGACGGGGGCGCGGCGGACGAGCCAAGCCCCGCGCGCTGCTGCTGCTTCGTGAAAAATCGCCAGCTTTATGTCAAAAGAGAAAAGGCAGAGTGCGGAGAGGGGTTGGGGATTAAAGGTCGTGACCCGACGCCGGTGCTACAGAGCGGTGATGCATCAAGCATCAAGCCACCCCCTCGCCGCGCTCGCCCAGCACGTCTCCGAGGCCGGCACGCAGCACGCGGCACGCAGCCAGACGACACGCACGCGGTGCCGAGCCGGCTCCGGCGGGGACCCAACCCGCGGCCGCAAGGCCGCTAAGCGCCCCGCCCCGCCCCGCCCCGCCCCGCCCCGCCCCGCCCCTTCCCGTCCACGTCCAGGCAAATCCCGACCGCGTCCCGCAAAGTCCGCCAGCGTGCCAGCGCGCCAGCCGGCCGGCGACAGCCCGCTGCGTCGACCAGGCATGCTAGAGGAAGCATTAAAAATACTGCTTTGCCGAGGGAGAACGCATTCCTTCGTAAGGGTGCGGATTAACCACCTTGGTTTGGGAGCAGCATTGCCACGTTAGTCAAAAGGTCGACAAATCGTGTTTGAGTCAAATTTGTGGGCGGCCGGTTAATCGTACGATGCGCCTGGCTCTTGAGTTTCAGTTTTCGGCGCGGTACCCGGCGGCAACCACCCAGACAGCCAGCCAGCCTCGGCGCCCGCGAGCCAGAGGGTAGGCAGCCCCGCCGAACAGCCACGCGCGGCGGGCTGGCCTGCCCACCCGGCGCTCTCCCGCCGCGCCCCGCCGCCACGCGCCCTTCCGAGGGCTGCAGGAAGCCGCGTGCAGGCCATGGTGCAGGCCATGGTGCAGGCCGTGGTGCAGGCCGCAGGGGGGCTCTCCCGGCTCGCCTACCGCGCTAAGCGGCGCGAGGAGGAGGAGGAGGAAGTCGTCGGTATTTGGGACGGGGAAGGGGGCGGCAGGACGACGCTGCAGCCGGGGACAACGTCCCGAGCGCCCCAGGCCGCCGCCGCCGCCGCACCGCGCCGCGCACAGACAGTCGTGGGCGCTAAGGCGCGGTTTATTCCTAGCGCAGGCCAAGGAGGCACGGCCGCAGATCGGCGCCGGGGCTATATCAAGACGCGCACTGCGTAGCACGGCACTGCGCTCCGCCTTCGCCGGCCCGGCGCCCCGCCGCCCCGCCGCTGCATCCTCGGCGACGCACCGCCTGCACCGCAATATTTACAGTGACCTTCGCACAAGGGCGTGGCGGCGCGTGGCGGCGTCGCGGCGCCACGGCCGCACGGCGTCGCGATGCGGCTGTTGCCGGGCGGCGACGACGGCGACGGCAGGACGGCAGGCAGGAGGCGCCATGCCACGGCCGTGCCACGCCACGCCGCCGAGCGCATCGGCTTGAAATAGCGCGCCGTGCCGCCGTACCGCCGTACCTATCGGACGAAAGGCAAGGCGAAGGCGCGGCGTGTCCAGACAGAGCCAACCCCGGCGCCGCCCCCCGTCGCGACCGTGCCGCCGCGACGCCGGCGCGCATTTCCGCGTCACATGTCCCGGCGTCACTCCGTCACGAGCGCGACGCCGCGAGGGCCGTGGGGACGCGTTACACTAGCGGCAGCGGCACCGGGGCAGCGGCGCGCATGGCAACACTCTCACTTTCCGCCGCCGCCGGCGGGCGGGCGCTGGGCGGGCGGCCGCGCGGTCCCACGATAACTTGAAAATCCGCCAGCTACGTGTCGGGGCGGTCGAGACCGGGGACCGGCGGGGACCGCAACGCGCCGTTGCTAGGCGCCGCGCAACGCCGCCAGGTTCGCGACCTCGCGGCCTCGGGGCCCTGGCGAGCGGCAAGCAAGGGGCATCGCGAGGGGCGTGTCGCGTGCGTGTCGCGTGCGTGAGCGCCGCGCTGCCCCGCGTCCCACGCGCCTGCTGCACGGCCTGCACGGCCTGCACGCCACCGGCCGGACAGACGGACAGCCAGCCAGGCCACCGCGCGGTGCCGGCTGGCGGCGGCATCAGCTGACCTGTCGGCCGGGGCGCGGCGCGGCGCGGCGCGGGGGCACCGGATGCAGCTTGAGTCACCAGCCGGGCCGCTGCCGCCGCGCAGGAAGCTGCGAGCCCCAGCCGACTTGGCAGTGCAGTGCAGCGACTAGCTATGCAGCCCGGCCTGCAGCGTGCAGGCCGCGGGGACGGGACGGGACAAGTATGCAGCATGTGGGACGCTCCGCTCGCCCCGCTACGCCGCGCCACGCGCCGTCCAGCCCATGCCGGTCATGCATGCAGTATGCACGCGGCGCGCGGGGCCGGGAAGGCAGGCCGGGCAGGCTGGGGCCCTCGCTAGAGACCGTCCCGTCCCGTCCCATCGCGTCGCGTCGCGTCCCGCCTCGCAGCCGGCCAGCGAGCCACCAGCGGCGCCCCGGCCGCAGAGAGGCCCCGGCCCCCGGCCGCACTGTGGGAAAAAATCACAGTAAATCCTGTAGTGATTAGTACAGCGGTCACTGTAGTTCAGAGTACAGGATTTACTGTACTTTTTTAACAGGATCTACTGTACTTTCTACGGGATTTACTGTACCACAGGAGTGGAGTACGGAATATCCTGTACCAGGTACAGTAGATACTGTAGCCAGGCACGGTAAATCCTGTGTTCTGAACTACAGTAAATCCCGGCAAAAAAATTAACGGGATTCACTGTGGTTTTTTCGCACAGTGCGGTGACGCTCGGGTCGGATTTGCGCCGCGATTTGCGCCGCGACTGCTCACTTCGGCCCCTTGTTGTGCCTCGAGCCGCCCCGTACACAGGGCAGAGTCGTTTTCGTCGCTCCGTCTCTCTCGCACCTCTAGGGAAAGCCTATGAGTGCGAGAGAGACAGGGCGACGAAAACGACTCTCGGAATCAGTGTGCTGCCCGGCGGGCCCGCGGCCCGGCCGGCGCGCAGTTTGTTGACGGAAAACACTCGAACGCGTCCGGCCCGTCCGCGCCAACGGGCTAGGCCCAGGCCGCCGGGCCCGCGCATCATCCCAGGCAAACACCGCGCTCGGCAAAACAAGGACCGCGAACCGCGACGCGCGGGCCAGCCCGGCGGGCGGGCGGACAGGCGCCACTTTCGACGGCTGGCTTTGCACAGCTGCAGAGGAAAAGGGGCACTAGGCCCTCGCCTCGACCCACAGGGCCACGGGCCGAAAAAACACAAAGGTGAAATGAAACAGCGATGGCGGGAGCGCGACCCTCGATGATGACAACGCGGGGCGGTGGGCCTTTCCCCAAGGCCGGTCGGACGGACGAGTTTCCTGCGTCCCCGGAACCATTCTCGCACCGCTTTCCCGGCTTTTCCTGGCCGGTGCGGCGCTCCCCTTATCGCTGCCCGGCGGCCCGGCGAGATGAAAAAGACAATTCGGGGTGCGGGGCGATAAAGGGGGACGTGCGGGGTGCGGGGTCACGTGTGCGCATGGAGGGGCGGAGCGGGGAGGGCGAGCAGCACTTCCTGGTGCCACGGCCTGCCACGGCCTAGCGGGGCACGGCCGCAGCCCGCGCCGCGCCAAAGCATCTCCCCTGACAGATCAAGGACGCGGCACGGCGATGCATGGCGGGGCGGGGCGGGGCGGGGCGGCCTAATATGTGGAGCAAGGCGCAGTACGGCGGCGGGCCGCGCGGACCAGGCGGCACAGATGTGCACTTGCAGCGCCATCCCAATACGCGTCGACAGTGATGATTGAATCGCATTCCATTCGCCGTTCGTGTTCGAATCTGAAAAGAGGCTAGTAATGAGGTCTCGCCGTTGGCACTAGCATGCCTGCTGGCATTGCTACAGTGGACTGAGACACAGCAGGACAGGAAAGGCTAAACATAGAAACCGATCAGTTTTTCAATGCTTTTCGCAGTGGCAGGGCTTCGCTATCGCCCTTTACCGGCCGAAGCATTGATTCATCTACATAGGGTATGAGAGAAGGGGCGGACTGTTTGTACCAAAATGAGGAACCTTTCAGACACAAGCAATGAAAGGTTCCACTTTCAAATATTGCAAACAGTTCCACCAAGAGGGCCCTTTTGGCATGCACCCGGTCCCAGGACCACATCCAGATTAATTCCTTGAAACCAGGCAACCAGGCACCATTAGCATCATGACAGCTCACCAGATTTGTAGATTGTCAAGTGATACTCTCTCATAATTTAAGATCAGTCAAACTTATTTTAGACATGCAAAACAGGTACAGATATACACTTTAAAACATCCATGTTAGACATTAAATAACAATAAGCGGCTGCAAACTGCCAGTATCACCATTAATACGGAAAAGTTCACCCAATCTGACAGACCTTGCGCTCGCTTCACTGATTGCAACCTCCTCTATGAGCATTGCGCTTATTAGCAACCAATGTCAACAATGAAGGTACAAGCACATTTGTAGCAACCACAGCATTGTTTCTGGCCAGCTGGGCTCACTGATTAATATTACAAGCAGTACCTCACAGCAGTGAAATTGAGTTAACAGCCAAGAACATGGGAGAAAAAATTAAATTTTACACAGGGCTACAAACATAACAACGGGAAGAAACCTTAGCAGCAAGCCAAACAACGACAAGCATCCCCAAACCACTGACCACGACAGCCAGCTACCACATCACGTCTCGCTTCACCAGCTGATTGAGAGGGGGGTGGGACAGCGTAAACAAACAGCATGCACTGGACACTGCACTGCCATCATGACAGCAAGACAGAGCCGTCCAAAACACTCACCTTTAGTCTTCTGCTTCTCTAGGAGCATGAGCTGCTCATGTTTGTGGTGGTGCCAGGACGACGGCGCCGCAGACACTCCGCCAGACACTGTGTTGCCTCCAGCCGGCTCGCCCCGCTCGCCCCGCTGCTTCATGGGGTGCGGCACCATCGCCGCCGCCACGGAGGTGCAGTCCATCGCCACGCAGGCTGACGAGCGAGTCGGTGTCGACACGTCCGAACTCAAAAGCACCATCGAGTCACTGCCTAACCTCACCACGGTACCAGGGCACCATCCACCACTACGAGCCTCTCACTTCACTCGCGATTCCGCGATCCGCGCACGGAAGGCTCAAGGCTCGGGGCACAAAATCGACGACACTGGCCAGACGCTTCAAGTCAGGCAAACACTGAACCACTTGAACACTGCATCCAACACGGCGAAGATCCACACGGCTTAGCACATCCACAATAACAACAACCAGGTATCCATGTAAACACCAACACCAGCACCGACCATTACACGGAAAACACGCCTTACTGCGGCACTGACATCGTCACAAAGGCATTTAAGCCGAGTTTCACTTCAAGTCGTCACCATATACACTGGCAAATTGAGTTCTTGCGTTTAGAAAACTTGAGATAGAGGTTTGGAATTTTTCGTAGCCTGTACGGCACTGTTTTGGTCACGTGAAATAACTTTGGGTCGGAGTATTGACACTTCATGGTGCACCGAATTTAGTTACCGAGTCGGTTCATATCGTCAGCACTTCGCACACACCGAGAAATTCGGAAAACACGCAAATACGACGTTTTGGCTGCGACCCCAGCAATAATCCGATCAAAACATGGCAGACGCAGCAACGGAACTGAACCTGGTCTGGCGTGGTTTGCAACGGCCGAGTCGGTGGCGCCCTCAAGCGGCCCGTCCCCAAGGCTCGAGACTCGCTCTGCTCGCGTCGTGTCGTCAGACTGCCGCTGGACGGAGTCCAAAATTTTCTCTTTGAATGGCTACCGCGAGTGAAATTTGTCCCTCTCTCACTTGAATCGGTATACGCTTCACTTAATAAACTTTACTTATATCCATAGATAGCGTCTGCGCGTCCTAATGAAAACAACCTCCATCACTCAAGGCGATTGGCTTATTTCATCTTGTGACGTCACTTGCTCAGCCTCTAGACCAATGGCTACGCTGTTTACAAGGGAAGTTGACCGCTCGTCCCCCAGTGAATGATGAGCCGAGACTTGGCATTGGTGCGCCAAAAGCAGCGCGTTTCGTATCGGTTGCTATGCAAGCAAAGGGGTAACGCAGAGAGTAGAAGGGAAGAGGTACATTGAAAGGATAGAAAATACGAAGATGTCCGAACCACATGTGTCTCCGAAGTGGCGAGACTTTAGGTTTCATTTCACTACATGCAGAAGTTCTGTTGCCTATTGCCTAAAAAATGGACAAGTTTTTAGAATAGGAATTAAATATAAAACCACTCTAACATTGTCAACTGATTTCATCATATTTTATTGATGGAACAAACACAATTGGAAAATTTGTTTTCCAAACATAAAACAATACAATAAATTTTCTTGACATGCAATCTTTGCAAAACTGGGGGAAAAAAACTCATTCTACCCACATTGGATGGCTCTTCCATTGCCTATATACAAAATTATTATGATTAAATCATAATAAAGTCTTTTTAAAAATTTGTAAGTGGATCAGACTCGCTTCATTGTTAGATACTCAATACATGTGTACATAGACATTTAAATAGAATAAAATGTACACATTTATCGGTTATCTACGGTAATTGAAATTCTTTTAAAACTGATGCACAATCTTAATGATTTTCTGAACAGTTAGACGAAATACAAGGACCTGTAATATTTGATGAGCAGGATTTATGTGCAGAGATGATTTGATCAGTCTTGTAGATGATCTTTTAGCTGAGCTTTTTTGAAGAAGACAGTCACGATATGAGTGACATAGAAGACATAAACAAACAGTGCCCATAATGATGACAAACTATTTTACTATTTATCTTAAAGTTGAAACCAAACATAGCGAGGACAAAAAATCAATTTAAGCAATTTAATAACCAGCAAATAGTCCTGCAAAAAAAAAATATATTATACAGTAGTTTGCTGCTATATATGCATTTGTTGGTTTGAGCTTTTATAATTTTTCAAATACACTCTTTTAGGTTCTTGTTTCAGCAGAAGCTAAAAGAAGAGAACAGAAATTTGCTCTGCTAGTTAACTCGACTGATTCTGCCTGTTTTTTGCTGCAAGTATCACTTTTTCAAGCTCTTCTGCTATAAGTTTTAGTCCATCCGTACCCACACGTTGAGCACCAGCAAAGAGTGCCCTGTTTGGTGCGCCAGAATTTGAGAGTAAAAATGACATTGTTCTTACAAGACTCACATTTTCACTTTTGAAGGGCGAGTAATCCTGTTCTAGGGTGTTAAAAGAATTCCAGGCAGGTCTGCACTTTGAAGCATATCTTGGTATTGGTGGTGGTTCTATCAGCACCAAATGACTACACCGATTTTTTAAAAAGCCAACTAACTGTTTAAACTTACACAGAGTTTTTGCATTATAGTTTCCATCATACATTCCGAAGAATAATATTACTGGTGCCTGCTTTTGCCCAGCACCAATGACGTTTTTGAGTAAGTTGTCAATGCTCAATCCATGGGCAACAAATTTTGGATTATAGTTGATCTGTTTTCCAACACTACAAAGGTAAGAAATGAGATCAAACATGTGTTCATCACCCACCATTTGGTATTTGGTAACGTCATAATCTTCTGGAGCCATTATTTTCACTTTCGGCTTCAGTGTGGGTGGAAGAGGCGCTGCCGTCTGTGCAGGTTCAGTTTTGTTCTTGGTCATCTTCTTAGCCCCACCTTCTAAAGACATCAAAGCAGGAATGGGTTCGGTTTGATTCACTAACTGATTTGTTTCCGACTGCAGCTGTAAAAAAAATGCATTTTAGCACACATTTGTACAAAAAGGCCACACATGCAGCAAGTGGCACACACAAACACAATCTTACCCCTGTAGTGCTGAAAGGAACATGACTCTGCAATGACATAGCACCACCAACACCAGATGAAGGTCCAGGCTGCTCAGTCAAACACCAGTTTACTGTTTGACTAGGTCCCACAGTGGGAGGTGGGCCAAGAAGTGATGAACCAGAAGGATTTGAGATCAACAACCCAGAGGTCTGAGGGTTACTCTGCTTCAAATCAGAATTAGGAGCCATCTGTGGTGGTGGCGGCACCAGAAGAGGAGCTGGCACAGGCTGAGAAGGTCTCAATGACTGCAGAGTTGGAACTGGCGGAGGTTGTCTAACTGGCTCTGAAGCTGGCACTGGTTGAGGTTGTCTCACTGGCTGTGGAGCTGGCACAGGCAGAGGAACTTGATGCCATGAAGAATCATACTCCATCACAGGTTGCCTTGTTGGTTCATGTACTAAGGAACTATTGGGTTGGAAGCAGGATGCACCAAAGGAGCTACCTTCTTGTTGAGGTTGTCCTTCATCAGCCAACATAGATTCTATTTCAATTCCACAACTATCACAATAATTTACAAAACACGCCTGCACTGCAACATGCTTTTTGGTAGTACATCGACTGTCAAGCACTCGACGGACTTCCTGCAATTCTCTTGTGAGCAAGAATATCTTTTCTAACAAAGCAGAGCGATCCATGTCAACCGTAGAAGGAACTGGGATTTTGAGTGAATGACTAGAAGAACCTGGCAGTGCCTCTTTGCCAGGCAAGGATGCTGTTCTTATTGGAATTGGTTTAGGTTTCCAATAGACTGGCTGTTCAGGTAATTTGCTATAGGTAAAATGAATTTTACTGGCAAGAGACCGATTGAGTACAGATTGCCATGGTTGAAATGTGGATGAAGGATTAGCCTGTGGTACTTTTATAGTTGAAATAACAGCAAAGCGACCAGGCTTAATGCTCACATCATGGAGCTTCATTATAGCATCTTGGCAGCGATCTAAAATCACTTTTTCAGGAAAACCTACAAGAAAGAATAAATAAAATTAGAAACACGAAATTATGCTTATTAAGACACTATTGTAATTGTTGATTCCCAAACCTGTGACAGCAGATTCCAAAAGACTCGATAGACTCACAGCTGGAACTGGGCTCTGTAAATGATTGTTATAAATATAAAAATATTAAAATTAAGTTTTTTAACATTATGATTTACATGTAGTATAGCTTGTTCCATTACCATTTCTCGCTGACTCTTTGTTTCCTTGATCTCTTCAGGAGTCATCAATTCAGATATATCTGGTGGAGGGGGTGGGAGAGGCATACCATGGTCAATTATATCTGGAGGAGGTCCTGGAATAGCTTGACTATTGGATGGTTTATCATGTGGTTTGACTTCAGTCTCAAACCAACCTGTTACATTACTAACAGGAGGCCGCAGGCCTGTAGCAGCAATATTGGTTGCAATAAATCGAGCCATGTCATGTTCCAACTTGACTTCCTCATCTACAAGGGTATTTCTATTGCCATCCGAATAGTTTGTATGCCACTAGAAGATAAAACAAAGGCAAAAGATATATTGTGCAGAAACAATCATAAATAAAATAACTAATATGGTTTACATCATCATTGTTTATATTATTACTATTTACCTCATTTGATAAAGACTCCGCATGAGATTTCCATGGAGACCGACTTCTTGAAATAGACCTAGATAAGCGAGGTCTTTTTGATCTTTGTTCATCATCCCACAAAGGCGATCTTTTATTCCTATATTGATGGCGAGATTGGGAGCGAGACTGAGAGCGAGACCTAGATCTCATTCTTCGGGTCGGTGATCTAGTATTTGATGAGCTTCTACGATACCTTCGAAAGTGTTCTTCTTTAGAGGAATAGCGGTGTCTGGACCGGGACCTGCGTCTTACAAACGTTCTACCTCTAGACCAAGACCTTGATCGTGATCGATGACGTGACCGTTCTCTGGACAAGGATCTTGACAGGTCACGTGGATCTCTAACTGGAGATCTATGATACCTATTTCTTTCAATTAAAGGAGGTGGATATGGTCTTTCTGAGTATCCTGGATCCATATTTGAAACCATGTAATTAAAAGTTGGAGGTACTCTTGGGTATTGAACAGAAGATGGTGACAACCGACGAGATCTTGGAGACGGTGTAGGAGATAGAGAAAACGATTCACGGGAACTCACAGGTGATCCAACAGCTCTCTCCATTTTACTTTTATGATGATTTTTGGAATATGGTGATCTGCTTCTTCCCTCTTTAACTCTGCTTATTACTTTTGATGAGTCTGCACCTTCCTTGGGTAATTGTCGATATTCTTCTTGGTTTCCCCTACCTGGCTGTGTCTGGGATTGTCTGATTGCATTAAGCAAAAGAGACGTTCCTGTGTCTTGGGCTACTTGATCCATATCAACTCCAGGGGGAAGATCAAAAGGGTCCACCCCTGGCGGACTCACAATACTTGAATGCTTACTTGAATCACTGCTGATAGCATCAAGTAATTTTTCATCATGAGGTGTTTCATTTAAACTGACTATATGAGGATGCTGAAGAGCCATTTCTTTTAAAAACCTGTCAACCTTAGTTTCAGTTGGATCTTTTGGAAGATTAGGGCTAGATCTACACAAATCCTTATCATTAGATTTTTTCTGAGATGTCTGTTTATCTTTAGAACTTTCATGAGATCTTGAGGATGATTTATCAGGTTCTATTGCACTACTCTGATGGGCATTAGATGTAAAGGTGGGAGAGCTATTCTTTTTTGATTCTTGATGAACATTCTTAACATTAACTTTTTCTCCATCTTTTGTCTTGTTTGAAGAACATTTGACTGAGGCATTGTTTGCAGAGTCTTTCACCTTCTTGTCAGAAGCTTTTTCAACATCAGGTTCTGTTGCTTTTAAGCTATTATAAGAGGCTGTCTTGGGATTCTCTGGAGATGTCAATTTGTTTACTGTTGCAGCCTTATCGGCTTTTGAAGTTTTGCTGGGTTCCTCCGTTTTTTTACTTATAGGGGGGTTGACTTCACTTCCCTTTTTCTGAACAGGCTCCTCCCTTTTTTCTTTGGAAGGTTCAATATCCTCAGTTTCTTCATTGCTTTCTTCCACTTCTTCCCAACAATCTAGCACCTCCAAATCATCAAAGTCGGGAACATCTTCGTGGATGTCGTCACCATTACAGGACGATATGATTTCATCCTTGAGAGGGTTTCCATTAGACTGAATCGCATTCCCTGCATTGCCTTCACTTTTACTGCAATTGACTTCTTCAAGAAAGACTATATCAGAGTCCCTAGGATCCATCTCATCTTGTGGCATCAACAAAATATACAGATAAGATCGCTGAATGAATGAATCTCAGATTTTAATGATGAATAACTCAGATAAACAAGTTCATAATACTGCCAAAACTGAAAGTAAAGAGTGAAAATTAATAACTAAAAGATTAATTGTCTTTAGAGAAAAACAAATTCAAGGCTCCTCTTACATACACAAGAAATAAAAATTAATCGCCAAAACCGATCGTCTAGTAACTTAGTTCGACCCTTGGAACCGACTTGGATCTACGAAGATACTGTCAACAAATCAAAAATCGAAATAAATACATGACTAAAGAATCATAACCTCCAAAACACACTACCATACACCGCGCGACAATATTTGGACACCGCTGCCGCAGAATCAGAGATAAGTGCATCCTTGAAAATATCTCACCAATAGTAAAAATACAAAAAGGTAGCGACGAAAAGGTGCGACAGAGAACAAAATTAACCTAAAGAAATTTATTTAAGAGAACTTGTGAAGCAAACTGCATTTCATAAACAGACGTGCTCCGCCTTCCGCTGAGCCGCCGAGCCGAGCAGGCCGCCGAGCCGAGCAGGCCGCCGAGTCGGTGATCGGTCCGGAGTCCGGGGGGTGGGGGTGGTGGAGGGGGTGACAAGGGGTTGCCTCCAGCCAATCATTGGGCCCGCTGGTGTCTATACCCGAGCGAGACTATCTGGTATTCTAGCTTCCTCTGGCCTGCTGCTAACATCGGCGACCCGTGGCGCTACCTCACGGACATAATGCGAACTACTGATATGGCGGGAGATTTTGAACTTGGAACATTTCAAACAAGGTTTGGGAAGTGAATTTTGATCCGTGTGACCTAAATTTCAATGAAGATGCTTCCCATGATTAAATATTGTGGCCTAAAGTTGATCCCAGGCACATGATTGACTACTTTTTGGTGTTCCCAAGAGCTCGGGTTGGGGTGGTCCGACTAAAGCTTTCTCGACATCTTTTATTTTAGACCTAATGTTTTTTCTTGAATTATTGATTGACTATTTTTGTGTTTTGTGATCACTGATCATGTTAACCTAATGTTTCATTAGAACTTCAATGTTACTTCTTCTTGAACAATTGAGTGAAAACTTATTTATGCAGCTCCTTTTTTCTTTGACTTTTTGTACGCAAATGAAGTGAAAAATTAATGTTCCTCACCTTTGTTTAAAATTTGTAGTAATTAAATCTTAATATATACTAACCAGTCGTTCACTTGCTCGCCCTTATCACAGTTCATAAAGAAATCGACACTACAGCCATAATTCTCTCTTAACTGTGATAATAAGGGCATGCAAGTGAACGATTTGTTAGTATATATTAAGATTTAATTAATAAAAATTTTAAACATTAATTTTTCACTTTATTTGCGTACAAAAAGTCAAAGAAAAAAGGAGCTGCATAAATAAGTTTTCACTCAATTGTTCAAGAAGAAGTAACATTGAAGTTCTAATGAAACATTAGGTTAACATGATCAGTGATCACAAAACACAAAAATAGTCAATCAATAATTCAAGAAAAAACATTAGGTCTAAAATAAAAGATGTCGAGAAAGCTTTAGTCGGACCACCCCAACCCGAGCTCTTGGGAACACCAAAAAGTAGTCAATCATGTGCCTGGGATCAACTTTAGGCCACAATATTTAATCATGGGAAGCATCTTCATTGAAATTTAGGTCATACGGATCAAAATTCACTTCCCAAACCTTGTTTGATATGTTCCAAGTTCAAAATCTCCCGCCATATCAGTAGTTCGCATTATGTCCGTGCCGCAGCGCTGTATGTTGTCCCCTGAATGTAGGCAATTTCAAGGAGCCGAGGAACCCGACGTGTTTTGGAGGTCATCATCAACTTGAGTCGATTTCAATTTTGTTATTCATCAAAGTTATTAGTTGAGGGAACGAGGCGTGAGTGCCTCCGACCTGCGCACTCAAGTGCCGACTTTCGATTTCTCATTGAAAGCAGCCTCTCGGCATGGGGTTGAGGTCTCTAGGGTCTCTAGGTTGGGGATGTTGGGCATGTTGGGGGTGGGTGTGATGCGGGGGTAGGCAGTTGGGGGTAGTGGGGGGTGGAGGCCGACCCGCGCGGGCCGGGGGCACAGCTGTGTTTCCAGGCGATCAATTGGGTTTTCGAGTCTCTGTCGGCGTCGCCAGAAGGGGCTCTTTTCGTCCCTTTGCGCCTCCCCTGCCACCCCTGCCACCCCTGCCAGCCTCGCCTCGCGTGCTCCCTGGCTCCCTGTCAGGGAGTCCCTGTGTCCCTGTGTCTCCCACTCCGCTGGTTTCGAATTTGGCGCTTCTGAGCGCGGCAGAACAAGTGACTGAAGCCTCCCCCCCCTCCCCACCGGCTGCTGCTGCTTGGGCTGCTGCGCTGCAGACGCTGCAGAGAGACGGGGGCGTTTATTGATTGTCTAAAAAACGTATATAAATACCTAATTTTTGTTCTTAGGAGGAAGCGAATCATGCTAGGACTCACTTCCAGTGTCTGAGAACATCATACTTCATGTTTCAAATCAGTCCAAACCTGCAGAAACAGGAGGTATTACAATGATTTTGTTAACCCTGCTTTGTTTACATCTTATGTCCTGCAGGACATATGACTATGACTATCCTGCCAAAATACTCGGTGTGCTGATTTTCGTGCTTGAATTTAATTACAGCTATGGCATTCAGCTTCGACTCGTCCCAACCACATCTGAAGCAAAGCACGTCTGAAGCAGGTCCTGGCAAAGGACCGTTCACCAACTTGAATCTGCCTCGTGAACCCAAGTGCCCTGCTCTTGGTTCTAAAGGAGATGCTGCCAATGTGGAAAGTAATTTTACGAGTTTTGACATGGGTATCAGCACTGGGATGCAAAATGAGGTCACAAGCAATAGCCTTACTGCAATGAAAAGTGAAACAGAATTTCAAGAAAGCCAAATTAATAATGACGAAACACAATTATTTTGTAATAATCAAACGCAAGGTAGTATTTCTCCTGTTGAAAATGGTGAACAAGAGCAAAGTTCCATGCAGGAGCCTGAGCCCTTAGAATGTGACCTCAAATGTCCAATCTGTAGCAAGTCATTTCCATCTTCTGTTCATCTTAAGCGGCATGTCAAATATCATGTAACAGCTCGTTCATTTAAATGCACTGAGTGTATGGCTTCATTTGTTTCAAGTAGAGATCTGAAAATTCACACTAGGACTCACACGGGTGAAAGACCATATAAATGTGAAGACTGTGGAGCTACCTTTACTCAGGTCGGCACTTTGAAGGTGCACTTACGTGTGCATACCGGTGAAAGGCCACACAAGTGCCCGCAGTGCAATGCTTCCTTCAGTACTCCTAGTAATTTCAAGCTACATCTCATGTATCATAAGGGCGAGAGACCATTCAAGTGCTCACAGTGTTCTGCTACATTCTTAACAGCTCGTGATCTCAAAGTCCATGATCGCATACATACGGGTGAAAAACCATATGTGTGTAGTGAATGTGGCGCAAGGTTTTCTCAAGGAGGTACTCTCAAAGTTCACTATCGCATTCATTCAGGGGAAAAGCCATTTGTTTGCAAAGAGTGTGCGGCGGAGTTCACAACTGCAAGCAATTTAAAATCTCATTGTGCAACACATTCTGGAGAGCTGAAATACAGATGTGATATATGCCAAGCTGGATTTAACAAAGCTAGTACTCTTACTATTCATTGGAGAACACATTCAGAAGGCAAGCAGTCTAAGTCAAAAAGTGTTACTCAGAATTGACTGACTTTTCTATGGAACTTAGGAAATAGTACTGATTTAAAGTAAGTCATTTACAATGTTATTTACAAATTTTATACATAGTTTTCCTCTCCCACCTAGGAAAAAGTGAAACAGTTATGTACTTGAACAAACAGAAGTTTAATTTTTGTTGTAGGCTGTTGAGTGTACATCTTCTTTTTTTGTGAGTGATGTTTTGTATGTTAATTAAAACTATATGATGGAATAATAAGTTTACTTAGTCTTGTATTTTGAGGAAAAATTGATACCCAACACTAATATCACAATAACAAGGCCCTATCTGGCTTTAAAATAAAAGTTAACTCATCTAAACTTAAAATTCCAACATTGAAATTTTTTTGAGTACCTTAAAACAAAGTCAATGTGTATTTGAGAAATTTCTGCTCAATATTTATCTACACTTAAACATCAATTTTTTTCTACAATTAATTTTTATACGACCCCAGGTTTAGTTTCACCCAACTACCCTATACTTAACTTAATTGACTAGAAAATAGAACAAAATCACAAAGAGCAGCATTACAACAAAAGTTAACATGTAAATATATTTGACTGTGGATATATACTATTGTTATGATAAACTCATGCCCTGTAATAGAACTACCCCACCCAAATCAACATTTCTTGGTATGATAAACTCATACCATGTCATAGAACTACCCAACCCAAATCAACATTTCCATTTTTAAGACGGCTGTAGGGAAGGTCTTAGAGACCTGTTACAGCTATGACGATGATGCAAGAACCTAATCCACAAAGCCATTTTTGCGGCACCCGTTTCTATTTACAGAAGGCTCGCCCCAAATGAAGGGCGGCCCTGGTGTGAGAGTTCGTGGGGGAAGTCCAGGACGTTCCACGAGACTCAAGACTGACCCGTCGGCAGAGCGGGCAGTGCGGCGCCAGTGAGACACTGGGCCTAGTACATGTAGCAGTCGACGCCCCCGCCGTAGTCCTCGAAGGACATTGGTGGCGGGTATGTGCCCTCGGGGGCGTCGGGCGAGGGTCATGCTTCCAGCACGTGATTCAGGTACGCAATGTAGCAGATGGCCAGCCGGAGGATCTCGATCTTGGACAGCTTCTTGTCGGGCGGCAGCGTGGGCAGCAGACGGCGCAGGTCGCTGAAGGCCACGTTGAAGGCCTCGACGCGCACCCGCTCTCGCGTCGCGTGCGCCGTGCGGTACTTGAGGGTGGCGCGGCGTCGGCGGCGTCGCTCCTCCCGGCTCAGCGGCAGCCCCGACACGCCCCCGCCGCCGCCACCGAGGCCGCAGTCCTGGAGGCTTCCGCGGTCCCTGCGAACAGCAACCCCCAATCAACCAATCAGCGCCTGCTGGGTAGGCAGCCCGACCGCCCTAAAGTGGAGCAGAAGACCGGTGGCGGCGACCAAAATTCTGGACGCGTTTCGAACTCCAGAGTCGCTAAACAGGACTCGAACCGAGCGTGTGACCCCACCTCTCCGAACGAGGAATCCATTGGTGGGGTCACACGTTTGGTTCGAGGCCTGTTTAGCGACTCTGGAGCTCAAAACGGGTCCAGAATTTTAGCCGCCTCCACCTGCCTTCTGGCCCACTGTGCTCCGGTCCCACTCACCTCTTCCTGGGCATGATCCCGCAGATGTCCCTCGTCGAGTCGGCCGGCAGCATGTCCCCGTGGTGGTGGTTCATCTCGACGAGCGAATCTGCAACACAAACGCCCAGCAAGGCCACATTAGCCCCGGACGCCCAGGACGCCAAGCGCCTCGCGCACATGCAGCGGGCACGCTTTGATCCCGCCTTAAAAAAACACGCACACAAAACACGGCCACTTTGCACCCCTCCCTGCCTTTGCCTCTAAGCCGGCCCGCTAACCCAGCCCGCTTTGAATCAATGGCACCTTGCCTCGCCAAGCTGGATCGCACCGACACCAACAAACACCCGGCCATTATTTTCCAGGGATTACAGAGTCAGGGGTCGGCCTGGAGCTGGCCGCGCTGGCCGCGCTGGCCCGCCCGCCGCCTCTCGCCGTCTCCGTCCCGTCCCTCCAGTGCACTAGTGCAGAGCCCTGGTCTCTCGGGACAGGGAGGCGACGGGCCCCTGCCGCAAGTGGGTAGGCAACCCCATGGCGGGCCGCTCTGCCGGCTCTGCCTGCGTCGTCGCACCCTCACGAGACGCACTGTGAGTGCGACAGAGACAGAGCGGCGAGGCGGCTCTTTCGGACCCGCTTGACGCGCAGGTCGTGGCGTGCGTCACGCGCGCCTCGCATCGCCGTCATGCACTCGCCGTCCTCGTAGTACTCGTCGTTCGCCCGCACGCAGGCAGGGGTGCCGTGCGCAGAGCTCTGTCTCTCTCACAACCACACGGAACGCCTCAAGAGTGCGACAGAGACGGAACGACGAGAGCATTGCTCGGAGTCCGCTGCTGCAGTGCAGACCGAGTGTTTGCTCGCCGCGCAGACCGAGCAGGCAGACGGCCGGGCCAAGGAAAGCAGAAGGCTGCGGCCCCGGGGCAGCCTCTGGGCCTCTGGGGGCTGTAGAGCCGGAAGTAGCGGGGAAAGGCGTCGAAAGGCGCAAAACCCACCAAATAGCGCCCAACAGCCGAATCCGATTGTTTCCCTCTCCGACGCCGACGTGGCGCGTGGCGGTGGCTGCGAAGGGGTTGTAACGAGCTGGCCAAACAGGCAATGGTGTGCTCTCCGCGCTAATCCTATCATCCCACCTTGGCCGTGCCTTGGCTGGAGCCACTCGGCCGTCTTGTCTTTCTTTCCGACCCCCTCCCTCCTCGCCCCCGCCTCGCCCTCTGATTGGCTAATTGGCGTGGAGGGGCGGGCTAAGCCGTTTACCGCGGGGTGCGCGACGACGCGTCGAGTCGGCGGGTTGTTGAAACCGTTTCAGGGACAAGGAGCAGCGCGCTGCGCGTGACCGTATAACGACGCGGTTATCGGGTCGTCGATACCCCGTGCGCGCTTTACCGCTTTACGCGCCGCGGCGCCGCACCGTCTGGAGGTCCTGGAGGTTGCCTCCGTCGCCTCGCCGTCGTAAACATGACACATCCGTTGGCGGCAAGTGACGGGCTTCTGATATGTGGCCGCGGTCGGCGGGCTCAAAGTGGCGATGGGGTGGGGCCGTGGGGCCGTGGGGCCGTGGGGCCGTGGGGCCGTGGGGCCGTGGGGCCGTGGGCCGTGGGCGTGGGGCCGTGGGCCGTGGGGCCGTGGGCCGTGGGCGGAGACACCCTTCGGCGCGTGCGTTTGTCCCAGGTGGGACACGATGTGGAGCCTCCGGGCGGTGCATTTTCAAGAGCGCTCCTCTTTTTCTGCACCACCATCCGACTTCCATCTTCATCTTGCGATGCGACTTGGCGAAAAAAGAATGACGAAAGCGACGGCCTCCGCTTCCCCTCATCAGCATCACGCACTCGTCAACTTTCAATCGGCGGCGCGACCCGCGACGATTACACTCACCACACAAACCCCCATCTGCTTGACGGCCCGCCCCGCCACGCCGTCACCCTCCCGGCACACTCCCCGGCGAGGTGACCGATCGGACGCGCGCTTCGAGGGTGTCGGCCAGGGAGGCGGCGGGGCGCGGCGGGTCAGATTATAATAATAAAACGCACCAGCAACAGATGCAGCCAGCTCCGCGCTCCGCGCCCGCCGTGGAATCGAGTGTAATTGCTGTTTTCGCCGTCGCGGGGTAAATAGACGACCCCGGCGTGAGAAGCAGCCTCCGGCACCTCCAGCGTCCGCGATGGAATGTCCAGGCTTCGCGGCCCGCGGGTCTCGACGGCCGCGCACTAGCCGTGCCGCCTGACTGGCCGCCACGCTCAAGGGGGACAAGATGAGCTGCCGCGCGCGCCGCGCCGGTCGGTCGTGAAATTGATTGTGTCGCCGTCGCCGTCCGCGACAGGTTCATTCGGGTTCATCACAGAGAGGGTTGTTGCGCGGAAGGGTTGCCGAACTCCATTACGCGGTGGCTGCCAGTCGTTCACCTTGCAGGGGGTGCATTTACAGTGGGCCTGAAGACCGGCGCAGGCGGCCAAAACTCGGATCCAGACGCGTTTCGCGCTCCAGAGTCGCTAAACAGGACTCGAACCGAACGTGTGATCCCACCAATGGATTCCTCGTTCGGAGAGCAATCCATCGGTGGGGTCACACCTTCGGTTCGAGTCCTGTTCAGCGACCCTGGAGCTCTACACACGTCCTGGATTTTGACCGCCTTCACCGGCCTTCTGGCCCACTGTGCTGCGCTCCCCCGATGTTCGCAGTGCTGTGGCGGTACCTCATTTATTTTTCACGTTTCCGCGACAGTAATGCTCGTCGCGTTCGCGAGTTACATCGCCATCTCCCCCAAAACTGTGTCAAAACAGTTGGCTTCCCCTTTTTCCGCCTCTCTGCTCGATCGGCCGCCGGTAATTTACGACGTGGTCCTCGGCTGCCCCTTGGAGGCCGCGTCGCCTCCGCCAGCCTCCGCCAGCCTCCGCGTTCCTGGACGCACTCCCCCGCGGCTCTCTTTCTCTCTCGCGCCGCGTAGCGCCGCGCAGTCCCGGGGATCAGCGAGACCGCGCCGCGGACGCCTCCCCGCCTCCCCGCTGCGCTGCGCCGCGCCGCCGTCCCTCGGGGGTCGTCGTCGTCCTCCTCGGGTGACATGTGCGGGAGGGCGGTGCAGGGCGGTGCAGCGGGCCGATCGCCCTGCAGGTGCAGTTGGTGCACGATTGGCTATTTGCAGTAATGCACTTTTTATTGGCCTTGTTTTCGCGCCTCTCCCTTGTCGGGCGGCCCACCGGCCCGCCGCGTCTCGACCACTGTCGTGCGCAGCAGTTTCCCCCAATCAACATGCCGGAAAGTTTGATTCAGTAGTTTTAAAACGCCTCCCGTTTTTTGACCAACTTTGTGGCGCCACTGCTCCCAAACGGGTTTTGGCAATCGCATGCCCGAGGCAGGGCATGAAAGAGACGACCGTCCTCACGCTTAGGGAGCGCGAATGACGACAAGCGTTTGGACGCGCACAGTGCAGTGGCCACCCAAAGTCAGCCCAAACCAAGGGGTAACCAACTCAAGATTTTCATGTACACTCATTATATTTAGAGTATGATTACATGTAATTTCTTTTGATTATTTTATTATTTATCACTGATTATAGGAGGTTATTATTTTGATTAGTGGGAAATATTGGGGATTATTTGAGCGCCGACCTCGGAATGCTGTTAAAGTGTCGGAAATTCAATATTGGTGACTTTGGGCAGCCACTGCGTCAAATTTAGTTGCGGTCAAAGGACTCCCTCGACGCCTTACTATTCTGAAGACCCTACTCTTTCATGCCCCGCCTCGGGAAGGCTTTGACCGCTGATAGTTTGGGAGCAGTGGTCTCGCAAAAATGGTCAAAAAGTGAATGAATTTCAGAAAATCGCCGTTTTTGCTGACTTTGAGCGGTCACTGCGTCAAATTTAGTTGCGGTCAAAGGCCTCCCTCGACGCCTTACTATTCTGAAGATCCTACTCTTTTATGCCCCTCCTCGGGAAGGCTTTGACCGCTGATAGTTTGGGAGCAGTGGTCTCGCAAAAATGGTCAAAAAGTGAATGAATTTCAGAAAATCGCCGTTTTTGCTGACTTTGAGCGGTCACCGCATCCAATTTAGTTGCGGTCAAAGGCCTCCCTCGACGCCTTACTATTCTGAAGACCCTACTCTTTTATGCCCCGCCTCGGGAAGGCTTTGACCGCTGATAGTTTGGGAGCAGTGGTCTCGCAAAAATGGTCAAAAAGTGAATGAATTTCAGAAAATCGCCGTTTTTGCTGACTTTGAGCGGTCACCGCATCCAATTTAGTTGCGGTCAACTTACTATTCTGAAGACACTACTCTTTTATGCCCCGCCTCGGGAAGGCTTTGACCGCTGATAGTTTGGGAGCAGTGGTCTCGCAAAAATGGTCAAAAGTGATTGAATCCCCGAAAGTATGGTTGTCATTTCATTGGATGATGTTGATTACCAACCTAGCTAATCTTTCGCCTATCGGCAACGGCATGCGAAGGCCGACGGAAAGCTGAATCCCATGCCGTGGCCGCGGCGCCGCTGGCCGGCCGAGTCAGGGGCATTCGTTTGAACGGAGCAGCACCACACTCGTCGTCCGCAAACCGGGCTTTATGCAGCCCATGGGGACTCCTCCATGCATAATCCAAGGGTGCCGCCCGAAGCGGCCGCAGCCCTTCTCGCGCGTTCCGAGAAAAGGGTTGTCCTGGCGGCTCCCCGGCCGTCCTGGCCCTGGCCCTGGCCCTCGCCCCCGGGGCCGCAGTTAACGCTGATTGACTCGTATTGGCTGCACCGCAGCAATCCGGACAATCTGGTCCCGTGAGGAAGGAACAACGAACGACGCCTCGGGCGTCGTACACGTCGCACAGTGGGCCAGACGACCAGCCAAGGTGCCGAAACTCTACGCGTTTCCATCTCCAGAGTCGCTAAAAATGACTCGAACCGAACGTGTGATCCCACCAATGGATAGCTCTTCGAACGACGAATCCATAGGTGGGGGTCACACGTTCGGTTCGAGTCCTATTGAGCGACTCGGCAGCTCAAAACCTGTCCGGGATTTCGATCGCCTCTGCCAGTCTTCTGGCCCACTGTGCGTCGCCAACGGCCGTCCGTTTATTCCAGGGGGGAAAGCAACCGATTGCGGAAAAATACTATTTGTGCGAATCCAGGAGAACTACACACGCATTTACTGTCAAGAACTTGTCTCGTAAATTCAAATACGAAAAGCACCACGGCTTGTATCGACCCCTTCGTTCGCGCCTGCGCACGGAGACCCATCGCGCGTGTTTTCGCAAATTTCGAAGATAAAAACCGAGTTGACCTGCAGGTACTCACTCGAGTCGCTCTGGAGTTGCAGCAGGGCCCCGTCCTGGCCAAGCTCGCCGCGACGCAGGCTGGGCGTCACGAAGTCGGGAGGCCCATGGTGGTGGAAGTACTGGTCGTAGGCTTCTGTCGACGTCGCGGAGAAGTCCGACGAGTCCTGGCCTTGGTAGTCAATGGTGACTGATGGTGCTGACAACTGGGAGGTGAACGTCAAGGGCTCCAAGAAGGAGGCCGGAGTCCGCGGGTCGACGCGGTGCTCGGTCCAGGAGGCGCGAGAATGGACTGCACCCGCGAGCGGCGCGGAGGCTGCAAGTGTCCTCGGCGGGAAGGCGGAGGGGGAGGGGGTGGCGCGGAGGGAGGGTGCGGAGGGGTGGGCGGGGTGCTGGGCAGCAGGTGGAGCTGGTGGACCCGCCCTTCGGCCTTCTGGTGTAGCTGCAGGACCGCCGCACCGCCTCTCCGCCCGAACCACCCCTCGAGCCAGGCCAGAGCCGGGCTCAGGCTCGTACCCGCTCGCAGCATAGGTGCCGTACAGAAGTTCGTAGTCAGCTTTCAGAAAGCGATCCGCCTGTCTTGGGTTTGCTTCGCTGCGCCAGGTTTTTGGAACAAACTGTTCATGGAAGCGAGGCAGCCACTGTCTTTGGTTTGCCTCTTGTTGCCGTTGAGACAAAGCGGCGTGGCTTGCCGTAGATTTTTCAGCAGGCTGTGAGGTAAATGAACCCGCAACGCAGACTTGACGGCCGCCCAGTGCAAATCGAACCCCGCCGCGCCGCCACCCCGTTCGGCCCAGCCTCCAGCATCCCAGGCCCCGCCCCTCCGGCGCGGCAGCCAATGGTGGCCGCGCCGCCCTCCCCACGCCGCCGCGACGCCTCGCAGCCCCGACGCCCCATTGCTCTCCGTCATGACCCTCGTCCTCGTCCGCGGGGGTCACCGCGTGAACCTCCCCGGTTTGGAGTTGGAATGGGTATTGGGGTTGTCGCGCGTTGCACATTTCGCGAAGGCGCATCCGGCATCCCCGTCAGTGCCTGCGTGCCCCCCAGGTGCCCCGCGGGGCCCACCAGCCCCACCGGTCCCACCGGCCGCCGTTTAGATGCGTGCGGCCCTGCGGTGCCCGCGGCCGCGGGTGCCAAGCACGGCTGGGAACGGCGGCGCGGTCCCCTCCTGGGGGTGGCGGCTGGCGGGGAGGCCCCGGCGGCCCTGCGCGCAGGCAACCCTTCCTCGGGGGCCCCGCCGCACCCCGTTGCTGCAGGCAGGCAAATATTTGCATCGCTGCGGCTGCCCACTGAGGCCGTACACCACGAAGAAGGGGTCGAGCCTGGTGGGACTCGTCCGACTGCAGCGACTACTTGGAGACGGGGTGACCGCGCAAGAAGCCGCATGCACCGCGTGACAGTGTCGGTACTCCACGCCGCGCTCTGCGCTCTGCCCCCTGCGCGCGGGGTATCTCCGTCATTGATTGGGCCCCGTGGCACCTGCACGTACTTGTTGCCGCAGACATGAGCCGGCGGCCCGTCAAGCCGACGGGTGCTCGTGGGTGCCCATGGCTGGCCCGGCCGCGGGCCCCGGCGCGTCCACGTCGCCATGACAACGGGGTGTCGCTGTTAGTATCCGTGCCGCCGTGCCGCCCCCGCACGCGGCCGGCCCCGCCCCCCGCCGCCCCCGGTCTACCCCTGTGGGGCCTGCTGGGCCTGCTGGGCCTGCCGGCCGCCTGCTGGTGTAGTATGTTTGGCAACAACCTCGAGGGCGGTGGTCCTGGAGCCGGTGCGTTGGACGGGTAGCTCCACCGACATGAGCTGACCGGGGCAGAAAACATGGAAAAGTGGAACGGAAATTGAGCCCTCGTTCTGGAAAAGTGAGGGGGAGGGAGTCAAGACCAGGCAGTCGACGCCGTCCTGCTGAAGTTGGGGAGCGGCCTCCACCATGTCGCGCCTCTACAACGCCGGCCAGGTGAGTACTTGCAAGCGAAAAGGCTTCCCGGCCAGCGTTTGAACCCGGGGCTTCCAGCAGATAGCTAGACGACGCGAAGGTCTGCAGGCGGCAGGGTGTTTATTTCGGTCACGGCTCGACAAGAAGTATCAAGTTACCCAAGTAGTTACCCCGCGGCGGGGGCACTCGGCACGCGAGGCGGGTACTCCAACTTGCAGAAAATTATTTGCCACCCCGTTGATGGGCCGTCGCAGCAGAGCGGGCCGCCCCGCCGACGAGCTTCAAGGAGGCCATTGTTTTTGACAGCGGCACGCCAGCGCAGCGAAGCACGGTACCGAGACCCACGACATTTTCAGCCATTTTCCGACAAGTGTTTCCGTAATCCGCGCGACTGGAGGGCGATACCTTCCGCCCACCGCTTGACGTGCCGCGGTGCCGGGCGCTGACGCCACCCTCGGCCCGACCAGGCGGGCCAGACCGTCGGGCCGCGTGGTGCAGCAGGGCCTCCGCCGCGTCCTCCGCCGTCGGGCTTCCCCACCCCCAGGCCGTCGGCGCGCAGCTGCGGCCCGGAGCCCCCGCAGCCCACCCTCGGCGCCGCCTGCACTGCCTCGGCGCTGCATGCACCCTGAGCGGTGCGGGCGCGGCCCACTAGGGCGCGGCGGCGCGGCTCGGTGCGTGGCGAGCCTCCTGATAAATCGATGCCCAAACGGCTCCCAACGCAACGTGAACGCCACGGTTAACTCGACTCCGCGTCCCGTCCCCGCGCCCAGGCCGATGTTTTTGTTTTTTCCGCGCACCCGAATGCACCCACACTGGCAGACCGGCTTGCAAGAAGTGGTAGAAAGGACAGCCGTTTTCAGATTTGATTTCCTGGTCACCCTTTTCCAACCTTTCACGTCGCTCGAGCGAAAAATAACAATGAGCTCCTTTCGCCGGGCTCCGCCGTGCTGGCAGCCCCGTGACAGCGTGCGCATCTCCCCCTCCGCTCGCATTGCTACACGTCGCCCCCTCGGCCCCCTCCACGGCGGCCGCGGGCCGCGGGGCGCTGCACGTGCCCCGTGCACCCCGTGCACCCCGTGCCTCCCTCAGACGGTCGCGGACCGCCCCCCCGTCCGGGCCCCGTCCGCGGCGTCGCGTCGCCAGTCCCTCCTTGGCCTCCTCGACGCGCGCCCCTCGACGCGGACTCGCGGACCGTTCGCCGGGACCTCGTTCGGTCAGCAGCACGTCCGCGACCGCGAGGAAGCCGGGGCACGCCGCCGGGTCGGGAGTAGCGCTCACGCCACCAGGTAGGACACCATGACAGTGTAGTGCGACGAGACAAAAGTTGCTTGCTTTTCGAAAGGAATAATAAAGTCGTCGTTGCCATTTCTGATGACCTCCCGCACATGCTTTCGTCGCCCCCGCGAGCGAGAAAGCGGTCAGGACGATGAGCGGGGACTGCGTAGTCCGATTCCGAGAGTCGAGATTCGTTTTCGCTGCTCTGTCTCTCTCGCACCTTTACAGCTGGACGACCGATGAGTGATTAGAGAGACAGACCTATGAAAATTACGATCGGAATCAGTCTGCTGAGCGCAAGAACGCACTCTACTTAGGAACAGAAAAAGGTCCTTCCTTCTTTATGGGTCAAAACTAACATCCCCTTCGCTTCGCCGCCGCCGCTCATTTTCCGATTGTGACAGGGAATGCATTTCCTGTTCCGAAGCGAAACACACGGAATGAATCGCTGCGGCGTAGCGTGCCGTGTTGCGGAAAGTAAGAAGGAGAAGACGGAGAAGACGGAGTCCGAAGAATCGGTTTCGTCGCTTTGTCTCTGTCGCACCCGAGGCGTGTACCACAGGGGTGCGAGAGAGACGGTGAATCGCTCGGAAGCAGCAGCGCGCCCGGCCCGGCCCGGCCCGGCCTGATCAAATAGCGAATGGAGTTTCCGTTCTGTCGGGGCTGCATCGCTCCGAATGCAAGAATCCAACTTGCATGTCGTCTGCCTGCAGGCCCTGTCACCGACTAGACTAGGCGCGAGTCGCGAGGCGCGGGTCGCACCCACACTATAAGGGGTTGATCGGTCGGCGTGTTCAGCACCCGGACAGCGGGGTAGCACTGTCATATCTTCTGCTTCCCCTTCGCGGAGCTTCAGCGAGAATCTTCTTTCTTTTTTGCGTGTTTACGGCCGAAACGCGGCGAGGCGCGCATCCTAGCGCAGCCTGCCACCACATATTGTATCAGGACGCATTTCCGATAGCGAGCCCCGGGCGGGGGGTGGATTTTGACCCCCCGGGCGCCCTTCGATCGGCATTTAGTGCCGCCCCCTCGGGGTTTTGTTTACCCGGGCGAGCAACGCAGCGCGCCTCATCAAGGAGACGGGCGAATCAAGGGCGCGAACCGCCATCAATCAGCCTGGAAAAGCGGTCTTTCTCGCGCACTGTAAAGGCAGGCGCCGCTTTGGGACGGCCCCCGAGGTGTAGGAGAGCCTCGGGAAGGCAGACCTCAACGCCGCGCTGCATCGCGGCGTCGCGGCGTCGCTCTGTCGAGCGGGAGGCGCGAGGCGGGGCGCCATCCCAAACAAACTGGCGGGTACAAGCACGCAACGACATCGCCAAATCAATGCCTCCTCTGCGAGCCTGCAGCCCTGCAACCCTTTCGCGGCTCCGGCCTCTGTCTCTCTCGCGCGCCTGCGGGACGCCCCACGAGCGCGCGAGAGAGACAGAGCGACGCAGGCAGTCGTCGCGGAATCCAACCCCCAGATGTCAGCCATAACCGCGGCGCGGGCCATTCGATCCCCGTATTTGGCGAAACTAACCCCAAAGTATCGAAAAGATTTGCAAGGGACGCACGCTCTTTGTGAGCGTGTCATCACGCTGTATGACGCAACCCCCTTCCCCCTCCCCCTCGCCACGTGTTTACAAACAACAATTACTCCGCCCACTTCGGCTTCGGCGGCGACGCTGGGCGCGCTGGGCGGCGCGCGTGCGTCCCCTGCGGTCCCCTGACTGCGGAGGCGTCGCCTGGCGTAGCCTGGCGTAGCCGCGACGCGTGCCTGCGGGCTGATTCCGAAAAGTTCTTTCGTCGCTCTGTCTCTCTCGCGCTCACGACGCGTGCCGCAAGGGTCCGCAAGGGTGCGAGAGAGACAGAGCGAACCGCGGAGCCAGCCCGCGGCCGCACGCGCACGCCTGTCAGCAGCGCATTCCTCGTCCAAACCGCACAGTGCCGTAATTCGAAATTAATATTTCAGCGCAGCGCGACGCGCCGCGGCGGCAATTTTCCCGCCGCGTGTTACGTAGAAAGTGAACGTCGGCGGGAGGTTGTCGCTGTCGCGTAAACCGCGGAACAAGACGGCGGCGCGCCCTGAAATATGAGAACCAACCGCCTGATTCCGAGGGACCGTTCCGCCGCTCCGTCTCTCTCGCACCCCTGCGTGCCGCCCCGTGAGTGCGAGAGAGACAGAAGCAGCGTGCTAATGAGGGCGAACTCGGGCCGACTGCTCAGCTATCCACCCGGCCAGGCGATCCCGGCGACCCGACCGCCCCGCCGGAACTTTTTGTCACGCGAACTCGAGGCCCGGCTCGGCACGGCGCGGCGCGGCGGGCAGCCTCTACAGCACACAACGTGTGCCAAATTGATTCGCGTGGAAGACTGCAGTAAAACGATGCGGTAGTAACCAGCCCCCGCCGCCTAACCCCGTGCAGTGCAAGCCGCGCCCGCCGCTCGGCTTGATGAGAAATTTCGCCTCGCGCTCGGCTTCTTTGCTTGCTTTTCCCAGCGCGATGATGAATGCGGCGCCGGGGATGGGATACGCCCATCGCGCAATCAGCGCGTGGAATCCCCGCCCCGCACCGCCCTGGCCCCGCCCGCCGCGTCGTGGGAACCTCGATCCTCGTCCCGGGTCCCCCGATGACGTCGCCCCGCGACTGTCGTCAGCCTCGGAGCCTCGGAGCCTCGGAGGCGATGAGAGCTAATTCGTCCCCTCGTCCCCGGGGGCCGCGCTGCCGCGCTGCCGAACCCGAGCGCCGCGCCGTTCCCACCCCCTCCCCGCCGCACTGCTCATTTGATTGGCCTTGATCAGGAGGAAGCGGCCCCGATGGCTCCCGAGCACCCCATGACCCTCCCCATCCCCATGACACGCCACGGCACGCCATGTACCTTGACCCTGCTGGTGGGGGAAGCCACAGGCCACAGCGACATGAGCCCCGCGCGGGTTTGGCGGATCCGGCTGGGATCGAACCCCGGCGGCGGCGGCGGTCTTCCGTTTAGGCTTTCCGGGCTGCGGCGTGCGAAGTTGGCGGCCGTGAGCCCGCGCAGGGCGGCCCGGTGTGGGCGGGTTGCTGGTTGGAAACCCGCCGGGTGCAGAAAGAAACCCTGCCTCTCTAACGACCGCCACCGCCGCGGCGCGCATCTCACGCGATGCCATATTCAACAGCTAACAGCTCGGCGGAGGCGGGCGGAGGCGGGCCGTGCCGGGGATGCCCAACACCGCCAACACCAGCACGGGCCGCGCGGTACTCGAGCGCCCGGCAACAGCCAGGCAGAGGACGTTCGGGACCTTCACGACGAGCAAGCCGAGCAGGCCGATGTGAAGGATGGTGATGAGGGGCCGGGAATAGCCGTCGGCATGCTCGCTGTGCTGCTCCGCTCATGACTCGAGGAATTTGTCCCCGGACGCACGCGGCGCGCCCTTCATGGCCTTCATGACCCAGTGTGCTGGCTGCTCACAGTGCATGCACGCGATCAAGGGACTCGTCCTCTAGCCTTTAACCGCGCGACCTCGTAACCGGGAAGGTGAACACGGCCTTTATTTGCCCCGTGTCGCGGCCGAGCCGCTCCGACCGCGGCTCGCGAAATAAAACGCCACTTCATCAATCATGAAAAAAAGTGCGGAAGTCACAGCGGGCGCGCTCTGACCGCCATCTGGTGGATGACGGCGACGTGGGCAGCAGACTGATTCCGAGAGTCGTTTTCGTCGCTCTGTCTCTCTCGCACTCATGGGGCGTCCCCTTTAGGTGCGAGGGAGACAGAGCGACGATGTCGCCGATTAGCATGCGAGGCATTGTCACTCCCTTCCCTCCTGGTGCTCCCGGTGCCTGCGGAACCGGCAGAACGCCGCGGAAGATCCCCGGCAGATGACGCCGCGGTGCCTTACCCCTTGCTGCTTCGGGACAGCGTGTCGGGGCGGAATCGCGACAGCGGCGACAGCCATTCATCAACGTTGTCGAACTTGAAAATCGATTGCTTTCGACGAGCGAGGGAGACAGCTGTCGATCCGCCGCTGGACACAACAGCAGCGACCTGCATGAACGCCAACGCGCCTTGCGATCATTTGGTGGAAATATTTTTCGGAGGTTTGTCTTGGTCGTCCCGCTTCGCTGCGCGCACACTGTATTACCAGCGTTTGTTTGAACGCGCTGCAGAGTCGCGAGGTTTTAAATCCGGGAGGCCGCGGCCGGTGCGCCGCCATATGCCAGCGTGTGGCGGCAGTGGGCGTCAGCCCAAGTGGCGGGGATAACAGTTTTAAACCCCCGGCGCCATTACGCTAAACCCGAGCGGATTTGTTTGGGCGGCGCTTCAGACCGAGTTGTTCCACTGCTCGTGTCTGGAGGTTTGTCGTTTCACCCCGGCTGGGTGCTGGGGCTGCAGCCTCCCCTCGCGCGAACTCTTTGCCGTGTACTTGAAGCAGTCAAGTCAGTCGATTTCAATTTGGGCAGGGCGAGTCTGCGAGCCGCGCGGGGGAAGGTGTCGTTAACATTGTAATCCGCCTATTATAGCGAGCCTGCTGGACCCGCTGCCGGGAGCTCCCCACCCCACCCCAGCCGGTGGAGCCGTGGTGTCACTATGAGTAATTGGGCGGAACACGCATCCTCTCCCCCTGGGGTCATCCTCGGAGGGGTAGGGCTGCACTTGTTCGTCGTGCGACAAAAGCCTGCAAAGTTTCAAAACAAAAAAAAATCAATAGAAAAATAAAAAGTTGTCAGGTTTGAACCCGCGCCGCACCGCACAGGCGGCCATAGATCTAGTCGCGTTTCGAGCTCGGGAATCGCTAAATGGGACTCGAACCGAGCGTGTGACCCCACCAATGGATTCCTTGTTCGGAGAGAAATCCAATGGAGGGGTCACACATTCGGTTCGAGTCCCATGTAGCGACTCTGGAGCTCAAAACGCGTCTAGAATTTTGGCCGTCTCCACTGGTCTCCACACCCACTGTGCGCCGCTACTTTGGACATTGCTTGTTGCAGTACAACCAGGAGTTCCTGCCCAGGCGCCTCGGCAACTGGGAGGTGGCCAAGTGGTTCCCGGAGCGCAAGGCGCGCGACCCGTTCAACTTCAAGCCGACCGAGCCCATCGTCGACGACCGGGGCCGCTTCCTGCCGGGCGCGCCGCGCGCCAACCGCAACCCCTGGAACAACTACATCGGCACGCACGACCAGCCGCCGCGCATCACCAGGGCCATAGGTACGGCGAAAGTGATTCGAGTGTGTCGCGGGCTCGTCTGATTCTGATTCGGTTCCTCGCAGCGAACGAGCTGTCCTCTCGGCCACCTAACCGCCTCCGCTACTGGGACAAGCCGAACACGCGCCTCCGTCCCGTGCCCTGCACCGCCAAGGAGCTCCAGGGCAGCCCGGGGTTCTCGCTCGTCGCCGAGGGGCCCGGCTACCCGCAGCACCGCAACTACTTCCTCAACAAACGGGTACAACCAATCCCACACCACCAGTCGCATCTCATTTTCAATGTTTTCGAAATATCTAACGCGCATGTCGGACCCAGGACTACGTGGACCACGGCGACCGCATCGACGAGCAGGACGTGGTGGCCGTCGAGTTCCTGAAGGAGCGCAGGCGCCGCCAGCAGGCCGTCAAGGAGCGCGTGGAGCAGGTCAAGGAGCTGACGGCCTCGCTGCGCCAGCACCAGGAGCAGCTGCGGCGCGAGGACGCCGAGCGCGACGTCAACTGGCTGCTGGAGCACCGCGAGCTGCACAACATCGTGCCGGTGGGTGCCGCACAGTGGGCCAGAAGACCGGTGGTGGCGGCCAAAACTCTAGACGCGTTTTGAGCTCCAGGGTCGCTAAATGGGACTCGAACCGAACGTGTGACCCCACCAATGGATTCCTCATTCGGAGAGCAATCCATTGGTAGGGTCACACGTTCGGTTCGAGTCCCACAAGGCGACTCTGGTGCTCAAAACGCGTCTAGAGTTTTGACCTTCGTCGAATCTCTTGGATCCTTGATCTTCTCATTATATTTTAATTTCTTGTAATTTTTTTTAACCTCCGTGTGTTCAAATTTAATTACCCAAGCGCGCGCGTGCGCATAGTGGCGGTCCCTCGCGACGGCCCTCCCCCTCCCCTCCCTCTTGCTTCGCGTCGGGGGCGCTGATCAGGTTCGCGCGGGGGAGAGGAGGGGCGGCCGGGGAAACATTTTCTTGAGCGACGCGCGACGACGTCGTGGCACGCAAATGCATTGACATGAACCGGGCGCCCGCCCCGTCGGCCCCTCGGCCCCTCGGCTCGTCAGGGGCACGCTGCGCTCGTCGCGCGCCCCACCACGACCGCCACCGCCACCCCACCGCACCCCCAGCACCCCTGTTCTGCCGCACAGCGCACGCACGACTGGAGCAGCGGCACGGCGCGCTCCCCCGAGGGCTGCGACAGGGACTTCATGGAGCAGAGGCGGGTCAAGGAGCGCTACCCGCGCCGCACCGCGCCCGACGACGCCGGCAGCTCCGGCCGCCTCCTGTCCACGCGGTCCTCTGCGGTGCGCCTCGCGTGGTGACCACCTTCACCACTTCCCTGTGTCACTTAGTCCTACCAACACCGCCCGGTTCTCTTCCCACAGAGCTGCTTGTTCTGAAGGCGCCGCCCAGACCGTCCTCGTCCTCAGCAGGAAGCGACCTCCACCACACAATAAAGACCCGGATCCCTCCCTCCTTGTTTTCAATCCGTTTCTTGTTTCTGAAAATGCGTGTGCGTGTGAGTGCGTGAGTGGCGGGCGAACTGCCCTAACGTTGCTGCTCGTGTTGAAGCCTGCCCGAGAGACTGCCACAAGGACTCGCCAGGTGGACTACACCCCGGCCAGCCTGCTCGAGGCCAAGGAGCACTACAAGAGCCCCAAGAGCGCCAAGGGCCGCTCCAAGGGCTCGCCCAGGCGGGACGCGGAGCCATGCTGGGGGCCGGGGGCGCCCAAGGAGGACGGCGGCCGCGGGGAGCTGCAGGACCGCGACGAGGGCATCCACGAGGAGCAGCCGGATAAGGACCTCGACGCTCCCGAGCCGCGGACAAGCTGGGACGGCACGGGCGGCAGCGACGATCCGGTGAGGGCCGGAGTGGGTCACAGTAAGCTCCTTATTGAAAGGCACACTTTTGCAACCCGCGATCTTTTGACGCAGGTCCGCGACGACGGGCAGGACAGCGGCGTGGGCAGCGTTGACGACGGCCACCTCGGGGAGTCGCCGGAGCCAGCCAACGCCAAGCCCACCCCGCTGTACCCCCAGTTCGAGGACGACAGCGGGGAACTCCTCAAGCCCAGCAACCCAGACTACCCCAGCGTGAGTGCCAGCCACACTGTAGCGGCCGGACCCTGGAGACCAGAAATGACGTCACTTCCGGTCGCACTTCCGGTTGCAGGTGGACCCTGGCTTCTCCCGCCGCGCTGCTCGGGACCCGACCATCCAGAGCTACCCGGAGCCGGAGCGGGTGCGCGAGCAGGGCTACCCGGAGATGTTCACGACTGAAACGGACCTCGCCGCCCCCGCCGAGGACCGCAGGGAGACGCCGCCGCCGCGGCCACAGCAGGAGGACGCCCTTCCGCGCGTGGAGGGCGCCGCGCTCAAGTGTGGCCGCCACCCGCGCCGCAACGCGCAGCCGTCCCGGCCGTACGCGCGCGCCCAGTTCGCCGTGGTGAACGCGGACCCCGAGTCTCCCCCCGCGTCGCCGCAGCACCGCGTGCCCACCCCCGGGCCGGCGCTGGCCAACGCCTACTCGAGCTTCCAGGTAGGCGCGAAAACGGACCCAAAGTGCAGGCGTTGTTAGCCCGTAGTGGTAATGATATCCCAGGTAGGCCGTCGCAGCGCTCCGCTGTCCGCCGCGTTGCCTACCCGGCCATTCGCAGGCGCCCGAGTCTCAGGCCCTCTGTCTTCGTCTGCCCCTCGCAGGTAGCCAAGCAGCTCCACAAGGAGAACCTCGAGCACAATCCGCTGCCGGACACCGTCAACGACGACCTCTTCAAGAAGCTCAACTCGCAGCGGCACCCCAACCCGGGCATCGCGCTCGACGTGAAGCCCGACGCGGCGGCCGTCGGCTGGCGGTCCTTCAACGCCCCGGGCCCCACCAACTGTTCCAAGATGAGGGTCTACAGGCCCAAGACGGCGGCGCCCACCGCGTCCGCCAGGCACAACGGCCTGGTGAGCAAACAAGGGGCGCCGTTTGAAGTAACCGAAGCACCTTCAACCGCGGCACTACACTGAAATGTTTTTTGCGACTTCCAGCAGGGCGAGAGGGCGCTGCAGCGGCCTAGCACGGGCCACCCGATGAAGCTGCTGGCCAAGGACCACGTGTCCGAGATGGAGCTCGCCATCTGCTGGGACCTGGTGCCCGCGTACCCCGAGGACGAGCCCAAGCCCACGCCGCACATCGACGGCAGCAACGGCAGCGCGGCGCCGGGCATCTTCAGTCTGGTGCACCACCCCGCCGACAACGAGGACGACGTCAAGGTGTCGTCCAGGAGCGGCCTGGACCGCGGCCCCGACCGCACCAGCCCCCGAGGCTACGTGGTCGGCCCCGGCGGCACCAGCACCCCGCCGGTGGGCAGGGAGAGGAAGACGCCGCCCAAGCCGCCGTCCGTCGAGAGCGTGCACAGCGGCAGCGGCGGCAGCGGCGGCAGCGGCGGCAGCGGTGCCAGCCAGCCCAACCACAAGGTTAGCTGGCTACTGTTTCGGTCAGGGCGCCATGTAGTGACCAGGCTAACCACCCTCTTGTCCCTGTTTAGGGTCCGGGCCGTGGCGGCGCTCCGGACAACGCGCTGCACGAACGCCTGCACGCGCAGGAGCGGCAGCGGTCCGCGGTGCAGCGGCGCTACAACGAGGCCCGCGTCGTGCCCGCGCCGCCGCCGCCCGGCGAGCTGAGCGACTTCCGCAAGCGCAACGGCTGCATCGCGGGCATGCAGGGCTGCGGGGACGGCACTTCGCGCAACGACCCGCGCAACCTCAACGACCACCTCGCCGAGATGCGCAGGCACCGCCACCACCACCAGAGCATGCCGGACCTCAGCGAGCACCAGCAGCGCCGCCAGCACGCGCGCAGCGCCAGCCACCACCGCCACCAGCCGCAGGGCCACGGCGGCCACGGCGGACACGGCCAGGGCAACCAGCGAGCCTGCGGCGCCTGCAACAAGCCGCCGTCGCCCCCGGCCAACGCGCTACGCCGCCCCAAGTCCGAGTACAAGATGGCCTTCAAGGCGGGCAAGCCGACCACCAGCCTCAGCACCAACAGCAGCTTCGACACGCCGCCCAGCCTGCACAGCGGCTGCGGGCCCTCCATGGGCGTGGGGCCCGTGGGGCCGGCGCGCGAGGTGCGCGTGCCGAAGCAGCGGGCGCCGTTCGCGCGCAAGAACTACGCCATCACCAGCCTCACGCAGCCCTTCTCGCTGTGGCCCAAGGAGACCGGGCACGCCTACCCCGAGCACTGGCGGCTGGCCTCCGTGTACCAGCACTCCTTCAAGCCCGTGCACGCGCGCTCCAAGCCGCTGCTCAAGACAGTGTACCAGTGAGGCCGTGCGGGCCTCCCCCGCGCCGTGGATCGGACTTGTGAACGCGACTCTCCGTCAAGTTTTAACTCAGGTCTGGGCACGGGAACCTACACGCAAGATGTAGCTTCTTTGTGGCCCGAGGTGAAGTAAGACATGAAGCAAAGAGGACACTCACAGGGTGATCCGGTCCGGACTGTGTGAGTGGTTCACCTTCCATCAGTTAATTTATGTCTCCTAAATTCTGTTTTGTTTTTTTGCTGGAAGGATGGGGGTTTAAGAAGCTGTAACAGTACATCTTTACATGAAATTGGACACTTTATTACAATAATAAATATTACAAACTATCACGTAAAAAAAGAGTGCCAGTTAAATATCCAAGCTAGAAAGACTTTACTAATAAGTATTATTGTTTTCAGTACAGTCAGCTGAAAGAATAGCTGAATTCAGAAGAAACTCATTCTCAGAACCACAGAGTAAAGTAAACATAAAATAAGTACATACCTGGTTATGCCAGCATAATCAGTTGTGAGCAGTATTATGAAAACGATCAAGTCAAAATATCACAGCCTCACAATAGTTACAATGTAAAACACAGATCACAGTATGTTGACTGCATTTTTTTAAAAAAATAAATCGCAATACCGGTAGATGATTGCAGTCAGCATTTCGATGTACTACTATAGGATTGTGAACCCAAGCAGCTTTATCTGCTGAGCCACAAAGGAACAAATACAAGAAGGATCTGGAAGAAGTGAAACCCAGTGTTTGGGGCCGAGGATGATTTTCGGATTGACAGAAGGCTTATGAGAATCCCACCTGCGAAAAAAGACAGGGATTAAAAGTTGAATTTTACTGATGTACGATAATTCAAAGCAATACGTACCCTCTGAGGATTTTTTCATAGTTTCAGCTGGGTCTGTTGTTCCGCAAACTTTGTACGGTAAAGAGGACTTTCTCTTTGTAGTAACTGTGTAGCCCGGAATGTACAGAGTCGGACTAGATAATTTTCCTGTGTTTAATAGCCGACTAAAATCTTGTTCTATTTGATGAGCAATAGGACCTGTAAATTTTTTTTATGACAGTTATTGTTTTTGGAAGCTTGTTATTTGTTGATATCAGTATTACTGTACGAATGTTCTTGATTATTGTTGAATCTCATATTACACTAGTGATGAAGAAAATATTTTAGTTAAAAAGGTGTGTTTTACTATATACCTTTGAAATGGAGCAGGAATTGTATACAGTTGCCATTGTATAAAGTTTTGGTCTTTCGACTGTCAACTGTAAGCATCCATTCAGGAACCCCCATGACCTCTCGCACATCCTCAATGAACTGAGAACTGCAAAAGAAGCAACACATAATGAACAAAAATATTTTCACCCAAGCCATAGTTGAAGATCTGTGCGAATAAAACAGAAATTTTTTAAATTGAAAATACTTACACCACAAACCGTGGTGGTTTGCGTATGTTTGCATATTTGATTATATCATTGTCTGGTTCTATATTGGCACATGCAAATCGTTCTGAGCCAAAGTCCTTGTTTAAAACAACTATTGAGCGACCCATAGCAGATACTTTGCCCTCTAAAAATAAAAAGAGGATAGTATAATAAAATTGTATTAATTTTCTTATTTTAAAAAAAGGAAACAAAGACACTTACCCAGAGGGAAACTTGAGTCAGTAAATACCTTCCGAGACACTCCAAGGTCTATAGGCCCCAATCGACCTGAAATGTCTCCTGTGTAGCATCGCAGGGGAGTTTCTGGGCTACACTCTTGTGAATACAATTCATCCTGTCGAGGTGCAAAGTAGATTACCACTTAAATCCAAAGTTTTAAAAAATTATTTTGTAATGATTTTGCCTTACATTTCTAGGATCAGCTAGCTGCGTAAAATGGGGGTTCCAAATATACCCTGCAGCAGTACACCTAGTGTTGAGAACTTTAACAGCTGCGTCAACTCCAACAGGATTGACATAAATAGCCCAATTATGGTTTCGAGTCTGAAATTAAATGCAGAGACAAAAAGTGAAAAAAATCAACTGTAGCATGTCACATCTATTGTAAATTTTTTAACACTCACAATATTTCGATCGTGTTTTCCCGGATGTCGTAAATTGACCTCAATGACAGTATCACTTTGACTGTTATCGGAATAAATCAGTTGAGTCTGCAATGATGCAAAATTTTCATAAATAAACTAAAGTTGTCCTGATGACAGGGAATAGAAACTGGAATTAAACCAACCATTTTAATATATCCATAAGCAAATCCTGCAGGATGATGAAATGATGCAATTGCTCTCAACTCCCGAGCTTCAGAAGGAGCATAGCCCCGCTCAATGGAAGCACAGGCCCACCTGTTCGAAAAAGGGAATTTAAAAAAATAATCAAACCAGTGGAGCATTTGTTCCACCTCTCCGATCATAGAATACAACAAATGCCCACCTCTTGTTCTTTGCCTTTTGAGATATAACGACCGAGCGCCCAATAATGGCGTTTGGTCCGAACAACGTCAACGTGGTGTCGTTGTAGGCGACGTTCAGGTGCGTCTGGTTGTCCAGGTAGCCGAACTTGGCGCCGAGGTCCCCCAAGGGGTGCTGGTCTGGAGTCCCGATGCCTGGAGCGACGGTCGGCTCGAACGAAGGGGGAGCCCAAACACCCTCCAGCGTCGTGTCTTCACAAGGGAATTCCAGCTGTTCTTGAACTGGCGCCTGGAAATTTCAACAAATATTAACGCTGGTCCGACAAGAAATCCTAGCCCAACCTCGGCCCGGTCAATCACCTCGTGGACTTCGTACGCGTTGGCGTCGTCCAGGCCCTCCAGGCCGACCTCCAGGTCAGTGCTGTCGTAGTCCGACTGCTGGAGTATCTCCATCTTGCCGGTCACAGTAGCTTTTCCGCCGTTGCTGAACCAATTCTTCACCACACCCTTCCTCCTGTACACGCCAGAAATCCTGCAATACGCAAAGAATACATATAAAAATTTGCATTTATTTTTCGGAAAATGATAAATAGGCACCCACTTGCTGCAGGCCATCCGCTCGCCCCTGGCCTTGGGCCCGTCGTCCTCGAACAGGACCAGCGAGCGGCCCAGGACGCTGGCGGCGCCGCTGAGGGGCAGGTGGCGGTCGGTGAAGAGGCGGCGCGTCAGGGGCGCGGCGTTCATCCTGCGCCCCGCTACGTGCAGCGTGCCGTGGCGCGTCGTCAAGTCCCCCACGCGGCACAGGCCGGGCGCGTCGGGGCTGCACACCGTGGCCGCCGTCGTGGAGCTGTTGACCGGCAGGATCTGCAACGACAGAGGCAGGTCGTGAGGCGAGCGGGCAGCGCACAATGGGCCAGAAGACCGGTGGAGGCGGTCAAAATCACGGTCGCGTGATGTGCTCCACCAGCTCCACAGTCGCTAAGTGGGTCTCAGATCGCACATGTGACCCCACCAATGGATTCCTCTCCGAACGAGGAACCCATTGATGGGGCCACTCGTTCGGTTCTAGTCCTGTTTAGCGACTCTGGAGCTCAAAACGCGTCCAGAATTTTGGCCGTCTTCTGGCCCACTGTGCAGCGCGAGCACGCAGCGCGAGGGATGAGGGGGAGGTGCTCACGTAGTACGGGTCGAACACCTGGCCGGCGCTGACGCAGCGCGCCGTCCAGTTGAAGTAGTCCTTCCCCGGCGGCAGGTCGTGCACCATCCAGCGGTGGTCCTGGGTGTTGTTGGCGGGGCCGTGGGAGTGCAGCAGCGGCTCCACGATGATCTGCGGGGAAGATAAGCAGGGCGTCGTCAAGGCACGCCTTCGCGACGCGAGTCAGACTTCCGGACTTTCGCTTCGCTCACCGTGGTGTCGGCGTTGGGGTCGTCCCTGGGCTGCCGGAAGACGATCCGACCGGCCAAGGGGTAGCGGAACGAGGCCTCCGCCGTCACGACGGCCATCTTGTAGCCGTTCTCGGACACGTACCGCGCCAACGGGGCGCAAGTCCAAGGGACCCAGCGCTCCGGTCCGCTCGGCCTGGAGTTTCCAAAGAAAATAAATATAGAGAGCTGCGGAGCCCGCCATCAGCTGCTGACTAAGACCATCACGTACTTGAGGATGACGAAGGTGCGGTGCACCACGCTGCGAGGGCCTTGCAGCGGCAGGAACATGTCCCACAGCTGCAGCTGGAGGTCGAAGGACACGGACTGCAGGTCCTGCAGCAGCGGGATCAGCTTGCTGGACAGGTCACCCACGGCGTACTTGTCCTGCCCGCGGAACCCTGAGGACGCCCGACCGAGTTTGAGAGAGTACATTGTGGGGCATTGGTGGATATGCAAGGACGCAGAGCGCGTTTACCTCGTTGGGGCTCGGCCATGCCCCTCTCCTCCGGGTCGTAGGTGGCGCCAGTGTGGTTGCACGGGGTGTCGCGTGCGCCCAGTGGGGTGGGCGGCGGCGGCAGTTCGTGGACGCGGAGGCCGCGCAGCACGGCGGCGGCGTCGGGCCCCGGGAAGCGCACGTCGTAGCGCACCAGGGTGGGGTCGAACCGCGACCGCTGCGACAGCGACAGCCGGCCTCGCACCCCGGCCGTCATCAAGTTGGCCCTGGCGGCATTTCCAGGAGAATGAACGCGAGGTTCAAAGGGCCTCGGTAGTTTCAGCAGGCACGTTCGGCTTACACTGTCGTGACGGGGGGCACCAGGCGGATTCTGGCGCACGCCAGGAAGCTCTCGGGGTGCTGGATGTCGAGCAGGACGAGGTACAGGCTGCGTCCGTTGCCCGCCAGGTCGAACTGCAGCCTGTCCAGCACCGGGTCGCGGAAGACCGCCTTGGCGGTGGCGGGGTGCTGCGCCACGGGCACCGTCCCCAGGCGGGCAGTCAAGTCGCCCAGCGTCGCCGTGCTCGCGTCCGGGCTGAACACCAACTGCAGGAAGTTGCAGTTGCCTCGGGACTTGTCTGCGAAAGTAGTAGAAAGACTTACGTCACGCGACAGTACGCTTCCACCCCGATAAACCCGGCGGACTGCCTTACCCGACTCGGAGTCCAGGATGTCGGTGACGTAGATGCGCCACTCATGGTTGGCGACGACGGGGCCGCGCGTCTTGGTGGCGTTGGCGGGCGGCGCGCGCCGCAGGTCCGCCAGGATGAGGGTGTCGGTGTGGGTGACGGCGTCGGACGGGTCCGCCACGCCGCGGGTGTGGCTGCCCACCCAGCGGAAGAAGACCGACCCGGACATGGCGACGTGGTTGAAGCGGGCCTCCGCCACGCGCTCGTCGGCGCGCCCCGAGACCGTGATGGTGGCGCAGGCCCGCCGGCCGTCGGCCTCGTTGACGAGCAGTAGGGAGCGGCCCCACACGCCGCGGGGCCCCGTCAGCGACACCGGGGCGTCGTCGGGCACCACGATCTCGCTCGTCGCCAGCTCCGGCAGCGACAGGCGGCCCAGCACCGCGTCCAGCTCCACCACACTGCAACAACCTCCAGTTGAGGCCAGTTCCAAAGTCGCCTTCGCATTGACTCTGACGAGCTAGCCGTACCTTCGGCCTAGTTGCTCGTCTTCACATCGGCCTCCGAGTAGGGAGTAGTCCACGGGGTACTCGCGGATGCTCCACGACCACACGTCGGGCGTCTCGGCGGAGGCCTCAAGGTCGTCGACGACCTCCAGGTAAGTGTTGACGAGGGTGCCCGTCCCCGTGCCGTTGGCGTCCGCCGTGAAGCGCACCTCGCCGTGGATGCCGCTCTGGGAGAAGCGCGCCGTCAGCTCCAGGCCGCGGCACGCCCCCAGGAGAGCTGGGCGGAGGGGCGGAAAGATGAGTCACAATGGCGAAGAAAAATACAGACAGAAACAATGTTGCAGGGGTGGGGTTGAGAAAAATTGTCATTCCCATATTTGTATGTCAAGACGTGAACGTGGAACAGTGGAGCGTGCGACGAGGAAGGCTGACAATTAGTGCGCCACAGCCAGACTTTCACTTACTAGCAACGCAGAGAAATGTCGAAAGCCATCTTACGGGATGCAGCTCAAGGCCTCGAATCATTGCATATGGTTCTGAAGTTTGTGCCCCAGATGCCAAACAAGCATTTCAGGCTCGTCGCTCAGAGGAGTCCGAGATATGCTTTAGTTTACTTGACACCAGCTAAACTTTAAAAGCGTCGAATTCCCTCGATAGTGTTCACATCTAACAGAAGCCAGTCGGAGGTTAGGCACGGATTTGTTTTCACTTGACTGCTGGAGTGCGGTACTGGAGGGAGAAACACTTTCCCCACCAGTTTCAAAGAAGCGGTACTCGGGGCATGGCCCAAAGAAAGCTAAGGAACACGGCTGCGCAGATGACCCACTGCGCATCGCTACCATTGTACCATGGCTTCAGTTGGTCCAACACACGAACGAAAAGCAGATGAACTACTATAGCTCAATATAACTTAATTGGCAATAAAATCGTTTTAACAGTAGCTTCTACAACTATGAATCTATTTCTTCGTTTTTTGATTCCGAAGAGTATGCCCTTTTTTCGCATTTGTAAATGATGCGAGTGTCCTTTTTTCGTTCTGTGAGTTTCCAGCTTGACAGTTTTCCCGCTCCCTGCTCCCTGGCAGGGATGAGTTGCGCACATGGAATGTTCTAGATTGCTTAATCAGGGCATCGCCTCAAATTAATTTTTATAAATCTTAATACATTTTAATATTGAGTTCACAAACCTGCCCCTTGTGGAGATCACGAGTATTCGTTCTTTCAATTTCGCAGGCGGTGAGGGAATCTCTGCTATCAACGCCCGGAAACCGCTTGTCACTTGTCTTCAGAAGCATCAAGTGGACAGAGACGTCAGGTCACTTCCTTTCTGGAGTCCTTCGCAATGGCGTCTGGTGTGAGTATTTTGCTCACGAACTTTCATCGGAGATATTCTTATGTCATCCGAGCTATGCTGAATGAAATTGGTGGCCAATACGTTGGCCAAACTTCAATGTCCCCGAAACATGTCTTATTTTCCAGACCTTGTATACTTACCCCGAGAACTTCCGCGCGTTTAAGGCGCTCATCGCCGCTCAGTATGCGGGAACCAACGTGAAAGTCGCTCCGAACTTCGTGTTTGGAGAGACCAACCGTTCCGAAGCTTTCCTCAAGAAGTTTCCTCTCGGCAAGGTGAGTAACGAGTATATTGTACGTTGCTTCGTATGTGTACATCAAGCCCTCTGTACGGTCGTACGGGCCAAGTTCGTGACCTCCCGGTGCCGTCTTTGAGCCGGTCAGTTGCGCATTATTTAGGTTAATGGCGTGTAACTCTTCTCAAATCTCATTCTACGCCATGTATTTAAGTGTCGTTGCGTATGACTGACTGGTTATTCCCGATTGGACTCATGTTTACTTGCGTTTGGTGCCCCGATTCGCTTGACTTCTGGACACGTCAATGTTCCATGATGCAATATGTTACTGGAGAGGGCAATTTATTTGAATAGTGCAGAGTCTTCTGTGCATGCCCCGTCAAATCTGTTAGGCTGCCAGAGTCCGTCTGGCGTTCCTAGTGAGTGATTTGGTTTGAGTGACTTGGTTAGGACGTAGAGGTTATGTTCCCCTCTGGTATACCGCTGCCAAATCATCACTGCAACCGCTGCCCGACCGTTTGACACAGCTGGTGAAGAGCGGCGGTGTCTTGCGGTCATTCTTTGGGCGATTGGTTTTAGGTGCCATTTTGTTCAGGCTGGTTTTCCTGTGGGTTAGACTTGATGGAAGTTGTGTGTTGATAGGTCAGTGATGAATGCAAGAGAGGTACTCTGTTATGTAACTTTATGTTTGCATCTTTCAGGTACCCGCCTTTGAGACTGATGATGGCAAATACATCACAGAAAGCAATGCTATTGCTTACTATGGTGAGTCAGTTACTTCATCCTTAGTATTGTTGATTTTGATCGGTTTTGATCCTTTATTTTCTTTTTTTGATTAAATTTGACATACCTTCTAACACACTGCATTTCGTTGCAACCAGTTGCCAACCAGCAGCTTCGTGGCAACACTGATGCTGAGAAGGCCCAGGTTGTCCAATGGCTGTCTTTTGCCGACAGTGAAATTCTTCCATCATCGTGCACCTGGGTTTTCCCTTGCTTAGGGATTATGCAGTATAACAAAGTTGTAAGTATTTGCTCAAATTCACCTACATTCTTATGTAGTGTTTGTCTGTTACAAGTTTATTTTTTTGACTTGCTTCAGAACACAGATCGTGCCAAGGAAGATGTGAAAGTTGCCCTCAACGCGCTCAACCAGCACCTCCTTACTCGTACCTACCTAGTTGGTGAACGAATTACCCTTGCCGATATTGCTGTTGCCTGCAACCTTCTCCACCTTTATCAGTATGTGCTGGAGCCTTCCTTCAGGTGAGGAATCTGGATTTGATTTGGCATGCTGCAACTATAGTTTCAATGAAATTTTCTAATATCATTTATCTATCTGCAGGCAGCCTTACCAGAATGTGAACAGGTGGTTCACTACCATTGTCAATCAGCCTCAGGTTAAATCTGTTATTGGCGACTTCAAACTGTGTGTTAAGGCCGCTGAGTTTGACGCCAAGAAGTTTGCTGAGTTCCAGGGTTAGTTTCTCATTTCATTTCTAAGTCTATTTAATTCTTATCTAGTACTACAGGTTAAATTATTCTTATATTACAGGAGCTCAGGGTGGTGCTGCCAAGAAAGATGCCAAGAAAGAAACAAAGAAGGAAGCCCCTAAGAAGGCTGAGAAGAAGGAAGCTCCCAAGAAGGAAGAGCCTGAGGAGTTGGACGCCTGTGACGCTGCCCTCCTTGAAGAGCCCAAGAGCAAGGACCCTTTCGATTCCATGCCTAAAGGGTATGTATATTTTTATCTCTTCAACCTGTTGCTATCTATTCATCTTAGGTGCCTGATGTGAAATGTTAGGTTGGGTCAAATCACACCTACAGCTGTTAATCCCACAAGTGAAGGCAGCATTTTGGCTTTTGTGTAAAGAATGGAGTTAGTGTAGCTCTCTCTGAGCCGCAGGTAGTTATGTCAAAAATGAAACAAATCCATCACTGGTTAATCTCCACCCCAGTTGTCTCTTATGCCAAGCTGTATCTTAAGAGAACCTACATCTGAATAAGAGTTGCTAGTTTCTTGCAAGTGTCCATCTGAGTATCACACTCCTTCTAGAGCCGCAACTAGTTAGTTTGACCATTTGCGGAAGAAAACAGGAGGAGAGGAGTTTGGGTTATCCGGATCCAGCCTGACTGTCATAAAAGTCAGGGTGGCACTTGGTTTACCTACATTCAAATCAGAATTGTTTTCAAGAGTGGTTGACGTTATCCTGGGATTGTGAAATTCTGTGTAGAACTCCCTGTTGAGCTGCAGGTAGTTTCTATGACAATTTGTGGCAAAAAATGGGAGAAGACTACCGTGGGTTCATCTCCACCCCGGCTGTCACTAATGTCAAGCTGGAACTAAAGAGAACCTACATTTAAATGAGTTAATCTCTTGCAAGTGTTTATTTGAGTAAAACTCCTTCTAGAGCTGCAAATAGTTTGTTAGACTATTAGCGGAAGAAAACGGGAGGAGAGGATTTTAAGTAAATCAGATCCAGCCCGACTGTCTTGAACATCGGGGTGGGACTTAGTTTACATACATTCAAATTAGAATTGTTTGAAAGAGCGGTTGATGGTATATTGATTGCAATTGTGTGATTGAGTCAAGCACTCTCAAAAGAGCCGCAAATAGACGTTTTGATTATTTGCGTAAGAAATTGGGAGAAGACTACCGTGGGTTCATCTCCACCCTGGCTGTCACTAATGTCAAGCTGGAACTAAAGAGAACCTACATTCAAATGAGGATTGCTGATAATCTCTTCCAAGTGTTTATCTGAGTAACACTCCTTCTAGAGCCGCAAATAGTTTGTTTGACTATTAGCGGAAGAAAACAGGAGGAGAGGATTTTAAGTAAATCAGATCCAGCCCGACTGTCTTGAACATTGGGGTGGGACTTAGTTTACATACATTCAAATCCCCATAAGAGTGATATACAACATACTGTAATTCTGAAGTTTTCTAAAGCTTTCCCCAAAGAGCGGTTGATGGTGTATTGCAAGTGTGTAATTTAGTCAAACACTCCCAAAAGAGCCGCAAATAGACCCTTTGACTATTTGCGTAAGAAATTGGGAGAAGACCATCATGTGTTCATCTCCACCCCGGCTGTTACTAATGTGCAGCTGGAACTAAAGAGAACTCACATTTAAATGTTTGTTGCCTATCTGTCCTTGGCTCAAGCCACTGAGCCATCTCCATAGTTTTTCCATTCCTACCCCAGTTGTGAGGGTTATTTGCTGGGATTAAGAATATTAAAATTTCCTGAAAGTTTGGAACTTAATTGCACCCTCTGTAGGCTCAATTTTTTAAAAAGTTACATTGTACACACTCCACACAAAGCCTTCATTGTACATTTCAAAATTTTGTGTTTACTGATTTTTGTGCTCTGTTTTCCTTTACCATTTTTTTTTACTATATTTGCTAATTTTTATTCCTCTTGTTGCAGTACCTTTAACATGGATGACTTCAAGCGGTTTTACTCAAATGAAGAGGAGTCAAAGTCTGTTAAATATTTCTGGGAAAAGTTTGACCCTGAGAACTATTCTATCTGGTATGCTGAATACAAATACCCTAACGAGCTCGCTAAAGTCTTTATGAGCTGTAATCTTATTACTGGTAAGTTGATGAACTTAAGTTTGTTACTTTGTTTTTTGTCTGCTTGGTTTACTGACAGCTTGGTTTTTATTTAGGTATGTACCAGCGTCTGGATAAGATGAGGAAGCAGGCCTTTGCTTCAGTATGTCTGTTCGGTGAAGACAACAACAGCACAATCTCCGGCATCTGGGTCTGGAGAGGTCAAGATCTTGCCTTCACTGTAAGTGTTTGATTTGCTACTTAATAATGGCATTTCTTTTTTAATCATTTTCTGTCCAGCCATGGAAAGCTTCATGACCACCTCTTGTGTGATTCAAGTAGATTTTAACAATGTTCAACCTCTGTTACAGCTGTGTCCTGACTGGCAGATCGATTATGAATCGTACGAATGGAAGAAACTCGACCCTGCTGCTGCTGACACCAAGAAGTTGGTAGAACAGTACCTCTCCTGGGTTGGTACTGATAAGGGAGGCCGTAAATTCAACCAGGGCAAGATCTTCAAATAAACTTGCAACTAATTTTAAACCTTTTCTATCTTTTTGGATTTTTTAATTGCCACTGTACTCTTTAAATTAAAATGTACTGAATGTCCATGCAATATTTTGAATAGTATTTCCATAGGATGGCTGGTTATTTATTTTAGAATTTTTTTCGTTGTATGTTGACTGTTATAAACCGAATGGAAATGCACTGATATTCATTGCCCTGTATGATTGCGTTTTTCCTGACTGCCCCTTACCCCGTCCACAAACATGGGAAATGCATTTTACAAAGTTAAGGCTCATTCAATCTTTTAAAAATGAAGTACCAAAGGTGCCTCTTCACACGAGCCACATTCCAATGTCAAGTCTCCAAAAAGTAGTCAGAAAGATGCTCTCCTGAAGACACATACTACTGAACGCTGCTAGATCTTTGTGCTTGCAAATTTGGGGCAGATATTTCATTATTCTTATTCTCATTAAACTCAATTAAACACATTCATTTGTGCCTCAAACATTGCTGGGGATCCTCTCTGGCACAGTGAGTAAGATTTCATCCCGAACTCGGCACGACCTTACTCTGTCGCGCCGCTACTCCGCGCCCGAGGAGTGCTTCCGCACGGAGTATTGCCACGCCTCTATCCCGGCTGCAAGCGACGCGGCGGCAGGGGCAGCATGGCAGGACCCAGACCCAGCCGCCTTGGCGTAGTCTCGGTCAGGCCTTGCACCCACTCCCCTATCAAACGCCAAAGGACGAGTAATTCACTCTGCTTCACACCGAGGGAAGGAAGAAGGCGAATGGACTCGCCTGGGTGCGAGAGAGAGAGAGAGAGAGAATGAAGCTGCTGCGCCGACGCAATCCTTATCCTTACCCATATCCTCCACTACACCGCCACGGCGGGTAATTCCATTCAGGCGGGTCATCTAATTGATTCCCTGCAAAGCCCCCCCCTCCCCCCCCCCCCGTCTTTGTCGTGGCTGAGGAGGCCGCTCGCTCTGCTCCTTCATCCTTCCAGGGCGCGGCTGGCGCGGCGGACTCCCGCAGACAGGGCGAGACGGGGCGAGGGACGCAGGGAGAGAAGCAGGCGATAAATAAGGCGAGATTGGGTTTGTGAGGTCAGTGGGGACTCACTGCAGGACTTGCTCATACTCCCTCGCCCCGCTCGGGCCGAAACGAGACGAAACCGAGCCGGGCGCCGTTCGTAAATATCAACCGGAACAATTTCCAGCGCTCTCTCTGGGAAACGCCACTGGCAGCCACTGGTGTCGGCGCGGATTCCACGCGCACGGCCGAGGAGCCTTCGTCTTCCTTTGAGGGACGCCTGTGCGCGGCGAGGCCAAGCAGGACCTGTCGGCGGCGGTCATCCGAGCACCGGAGTCCCTGATGGTGCGCGCCGGATGCGGCTGTGGCCGCCAGAGGCCGCGGCACGGCGGGACAGGGAAAGGACACTGTGCCCGGGCACTGCCGGTGCCTGGCAGGATGGCACATACACTAACAAGCAGCCCTTTGCGTCCCTCGGCCCTCGGTGCGCACGCAGCACGGTACCGCCGCAGTTCCGAAGGGTCGTTTCGTCGCTCTGTCTCTCTCGCACGCCTACGAAACGCCCCATGAGTGCGAGAGAGACAGAACGACGCGGCGACCCTGCGGAATCAGGCGGCTGCATGCTGCTGCCGTTGCCGGGAAAAGCGAGGACCGGGAAATTGTAGCCGCCTGAGTTCCCGGTTCCACCCTGGTTCCACCCTGGTTCCACCATCACCCTTCCCTCCCCCGTCCGCCATGGCCACTCGGACCATCACGGGCAGGGCGGGGCAAGGCGGTGCACAGGTGGCCGCGGCCCAACGGGCCTCATCCTGCAAATAGAGCTTAAGCTTCGATTCGGGTCGGGGACGACGCGAAGGGCCGAAGGGCCGAAGAGCGGCCAGGGCGTGGGCGTGAAGACGACGACGACGCTAAGGGGTTCGGCCAAAGGGTTCCGCCAAAAGGTTCAGCCAAAGGGTTGGATCCAAGGGTGCGGCCCAAGGGTTCGGCCCAAAGGGTTCGTCCGAAGGGTTCACCGAAGGGTTCCGCCAAAGGGTTCAGCCAAAGGGTTCCGCCAAAGGGTTCACCGAAGGGTTCCGCCAAAGGGTTCAGCCGAAGGGTTCCGCCAAAGGGTTCGGCCAAAGGGTTCGGCCAAAGGGTTCGGCCCAAAGGGTTCGTCCGAAGGGTTCACCGAAGGGTTCCGCCAAAGGGTTCAGCCAAAGTGTTCCGCCAAAGGGTTCACCGAAGGGTTCCGCCAAAGGGTTCGGCCAAAGGGTTCGGCCAAAGGGTGCGTCCGAAGGGTTCGTCCGAAGGGCTGCCGTTATGCAAGACGGCGTGGCCGGCCCTTCGGGTTACGCAAGGACGTACCTCGCCTCAGCCCGCACTTCCTCATTGCGTTTTCTCTCACTGACGCCGGACCGCGGTGGGCGGGGCGGGGCTGGGACCGCTGCGGCCCAGGACGCGAACGCGGTCATCCGAGAAGCGGCAGGGCGAGGCAGGGCGAGGAAGGGCGGCGGGGAGGAGAACAAAACCAAACCGAGTTTTCTCTCGTCGCTGATGCAACGCTGCGAGACATTCGTAACCGCATTTTCCCGGCTATGATATTGAGTTTTCTCTCGGGGAGGAATGGGCGGACAAGGGGGCTGCCCCCCAGGGAGGGGGCTGTAATGTCCAGCGTCCAGCACACAGGTAGCAGAAAGGCAGTCTTGGCCGGCGCGGCCTTGGCGTTGCGCGAGGTGCGCGAGGTGCGCGAGGTGCGCTACGTGCCCTGGCATTCTCCACCGCGGCCCTCGGCCGAGCGCGAGCCTTCCCATTCATTCCCAGCGACAAGCAGGGGGAAGAGATTGTGTCGGCGGCTGTGCCTCGGACACAGAAAAGATTTGAAAAGTTTGGAGTCGATCCCCGGATCCCACTGATGGCCCCCTTCACCTCTAAGTTCTCGGACAACACAGCCGATGTGAGTGGAGAGTGAGAGGCAGCCGGCAAATGGCTGCGTCCCAGAGTTCGCCCTTCCCATCCGATGATATTGATATCACACCATTTGGCGCTGGAGCTGGGGCGGGACGGCCGGGGTGGGGCGGCCCAGTTCAGGAGACCGGTGGAGGTGGACAAAACTCTAGACGCGTTTTGAGCTCCAGAGTCGCTAAGCAGGTCTCGAACCGAACGTGTGACCCCACCAATGGACTCCTTGTTCGGAGAAGCAATCCATTGATAATGTCACACGTTCGGTTCGAGTCCTGTTTAGCGACTCTGGAGCTCAAAACGCCGCGTCGAGAGTTTTGGCCGCCTCCACCCGTCTTCTGGCCCACTGTGAGGCCCACAACAGAAACCGCCACGGCGGCCACGCCACTGGGAATTGCCATTTGCTGGCACGTCAACGTGGTTCTCCATCAGGCGGCCCAGCCCGTGTCGAGCACTGTGTGGCACTGTGACTGTGACTGCGAGCGACGTGTGTGGCGGCCGCGCGACCCCACGTCCAAGTCAAGTCGATTGGCCCCGAGTTGGCCCTTGGTTCCCCCTCCCCCATCCCCCTCGCAGTGGAGGCGACCCCGTCAGCCCGTCACACTTCCACCTGGACGTGTGTGCGACCGAATGGGGAACTGCCCGCACCTGTTGCGTGTTAAGTAGGGGCCTCTCTCTCCTTCCCTCTCCCTCGCCATCTCTCTCTCTGCTCCTCCATTCAGCGGCAGTATGAATGCCAAATCCTAAAAAATGCACATAGGTTAGCCTTCCGTGCCCGACCCTCGTTTCCATACCCGTCCGGCCGTCCGAGTCCCGAGCGCGAGAAGGAGAGACAGAGAGAGACAGAGAGAGACAGAGAGAGTCCGCCTCAACTCCAATCTCACCCCGATTGGTCCTGTTTTCTTGCTCGCATTCCACCCGGTATCCGCTTCTCCTTGTTTATTTTTTTCAAAAAAAGTGCGCCCGGGTCGGGCGCTCCATCCATCTTCTCTCTCTAACCCACGTCACTCGCGCGCGTATTCGCTTCCGTTCCTCGCGGAAATGGTTTTGGAATGAGGAACTGACGTTCGCCAGGCATCGCCAGGTCATCCTACATATATTCCGCAGTCGAATCGGGCGCTCTTCTGCCCGCGGCCACCCGTGGAAGTTGGGGCCGAAAAGCGCCGAAAGGCATGCGATTATTTGTGGTCCAGCTGCCAATGGCGAGCCAATGGCAATAACTGGGACACTCGCCCGTCAGACGTCGGTGCGCAGCGGGCTTGCCTACCGTCGCCCCGTCGGGCGGCGCGCGCCCGGGCGGCCCGTAGCGCACCGGTGTGTGGCGGGCTTGCCTACCCTCCCGTTGACAGGCGCTAAGCAGGCGCTCGGCGCGCAGTGGACGGTCAGCCAAAACTCAAGACGCGTTTTGAGCTGCAGAGTCGCTAAATGGGGCTGGAACAGAACGTGTGACCCCACCATTGGATTGCTCTCCGAACGAGCAATCCATTGGTGGGGTCACGTTCGGTTCGAGGCCTGTTTAGCGACTCTGGAGTTCAAAACGCGTCTAGAGTTTTGTCCGCCTCCACTGGTCTTCTGGCAGCGGTGCACGTGGCTTGAAAATCCATAGGGTTATGCGCGTACCGCCACATTTTTTGACGCGATCGATTGACCTTGTCACTGACATCCGTGCTCAATCCCACAACTATTCCCTCTCCTCGCTCTGTCAGTCTACAACAGCGAACACGCCCGAAATCCTTCACCTTTGTCTAAATCCACACAAACAGAAAGGACGCACCGCGGCGTTGGCGCGCGAATTTAAAGTGAGCGCCGCGCCCAACGGGACGCTGCTGTTGGACTCACATCCTGTCTCGTGCACGGCAGGTGTGGATGGCACATGTACCTGCGGGCGCGGCGGTGGCGGGGCGGGGCGGGGCGGGGTGTGGTGGGGGCGTACGCTGTGCGCCATGGCGGTTGAGCCGAAGTTAATTGCCTGCGGGACGCTGTGGGGCTGCACGCGAGTACTTAATAAAAGGGAGGCGGCATCGAGCACTCCGAGCAGATCAAGGGCGTCCGGAGCGCCCTCGGCAGCGCCGCACCCCTTGCTCGTTCTTCTGTCAGTCTTTCAAGATTATTCGTGGCGTGGCGCGGCGTGGCGCGGCGTGGCGGGCTTGCCTCTCGGGCTGCTGTGTGTGGCTGTGTGCGAAGAATAGGGCGGCGGGGTCAGGTGCAGGGCTGTGGAATACAAGCACGGCTGCGGACTGCTGAATTATGTACGAATCCTGGCCTCAGTGACGCCAATGCGGCCGAGGCGGCCCGCGGCCCGTGTGTTTGGAGTGCAGGGTGCACAACCACCACCACCGCTAGCTACCCGGGCAGCGCGAGGCGTCTGAGGAAACGTACGAGCGGGGCGGCAAGGGGAGGGGGAGGTAATTGGAGTTGCAGTTAGAAATAGAGGGAAGAGAGACGGTGCCGCATGGCGCTCGGTGCGCTCGGTGCGCTCAGTGCGCTCGGCCCGCCGCATCGTTACTTACAATTTGAGTTGGGCTGAGGGTGTTGTCGTGTGGCACACTGTGTGGCACACTGTGTGGCACACTGTGTGGCACACTGTGCGGCACACTGTGCGGCACACTGTGTGGCACACTGTGTGGCACACTGTGGGTGGAGGGCAGAAAGGCCGACAGGCTGAAAGGGCGCAGCAACAGTTGAAGCCCTGTTGCACCCGCGGAGTGGAGCCGTCCGAACCCTTCGCCCCACCACGCCCCACCACGCCGCGCCGCGCCCCACCACGCCCCGCCCCGCCCCACCGCGCCGCGCCGCCGCCACCCCCACCCCGCGGCCCGCCCGCCCTTCGGCATTTTCCGACGCTGTTCGGCGGGTTGTCCTGCGAGGCGCTGCCGGCGTAGCGTGGCGTAGCGCGGAGCACAGCCAGTTTGTTGCCAACCCCCTCTGCTGTGCAGTGCTGCCTGTGTGTACACCACCCCGGCACGGCCCCGGCACGGCGCAGCACGGCGGAGCACGGCGCACGCGGACGCGAGCCCCGCACCACGCACCCTCGCACGCACGCACGCACGCACGCGAGCACGGACACGCCCAGCGCACGCCGCTGAGCCCCTGCACTTCGCCTGCACTGCAGGTAAGACGTCGACCATCATCGGGGAAGTCCCTACCGGGGGACATTTTTGCGGCGATCGACGGGGAGCCTCTGAGGTGGCCGTCGACGGGCACCTCCCGTGGCGCGTGGCGGCAGGGGAAGCCAGGCCGTCGGCCAGGCCGTCGCCGTCCGAACGGCTTGCACTTTCTCCGGATCACCTGCTGGGTCCGGCCGTCCCAAGCCTCGTCCCCGGCCACCCCGGAGCGTCTCCAGTCTCCAGCGGCGCCGCGACCCACGGCCACGGCGACGGCCACCTTGTCGTGCCCTCTGGCCCTGGCTCCGGCTCTGGCCTTCCCAGCCATTATCGAGAGACTAAACACAGCCCGGTAATATGCCATTTTCCGAGCGGCCCGGCCGCCCGTTCGTTGCCCGTTTGCCCGGAGTAACAATCAGCCTTTTTATGGCTTTTAGATTGTATTTATGCCCTGGGCGCTGCCGCCGCTGCCGCCCCGTTGCCGCCGCCGAGCGGCCGAGGTCCCGGTCGTCCCGGCCCGGGCGGCCCCGCCGTCTCGTCTACTGGCGACACGGTGTAGGTTCCCAGTGACATTGGATATCTTACCTGGCCGGCCCCGCCCGATCGGCCCTTCCAGGCTCCCCGCTACAGCCTCCAGCCTCGGCGGCCGAGGGCGGGGCGGGGCGTGGCGAGCTCTCATCGCTCTCCTAATGCAACTCCTCTAAGGGCTAGGCCTTGCGCCACGCCTTGCGTTGCCCTATGGGCCGATGGGCCAGGCCACTCTCGCCTGATTGCACGTGCAACTCCCCTGGATTGCCTCGCCTTTCCCGTCTCACAATGAAACGCAACGACCCCACATCCAAATCGCTTGACACTTGTAGCTTGAAGCGCGCGGCGGTGAGAGGCTTCAGCCAGCAGGCATGCCCTGAGGGCGGCTAAAGAGGCAGCCGTACAAAGTTATCCGCATCCGTTTTTAATACGTCTCGTCTCCGCTCCCCCTCCCCCACCACTCTCCGAGCGATAGCGCCGCACTGGCCGCACTGCTAGTACAATGTTACCGCGTATCGCACTCAGTCAGCTTTTACGATCGGCACTCCAAGCCCCGGCCACCACGCCCCGCCCCGCCCCGCCCCACCCCGCCCCGCCCCGCCACGCCCCGCCCCGCCCCGCCCCGCTGGACGCACTCTCACTTTCCGCCCTTCGCCTCCTTGGCGAGGCGAGGCGAGGCGAGGCGAGGCGAGGCGAGGCGAGGCGAGGCGAGGGGGCGGGCCGTGCCATCACACACGGCCGAAATTGACCGGGGGATCCGGTTATAATTACGTTTCGGTTCCGGCAGAGAGTGCTGTTGTCGTGACCGCGCCCCGCTCCACGCCGAGCATGCCGAGCTCGGCCACGGACTTGGAGCTAAAACTAAAACAAAACAATAACCTGCCCTTGTTGGCTTGTTCGGCTTGTTCGTGGCCAGCCTCCTTTGCGGCTCGGTTTGCGTCACGGCCGATGCGCGCTCCGCGCTCCGCCCGCCCCGTCCGGCCCGTGGTCCGGGCCGTCCCGCCCGGGTCCCGCCGATCGAGCCGGAAGCCCTCAAAGTGCGGCGGAGAACGAAAACACGGCGGAGTGGCCGAAGATAGAGGCCCACTTCTTCTGCTGGTTATGGAGCAGCGGCCCGATTCCGAAACAGTCTGTTTCTCCCTCGCACCCCTGCGGCGCGGCGCGCGAGAGCGAAAGAGACAGAGCGACGAAAGCACTGTTCAGAGTCAGGTCGGGCAGCTTCCAAAGGGCGCGCGCGTGGGGCAGCATCGGCGGCGAGGTCCACCGTCGGACCCTCCCTCCTCAGCGCCAACCTCGCGCGAGTCGGGGTTCACGACGAGTCACTTAGTTACACACACGCGGCCGAGCACAACACAGACGTACTCACACACACGCTCACACACGGCAATCATCATTATGCTGTCTGCTCCGCTCGCGTCGCCCGTCCGTTCACTCCGTCCACTCCGTTCACTCGCGGACTAACGACCCGGAAAAGGGAATCCGCTTTCGCGCCTCGGCATTCCGCCGCGTCACGGCGCGTCACGGCGCGTCACGGCGCGTCACGGCGCGTCACGAAGGGGCAAGTGTTTGTACCACGGCCGCTGTGCGCGCGGCGCGGCGGGGCGCGGCGGGGAGCGGAGGGGGAGCAGACGACTGGCGCCTGGCCCAAGGGATGGAGATAATTTAAAAGAGCCGGGGGTGGGCGCGGCCGGGCGACGGAGGGCAGAGTTCGGAGGGCGCAGGGCAGAGGACGACGCGCAGGGGACGACGCGCAGAGGACGAAGGACGAAGGGAGAACGGTGGAGGGCGAGGCGGACGGACCGAGTGTGGACGACGAAGGGTGGCCGATGATGGGCGCAGGACGAAGGGTGTTCGTCGAAGGGTGGTCGTCGAAGGGTGGTCGTCTAAGGGTGGTCGTCGAAGGGTGGTCGTCGAAGGGTGGTCGTCGAAGGGTGGTCGTCGAAGGGTGGTCGTCTAAGGGTGGTCGTCGAAGGGTGGTCGTCGAAGGGTGGTCGTCTAAGGGTGGTCGTCTAAGGGTGGTCGTCGAAGGGTGGTCGTCGAAGGGTGGTCGTCTAAGGGTGGTCGTCGAAGGGTGGTCGTCTAAGGGTGGTCATCAAGGGTGGTCGTCTAAGGGTGGTCGTCGAAGGGTGGTCGTCTAAGGGTGGTCGTCGAAGGGTGGTCGTCGAAGGGTGGCCGTCGAAGGGTGGTCGTCTAAGGGTGGTCGTCGAAGGGTGGTCGTCTAAGGGTGGTCGTCGAAGGGTGGTCGTCTAAGGGTGGTCGTCGAAGGGTGGTCGTCTAAGGGTGGTCGTCGAAGGGTGGTCGTCTAAGGGTGGTCGTCTAAGGGTGGTCGTCTAAGGGTGGTCGTCGAAGGGTGGTCGTCTAAGGGTGGTCGTCGAAGGGTGGCCGTCGAAGGGTGGTCGTCGAAGGGTGGTCGTCGAAGGGTGGCCGTCGAAGGGTGGTCGTCTAAGGGTGGTCGTCTAAGGGTGGTCGTCGAAGGGTGGTCGTCGAAGGGTGGTCGTCGAAGGGTGGTCGTCGAAGGGTGGTCGTCGAAGGGTGGACGATGATGGGCGCAGGACGAAGGCCGACTGCACAGAGTGCACGGCGGGGCACAGGAAAGGAATTAGGGGGCAGGGCACAGCAGAGTCAGATGGTACAGAAGGGCAGAAGGGCGTGGCGTGGCGGGGCGTGGCGAGGCGTGGCGTGGTGGGGCGTGGCGAGGCGTGGCGAGGCGTAGCGGGACGGCGGGACGGGGTCACGCGGGGGAGGAGGGGGGGGGGAGCGGCCGGGACGGGGCGCTGGCTTGTGTGTGGAATTTGACACAAATACACAGAGCGACGGGAAGGGCGGCCTTGTCGCCTCTGATTACACCTCAACGCAAAGAACGCCAGCGAACACCAGAGCGCTGCGCCAGCCCCGGCCCCGCCAGCCCTCTTTCCGTCCCGAGTCCCGCACTGCCGCGCTCGTATTTTTCGGGCCGCGCGTCGCCTCGCGTCGCCTCCGTGTGCGTATCCTGCCGGGCCGGGCCGCGTATTTTCGATGCCTTCGCGTCCCTGTATTCCTGTACCGGCCGTGGCGTGGCGGCCGCGCTGCATGCCGGCTTTTAGTGGTCATCGTAAACGACGGATGGATGCAGGAGTGACGCAAAGAGTCACTAACCAGAATGGCTTTCGGTGCGCAGAAAGGACCCCCGGGCGGTCATCCACTCCTCTCACCGCGTCATTCATTTTAGGGCCGTGCCACTGGAAATTCCGCGCGCATCGAAGAGGACAACGACGCGCGTCCGTCGTGCGCCGCTCAGAAATTTCCGTGCCGCAGACGTCGTGCATCGCGCAGTGGGCCAGAAGACCGGTGGAGGCCGCCAAAACTCTAGACGCGTTTTGACCTCCAGAGTGGCTAACACTACTAAACAGGACTCGAACTGAGCGTGTGACCCACCAATGGACTCCTCGTTCGGAGAGCAATCCATCGGTGGGGTCACACGTTCGGTTCGAGTCCCATTTACCCACTCTGGCGCCCAAAACGCGTCCGGGATTGCGACCGCCTCCACCGGTCTTCTGGCCCACTGTGCATCGTCCGGCCGCATCCTCGACGGCGGCGCGACGAGGATCCTCGCAGATAATCGAGATAATCCAATCCCCGGCGATTACCGTCCCCTCTCCTTTTCCCGCCTTTTTGAGTTGGGGCGCGTTTTGGTAATTACGGCGGCCACGCGCTACGCGCGCAACGAGGACGACGAGGACACGGCGCCCCGCGCGGCCCGCCTCGGCGACGAGGGCCTCGAGGACCAGGGACTCGACGGAGAGGAGCTCGGCAAAGTTCCAGGGCGCGGGGCGGCGGGGCGGCGGGGCCGTGGCGGCGGATATAATCATTTCTTCTAAAACTGAAGCAGCGGCAGTAGCCGTAGCAGCGGCGTCGCAAGCAAGTTTAGCGATCGAATTAAAACGAGAATCGATTCGGTCACTTTCTGCCCGGTCCTCTCCTCTCCTCGGTCTCGGCCGGCGTGCCTCCGCCGTGTTTTCGCAGCCTTTATAGCCGTGACGCCGAGCCGAGCCGAGCCGAGTAACAGGCGGCTCATTACGGGGTGACTTTCCGAAACGCAAATAAGTTGTTTACCTCTCGCTCCCACCTCGGGCCCCGCTCGCCCTCCCTCTCCCTCTCTCTAGAAACAAATTGTTTCCATTGCTGCAGGCCGGCCCGGCCGAGGCCCTGCCGCCCGCAACGCCGCACGCGCCGCGCCCGGCCGTGCCGCGACCCCCTCGCACTTTTGCGGCCGAGGACTGATTCCGAATTTCGACGAGCTGAAAATGAAAGTTGTTCAACAATAACATAGACGGCTGCTTGAAAAAGCTGCTGGACGAAAGTTTCGGCGGGCATTGTAAAGGAGTCTACAGGACTCGGAGAGGGCGGGGCGGGACGGGGCGCCGAGCAGCGGGGGGCACCTTCAGTGAAGGCACAGATTGTAATTAGACCAGATTCGGGACAACAAGCGAAAAACACGAGGTGCAGATCGGCAGCGGAACACGAACAAAATTCCAGGAAACTAAAATCAAAAACAAGGGAAAAATACTGCTTTCTTTGGAGACATTTTTTCGCTACCGAAATAGAAAACGCCATAACAAAGGCGGAGTATCACGGAGCCAATAAAGCAAAGTGCGGGAGGAATTCGAAGCCCCGCTGCGATGCCTGCGATGCCTGCGATGGGCTGGGGGACTCTTCACTGAAAAACCAAACGTGGTCTAGACCACACCAACTGATGCGGTCGAAATGGCACCCATTTGACCACACTAGTGGTGTGGTCTAGACCACGTTTGGTTTTTCAGGCGAAGCCTCGCCTCACCCCGCCCCACCCCGCCGTACTGACGTGAACAAGGCATGCGTGCACAATGGAACGCCTTGCAGTCTCTCCAAGGTCTTCCTCCACGCCCTACGCCTGTCAGCAGACATCCGCCAAAGAGGAAAATGCCACAGCCCACTCGCATCTCCGTCCCACTGCCCCCGATCCCAGCCTGCTCCAGCCTGCTCCAGCCTGCTCCACACAGTAAAAAAAGATTCGCTGTTTTGGTGGTCGTTCTATATCCAATCTCACCGAAACGGGTACCCCCACAAACCCGGCGACAGTCCGTCACCAAAACGGTGACCTGCGTCACCAGGCGGTGTTCCGCCAGAGAGGTTAGGATGACCACAACAACTGTTTTTGAGCTGTCTGTGCATATTTGTGCGTGCCCGCCGGCAATGTTACGCTTTGATGAGTCACGCGAATGATTACTGACAGCCCCTGACTTGTTTTGTGTCCTATTTCACATTAATACGACGATTAAAAGTCGCTGGCGGGAGGGTGACTGCAGTGCCGTTCTGGTGAGGTGGCTGCTCCGGAACGGACCGAGCGCCACCGAAACTAGACCGAGCGTCGCCGAAACGAACAGAGGGCCGCCAGAACAGTTTGAGGGTGTCGCTGTTCTTGTAATATTCTCGTTTTGGCGCCCAGACGTCACCGAATCGGCGAATCTTTTTTTACTGTGCAGCCCTCTGGCCGCGGCCACAGCCACTCCGCGGCACGGCAGCCTTCCGCGCGTCCCCGCGAAACAGCGCAAATTAAGACCCCCATTCCAATCGCGGCGCTAGCGAGCTTGCGGTGTCGAAATGGTTGCACCCCCTACCCTTCCCCTGCAGGCCTCCCCCGCGCGCCGCGCGCCTTCGCTCCCCGAGACACGCTCACCAAAGAATAGTTATCGGGAACAACTTTCGGGCAAGACACGCCCCGCCCCGCCCCGCCCCGCCCCGCCACGCCCCCATCAGCATCATTAATGACCTCCACTTGTACTCCGGGGGTCGTGGCGGTAGCAATGATGCTGCAGTGGCCGCCGCCGGTAATTCATCACGGAAACGGTAGCAGGCCGACGAGGAGGATTGGAAGGGGAGGGGGGGGGGAGTCTGCTGTGTTTTCATAAGTTTGGCGGTCGGGCCTGCTGATGAGAAATGGAGGCTTGTGAGGCACCGCGCGACGAGGAAAGGGTTACCTCTCGCCGCTCTCTGTCTCTCCGGCGCTATCAGTGTGCCGGTTGCTCGCTGCTATCCCCAGGCAGCGATCCGCCTAGCCTCGCTGCCTCACGGGAGCGATGTCTCGTCTTGTATTCCGGATGGTTGCCGCCGTAGCCGCGGCTGAGGGGGGGGGGACGGAATCCTCTGGCACACTCAGTCATGTGGGCGCCACCGCCACGCCAGCATTCTCTTTTTAACTTATTCGTCTGCCGCTTCTTGGATACACGCGCGTGCGCGGGTCTATATCATTTGACCTACCTAAATAAGACTAGATCTATTCCTCGATTCCTGGGTTCCTCGTTCGGAGAGCAATCCATCGGTGGGGTCACACGTGCGGTTCGAGTCCCATTTAGCCACTCTGGAGCTCAAAACGCGTCCGGGACTTTGACCGCCTCCACCGGTCTTCTGGCCCTCTGCGCGGTGGCGGCGCGTGGGCGGGACACTGGCTCGGGGCGCGCGTGCCGCCGTGCTTGCCGCCGAGCGTGGGCGCGTGACCAGAGTGGGTACTGCGGCGTCGTGGCGCCTCCCGCAGTGATTCCAGCCGGCATTCCGGTGGAGGCCAGGGCGGAGGGAGAGAGAGAGAGAGAGAGAGAGAGAGAGAGAGAGAGAGAGAGAGAGAGAGAGAGAGGAGGATAGGAGAGAGAGGGAGGGAGGGAGTGGGGTCGGGGTACCGTTTATGGCGTGGACGACGTCTGGTCCGGGGAGGGGTTGCGGAGAGGGGCGGGGATCACTGCAGGCAGCCTCCAAGTTATTAAATCTCAGGACGGAGCAGCGAGCGCTTGCTCGCCCCAGACTAGTAGCTGTTAAACGACCTTTCGAACGAAAAAGGAAACCAGAAACAGGGAAACGGTCGAGCAGTCTGGCGTCGCGAGAGCTTCATTAGGTCGCGCGCGGACACACACTCGAAACAACGAAAGCCCGCACGCGCTGCCAGACCGCTGAATCATCGGGATTCGAACCCGGGGTAGCGGAGCACGTGGCGATACGGCGCGTTGGCATGGCAACGCTTTATGATGTATGGACCGTAAACGCCCCTCTCCTCCTCCTCCTCCTTCTCGTCCTCCTCCTCCTTCTCGTCCTCCTCCTCCTTCTCGTCCTCCTCCTCCTTCTCCTCCTCCTCCTCCTTCTCGTCCTCCTCCTCCTTCTCGTCCTCCTCCTCCTTCTCGTCCTCCTCCTTCTCGTCCTCCTCCTCCTTCTCGTCCTCCTCCTCCTTCTCGCCCTCCTCCTCCTTCTCGTCCTCCTCCTCCTTCTCCTCCTCCTCCTCCTTCTCGTCCTCCTCCTCCTTCTCGTCCTCCTCCTCCTTCTCGTCCTCCTCCTTCTCGTCCTCCTCCTCCTTCTCGTCCTCCTCCTCCTTCTCGTCCTCCTCCTCCTTCTCGTCCTCCTCCTCCTTCTCCTCCTCGCCGTCCTCCTCCGGCGTCGCGGCGCTGCTCGGCACCCCGCTCTTTTCCGCCGGGCGCGCAGCGCTGCGCTGCGTTGCATGTGTTGCGTGCCGGGAAATTAAACTTGTAATACGAGTCGGGGGCGGTTCGGTTCGCCACTCCCCCGCTCCCCTACGTGGAAGGCTTGCAGCGTACTTGCAGCGTGCCAGCAGCGGGTCCAGTAGGTCCTCGAGTAGGTCACTGTGTCTGCGCCCTGCTGCGGTCTGTCCTGTCCCCACGTACCCGACAGGCCGCACGCAAATCCCCGCTAGCTCCTTGCAGCCAGCGCTTAACAACAAAACTGCATTTGCAGCCTGGACCCAAACAGTCTGAATCCAATGCAGTCCGAATCCGGGTTCTGTCGCGCTGTCTCTCTCCCACCCGGGACGCCCCATGAGTGCGAGAGAGACAGAGCGACGGAACCAATGAGTCCGCAGTCCGTGTAGTGCGACGCGCTGTTGTTGCCGTAACTCGCAGGCATTATCCAATCGACGCTATTACTGCCTGGTTTATACCCTCCATCGATTCGGGGTGCGCAGCGTGTGACTGTGTGGCCGAATGAGCGTGTGACTGTATGGCTGTATGAGCGTGTGACTGTGTGACCGTATGAGCGTGTGACTGTGTGACCGTATGAGCGTGTGACTGTGTGACCTTATGAGCGTGTGACTGTGTGACTGTGCCTTAGCCTGATCATAGCCTGGCATCGAGTCTCCGACTCTTTCACTTCAACAATTTTTAATGTTTTCTTTCCTTTTTGAGTTTTTTTGAATTTATGTTTTTGGTTTCCTTGACCTATGATGAAGGGAAAGCAGCTACAAATGATGAGGAGTGTACGCCATTGTTTTGACTGTGTCGCTGCGCGAGGGTGTGCTGACAACCGGATGAAATACTACCGATTGTCGCGGGGAAGTCTCGACGATTCATTGCCTCCGTACCTTTTTCTTACCGAACAATTTCTGAGAGGAAAAGGCCTGGTTATATAGAGATAACCGCGCGCACGGCCTTGTAAGTTGCAGCCGGAAGGAGGTAATAGGAGCGAGTTTCAATTCTAAAAGCTGATTGGACCGGACGTCGATGCCGTCGGCGTTTTGGTGGCGCGACAACAGTGTGTCGGCGTGGAGACACGAAGCCCGCGCTCCATCGGCTGCCTTGTATTCTATAAGGATGTGGTTCTGCGCTGCGGTTGGGCCACCTTGCCTGGGCCTCATTAGTCGGAACCGCAGCAGGGGAGTGGAGAGGGAAGGGGGAGGGGGGAGGGGGAGGGGGGGGGAGGAGCAGCACCGCAGGGCCGCACGGCGTCGACGACGTCAAGACTGCGGTTGCTTATTGCATTTACACAATAAATTAAGGCGGGCAGATTTGTTGCCGCGTTTCAGACTCTTGCACTTTCATGTGCGTCAGAGTGCCGGCGACGCTCGCCCAAGTCAAGTTTTAGGGGCGCGGCTGCGGCGGTTTCACTTTGAAAGGAGAAACGTTTATTGCAGTGGCTCGTTGTGGGCGGATCAGTCGGACGCTGCCCTATAAAAAAACAAAAACAATTGCAGAAAAAAAAAGCGAACGAAACAACAAAACAAAACGGGACTTTGATTCCCTGGAACCAGCCAGGCGGCTTCCTTTGATTCGTTGTTGCTCTTCTTTCTGGAGAGACTTCTCATCCGTTTCCCGTTTCTCATCTTTGAGGGTCGGGGCCGGGGCCGCGCGCAGGTCCGCAGGTAGCGCCGGTTCATTGTTAAAGCCAGCCGTTCGAACGCGTGTCTCGGTGAGGTTAGATTAGGTTATGCGAGGCTGGCTCAGCTCAACGCGGCGCTCCCTGTCGAGACGCTGATTGAGGGAATTCCCAGGGCCGTTGGCGAGGAAGCGTGGGGCTCGGGGCGGCGCGGGCCGGGGCGGAGTAGTTTGTGACACTGTGGAGTAATTTGCACCTGAGTGCGTCTGGGACCTGGAACAGCGTCTGGAACACGCCGATCACGCCGGCACCCATTACGGCGACAGCAGCGCCCCGCCCACCCCTTTTTCCAGACTGGCGCGCCGCCGCGCCGCCGCGCCGCTAGGCCAGGCCGCCGCCGCCGCCCCGACTTGGCCCAAAACACCGCCTTCAAATAATTATGACTTGGCTCCAAACACCGCCGCCTCCAAATAATTATTTAATCTGTCTTGGCGGATTCTGCGCCGGAAAATTAAAGGAGGTCGGCGTCGTCGGCTCCGCCACGGCGGCCATGGCGGCCACGGCCCCGCACTGCCCGGGCGACGAGGACTTCCGGTCCCCGCTCTGCCTTTTTTTCTCCGAAGAAAGTGAAAATGACGAGACTCGCGCGTCAGTTTGTGGAAATGCCTCGGCAGCCGGTCTGGAGATGCGCAGTTCCGTACTGCAGCGGCCGGGCAAGGCGGGGCGAGGCGGGGCAAGGCGGGGCTGGCCGACGGGAAGGGAGCTGGCTGGGCCGCAGGTGTCCTGCAACGGGTAGGGCTGGCGGGGCTGGCGGGGCAGGCAGGACTGATTGGGTGCGATATTCGATTCGGACCGCCCGGCCGCGACGCGTCGTGCGAGAGAGAGAGAAAGAGAGAGAGAAAGAGAGAGAGAGAGAGAGAGAGAGAGAGAGAGAGAGAGAGAGAGAGAGAGAGAGAGAGAGAGAGAGAGAGAGAGAGAGGCACACGGCGGGGTATTACTGACTGCCTTTTAGACGACCGACAGACAGACAGACAGACAGACAGACAGACAGACAGACAGACAGACAGACAGACAGACAGACAGACGACAGACAGACAGACAGACGGACGGACAGACAGACAGACGGACGGACAGACAGACGGACGGACAGACAGACGGACGGACAGACAGACGGACGGACAGCCAGACGGACGGCCTCCGCAAAGTGACTGGCCTGGGCGCCTGGCCGGCGGCCCCGGCGGTCCAGGCCCGGGCAGCGCCTTGACCACTAACCTAGTCAAGTCGCGGGGCGGCGAGGCGAGGCGAGGCGAGGCGAGGCGAGGCGCTGGCCTGAAAGAGATGCCGTCGCCGTCGGCCGGTCCTTCGTAGTCCTTCGTAGTCCTTCGGTGTCGGTCCGGCCGCCAATCGATTGGGCATCGGACTGCAGCGGAGGCAGGGCAAGGCAGGGCAAGGCAGGGCAAGGCGGCCAAGGCGGAGGCGAGGCGGCCCGACCGGAGGCCGTGTCGCTTTGCATCTGAATGAAGCTCAGGTGTCCCGGCCGAGGCCGAGGCCCCGGCGCCTAACCCAGCCCGGCCTCGACCCTCGCTTCGCTAATTGTGACGGCCTAGCCGTTTGTCCCGTCGTGGCACAGTGGGCCAGCAGTGCCAGCAAACAACTGCTGGAGGCGGCCAAAACTCTGGACGCGTTTTGAGCTTCAGAGTCGCCACATAGGACTCGAACCGAGCGTGTGACCCCACCAATGGATTTCTCTCCGAACGAGGAACCCATCGGTAGGGTCACACGCTTGGTTCGAGTCCTGTTTAGCGACTCTGGAGCTCAAAACGCGTCTAGAGTTCGGTCTTCTGGCCCACCGGCCCACCGTGCGTGGCCGAGGCGACCGAGGCGACCGAGGCCGGAATGGCTGCGCCAGGCCGCGCACGGTCGCGCTGGCCAGACTGTTGTTGACAGAATAATTCCGCGCTCCGACCGATGTGGCAGCCACGGCCTCGGCCACGCCACCCGTTTGTGTTTCATTCGCGCATCGAAACAACAAAAACGACAGAAGCGAAAGAAGACAAAAAGACACGCGGAAAGGCGGGAAAGGCGTGAGTTTGAACCAACCGGACCCGTCCATCCGCGCGTCTCCACCATATGATCCTGATTGCGCCACTTCCTGCGGCCCGCGCGCGCTAACGACCGTCACGGGGGGCGTGACGGTCGTGACGATCGTGTCGAGCGTGACGAGCGAGAATCACATAGCGAGAGCAACGAGCGTAAAAAGCGAAGCGAGAGTGGCGAGCGTCATGAACGTAGCGAGCATGGCGAGCGTGACGAGCGTGACGAGCGTGACTAGCGTGATGAACGTAGCGAGCGTGAAGAGCGTGACGAGCGTAATGAACGCAGCGAGCGTGACGATCGTGACGAGCGTAATGAATGAACGTAGCGAGCATGATGAGCGTAATGAACGTAGCGAGCATGACGAGCGTGACGAGCGTATTGAACGTAGCGAGCGTGACGAGCGTACAGGCAGCGTAAAAAAATGGCAGAGTGATGCGTGACCGAGCGTGAATTGAATAATGTCGGTACCGGTGTAAATGGCAGCTGTGGCGACACGGTGTCGGTAGGGGGGCGGGGCCGAGGCGGGGCCGAGGCGGGGCGCATATCGGCCGTGCAGCATGTTGTCGCGCCAAACGATAAAACGCGGCCGTGCGCACGGCCACGCCACGCCACGCCACGCCACGCCACGCCGCGGTGCACGTGCATCGGGCTGTGCGCTCCGTGACGCGTGCGAATGGAGCGCCCCGCGCAGCAATCACTCCACTGCGAGGAAATAACGATCGCGGCCGCGAAAATGGATGCAAAAGTCGCGCCTGCTCTCGCGGCCGACGACGCGGACTCCGAAACAAACGCTTTCAGCGACGGATAAAATGATACAAAAAGACGCACAAAACCGCGCACGAAACACATATGAAAAGAAATCAGCGCAGGCGCGCGGGGGGATTCGAACCCAGAGATTCGAGGCGTGGGCGGTCTTTTCATACTGCCGCTCGGTTTGTTACCGATACAAGGTTGCGCCGCGTCCGCGGCGTGCGTCACTGCGACACAACTGCCTAATATATATGCCACTATTTGCATGCGAGTGTTATGCCTGCCAGTCGATGCATGCAAAACACATCCCGGCGCTGGAAGTGGCCGGGCGAGGCTGCTGGAAAGGGGGGGGGGGCGTCCGGCGAGAAACGCACGGCACGGGGGAAGATGGTGAGTGGGAGACAGACCGAGACAGACAGGGCAGGCACGAGGCCCCGCGCGACGCCCGCGACGACGCGCCTCGCGATGTGTTTTCCATCCCCACCCTCCGCTCCTTACCGCAACAAAAACACGGGCGCTTTTTCCTATCCTCCGCGGACTGCGGACGCTTCCCAGCTGCCGGCGGCGACGCTTCGGCAGCGTCTTATTGTCGGCGAACTCGCAGAAGTTGTGGAACTATTTTAGCCGGACGTCGGGAATTTCCACGTGGGTGCTGGGTCTTTGTTTCTGGACGGTGTGGCCGTTGCGTGTGGGTCCGGCCGGTTGATTGGGTCCTGCCACTCCATCCACACTCCACTCGAGGTGAGGGAAAACAAAATGGGCTCGCGTGATGAAGAAAGGCGCCGAGCCTGGCAGCCCTACCTGTTGAAGACTGCCGGAGACGTGGCCAACCTGTTGGCAGCCATCCTCGCGCTGCCAGGCTGCCAGGCTGCCAGGCCGCCAGGGCCCCGCCGAGCAGGCACTGTCACATCCTCGTCGCCGCCGTGCCGCGCCGCGCCGCGCCGCGCCCCCACAAGTGACGCCTCGGCGAGCCAAGCGGCACCATGTAATTGAATGGAAGCCATGGTGGCCGGAGCACATGTCTTGCATCAAAACACTCGGAGGGGAGAGAAAAGCAACAACGGGGTTAGAGTGTTAGTGCTGGGGCCCCGCCCCGCGTCCGCCCCAGCCGCCCCCAGCCGCCCCAGCCGGCCGCCCCCGCCCGCCCCCGCCCGCCCCCGGCCCCCCGCAGGGCCTCGGTGCGGTGTCCTGGCGTGTCCGGGGCAGCCCTGCCAGTCGGCGGGCGGCGTCCCCGGCCCTGGTGGCCCTGGTAGGGTTGAGGTCCCGTTGGCCGGCCGACCGACCCACTCAGCGGCTCCGCTCCTCGGCGAGCTTTCCCTGCCCATGACAGTTCCGTGATGAAACTCGTCGACTGCTCATTTATCAATTCATTACAGGCGACTGAGCCGTTGCCAGGACGAAGTGGCGACAGCGCCAATTTCGGACACCATTTTCCCGCCGTTTTTCCAGGGCACTGGGCCGCCGGCCAGCCAGCCAGCCAGCCAGCCAGCCAGGCCGCGCGCTGAAAAGGCAGCCGTGGAAGTGGCACCCCATGGCACCCCGCGGGGCCCCGCGGCCTCGGGTCGGGATAGCCTCCGGCCTCGGCGGCGGCTGCGGCGGCAGCCCAGAAATGCGCCAGTGTAAATATTTAGACGTTTCGATTTGAGTGGCGGGAAACCGCAAAAACGCGGGGCCATTCAGGGCCCGTACAATGGACGAAGAAGAAAGGGGAGGGGGGAGGGGGGAAGGCAGTGCGCAAAAGAGTAAAACAAAACAGCGGTACGGGGAACGGTACCACCCTTGCGTGAAATGCGAATCGGTGTTGCGCAATTGGTCTGAGACAGGCCGCGTGGTCCTGAGGCGCCGGCAGACTGATTCCGAGAGTCGTTTTCGTCGCTGTCTCTCTCTCGCACTCATGGGGCGTCCCCTCCGAGAGACAGAGCGACTCTCGGAATCAGTCCGCTGGAGCAGCGGCCTGCGGCAACCAGCGGCAGCTCTGCTTGAAAGCATTGAAAGGCTGATCCGGCGCCGATGGATCTCCTCACGCGCCCGTCGGCCGAAGGCGCATGCGTCCAGAGAAAAATCTCGTTTTCCAAAAACTGCCTTTTTAGGCTCTGGAGCAAGGGGTGACCCACTGTAAAATTTTGTGTACAATTGATTGTGTGAATGTGCAAGATTTCTGACGTTTTTGCCACACATGTTGCCCACTTACAGGCGTTTTTGCCACCTGAATGTGGAATGTGGTGAAATTTTGTACAATGAATGTGGGAAGCTGTTCCCCCCTCGCTCTGGAGTTTTCCATATCTCCATCGAGCGCGTCGAGCAGGGTCCAGCTGCACCCTCTCATGGTCCCCGCTCGGCCTAGCCTCGGCCTAGCCGGCTTCGCTGGCTGCCGCTCGGCTCGTCGGGGACTCATGTCAATAAGTTGTGACGGTCGTGCGTTCCGCCACGCTGTGCGGCGCTGCGCCGCTGTTCGCCTCCATCATTCTACGTCAGGAAGGCGACGGCCTTCGCCGCCTCCGCCACATCAGTCGCCGCGTATTGACACGACCCTGGGCGACCGGCACGGCCTCGCCAATGCAGTGCTTGTCCGCCGACCAGAGACAGCGGTGGCATGCCCCGAGTCGTTTTCGCCGCTCTGTCTCTGTCGCACTCACGGGGCGTCCGGCAGGGGTGCGAGGAGGGCAGAGCGACGGGCCGAGGGTTGCCGGGGCGGGCTCGGTGCCGGGCCCGGCGGGAGGCCTTGGGGCTTAGGCGGTGGCCGTCCCAGTGTCCCAACGGTGAGGATGCCTTCCAAAACTTAGACTCCCGGAGACAATAAGAAGCTCAAGGATTTAGTGGGGAAACAGTGGTAGTGGCGGGGCCGGCAGGGGTGGCGGCAGGGTCGTGGGCGGTGTGGGCGCTGACGGCGGCGTCGCGCATCCTGCAGGCGCGGCGGCAGGGGCGGGGCACGGGGCCACGGGCCTACGAGAAGCCCACAGGGAACGCGCGTCCGAGCGTCCGAGCCCAGCATTATTCTAAGCACTCGACCCTCACCTTTCCGAGCCCTGGCGGGCCCTGGCGGGGCCTGGCGGGGCCTGGCCGGGCACAGGGAACACGGTTGGCACACTGCCAGGCTATGCGCTGGCGACTCGGCGAGCGGCCCGGTCCGACCCGGCCCGGTCCGGCCCAGTCCGACGGGACAGGACAGAAACGACTCTCCGGATTCTCTCGCATCTGCCCCTATTACGTGTGGCCGTCCCTGCCCGTGTCCGCGTCCGGCTCATCGCAAATATAATTACGCCTCCCCGCTGGCGCGCTGGCACACTGGCGGGGACAGAGGCGGCAGGGTCGCGGCTTGTCGTTGCTCGTCGGCGACAATTTCGCCCAATTTTCCAGCAGATTGCCTGGAAATTATCGCCGGTGTGTTCTGGGGACAGGGAACAGGGCCGGGCTGGGACGGGCGAAGGTGGGCCGCGGGCGAGGCGGGCGGCGCGTGGCACTGGCCGGCCGAGAGGCGCCGAGAGGCGAGGCGGGCGAACCCGCCGGGCCCAGCCCGGGCAGGCCGAGGCCCCTCACCGCTGCACCGCCATGCCATGGCCATGCCGAACAGAGACTCTCCGTCCCTCTCGCTCGCCCACGCTACGCCCCGCGAGTGCGAGAGAGACGGAGCACTGTTGGGAATGGAGCCGCTGCCCACGCCACCGAGTAGAACCTCATTCACTGAATGCGCGCAGCCGCGCGGCGCCCACCCACGCCCTGAACCAGCGAAAGGCAAGGGCGGGGCAAGGGCGGGGAAATGCAAGGGTCTATCGCCCTCTCACTCCCACTCGCCGAACTCGCGCCGAGAAAGGAAATACACACACGCTCCCCTTTCATCCCATCAAACGCCGCGCAACGCTTCACGCGGCCCGTCTACCTCTCGCCAAGCCCGTCACGCCGGGGCGCCAGGGCGGCAGTTGCTTTCGTCACTCTGTCTCTCTCGCACGCACGGGGCCGACCGTGGCGGTGCGAGAGAGACAGCGACGAAAGCGCTGCTCGGTGAAGGTTCTGGCGGGATCTGCCGGAGCGCCTGCAGAGCGCGGGGCGGGCCAGCCCGTCAGACACGCGTGCGCGGCGCGCGGCCTACGCTGCCGCTCGCAGGCGCCAGCCGCCAGCCGCCAGCAGCGACGGCGACGGCCTCCCTGGGGTTCGGCGGCGTCGCGCTGGATGGAGTAATAGAAAAATAGATAAATAAATAGGAGGGCGGAGAGAGGAGCAGCAAAATGAACAGAACAGGACAAAAAGGACAGAAAGCAAAGAGGAAGAGAGGCTGGCCCAGGGCGGCCCAGGCCATTGGACGCCTGCGATAATTTCCCTGTGCTGCTCCCCAAGGCCGTGGTCCAGGCGATGAGGCCCAGCGCCGCCCAGCGCCGCCCAGCGCGCGGCAGGAGGCGGCGTGATCCCCAAGTTGGCCAAACCACACGCCAGCCAGCGCCAGGCCGCCCGGCCAGGCCGGGGCGAGGCCAGGGAGGCCCAGAGACTGAGGGTGGGCAGGTCATTCGTCGGCCGCACGGGCGCATGAATGATGACCTTTACACCTAGGTAGCCGCTCGCCCTGTCTCTCTCGCGCCGCTACGGCGCGCCCCCCGAGTGCGAGAGAGACAGAGCGACTGGAATGAGCCCGCCAGTGTGGCGGTGCATCCCGAGCGGCCCACGCCCCCATAAAGCACGCGGCAAGTGAAGCGGGGGGCGCAAACTCGTCCCAGCTTCTCATATTGCCCCTTGAGCACGCCGCGGCACCAGGCGGCGGCTTCGTGAACTAACCGAACCAACTGAACCAGCGGATCATAAGTCACGCTCTAATTGGCTGGTCACGTCGCACTAATGAGGGAGAGAGAGAGAAAGGAGGGGAGGGGGCGAACGTGGGGCATTCGCCTGGCGGCAAGCGGCGGCTAACGGGCGGTGCAACTGTTTTGGTTCTACGACGTTCCCGAAAAAAGTAGCAAACTATTGTTTCTGCTACTCCATTTCCAAAGAGTGTCGTCGACAAGGCTGTCCACTGGAGGAGCAGTCTTTCTTTTTTTTGCGTGGTCCCCAAGGGGGGCTGACTCCTATAATACTTCGTACACAGACCTATAATACTTGTATAATACCTATAATACTATAATCCATAATACCAAAAAATGCCGCACATTTAGTGCAGTTTCGGGTTCAAAATGAGAAAGTTTTGTAAAATTGTGGTGAACAGGCGTTCAGCGATTTTTAGACGGATCGTTAGAGTAAGAAAATGGCGCTAAGGCTGATGACAAGGTGCTGAGGCTCTTAAAGATGCGCGGTAGTATTTTGAGGCTCAGGAGCGCAAGCCGGAATCCTTGTTTTCAACTAACTTGCGTATTTCGGAAACCTTTGGTACACGGAAAACCACTTAAAACGACACAATTATCTAAATAAAATGTTCGGAATAATACCTATAATACTCTATAATACCTATAATATATAATACTTCGTACACGGTTCGGGAGAGTCAGCCCCCCTTGGTGGTCCCTTTTGTTGCGAAATAGAAATCCCCGAGTACGACAATGGCCGAGGATGAGGCACCATCGGCACAGACGGTCGCCTCGCTGGACAGGGGCTGGAGCGGGGCTGGAGCGGGGCTGGCGGGGTGGACCGTCCGGTCAGCGTGGACAGGACGACAGGACAGGCTGCTGAGGGCTTTTTTGCATCCCGCCCCCGGCCCCCACGGCCACCGCCCCCACCAGCGCGTTTGCTCCCAAATTCACTGGAGGCTGGGCCGGGCTGGCTGGGGCGTGGCACCGACGCGACCGCGACTTCCGGCGGATGGCCCACCGCCTGTATTTCCTGCCCCAACACCACCAACACGTCGTCCTCTGAGCCACCAGCCGAGCCACCCGAGCGGCGCACCAAACCGTCTGAACCAGGCCCCGTACGCCCCGGTTCGTCCGGTCAAACACTCCCCCCCACACACACACACACACACGGACGCACATACCATTCGCGAGCACATCATACACATGCGCGACGCAGCCCGGAGGACATGGCCACACAAGCCTAGCGCACAAGCGAGGGGAAGTCCTGGCGAAATGTCAGTATGCAGAGCACTGTGCCGCGCACTCTCACACACACAGATGGTCGTCACACAGAGCAGGATTCCTTCAGCCGTGCCGCGCGGCTGCGCTGGGCGGCTGGGCCGGGCTAAGCGGCCGAATCTCTGCGAGCCAAACGACCTCCAGGCCACGGTCCACACTCCACGGTCTCCGACTCCATGGGGGAGAGGGGGACGCGGAAGCAACAGCCGCCCCCACGCGCCAACACGCGCCGCCGCGCGTGGAGCTCGTAATCATGATAATCATGATCGCTCAGCCAATAGCGAGAGCGTGGCGGCCGTGGCTCGACGCTGGGCGTCGTCGTAGCGCCGCGACGGCGCCACAAGCCCGGGCAGGCCGGCGGGCGCCTCTCTCTCTCTCTCTCTCTCTCTCTCTCTCTCTCTCTCTCTCTCTCTCTCTCTCTCACTCACTCACTCACTCACTCACTCACTCTGTCACTCTCTTTCTCTCTCTCTCTCTCTGCTGCGGCGCCCGAGCCCTTCTCGCGTGTAGGTCCACTTGGACACGTCTTAAACACATTCATTGCTCACACATGCACACACACACACACACACACACACAAGCACTGCCAGAGCAAACGACACTTTGCAATGGTACCGTGTCGAAGGCAGCCTTACTCTCAGCCCTGCCCTGTGGAGCGCGGAGCCCCGGAGCGCTTGCAGGGCTCACGCTCACACACGAGTATCGCTGTCTCTGTCTCTGAAACGCACCGCTTTTGTGACCACAGTCATTAGATGTTGGCAGGACAGCCGCCGAGTCGTCGCGCCCCCTCCTTTGACTTGACAGCCCCCCCCCCCCCCCCCACGCGCCGCCCCCGCCGTTGTAGTGCGTCAGTGCGTCGCTGGCGGGGGCGCGCACTGTAAATGCGGCGCCCACCAGGGCCTGCCCGAGGCTAGCGCCCCGTCGCTCTGTCTCACTCGCACCTGTGCGGGGCACGGCGTGAGTGCGAGAGAGACGGAGCGACGAAAAATAGGGTTTGGAATCAGCCTGCTCGCCCACCTCGTGCGGGGAATCGCATTTGGGTCATTCCACGCCAAGTCGTCAAGGTTTTGAGGGACGTGTCGGCCGAACCCAGCGGTATTTTCAGGGATTGTTGGCCCTATGGGCCCATTGAAGGCCCGGTACTTTTTTCCCCGGAAAGTCGACAGGGGTCTGAGATATCTCAAACTTCATTTTTGGCCCGCCCTTCTATTCAAAAAATAGGGGGAGGGCCTATGCATTTGCCTTTGTGTCTGTGTGTTGTTGTTGTTGTTGTAGTTGTTGTTGTTGTTGTTGGCGTCTGTGTACAAGGAAGGAGTTGAGCTAGAGTAACCAGATTTGGAGGGTACTTCAGGAGTACCGTCCAAACAAATAATCCGGTGGTGCAAATCCCGTCCGGGTCGCACAAGGGCTGCTGCAGGTGCATCATGGTTTACATGAGCGGGAGGGGGATTTCCGCCATTATTGGTGCTAGCAGGGCACTAGGGGTATTTTTTGGGAAACGGGGCGACGAGACAAGATGAATGGACCTGGTCCCGACCCCATCGGCCGCTTTTACGAGTTTGCCAGATCAGGATCTTCAAAAAAGGGGGTCGACCGACTAAAAAAAATTTTTTGCAGATTTCGATTGGTCTCAGCAAGACCTTTTCAACGAGGGGGCGGAAACGGGGGCCAGGAGCCCGACTTCGTCTTTTTGTCACATCAGGATCTTGAAAAAAGGGGGTCGACCGACTGAAAATTTTTACTTAAGTTTTGGATAGGTCTTGGCAAGACCTCTTCAACGAGGGGTCGGAAGGGGGGTCCAGGAGCCCGGCTTCATGAGTTATGGGGAAAAGTGCGACGGACTCGTTTTGCGCTCCTGCTGTGCCTCTATTGCAAGGAGTTGCAGTAGCATGGCAAATATGGGTATTTTCGGAATGAGGGCGAAGAGACAAATGTAATGGGCATATTCTAAGGACAGTTGGAGTAAAAAGTGTAAGGACTATTGCATATTGTGAATAGAAGGGCGGGCCTAAGTCACGATGGTACATCGATAACTGTGCTTTACCCGCTCACGGGGTGTGTGATGCGAGCGGGCCGAAGGCCCGGGCCTTCGACTGGCCAAGTTGGGTCTGATGCGAGGGCCGAAGGCCCGAGAAAAGGCCGCCGGCAGGCCAAGCTGGGCCGGCCCCCTGTCGAACCGAGTTGCCGGCGCAGCGAAGCGGAGCTGGCAACTCGGTTCGACGGAAGGGCGGGCCCTAGCTTGTTGGTAAAAGAAATTACCTATCAACCTAAAAAAATTTATATCTCGGAAAGTATTTGTCCTTTCTCAAAACCGCTTATACCGTTGGAAAGAGGAAGAAAAACTGAAAAACATAGGATTTTTTCCAAAAACTCTTGGAAACTTTTACTTTTTGCACTTTTATAGTGAAATGTTAAAATTGATGCAACTTTTTTGTACCCTGATCAAAAATGGCGTTCTATGGCTCAAAATGTACCTTGATATGTCCTCTAAACGAAAAGATCAACGCCCCAATGTATTTTGTTTAGTTCCGGAGAACGAGCGGTTCTTGTGAACCACTGCAAGGCTAATTTCCCGCTGGAACGGCTCCCACGCCACGCTCGCCTTCTCTGTGTTAGCGGACGTGATCGCCGGGGTTTTGGCGACCGTCAGGTAGGATTCCCACCTCACTTTCCAGCCTACTAAGGAAGCCCCGGACCTTAGCGCCTGAAGGGCAAGCAAGGAGAGACTGGGAAGCACGAAGGGTCACCCACACACACATTTTTGGGGGTTGGCCGCGACTGTGCTCCGCGGTGCGCGTCGCCGCCGGTGGCGGACTCTGGAACTAACGAACTTGGTGGTCTGTGTTGTTTCTGACGATCGCTTGTTTGGATTAGGTGTCAGGCAGAAAGGTTCGGATACTTGCTGAATCACGCCCTGCGTTTGTTCCTGGCAGTTTGGGGGGTGAACTATGTAAGTTCTATAGAAAAGGCATATTTGCAATATTTGCAACGCACCAAACGTGGTTGGCTTCTATTTGACCACACCGGTTGGTGCGGTATAGACCACGTCCAGAAACCAAGTGCGTATCCTAAATTTTTAGGGGCTGGCTGCCGGGCGGGTGAGTGAGTAAATGGGTGGCTTGCAGCCTGCGTGGAACACCGATACTCCCCAGGTACAGCCCTACGGGTCGGCACGGCTCGGCGTGCGCGGACACCACCAAACGAGTATCGTATGCTTCCATGAACGTTTCTTGAATGTAGATTTTTGTTTCTCTTCCCAACCCAACCAGCTTTTAGTCATCTTTAACTAGTTTTGTCACTGCTGTCAAAATATTGCAAATATGCCTGTTTGTATGACCTATTTGTGCCAAGACTTGAGCCTTGACCCAAAGCCCTAATATCTGGAGGTCCGACATGAGCCCGGATTGAGCCCCAACCTGAGGCTCGAGTCCGGGCTGAGATCGGGGCCGTCACTGAGAATCTAAACGCTATGAGTATAGCGTCAAATTTGGGGCAATGTAAAAGCATTGCACATGAAGTGCAATGCCTCCCCATTCCCATGCATTAGCATAGGGCATTTTCAGGACGCATTGCACGTAAGGTGCATATAGCTATGGCATTGCACGTATGGTGCGATATCTCAGCTGCATTGCACCATACGTGCTATACTCATAGCGTTTGGAATCTCAGTGGTATCAAGCTCACGCCGGGGCTCAACTCGGTTTGGGGTTGGGATTCAGGTTGGGTTTCTGGTCACTGGGGTACAAGGATCGTGTCCTCTATGCCAAAAAAATATCAACTATGAAAAACACACCTTCAGTCAAAGTAAAATATTTGGTGATCAGTTATTCCCCTGCCCATATTTTCTCCGCACTGACCCCTCCGAGAACACTGAACAAGTGCATACTTGAAACATTTTGACAACAGTGACAAAACCAGTAAAAGATGACTAAAAAGTGGTTGGGTTGGAAAGGGGAAAAAAATCAAACAACGGCAGAGAGCCCGTTGTGAATCTGAACCAGCAAATGAATCAGACTTAAGCCACGCAAAGATATTCTCCAGTTTAGAACTTACATAGTTCACCTCCAAACTGCCAGGAACAAACGCAGGGCGTGATTCAGCAAGTATCCGAACCTTTCTGCCTGACACCTAATCCAAACAAGCGATCGTCAGAAACAACACAGACCACCAAGTTCGTTAGTTCCAGAGTCCGCCACCGGCGGCGACGCGCACCGCGGAGCACAGTCGCGGCCAACCCCCAAAAATGTGTGTGTGGGTGACCCTTCGTGCTTCCCAGTCTCTCCCTTGCTTGCCCTTCAGGCGCTAAGGTCCGGGGCTTCCTTAGTAGGCTGGAAAGTGAGGTGGGAATCCTACCTGACGGTCGCCAAACCCTGGCGATCACGTCCGCTAACACAGAGAAGGCGAGCGTGGCGTGGGAGCCGTTCCAGCGGGAAATTAGCCTTGCAGTGGTTCACAAGAACCGCTCGTTCTCCGGAACTAAACAAAATACATTGGGGCGTTGATCTTTTCGTTTAGAGGACATATCAAGGTACATTTTGAGCCATAGAACGCCATTTTTGATCAGGGTACAAAAAAGTTGCATCAATTTTAACATTTCACTATAAAAGTGCAAAAAGTAAAAGTTTCCAAGAGTTTTTGGAAAAAATCCTATGTTTTTCAGTTTTTCTTCCTCTTTCCAACGGTATAAGCGGTTTTGAGAAAGGACAAATACTTTCCGAGATATAAATTTTTTTAGGTTGATAGGTAATTTCTTTTACCAAAAATGAAGTTTGAGATATCTCAGACCCCTGTCGACTTTCCGGGGGAAAAAGTACCGGGCCTTCAATGGGCCCATAGGGCCAACAATCCCTGAAAATACTGCTGGGTTCGGCCGACACGTCCCTCAAAACCTTGACGACTTGGCGTGGAATGACCCATTTGAAAAACAGGAGGCGCGACTTGCCTCTTAACGCCTGACAGGGTGCGCCTTCCCCCCGCCCCGCCCCGCCCCGCCCCGCCCCGCCCCGCTCCGCCACGCCTCGCCTCGCTGTCTGTTCGAGATTCTGTCTATTCGATCCTGCCGCCTCGACCCCATTTTTGCATCCCGCCGCCGCCCTGTCCGTACACCGTGAACGTGTCGGCGTTTCCACGCGCGAAGGCGGCGGAGCGTCGGAGCGTCGGTCGGAGTCAGGCGGAGCGAGAAGGCAGCGGTGCACAGTGGGCCAGAAGGCCGTGGAGGCGGCCAAAATCCCTCAAGAGTTTTGAGCTCTAGAGTCGCTAAAAATGGAACTCGAAACGAACGTGTGACCCCACCAATGGATTGCTCTCCGAAGGAGGAATCCATTGGTGGGGTCACACGTTCGGTCTGAGTCCTGTTGAGCTACTTTGCTGCTCAAAACGCGTCTGGAGGTTCGGCCGCCTCCACCGGTCTTCTGGCCCACTGTGCAGGGCTGCGCCAGGCTACGCCAGAGCGGAGGCGAGGACGGCGATAATAGGCTCTGGGTCACATCGGTTCCGTTCCCTGGCAGCGCCGCGTGGCGTCGGGTTACAGGTGGCAGACACTGTAGCCGAAGCGTGGCCCGTCGATGGCTCTCGCCGGAGTGGAGTGGGGCGCGGGGGCGCGGAGCACGGGGCGGTCCACCCAAGAAGCCCCCTCGCCGGCTTTAAAAAAAAGGAGGCAGGGATGTTGCGCGCGTCTCCCAGGAGGCCTTGAGGGAGGCCGTCGCACAGTGGGCCAGAAGGCCGGTGGAGGCGGCCAAAACTCTAGACGCGTTTTGAGCTCCAGAGTCGCAGAACAGGACTCGAACCGAGCGTGTGACCCCACCAATGGATTCCTCGTTCGGAGAGCAATCCATTGGTGGGGTCACAGGTTCGGTTCGAGGCCTATTTAGCGACTCTGGAGCTCAAAACGCGTCCGGAGTTTTGGCCGCCGCCACCTGTCTTCTGGCCCACTGTGCGCCGTCAATAGACTATTCTAGTCGTGGCTGAGTGAAGAACAAGAAGAATCACAAAAGACGCCATTTAGGGCATTTAAAGTGAATATATTTGATGAAATATGTTGCATTTATTAGAAAATATTTAAATTAACTTCTACCAAGCAAGGGGACTTAAGCATTTGAAGTAAAAGTGCAAAAAAGTACACTTTTGTGATTCTTCTTGTTCTTCACTCAGCCACGACTAGAATAGTCTATAGGGGCGACTAATCGAATGACAGCCTGCGCGGCCTGCGCCTCGCCCCGCCGCGCCCCGCGTCCGGCGGAAGGGGAGGGGAGGGGAGGGAGGCTGTGAAGCGCCTTGATTTTTGCACTGCCGCGGCGACTCCACCGCATCGCGGGAAAACAATACGAAATAGCAGGGACCGCGTTCCGGCGCGGCGCCGTAACAAAAAGACGGGGCGCCGCTCCGGCGGACAGGACAGCCTGCTGCTGCCGCTTCGTCGAAAAGTACTTCCATTCCATTTGGGTGGCCGCGGCGACAACGTCAACGCCCCGCCGCCGTGCCGTGTGGGGCAACAATGACATGCCACGTCCCCGGCGTCCCGCGGCGTCCCGCGGCGCGTTGCGATTCAAGTCAGGCAGCCTTCAAACACCTGCCAGCCGGGCTGTGCCGCCGCCGCCGCTGTTGCCGTGCGGCAGGGGACGCTGGGGACGGCGGCCAGGCCGCGCACCGCACCGCGCCGCGCCGCACGGCCACAGGCAGGACCAAGTTGGCGGGGACGTGCGCGTCGACCCCGCGAGCCCCGCGAGCCCCGCCAAGCCCCGCGCACAGCCGTTGACCCCGGGGGACCCTCCGCGCTGACGCTCTGCGGCCGGGCCGCGCCGCGCCGGCCGGGCGGCCAGTTGAGTCGAGTTTGGCGGGACGCGTCGCGAATAAGCCGTGTGAGATTTGGCGGAGATTCGAACACTCCCCCGACTTGCCGCCAACGCCCCCGCACTTTTTCTCCCTTTTTCAAGTTTGGCGGCCTGCCTACTTTCCCGCGGCGAGCGGCGCGCCGGAGTCGTTTTAATAAGATTTCCTTGTTTGATGCATATTCATGCGCTGTAATATGCATGTCACGAATTCTGCTGAATAACCATTAAGGTGTCGCAGCGAGGCAGCCTACTGACCACGAGGCCGCCGGGGAAAGCCGGGGACGGCGCGTCGCGTTGTTTGGCAAGTCGCTCATGACGTGCACCGCCTTGCGGGCCTTGCGGGCCTTGCGGGCCTTGCGGGCCTTGCGGGCCTTGCGGGCCTTGCGGGCCTTGCGGGCCTTGCGGGCCTTGCGGGCCTTGCGGGCCTTGTGGGGATAGTTGGATCAACTTGCAAGGGTCCCTGTGACACGCCGTGACACGCCGCCCCCTTTGAGAGGCTAGGTGCATGGGGGGAATGCAATCAGGGGGTGCAAGGCCGTGCAAGGCTGCCGCGAGGCTAGGGGAGGCCGTTCGGTTCACAATGCTCGGATTTATGGCCAGGGAAAAGGGGGGGGGGGGCTCGTCGAAGCTTTATAGTGCGGGGACGGCCGGTGCGCCGCTCCAGGTGTGTAAGACGCGGCAACACGGCCGGGCCCGGCCGAGCCAGGCCGAGCCTCAAAGACTCTAATGCCGAGTAATGATCAAGTGGGCTTTGTGCTTTGTAGTGTAATAAGCATTGTGGCTCGCGGCCAATTAGATGGCCAAAGCCAACAAGCCAACAAAATGGCAGACTTAAACTCTTCACCGAAAAGCCATAAGCGCGCCGCTTCTTGGCGGAGGCGATCCTGAGCCGGGCGGAGGCGGGGCGAGCCGAGGGTTCCGCTGCTGTGAGCCGGCGGCGGCGGTAAAGGTCCTACAGCGGCTGGGCGCTTTGGTCGGCGCGAGAGGGAAAGCCGGAGCCAGCGAAGCACCCGGGATCGCATCCTTCTTCTTGTCTTCGCCGCGATTCGCCGACAAGGACGATTACCCTCGCTAAGCGCGTCCTGCCGGCAGGCCGGACCCTGCCCACCCCCGCCACGCCCGCCAGCTGCAACCTGCGGCCAGCGAGGCGGACATCACGCGTCGAGCGGCAACGCTGCGTCAAATGGGACGCGTGAGGCACCAGGCGAGGGGGTAAACACTCCGGTGAACCTTGTACAGACTACTCCCTATTACGGGGTATTACACTTGTATTACGCATGTATTACGCCTCAATTTCATTGAAAAATGACATTTTTTGATACTTTTGGTCCCAAAAAGTATTACTTTTACGCGTATTACGGCGTAATACCCGACTTTTGTGTACAGGGTATTACGCAAGTGTTTACCCCCTCGGCACCAGGCCGTTGGCACCGCCGTGGCTTTGATTCAGTCAGGGACTGCACTCTAAAAGTCTCATGGTGAAGGTGAACATCCTCCACGTCATGGTGGTGCAGCTAAGACTTTGTGACTGACCTCTGGAAATTGATTGCGCCCTGTCGGTATTTGATCGAATTTCTCGTGTATCTCGGAGAAAATCTGCAGGTGCTTCATGGTGAGACATCGAGAGTGTGGAGCCGAGACTGGCGTCCGCCTCAAAGGACTGACGGTCCGTCTGGCGTGCACGGCCCGGCCCGGCCCGGCCAGACGAACAACACCAGCACTGCGCACTGCGCGCTGCGGCCAGGCCAGCCAGCCCCCTTTCTATTCCTGCCATGAATGGATTCGGATTCCAAGACGAGCGGCGACCCCGGAAGGGCTGGGGGCTTGGGGCTCGGACATGTGCTTTGTGCACTGCCCGCGGCGCCCGCCGTGTTGGCGCGCGTAACCGCCAGGACCGCCACCAGGATCGCGACGAGGACGCCCCGGCCCGGCCGGCGTCATGTTTGTTCTTCGGATGACGGCTGGGAATTAGTGTATGTAGGCCCCACAGCACTGCCTCCCCCCCCCCCGTGCCGCCAAACTTTCGTTACATGAATAGTCAAGATCAGAAGGGAGAATGGCGGCCGGAACTAGTAGTCGCTTCGCGGCGAGACGACGGCGTGGCCGCACTGGTGGAAGGTCAGGCAGGCCACCCTGGCAAAGCAGGCCCGACAGTCTTTTTATCCTCTCGGAAACTTTGGGCGGGGGAGCGAAACAACTCACTCACAGTGTTGTGCCCGCGAGCCTCGCGGACCTCAATATCAGTACCATCCGCACGGATCGCCACCACCGACCGGGAACGGAAGTAATGGGAGAGGAATGGTCGTGGGAACTGGTGGCCGCCGGGCTTGCTCGGGACAAAGTCTCCGGTCTGGTCCACCGTACCACTGCTGGGACACTTTGGCGTCGCTCTAAGACTCCCCCCCCCCTCACCTGCCGAATTGCGCCCTGACACTCTATAACTGGATTAGCCGAATGCGCGTGGAGAAGGCTAGCCCCCCCCCCCTCCTCGACCGGCACCAGCATCCCTCAGTGCCGCCTGCCGGGAGAGAGTAGAGTTCGCCCTGCAAACTTTTCGCCTTCTGTACGTTTTAGCCGTTACAAGCTTTCAAAAACGGCACAACATTTTAGACGCGCAACTTTCCCAAGGTCCTGCTGCGCTGCGGTGGTGTAGTGTTGTTGTTGTTGCTGCTCTTTTTTTTGCGTGCGTCTTTTATGTCTCCTTTCCCTTTATTACGCGCGCCTTCCTTTTTTACTGCAGCCTTGTCACCGGGGGGAATGCGCGGAAGAGCGCGGAAGAGGGTTGAAAATGAATCCCCACTCGGGCAGGACAACGGCGGCGTCCTCCTCGCCGAGCGAGCGACCCCCTGCCCTCCTTCTTCACTCTGTTTCCGCCCGGCCGGCACTCGCTCTGCACAAACACTCGATCTAAACGAGTCAAGTGAGGAGCCATGGGCGCCATGGGCCGACCCACATCGGCCACCTCCCATCGGCCAGGTGTGGTCCACGTTGTGTCACGGCCATCACGAACCACTCTCTACCGGTGTGCTACCTCGTCGAGGCTCTTCCAGAGCGTCTTGCCGCTCCCGGGGGGCAGGCACGCCCGGCGGGCACGCCCGGACGCGAAGCGAGGAACACGGCACTGTTTAATTTTACGCGGATCCGGCCTCCGGCCGCGGAGTGTCGCGGGTCGTTTTGCTGCTCTCGCCCACCTCCCTCTCTTCCTCCTCCCTCTCCTCCTCCTCCCTCTCCTCCTCCTCCCTCTCCTCCTCCTCCCTCTCCTCCTCCTCCCTCTCTTCCTCCCTCTCCTCCTCCTCCCTCTCCTCCTCCTCCCTCTCCTCCTCCTCCCTCTCTTCCTCCCTCTCTTCCTCCCTCTCCTCCTCCTCCCTCTCCTCCTCCTCCCTCTCCTCCTCCTCCCTCTCTTCCTCCCTCTCCTCTCCGCTGTCCGTCTCCGTCTGGGCCGCGCCGGCTGAGTCAACGATAATATCCATCGCGAGAGTGAAAAACCGAAAGGCGCGGCCATCACGTTCGGCAAACACTTGTCGCTGAAGAGCGCGCGGATCTGAAACCGGCAGAGAGACGCGGGACGGCCACCGGCTGCCACCGGCCACGTCGCCGCCGGTGCGCCGCTAATGGAAGTAAATAATAAACATAGTGACAAATTGTTTCCGCGTGGATCGTCGCAGATCGGTCGCCACCGTCGTCGACGGCCGTGGTTGGCGCCGCGGAGGCTCTCTGCGGCCCCCAACGCGACCGAAGCATCTCTTGATGACTCTAAATTAATTAGCGTCGAATGTTCGATTCGCGTCCCTCTTTCGCCGAAGCCCCCCACTGTGGGAAAAAATCACAGTAAATCCTGTAGTGATTAGTACACAGGCGCGGATCCAAGGGGGGGGCGATGGGGGCGTCGCCCCCCCCTGAAGGCGGCGAAGCCGCCTGAAAGGTAGGCAAAAAGTCGCACATAACCCCTGTAGGTAGGCAACTTTCACGACGTCGCCCCCCCCTGCACCCGTCTCTGGATCCGCCCTTGTTAGTACAGCGGTCACTGTAGTTCAGAGTACAGGATTTACTGTACTTTTTGGCTGAGCGATAGCGAAGCCCTTGCCGTGTTTGGGTGCGCTGAAAAGTGACTGGTCGTGCGTCTGTCTGTCTGTCTGTCTGTGACTTTGTACTCACCAACGATTCTCAGCAACTACAGTGGCTATAGTTTCAAGATTTCGTATTTAACGTCGCCTTAGCACCCCCCAACACGAGTTTGTTTCAAATCGTTGTTCAGTATCGTTTGAAATATTCAAAACATATTTTTGAATCAGGTCATTAGCGTGGTTAGGTTGGCAGCGCGGCACCGCTTACCAATTTCTCATACCTGCGGCTCCGCGGCTCTCAAATACGGGACATAGCAAATAAGCAAATAAAACGAAATAAAGAGCAGAAGGGTTTGGAAATGAGATAGGCCTTAGTTTTTCAACATTCTAGAATGTTTAAAACCCTTTTGAAACACCAACACAGCAAAAAATGGAGAATGGATTTGAGAATGATTTACGTGTTTTGTTCCCCTCTCCCCCCTCCACTGTCAGAGGGGAATCATCTTCAGGTCAGTGCACTTTGACAAAGCATTGTAAAAAGAATGTTTTTATTTTGACCTTTTGTATTGTGTGCATCTTCTTATTTCATTTTAGTCTCATCCTCTTTTTAAAATTTTCAAACTAGAGGAAATCAGGGAAATGCATAAATAACTTGTGTTGAAATTGGCAGGCATACTTAGTTTGGACTCGAGAAATGCATTCGTTTGCAATGCTGCAAGCTGACAAGAGTGCAAAAGCACTAACATGTGTCGATAGCGAAGCCCTTGCCGTGTTTGGGTGCGCTGAAAAGTGACTGGTCGTGCGTCTGTCTGTCTGTCTGTGACTTTGTACTCACCAACGATTCTCAGCAACTACAGTGGCTATAGTTTCAAGATTTCGTATTTAACGTCGCCTTAGCACCCCCCAACACGAGTTTGTTTCAAATCGTTGTTCAGTATCGTTTGAAATATTCAAAACATATTTTTGAATCAGGTCATTAGCGTGGTTAGGTTGGCAGCGCGGCACCGCTTACCAATTTCTCATACCTGCGGCTCCGCGGCTCTCAAATACGGGACATAGCAAATAAGCAAATAAAACGAAATAAAGAGCAGAAGGGTTTGGAAATGAGATAGGCCTTAGTTTTTCAACATTCTAGAATGTTTAAAACCCTTTTGAAACACCAACACAGCAAAAAATGGAGAATGGATTTGAGAATGATTTACGTGTTTTGTTCCCCTCTCCCCCCTCCACTGTCAGAGGGGAATCATCTTCAGGTCAGTGCACTTTGACAAAGCATTGTAAAAAGAATGTTTTTATTTTGACCTTTTGTATTGTGTGCATCTTCTTATTTCATTTTAGTCTCATCCTCTTTTTAAAATTTTCAAACTAGAGGAAATCAGGGAAATGCATAAATAACTTGTGTTGAAATTGGCAGGCATACTTAGTTTGGACTCGAGAAATGCATTCGTTTGCAATGCTGCAAGCTGACAAGAGTGCAAAAGCACTAACATGTGTTTATTAATAGAATCAATGTATGATTGTGTATATTTAATCCTAATAGAGTTTGAATTGATATTGGGTTCAAAGAGACGACTCAGGTTTTGAGCGGTGAGTCAATTAGTGCGTAGACAACCAACTATATATATGATAAGTGATGGGATTTAATAAGACGATTCCTTTAACTTCACCAAAGTTAATGTAACTGATACTACTTAGTATTGATTACATGAGTAAGATAAATTATGTCGGTTCATTAAGCCTTGGGTAGCCTTGGCATTGGACTCTATGTGACGAAACACTGGATTTGTCAATAATTGGTCCCCGCTTACTGGTTCAGATCAGCCTACCCTAAACTGACTCTCTCAATATTATCTGTGATAACATATTCCAATCAATATTGTTTTATTCACTGGTTCACAATGAAAGAATGACAAAATGTTTCATAAATATTGCTTATAAAATTGTGAGTTCTTAAGTTAAGAAAAAATAGTTATCGAATAGTGACCCAAGCATACGAGTAGCCAATGAAGCGATTGAATGCTGGGAATTTAATTTTACTCGACTGAGGGATTCGCTTTGGTGTGCCATCAGGGAATTGGTGACGACAGAGGGTGCTTCATGAAGACAAATAGAAACAATATACAGAAATTGAGTCTAAAGTATTGTGTGTAGTTTTCAGTGTACTGGTCACAAAAACTACATTTATTTCAACGCCAATGCTACATTTTCATCTAGATCTACGCAATTTGGGGCCAAACTTTCCAAGATGAGATTTATGTGTTTCCCTGTATTTTTCAGTGCGCTGACCTCAATATTGACCTCTAAATTGTCCCCTGACCCAAAATTTAACCGATATTTGGTTAAATTTTTTAAAATTAATTGTACAGTGATTCTTGCAGTTTTTTCAGTGCTGATAATGAAAATCACTCCCATTTTAACACCAGACCTATATTTTCATCCCATATTAGGTCATTTTGGACCAAAACTTTCAAGTCAAGTTTTATATTGTTTCCTGCAGTTTTTGGTGTGCTGAACTCAAAAATGACTTCCAAAATTTTCCCAGACTCACATTTAACCAAATTTTGACCAATTTTGGACCAAAATTTTTGTATTGAGTTTGATGTTGATCCCAACAGTTTTTTGTGTGCTGATAACAAAAATCACCTCCATTTCGACTCCAGACTTATAATTTAATCCCAAATTAGGTCATTTTGGACCAAAATTTTCAAATCGAGTTTTATATTGTTTCCTACAGTTTTTGGTGCGCTGAACTCAAAAATGACTTCCAAATTTTTCCCAGACTCACGCATTTCCGAATTTTGACCAATTCTGGACCAAAATTTTGGAATTGAGTTTGACGTTGATCCCAACAGTTTTTTGTGTGCAGATAACGAAAATCACTTCCATTTATACCCTAGACCTACATTTCACTCAATATGAGCCCACAAGCTGCACATTTCGTCTACTGAAGGAAAGTACGAAGTGCACAAATTCGCATCGCTCAGCCACACTACGCGCCCACACTAAACGGCGCGTACCCCTAGTTTAACAGGATCTACTGTACTTTCTACGGGATTTACTGTACCACAGGAGTGGAGTACGGAATATCCTGTACCAGGTACAGTAGATACTGTAGCCAGGCACGGTAAATCCTGTGTTCTGAACTACAGTAAATCCCGGCAAAAAAATTAACGGGATTCACTGTGGTTTTTTCGCACAGTGCCCTCTCCATTTTCTTCCTCGATGAGTTTGCTTTTTATATCCGCCAGTGGCTCTTCTTTTCGTCAAAGTACGCGGCCGCCGGCGGCGTCCTTGCGGCCAAAGTGGTCAATAGGGGGAAGAGCCGTCTCGGATGGCGCGGCCGGCGCGGCGCTGGTGTCGCCGACGACGCCCTCTGACGGGTTAAAGAGACATCATTACGGAATCGGCGGGCGAGGCCGCCACGCCACCCTCATTCCTCCATCAGTCATCGGGGTCCCCGCGGCGCGGCGTCGCGCGGCTTGCGATCAGGTTACAGGGACGGAAAAGTCCTTGAAAGAAAACAAAAAATGAGGGAGGAAAAACCTAGCGGGGGAGGGACACTTTCTCTTTCACGGTTGTTATTTATGCTGTAGCGGGATATCCCTTTCAATCGACTAACATACTTTTCCCTCGGTCTTTTCAGTCGGATTTGTTTGGGCTGTGAATACAGTTGGCGCGAATTTGTTTGCACTTGTTGCCCTGCCAGCTACAGCAGCCAGGCGTCTCAAGGTTCCAGTGGGACACTGCAAAAAAGAGTAAATCCACTAAAGTTTTGTTCATTTTCTCAGTAACATCGTTGCGACTAAGAGAGTGCCTTCTGATTTTTTAGTTAAAACAGTCCTTGCTCCTCTGTCAGCTGCGTTTTTTTCTGACTATGTTAAAATCGCAGCACAGAATTCAGCTAGCAGCGGACTTGTGAGTGACCCGGCGTGATCCGTCACGCGTCATGGTATTCCACTAGTATGAAACCTCGCCCGGTGACAGACTCGAAGCGCCCCCCCCCCTCCGATTCTTGAGGCCCTGCGCCGCCTTGCGCCCCGCCGCGGAAATCGGCAAAGTCTTGGACAGTCTCCGCTCGGCTGCCTCTGCCAGCACCGCCAGTCGAGCGATTCGCTCTGTCTCTCTCGCACCCCTGCGGCGCACTCCGTGAGTGCGAGAGAGACAGAGCGAGCAGTGCCGGCGGCGGCATCGCTCGACAGGCACCGCCGACCCAAACCTCCACTTCCCTCCACGTGATATTATTTGGCCTCGAGTGGTGTCGCGGCGGACGACGCGGACGACAGGATGGAGGACTTGTTGAGGCACTTGGACTTGAAGAGGGGCGCTATAAAGACATGAGCCGGGCCGCCGCCGCCACTAGCCCGCCGCCCCGCCGCCTCGCCTGCCGACGACGCACAGTGGGCCGGTAGACCGGTGGAGGCGGCCCAAATCCCTCACGCGTTTTGAGCTCCAGAGTCGCTAAATGGGAATGTGATGCTCTCCGAACGGGGAATCCATTAGTGGGGTCACACGCTCGCTTTGAGTCCCGTTTAGCGACTCTCGAGCTCAGAGCGCGACTAGAGTTTCGGCCGCCGCTGACGGTCTTCTGGCCCACTGTGCGCCACCCACGGCGACTTCACATTGCGGCTGGGGCCAGCATTGTGTGCTGAATAGCCTTTCGTGATTGTGGCCGGACTGGCCGGCGGGGCCGCCTCGACGCCAGTGGCGGGCTCAGCGCGCTCAGCGGCCCGAGGCGGTGGCCGAGTATGGCCAAGCCGGTGGCGTAGCAGCCCCAACCTCCCCCACATAAAAGCGAAATGTTCCGAAACCTGGTCGAAATCGGTCCGAATCAGTCCGAACACCCTCGGACTGTTCCATAGAGCGCCCGAGACCAGGTCGGACTGTCCGCCACGAGCCCACGTCGGGACTGGGACTGCCCGATGGATGCCCGATCAGATGATGCTTCCATCGGACTGCCCCGTACGGAGCCCGTAGATCCTAGTCCCGAAAGCGACTTGTCCGGCAGACCGATCGGCAGCGAGCCGAGTGTGGTGGACTGTCCCTGCCGGTGCAGGCGCGGAAAAGCCTGCTGGCCCGGGCCGGTCGGAGGCGCTCTTTGATTGGTTCGGCCAGGAGGGGAGCCTTAATCCTTCGGCAACTCGGAAAGTTTTGGCCGCCTCGGCACGCAAAACGTCAGTCTCCAGCTGCCCTCCAAGGTGCACGCATCGCGTTTGCCTGCGTCAGAGTCCACTCGCTCGGCGCGCTGAAGCCATGTCGCCTCCGCGCGCTGCAGCCTTGCGCAGCCTTGTGCTGGGAACGAGCCAGTTGGACGGAAAGAAGTGTGTTTTAGTTTGAATTTTTTTTTGGCTGATGACCGTTTAGGACGCTAGTGACTCTACGCTTGCTGTTCTGTGTGCATCTCCCAACACTAAAGGGACGGGCGGTGCGAGGGCGAGAGGTGTATCATTTAATTCGCCTTTCCCCGTGCACTCTCGTCCCCAAAGTGCTTTCCATCGGAAATTATTTTTATCTTACATATCAACTACTTGATTACTATCGTAAGTTCAAATCCGGTGCCAAGTTTGCCTGCCACAAAAGTGGCACGCCGTTTTGAATGCTAAACATTGGCAAGCCCTGACCTGAAATCTTCCAGTTTGCCCAAACTTAGCGCTTCGGCCGCCAGCAATGCCCAAATTTAGCGAACTCGGAAGTATTTCAGGTCCAGGCTTGCCAATTTTCAACATTCAAAACGGCTTGCCAAGTGCACCGGCTTTGCAGTGTTGCCTGCACTGCACTTGCAGAGGGAGGGGAGGGGATTCCGAAGGGAGGAGAGGGGTTTCGGGAGGGAGGGAAAGGGTGGGGGGCGGCGGGGAGCAGCCCGCCCTGCTCGCCGGCCTTGCTTCGGGTTAGTCCGAAAAGAGTCCGAATCTAGTCGTCGGACAACACCCGAAACCTTGCCGGATTTCTAACATTCTGGATGTCAGCCGGACCAGTCCGGTGGAACCGTTTTCGGACATAGCCCCCGCTCGGGCTGTTTTTGGAGCCTTTCTTTTTCATATGGGCCACCCCGAACCCGAACCCTTGCTCGGCCTATTTCAGAAATCCGTCGCGCTCCGATCTGGCAAAGTTGTCAGAGCGCCACACATTCCACGCTCTCTCTCTCTCTCCCTCTCACGCCCAAATGCAACACACTACTTGATTGAAAACAACCAACACAGGGCGCCGACGGCAACACATTCAATTTTGCCGCCCCTTTTGGGCCCATACACTTTGATTGGTCTCGTGCGGTGATCTCTCTCCCCGGCGTCCACCCCCACACGCCACGGCACGGCACGGCTCAGCGCGGCACGGCACGGCCAGGTCCAACCTCACCAGTTTCCACAGCAACAGCACGTGCGTGCGTGCGTGCGTTCACGTATGCCTGTGTCAATCTGTGTTTGTCTGACGGGACGAATGAGGAGGGGGAGGGGGACACAAGGACGACCAGCGTGTGTGTGCGTGTGTGTGTGTGTGTTCGTGTGACCAGGGACCAGGGGAAAGAGGGAGGGGGGGAGGCTGACAGGATCTGTGGGGGATCCCGAATGAGACAAAAAGGTACAAATCGAGGCCAGGCTTCGCTGGCTTGGCTCTCCCTTTATCTTGCCGTTGATGCCGTTACGTGCTTACGGCTGTAGGGCCGTGCCGTGCCCTAGCAGTGCCCCAGCAGTGCCCTAGCAGTGCCGGCGCGCCGTTCGCCCCCTCGCGCCGCGCCGACCTTGGAGATCATTGAAACCCTTGGTCGTCCTTCCTGATTGGTCCTGAAGGCCCAGCGGGACGGAGGGGGGGGGGAGGGGGCAGCCAGACCACAATGCAGGACGTCCCTGCCTCGCATCCGTCGCTCCAAGAGTCAACCTCTGACCTACATTCATCGCACACTCAGCAGGCCAGGGTGCTCTCTCTCTCTCTCTCTCTCTCTCTCTCTCTCTCTCTCTCTCTCTGATGGAGGAGTGACTGGTGTGTGTGTTGTGAATCAGAAAGTGGATTAGCAGGTGCATTTATCGCGCAGTGTTTTATTTGTGGCACTTGGTGGACTAATTGAGGCCTGGACTTGGTGTGTTACTGTTAGCGAGTGTTTTCGGCACCTCTGAGTGATCAAATTGACTGAAAATAGCACGGGCGGCTAGTGAGGTTAGTCGGCCGGCCATATCTCACGACTGCAGTGGTACCAACTCACCCACGGCAGTTTTCCCTACCAAAACAGGAGACTGGAGCTCAGTGAGACTTTCGTATTGCAAGTTGGCAGCACCTCGCAAACAAAATGTCGACAAGAAGTGGAAGTAAACATGAGCAGAAGACAAAGCTGACCGAGATGAACTCAGATGATCTGGAAAAAGTAATATCACGAGCAGTCTCAAAGGCCACTGAACGATTGGATAAATCAATTACCGATCTGAAAAATGAAGTGAACGAGTTAACAGGAGACTCCAGGTCGGCCGCCAGCCGTGCCTCGGCGCGCGGAGCCGATGCAGACCGAAATGAAAATCGCGATTTTTCGAAAACGGCTTGGCCAAAAAATTTCAAACTTGGTAGAGAGACTGGCAATAGACCGGGCCCGCCCCCGGTGCGGTCAAATCCGGCCCGACATTGCCTGTTTGCCTACTGGCGTGATCGGCTCGAAAAACGAAGACCGCCGTATCTCGGCTCCTGGGTACGATATCGAAAATCGGGCTATGTAGCGTTGTAGTCCAACTCGTTCCCTGCCGCCTCTCCAAATTTCAAGCCAAAACCTTGAACGGTTTGGCCATAGTTTACTAAACGCCGAGACGAAAAACGCGACTTTTCGGCGACTGGCGTGGCGAAGGCAGGCCGGAGGCAGGCAAACAGGCCTCATCAAGGGACCGGCCCCCGAAGTGCCCCCGCCACACCTCACCCGCCCCGCCCGCCCTGCACTGCACTGCCAGACTGCCATTGTAATGCGCCCGGCCGTCTGGGGCTCGCGCCTGCCTGGCTGCCGGGGTGCATCCACGCTACCTGCTCTAGCATTGTCTCTGTCGCACTTGCAGTGACAGACGGCACAGACGAAGAAAGTAGCAGAGGACGTCTGGGATGGCTATGCGGATGCTACCTTTGGCTCCGGCGAGGAGGCGCGGTGCGGTCCCAGCCGATTCCGAGCCAGCCGGCGGCAGGGCAGAAAAGTTCATCAGAAACTGGCTCAAAATGACACGTTTTTCAACATTTGTACCAATATGCGTTTCGAAGCGCGCTGATCAATTCTATACCCATGAAAATGGTTCAATGATTTATTCTCAAAATTGTCCTAGCAACTTCTCGTTTACACCCATCTTCCTAGTTTTTTGAACTGATTCCGCCACTTTCCGTAAAATATCAACTTTCCGAAAATTTCAAAATTTTACATGCGCTCCTAGTTCCCTTTGTTTGGCGATGGCAATATACCTGCTAGAGGGTCGGAGCCAGGCACGTGGCCCCGCTGCCCCGCCTGCCCATCCCAACCTAGCCCCATTCAAGCCAAACAAAAGGGACTAGGTGCGCATGAAAAATTTTGAAATTTTCGGAAAATTGATATTTTACGGAAAGTGGCGGAATCAGTTCAAAAAACTAGGAAGATGGGTGTAAACGAGAAGTTGCTAGGACAATTTTGAGAATAAATCATTGAACCATTTTCATGGGTATAGAATTGATCAGCGCGCTTCGAAACGCATATTGGTACAAATGTTGAAAAACGTGTCATTTTGAGCCAGTTTCTGATGAACTTTTCTGCCCTGCCGCCGGCTGGCTCGGAATCGGCTGGGACCGCACCGCGCCTCCTCGCCGGAGCCAAAGGTAGCATCCGCATAGCCATCCCAGACGTCCTCTGCTACTTTCTTCGTCTGTGCCGTCTGTCACTGCAAGTGCGACAGAGACAATGCTAGAGCAGGTAGCGTGGATGCACCCCGGCTGCCAGGCAGGCGCGAGCCCCAGACGGCCGGGCGCATTACAATGGCAGTCTGGCAGTGCAGTGCAGGGCGGGCGGGGCGGGTGAGGTGTGGCGGGGGCACTTCGGGGGCCGGTCCCTTGATGAGGCCTGTTTGCCTGCCTCCGGCCTGCCTTCGCCACGCCAGTCGCCGAAAAGTCGCGTTTTTCGTCTCGGCGTTTAGTAAACTACGGCCAAACCGTTCAAGGTTTTGACTTGAAATTTGGAGAGGCGGCAGGGAACGAGTTGGACTACAACGCTACATAGCCCGATTTTCGATATCGTACCCAGGAGCCGAGATACGGCGGTCTTCGTTTTTCGAGCCGATCACGCCAGTAGGCAAACAGGCAATGTCGGGCCGGATTTGACCGCACCGGGGGCGGGCCCGGTCTATTGCCAGTCTCTCTACCAAGTTTGAAATTTTTTGGCCAAGCCGTTTTTGAGAAATCGCGATTTTCATTTCGGCCTGCATCGGCTCCCCGCGCCGAGGCACGGCCGGCGGCCGACCTGGAGTCTCCTGTTAAGTAAGGAAATCAAACTGAAGGACAAACGCATTGATGATCTTGAGACGTCCCTTGCCGGACTTGAGATCAAGCTCGATGACTTGCAGCAGTACGGACGACGGAGTAACTTACGCATTTTCGGCGTAAAGGAGGATGACACAGAAGACACTGATGCTGCGGTGATAGAAATGGCGAAAACTATGGGAGTCACCCTCCAGCAAAGTGACATTGACAGATCTCATCGTCTAGGCAAGCAAGGAGGCAGTCAACACAAACCTCGCCCCATCATAGTTAAATTTGTCAGCTATGCTGACAGGAACAGAGTCTTCATGGAGAAGCGTCGACTGAAAGGAACGGGAGTGACAGTGCGTGAAGATCTGACACAAATGAGACTTCAAGTATTGAGGGAGGCAGTGAAAACCTACTCAATGAAAAAAGTGTGGACTTCTGATGGGGTCATCAAAGTGAATGTTGGACTGAGATATCCTCAGTCTGTGAGAAACATGCAAGAGTTCCATGACATTGTGGATAAATATCCACCACTTGATACTAATTAGTTACGGTTTCTTGTCGAGTAATTATTAATTACGTTGTTCATGTTACTGTTACGTGTAAATATAATAATTTTGTTTGTGTTACTGTACCACATAAGTGTTCTACTTAGTCTTAAATACTTTATTTTTACTGTATTGTATTGAGTGTTTTGTACTGTATACTGCATCTACAAGTGCCTTTAATTTTGTTTTGATAAAATATTATTTGCTTTAACTACTTTTGAGTCGCAGGTTCTGGCTCGTAATTATTAATTTAATTTAAGTAATTATTAATTACGTTGTTCATGTTACTGTTACGTGTAAATATAATAATTTTGTTTGTGTTACTGTACCACATAAGTGTTCTACTTAGTCTTAAATACTTTATTTTTGTTGTATTGTATTGAGTGTTTTGTACTGTATACTGTATCTGCAAGTGCCTTTAATTTTGTTTTGATAAAATATGATTTGCTTTAACTACTTTTGAGTCGCAGGTTCTGGCTCGCAACACTTCATACTATTCCCCCATGAGCAGTGGAGACATGGGCGAATGTCCAGGTGACTTTATACAGAATGTTGCTCATAAATTTCCAAGAAAGTTGAAGTTAGTACATATTAATGCTCAGTCTTTGAATGATTCCAAACAAGTTGAATTTATTGATCTATTTTCTAAAAGTGAAAGTGATGTTATTGTTGTGTCAGAAACATGGTTGAAGGATGACACACAAGTAAGTCTATTAAATTATAAAGGTTTCTATGTAAATAGAGGTGGAAGCAGACTTGGTGGTGGTGTTGCTATTTTTGTTAAATCCCCTTATAAAACTAAGGTTTTGAGTACCTCAACGGGTGAGATTAACAGGCCTGAATATATCTTAATTGAAGTTGTTATTGGTAGTGATAAACTTCTTGTCATTGGGGTCTACAGACCACCCAAAGTTGGTTATCTTGATGCACTACAAGATGAGATATATAAATATACTGTAGATTATAAATACACATTTCTTTGTGGTGACTTAAATGCTAGATTTGGCAGTGGCACAGATGAAACAAAGATTATTTCTGATATGCTATCTCTATCTAATCTATCATGTGTGCCTTTTGGCCCAACATTTCATATACCTGGCTGTGACTCCACACTTGATCTCATTGGTAGTAATTGCCCTGATTTGCTAATTTATTTTGGGCAGAGATCTGCATCTGGGTTCTCAGCTCATGATTTGCTATGTGCTGTGTTTGACCTCTCTGTGCCTAGTATTAAAAATGTGTCTATATCATATAGAGACTTCAACAAGATTATTCCAGAAAATCTTCTCACTGATGTGGAAACTGCTCCATGGCATACAGTTTATAATTGTCCTAATATTGATGGCAAAGTAGACAATTTTAATAATATAATGTCTGAACTCATGGATAAACATGCTCCGTTGAAAACTAATGTTAAACGTGGAAATCAGCCTTGGATGAATAAAGAAATTAGGACACTCATTAGGAGACGGGAGGCTCTTAGAACTAAATATCTAAAAACTCTGAGTATGGAAGATAAAGAAAATTATAAAAATGTACGTAATAAGGTAAAACAAGAGATCCGCAGTGTTAAAGCTAGATTTCTTTATAGGAAGTTTGAGAAATGTGGAAATAATTCCAAAGCAACTTGGGGAGTTATACGATCATTGAATGGAGCAAAAATAGTGCAACCATCTGATATTGTTGTCCCACTGGAAGAGCTTAATGCATACTATGCCTCTGCTGCCTCAGTTAAAAGCCCAGTGCTAATAGATAATTGTATTCAAGACTATGTTAATGCAACACCAGAGAGGGATATTAATGAGAAGTTTTTCTTTAAATATGCACTTCCAGTGGACATCACCAAAGCCATTAATTCTATAAAATCTAATGCAGTTGGTGTTGATAATATGACAGTAAAATTTATTAAACTTTGCCTACCATCTCTAATGCCTGTATTGGATCATGTATTCAATTTTAGCTTGCAGAATGGTGTTGTCCCTTTAGTTTGGAAAAAAGCTAATATCACAGCCTTGCCCAAGGAAAAAAACCCCACAGAAGCTAAACATTATCGCCCAGTCAGTAATTTATGTGTAATAGGGAAAGCGTTGGAAAAGATTGTCCATGAACAGGTTTCAGATTACCTTGAAAGTTGTAAAATGTTTGATAAATTTCAATCTGGTTTTCGAAAAAATCATAGTACTGTCACAGCTTTGTTAAAGGTTTCCGATGATATTAGAGCTGCTATGGATAAGAGATTATTAACTCTACAGGTTCTATTAGATCTTAGTAAAGCCTTTGATTGTGTTCACCATAAGCTACTCTTAACTAAGCTTAAATATTTAGGATTTTCTGATTCTGTTGTAGGGTGGTTCTCCTCATATTTAACAAATAGGAGTCATAGGGTATATTTATCAAGTGAGCTGTTTTCTGAATGGATAGATATGGTGACTGGGGTCCCACAAGGGAGTGTTCTAGGGCCACTATTGTTCCTAATATACATTTTTGACCTTTCGACAGTAATCCAAAACTCCTCCTATCATGTTTATGCTGATGATATACAAGTTTACTCACATTTCTCTATTAATGATCTTGAAAATTCTTTAGAGCAGACAGCTCAAGATGTTGCAAGGATTAATGAGTTTTGCCTCAAACATAATTTAACTCTCAATGTAAATAAAACCCAAGTGATAATTTTTGGCACGCATAGGTTTTTGACTCAGCTTAATGATCGTGGTATTCCTCCTTTCCTTGTTAATGGCTGTACTATTCCATACTCTAATTTTGTTAAGAATCTAGGAGTTCTATTTGATCCAACCCTCTCTTGGAATGACCACTGCATTTCAACAGCTCAAAAGATTCTAGGCATTCTTGCCCAGTTGAGGCGCAACTTTACGTTCATTCCACAAAGAGTGAGAAAAATGCTTATTACCTCACTAGCTTTTCCTCATTTAGACTATGCATCAGTAGTATTTACTGATATGACTGTTATAAATAATATTAAATTACAGAGGCTCCAGAATGCTTGTATTCGATTTATAACTGGAACTAAAAAGTATGAGCATATTTCACAAGATTATAAGGATCTAAAAATTCTCAAAATTGTGGAAAGGCGTAAATTAGCTGTCTCAACATTAGTGTGGAAAATTGTTAAAACTCATCAACCATCATACTTAGATGAGAATTATATTTCTACATCCATCTCAAACCATAGATCTACCAGATCAAGTAAGCAAATGTTCCTTGTTCCCAACCATAGATTAACTAAGTACAACAACTCTTTTCACATTCAATCAATAATGCTGTGGAATCAATTCAAACTCTATAACTTGTTACATCGAACATACAAGACTGTAAAGAATACAGTTTTTAACATCCTAATGTCGTGATTGTACTACAATACATTCTTTTGTGATTATAAGTATTATTATAAGTATTATTATTATTATTATTTTTCTAGTCACCTGCTGCTCAAAATTAAAACTACTGTAATGAGAGCGGGTTTATGTTACAGTGGGACTATTTAGTCCTTTTACATGAACCCTCAATAAAAACAATTTCAATTTCAATTTTCTCTCCGTAGGCCGGGCGCAGCACCTTTACCACCCCCACGCGGGAGGCAGGCCCTCCACTGCACTGCGCTTCTCTGCTGCAAATGGAAACGACGCAATCGAGGAGTGTGGTGGGGGCGGGGGGCAAGTGAGAGAGAGAGAGAGAGAGAGAGAGACAGCGAGCGCCGCTGAAGGTTGGTTGAACGGCTACTGCCAGCGGCAGCGGCCCCATCACTGATAGAAAACAAATTGGGTGTCATGATGGCGCCGCCGATGCAGCGCGGGGCCGCTGCTCGCTGCTGCAGCTCGTGGAGCTCGTGGAGCTCGTGGAGCTCGTCAGGGCGGCGACAACAGGGCGCAGGGCGGCGCGGCGAGCTGGCGCCGACGCTCGCCAACCTTGCCGCGCTGAATCTTGCGTTTAATTCGCGCCCTCGGCTCCGCCTTGAAGCCTGAAGCACCCAATTCCCCGGCTTCATTCATATTCCCTCTCGCTGCCACCGCCCCCGCCATGAGCCTTCCCCCTCCCCCTCCGTCTTCTTTTTTTTTTAGCCGCGTCGCTTCGCCGCGTGGCCGCGAGGAGCCGCCGGCCGCCGGTATGCGAGTCGCGCGGACCAGCGTGCAATCCGCTGGAGTCGCAATGCGTCTGCGAAACAAGCAGTCCTGCCGAGTTTCGAACAACAATAAGAAGATGCTCCTCGGTTTCCTCGGCCCCAGCCGAAAATGCATTTACGATTCGGGGTCGAATCGACGTTCATCTGGAAGGCTAGAAAATCCTCGATTCGACATCGATATGTACTTTAAATCGGTGTCGATTCGAGATCGACTTCAAGCCGATTAAGTCCCCTCAGTCTGTCCAAGGTTTTTATGATATAAAATCCATCGTTCGATTTTGGTGAATATTCGAGGTGAAAAACGACTTCGAGCCATTATCGAGTGCAACGACGACGATTCGACCTCGAATCGGAAATGCATTCTCGGCTGGGGCAGGGACGCGCGGGACTTACCCTCGCAGCTCATTTCTCGGGTGAACGTCTTCGCAGAGTCTGTGTTTTCGTCCTTCCATTCTCGAATCTTCGCCGTTTAATTTGGATCGTTTTCTTTGCCGCCCATCGTTCCGCGGCAGTGTCTCTGTGTCATGGCATGCACGCGTGCGTCTCTCTGGACCGTAAACGCTTGGCCAATGAACGCTACTGCTGGAGAGAGAGAGAGAGAGAGAGAGAGAGAGAGAGAGAGAGAGAGAGAGAGAGAGAGAGAGAGAGAGAGAGAGAGAGCTGCAGGGCAGGGCCACGCTACAGCTAACCAAATTATCGGCATTTCCTCATTCACCTGCTTTCGCGCGCAGCTTCCACGCTCCGCCACGCTTCGCTCTCCGCTCACTGCCACGCCACGCCACGCCGCGCCGTCATCAGACACAATATTGTCGCTGCCACGGTCACCGAGTCCGGGGAAAAAATAATCAAGAGCCGCTAAAGTGGATGAGGCGGGGTCCACGCAGTGCTGCCATGCCCCGCCATGCGCCGCCATGCGCCGCCCCGCCACCGCTCTGGCTCATGCCATTTTCGGCAGCCTGCCTGCCAGGAGCATGTTTCGTTTTGCCGGGCGCTGCACGCTGTCGCAAACGCGCGAGCCCGGACTCGTTCGCCGTGCGAGCCAATTTAGCATTGTGCCGAAAGGTTGACGCGACGCAGGTAATGTCAAACTGCCCCTCTTTTTGCCACTCGTCGACGTCATCGCTGAATCGGTTTGCGACGTTCCCCGGAACGCTTCCCACTTTGTTTGACAGCCCCGGCTGATCTGGCGCGCGAACCGCATCTCCAAGGACCATCCGTCTGGCCTTCTTCGTGGCCCAGTTCTTAGCCGACACAAGTCTGCCATTGTAGCCAACCTTAAACTTGGCTGAGGGAGTCGGCCGGTCCCGGGGGACGCCGCGCTGCCACGCCGCGCTGCCACGCACCGCCACGCCCGCCAGGAAAGCAGCGTTCTGCCGAGGTTGGTAGCGCTGCAACTTGCTCGCGAGTGCGCGGCGGCAGCGCGTTTCGGCAACACTGTGGCCGGGGTGCTTCCTACACCAAATGCGGGTGTACATCTCAGCCGCACACCACACCCCGAAGGAAGTGGACCAGGAAGCTGAAAAAAAAAAGGCGAAGGGAAAAGGACTTCCCCGGCCGAGGAGAGAAGAGGAGGGATTGGGAGGATTATTTTCGAGGCGGAAACGGCAGGGGAAGCTTGACCGGGAGAGAAACAGAGAGGTGGGAGTGGAGGGGCGCGGAGTGTTCAGCGGTGTGTTCTTTCAATACGTCTGGCCATTGGAACAGAGGGGAGCTGCAATACGACGGTCTCCTTGGCGGCGCGGCCGGCGCGTGGTGTGGGTGCAAAGTCGTGACCTAAGTGCCATTTATTGGTTTTGCACTCCACCCCGCCCCGCCCCACCCCGCCTCACCCCGCCCGAGCCCGCCCCACCGCGCCCCGCCCCCGCCCGGAAACACAGTTTAGTGGTACACATCGCTCTCGAGAAATTCAATAGTGTTCTTATACTGTTTGGAGCCGACTTATGGAACGAGTACAGTACTCTTTGCCGTCCGCCTGTTGTGTTGAGTGGAGACAAGTTCGTCGGTACTCGCCAATCCTCTCAAAAGTCCGAGTTGTCTTTCAAAACAGAATTGCATCATTTCATCATCGACCGGTGACACTTCTGCGCCAGGGAGCACCAGCCGTGTATCACTTATTGTCCTCCTTTTCCTTCGTCCTCCCCCTCCCAACCGTCGTGCGTTGTGTGTTGGAGCAGATGATCAAGCGCGAGCCCCACTCGAGACGAGACTGTCGTGTAGCACTGGAAAACTTGGTCCAGCACGCCACAAGTACCCCCCGTACCTCCCCGGTGACCGCTCCGCGCCCCCGCGTGGCCAGGCCAGGCCAGGCCCAGAGCCGAGCCGGGCGGGGCCGTCTTCGGCCGCCTCCAAGGACCAGGGCCGCAAGGGCCACCTTCTTTCAAAAACTTGACCCTACGTCTTCTCGGGGGCGGGGCGGCGAGGCGGCGAAGCTGACGTCTTCCTCATCCACACCACGTAGGTTTGGCCAGAGACAGGATGGGAGGGCCCCGGGGCGCGGGGCGGGGCGGGGCGGGGCGGGGCGGGCGATCCACAATGGTGGCGTACAACAATGGGGGCTGGAATTAGCAGTCTTTCCGCGCGCCACCCTTGCCTTGGCTGCCTTGCGCCCCCGACTTCACACCCACGCCCCGCCCCGCCCCGCCCCGCCCCGCCCCGCCCCGCCCCGCCCCTCTGTGTCTCCGGGCCGCCGGAGGGCCGGAGGCTGTGTAGTGAGTGCCGGCGACCTCGGAGCAGCAGCGCACCGCCCTCAGCAACACCTCCGCCACGCCGGGCCACGCCGCCCTTGTGGTGCCAGCGTGCTTATTTTAATCCCAAAAAGTGGCGTGAAAACGTGGGGCGGCTGTGGAGGCGCCGCATGGCCTCAACCCGGCGCGGAGGCAGGCGGCATGTTCCCGGTGTTCCCTGTGTCGGCGGTGTTCCCGGCCGTCCCCGCCCCGCCCCGCCCCGCCGCGCTACCGACCCTATCGACCAGCCACGCGTATCGGCGTGATAGCGCTTATCGGGGACGCGTTGCGACGCGCCGCGACGCGGGGCGCACGTACCAAGGACGCACGCGGACGCACGCGGACGCACGCGGACGCACCACACGCGCGTGCAGCGTGAATATTCCTGGGCGATCACGCGCACACCTTCACGCACCTGCACGGACACGCCTACAACACACACACACACACACACGCACACACACGCGCACGCTCACACACCGCGCCAAAGCAAGAACGGCGCAGCATCCACTCTCATTTCCCCGTGCATCTTTGCCGCCTACTTAGAGGGCGTCGCTTTGATGCGCGCCTCTCTCTCGCTCCTGAGGCTTGGCCCGAGGCGCCTTGCGGTGCGCACCGAGGCCCGGCACTCCTTGGCGGTGTCTTTCTTTGCCATTGTCATTTACGCCGCGCCGTGCCTGGCTTTGTCGCCACCTGGCGGCTCTGCAACCAGCGGCACCGCCTCCTACCGAATCACGCTACACAGTGGGCCGGAAGACCGGTGGAGGCGGTCGAAATCCTGAACGCGTTTTGAGCTCCAGAGTCGCTGAACAGGACTCGAACCGAACGTGTGACCCCTCCAATGGATTCCTCGTTCATAGAGCAATCCATTGGTGTGGTCACACGTTCGGTTCGAGTCTCATTTGGCGACTCTGGAGCTCAAAACGCGTCAAGAATTTGGGCCGCCTTCACAGGTCTTCTGGCCCACTGTACAGCTTTCACTCCATTCCGAGCCAGCCCCCTCATATCGGTGTTGCTTTTTCTTCGGAAACAAACGTAGAAAAACGGTGCCGCTAACGCGGCCGGGCGGGGCGAGCGCTAATCCAGTGTGGCGGCGTGACGCCGCGCCTGACAGGTCGGCGCCACGCTCGCTAACGCTCGCTAACGCTCGCTAACGCGGCCGGGGCGGCCGAGTGACACGCTTACGAAGCACGACTGTCATTCCGGCTCCGGGGAAATTCGACCGCCGAGGCGCGCCACCGCGGTGACGGCCGACCTGCGGATCGCTTTGGCGGCGTCGGCGAATTTTCATCTTACTTATTCGGTTTCCCGCCAAAGTTTTCCTTTCGCGAAGCGCAAGCGGCGGCTAATCATCTTTGAATCTGCCGCCGTCGTCCTAGCTATCCGCTAAGCTCTCCTAAAATATTTGTTTCAAACAGAATTTAAAACGATCATATTTTACTTTCGCGGATGTTCTTTCGAAAACAATCAAAACTCCCCGGAGGGGTGGTTTTGCGCGACTTTACTTATCACAGCCTTCTGCAAACAGGGCGACTTCACTCGTAGGTGTGGCCCTCTTTAATGCCATGCCGGGCACACGCCCCCTTCTCTGGTGTCCCTCTGTTTTTACTTCACCCCTCCCCCTCCCCCCCCTCTCTCTCTCTCGCTCCCGTCGTGTGTGCCGAGCAGGTGAGAAGCAGTCCCGCCCGGCTCTGGTCGGCCGGGCTGCCGGGCCCCGGTCTCGCCTGGGCTGGGCTGGGCCGGGCGGCGGGCGGGGGGCGGACTTTCCGTGAGTGGATTAGATATTTGAGGTGCCGGCCTGACACTATTTGCGCACCGAGTCTCTTGCGTCTCTTTGCCGTGTCGCGTCGCGCCGGTCCGAGGCTCGCCGAGACTACTGGAGGAAAAATTTGTTGGTTTAGACGGGAGCAGCGCGTCTCTCCCCCCTCCCCCTCCTTCCTTCCCGCGCAAACAAACACGTCGAAGAAAAGCTCTCGAAACGGCGCCGCCGTGTTTTTAGTTTTGTCTCTCTTTCTCGACTTTTCTCTCACCTGTGAGGACCGGATGCAGGCCCTAGCTCCAACTCGTGTCGCTGGCGCTGTGATGAGGTACGCCGAAACGCAAAGACGGTAAGTCAAGTCGATTTTTTTAGGTTATGGTTGTCCGATGAAAACTGAGTCGCACACGAGGTTAGAGCTGTCGTATCTTGGGCTGGGAGTTGAGCGCACGGAGTTCGGAAGCGTTTTTCCCGTCGTCTCAAAGCAGGCCGCCAACCTCGGCCGAGGCGACGCGACGGCGGCGAAGCGGCGAAACCCAAAAACACAGCGCCAGACGCGTCGGACGCGACGCGCACGCTGGCCCATGTTTATATATGAGGCGATGGCAAGGCGGCGGGCAAGGCGGCGGCGGCGCGCTATTTGAATGCATCCATCTGACGTCAGCCGCCGATTTCCGGACAGCCGGCTCGTCTTATTAGTAGGCATAGTTCCATTATCCGGGAAGATAGGTCCCCCGGGCGATTGGTGGGCCGATGTGGGGCGTGGGTCGGGCAAGGATTACGCGCAGAGTGGCCACCTCTCACTCCCCAGAGAGGGCGGAGGCTGTTTATGAGAAATGTGGGGAACCTTAATTGCGTTGTGGACTTCATTGTGGGCACCTGTTGCTTCCGGCAAATTTTGTTGCCTAGAGTGGACATGTGTGGAAGTTGAGGGCGAGGCATTTTATGTTACACTGAAATTCAAAGGGTGAGACATCTGACCGATTTTCGGTGATACAAAAAGTATGATCGAAAAAACGGTCATACACAGATGTATGACCGAAAAACGGTCATACCAAAAAAGTATGACCGAAAAACGGTCATACTTAAATGTAGACAAAAAAAAGGTCAGACATCAGCGAGACTGGCTATGTTAGCTTGGGATATATCAGCCTTACCCGTGATACACTATAAAGTTGACCGTTTCGGTCATACATCGAAGTATGACCGTTTTTCGGTCATACATCAAAGTATGACCGTTTTTCGGTCATACATCAAAGTATGACCGTTTTTCGGTCATACATCGAAGTATGACCGTTTTTCGGTGGTACATTTCAGTAAGACCGTTTAAGCGGTCAAAAGTATGACCTTCCTATTTTCAGTGTACGTAAAGAGCAGGTAGAAAGCAACCGCCCTGTGCTCTGCTCTCCGGAACGACTTGTTCCTTTCTGTTCTTCTCTTTCGTAAAGTATCTCATTGCCGAGGAGCAAAATTCGCTCGAGAATAAGTGGTCTGCAGCTCGTGAGACACGGCAGGCTACTCGCACCGTCCTGGAGTCTAGCAGCTGCAGCAGCCTCGCGGTGGCGTATATATAACGGCGCGGCGCGGCGCTCCACCGCAGAGATTCACCCCCCACCACCATGTGGCACCAGCACGCGGTTAGCGCAACGCTTTTCAGAGAAAGACATGGGTTCCCCGCCACCGCTTCGCTCCTCGTTGATTTTGCCAATTTGGATTCCGCGGGGACCGCCGCGCCGCGCCAGCCTTCGCCTTCGGCTGGGGCTTGTCGCGACGCGCGCGATGAAAACAGCGGGTAATGTTGTTGTCGCGGTCTCGGAGGAGGAGGGTAGGCCGCGCTGCCTCGCTGCTGACTTCGCAGCAGGCGCTCAATCTCGTTAACGGCTGGTTGGTGGCCTTTCGCGGGCGTTCCTGGGCGTTGCAGCGAGGCGTTCCTGGGCTTCCAGCGGGGCGTTCCTGGGCGTTGCAGCGAGGCGTTCCTGGGCTTCCAGCGGGGCGTTCCTGGGCGTTGCAGCGAGGCGTTCCTGGGCTTCCAGCGGGGCGTTCCTGGGCGTTGCAGCGAGGCGTTCCTGGGCTTCCAGCGGGGCGTTCCTGGGCTTCCAGCGGGGCGTTCCTGGGCTTGCAGCGAGGCGTTCCTGGGCTTGCAGCGAGGCGTTCCTGGGCTTCCAGCGGGGCGTTCCTGGGCTTGCAGCGAGGCGTTCCTGGGCTTCCAGCGGGGCGTTCCTGGGCTTGCAGCGAGGCGTTCCTGGGCTTCCAGCGAGGCGTTCCTGGGCTTGCAGCGAGGCGTTCCTGGGCTTGCAGCGAGGCGTTCCAGGGCGTTGCATCGGGTGCACCCGCCGTGACGTTGCCACATGCGCGCCAGCCACGCCAAAATAAGGGAAGCGCTTCCCTTCGCCCCTTTGAGGCGTTTTTCCCGCCAAAACTCGGTTTGCTTCCTCCGCGCGCCTGAAAATCATTTTGCCGCGCTTTTTCTCGCCCGTCTCTCTCGCTCTCGCGAAAATGGTCGACCTGCGGCACCGCGCGGTCGAGTCCGGCCGTTGTTGTTTGATCCTTTCAGCTGAGTGCACTGACCTTTTTTTTTCGCGCCAGTGTTTTTAAACAAACTGATGCCAGGGGAAAAGTGAACCCGAGTGATTTCTGCTCCTGGTGGTAACCCAGAGTAACGGGGGTGGGCGCGGTTCTGCAGCAGCCGAGGTCACGGCCCACTTTCACTAATTTTATGCCCCGGAATTTATTCCCGGCCCCCGCGTCCTCGCCCACGCCGCCCACGCACACATTGTGCGCCCGCGTCGCCCGCGTCGCCCGCGTCGCCCGCGTGTGAGTGCGTGTTTGGGCGGGACCATCTGGATGGAGCTGGGATGGGAAATTTACTGCTACGCGGCGCGCAATAGCACTCCTAGCTGCATCAGCTGGATCGTAAATTTATCATATTGCTTCCCCCTCGATGCACCCGCAGTACCAAGGCCGCGGTTCTCTCTCTTAAAAGCGGTCCCGATTCGCTGCGGCCCGGCCAGGGCCCGGCCCGCCGTAACGGGCGCTTTTGGACGCAAAAGAGAGACAAACAAAAAGACTGCGAGAGAGGCCGAATGAGAAAGCATTCCTTTTTGATTGTTATATGAAATGAATTTGACGCGCGTCGACGGCCTTGTCCGAGGCGACGTCGACCTTGATGACACAGTGCGGTGCGCGATGCCGCCACCCCGCCCCACCCCGCCCCGCCTCACCCCGCCCCGCTCCGCCACACCCCCGGGCCATCGCGTCGGCTTGAAAGCGAACTGTCAGGTGCAGGGCTGGAGTGGCAATAACGCCGTCACCCAACTCGGCTACCTCCTCGCCGCGAGGGTTGCCTTCTCTCCCGGTGACCTCCTCGCCCTTGCCTTGCGTCCGCGGCGCCGCGGTCAGCAACCGGCAGCAACAAGAGCAACCAACAGCAACTAGAGCAACCAGCAGGTACTAGAGCAACCAGCAGCAACAAGAGCATAACCAGCAGCAACCCGCAGCAACCAGCGGCCCTCGCCTCGCTGCCTCTTTTAACAGAAAGCAACGCGCTTCGCCCGCTTCGCCTCGCCCTGCCTCGCCGTCGTTGCGCCGCGGTCCGCCCCGCCGTCGGAGTGAAGGCCGTGCGGGAGGGGGTGGGGGTGCGGTGGGCGAATAGCGGGCAAAGCGGGCGAAGTCCCAGGTGGAGGCCGTTCCGGGACTTGTCTTATTTCCCCGGCCTGCGGACTGGCCCCGGCGCCGCCATGGAGGCCGCCATGGAGGCCGCTCGGCGCGCTGCTAGTCCCGTCCCGCCGGACCGCAGCTCAGGGGCGCGGGCGGCGCGGGCCGAGGCCAGTAGGGTGGCACTGTACTGCACCCGCAAACTGTGGCCACAGGAACAGGACGTCGGCCGAGCCACGGCCCCGGCCTCGGTCCGGCCCAGGCACATCCTCGCTAACAAGTCCCCCACAGCGTCGCATTATTTGCCCTCAGCGCTCTGCTTGCACGAGCGCGCCGAACAGGGATCAAAACGAAACGCTCCCGATCGTGCGTCGACGCGATGCTGGCCGCGCGGGAAGCACTCATCATTATGTCGACCAACGATCCTTTTTACTTGCTTTGCGGTTTTTCCTTTATTTCTTTTTAGCAGAGTGCCGCTCCACTACCGCGCCACGCGAAACGGACGACATGGCGGGATAGAAACCATAATCAACAAATTCAATCCGGTGACATTTTTCCTCTTTTTTTTTTCAATGGTCCCTGCCTCGGGAACTGATTGAACCGGCCAAAGAAAGCAAAAACCGGGCAGCTTTTACAGACTTCCCCTTCCACCGGACCTCTGTTTGGACGAAGGCACGCCTCGCCCAATCGGAGAAGGGAATCGGGTACTACCCGGCCAGGGATATTGTTCAACAAATAGCACGCCTGTTCCTCTTGGAGCGAGGTTCTGGTGATCGGGGATAGCCCGGCAGGCCCGGCAGGCCCGGCACCTCCACTGGAAACACCCGCAAACCCCACCCTACTGCAAATTCCCTCTTAAATACACACACCGGAATTCATACAGCACATGCAATATGCCTCTGGACGGTGGAAACGGAGTGTTTGGCACCGCAGGCTTTGATTCGCTATGGAGACCGGACTGGTCAAGCAGAGCAGAGAAATAGTGGGATTCAATCATCGCTAAACGGGATGACTCGAATCGAGCGTGTGACCCCACCAATGGATTCCTCGTTCGGACAGCAATCTTTTGGTGGGGTCACACGTCCAGTCCGAGTCCCATTTAGCGACTCAATAGCTCAAAACGCGTGCGGGATTTTGACCGCCTCCGCCGGTCTTCTGACCCACTGTGCGCGTTAGGGGTTCAACCCCGCGGCAACGCTGCGGCGTGCAATAATTCTGCCGGTTAATTACGCACTTTGACGCGTGGGGGCGCCACCCGCCTTATTAGGCTTGTGTGTCACCGGCGGCTCGCCGTAATGCCGCTGACGGTGCCGGCGTGTATATTAAGGGCTCAACCGCCCCCCTCCCCCGCCAGGCCCCACCCCCCTTTTGCACATGGGCCCGCGCTGCACTGCCGCGGCTGCTCCGACGACGATAACATTCACAAAAGGTAATCCCTTCCGGATTCTTTTCCCCGGCCGCATTTTCGGCCTAATTTAGGTTTTACGCCCCAACGGGCCCATTGCGCTGGGCTGGGCCGGGCTGGGCCGGGCTGTGCTGCGGACGCATCGCGTTGCCGCTGGCCCCTCTCTGTGTTGTGTCTGTTCCGGTAGTGCTGGGTAAGGGAGGCGCCAACGCCAGGCAACGCGGGGCCGCGCGGGCAACGCCAAGAACGGCGTGGGTCATCACACATCAAACAGGCGCCCGCAGCGAGGCGTCAGCCCTACAACCCTACAGCCCTACAGCCCCACAACCCTACGTGGATGGCATAACTCGGGCATGACGCTGCCAAGCAGACAGCAGACTGATTCCGAGCGGAAGGCCTCTCTCTCTCTCTCTCTCTCTCTCTCTCTCTCTCTCTCTCTCTCTCTCTCTCTCTCTCTCTCTCTCTCTCTCTCTCTCTCTCTCTCTCTCTCGCACTCGTGAGTCGCGTCGGTGCGAGAGAGACAGGCCGATCCAGCCCCGGCCGGCAAGTCCGTCTGTGCGGCCTTGCCGCTCGGCTCGGCTCGGCTCGTCACGGCTCGGTGGAGGGAGGGAAGTGTCCATTTGCATCTGTTAGCGCGCTCCGACTCAGTCGACTCGATGCGATGAGATGAGGATGCTGAGGTTTCCGACGAAAAAAAAACAGAAAACGGCCGACCGCGTCTGTCCGTGTGCGAGCGATCCTCCCCAAACAACCCTCTCAGCCACACGCCGCGCCCCGCCCGGCCGGGCCTCACCCCTGGCCGCCCCTGGCCTCGGCGGGACTACTATTTCGCGCTAACGAACACCCCGCTGCACGCCCGCCGGCCCGTCGCCGTCTACCCGACGTCTGCCCGTCGGCCGAGGGGTTACCCACTCCGGGAATCGTGTGTACACTCAGTCCGGAAATCGTTCGTAATTTGCTCAAAATTTTATCGAAAATCTTAAAAGTTTCAATGGAGAGGGATATGTAATAGACACAAAACACTCAAAAGCTAAGAAAAATCTTCAAAAACCTCTCCTTTTATGCAAGATTTGTTCAGGAGTCGCGGGAATCCGGAATCGTGTGTACGCCCAAGTACCGAGTGGGTAACCCCTCGCCGTCGGCCCGGCATGGCTAGGCCTTGGCTAGGCCTTGGCTAGGCCTTGGCTAGGCCTTGGCTAGGCCTTGGCTAGGCCTTGGCTAGGCCTTGGCTAGGCCTTGGCTAGGCCTTGGCTAGGCCTTGGCTAGGCCTTGGCTAGGCCTTGGCTACGCCGACTCGAGTGTCCACATCCTAACCCTCTCTAGTCTTGCTCAAGCCATCTTAGAGCCATAACTCAAAATTGTGAGGGCGCGTCTCGGATTGGCCCCGGCAAGGCCCTGGCAAGGCCCCGGCCCCCCACGGTCACCCCGAGCGGCGCGGCCGGCCCCAGCGAGCGCTCATCCTCCTTATTTTTCTCATCCACCTCCTCTCCTCCGAGCCCCGAGGGGTGTCCGGGCGTCCGGGCCTACCCACCGCGCCGACGCGCCTCGCCTCGCCCGCCGCCTAAGCAGATTACCGGCCGCGAAAAGACGTTTAAAATGTTGGCGCCAGGAACCTGGCATCCGAATACCGAGTGTTGCGATTCGGGTTTTCTGCCTTTTGTCCCAGGTAAGCCGGCCCGGCCTTGGTCCTCGGCGGCGAGGCGATACCCCGCGCGGCACGTCGCCGCCTCCTCGAAATTCTGCGCCGCGCGATTACGCGGCCGCCACGCTCCGCCACGCCCCGCCGCACCCCGCCGTCGCGGAGTAAGAAGAGTAAACATTATTAATGTTATTCCTGTGAGTGACAGCGGTCTATTGACGAGTCGGGGCGGGGTCGGAGGCGGGGCGGGGTGGGGCGGGGCGGGGCGGGGCGGGGTTGACGGCGGGGACGGCCACGCGATAAGGACGTCTTCAAAAAATAAACGGTGGACGCGGAGTCGGGCCGGTGTTCCGCGCGTTCCGCGCGTTCGGCGCGCTCGGCGCGGTGACGTAGGCCGCCAGATACGACGGAATGAGCGTGTACCGAGGCCCCCGTTGGACCTGGTGTCACCGGTTGCGCGCACCCAGCTCGCGCCGTTCGGCAAAACTCGCTCTGGCGGCGGGGCGAAGCGGGGCGAAGCGGGGCGGCGGTCGCTGTGCGGGATATTGAGGGCAGGCAGGGAGAGGGGATGAGAGTCCCGTAAAACCGAACTAATCTACAAGCGGCCTGATCAAGGGCCCGGGCCCGCTGATCGCCCACGTCCCGTTCGGATGGCAACGCGTGGCGTGGCGTGGCGTGGCGTGGCGCGGCACGGCACAGCGCAGTGCTCCACTGATCCACCCCGTATATACCACGTCGGCGTGGTGGGCGCGCATTTCAAATCGGACTAGCCTGGCCGGTCCAAGTCCTCAAGGCTGTTCTTCATCCGTGTGTGTGTGTGTGTGTGTGTGTGTGTGTGTGTGTGTGTGTGTGTGGTGTGTGTGTGTGTGTGTGTGTCCGAGACGTGCTTTTGGCGAAACGGCCGGGGGGGGGGGGGCGTTTGTCACCGGAAATCTAGCGCTGACCGAGGCGGACAATGCCGAAGTGACTCGCGAAGTAAAGGGCGGCGGCCGCCATTGTCACACCGCGGCGCTGACATTAATCTCCGAATCTCTTTTGTTTCGCGCCTGGCGCTCCACCGCCGCTCTGCCGCCCTTTCCCTGTGGCCGCGAGCGCCGAGAGGCAGAGGCGGGCGGAGGCAGGAACAGGCGTCCCGGGTGCATTTGTGTGTCTGACGGTGTGGTGACCAGCGGCGGCCAGTGGCGACCAGTGGCGGCGCGGAGGGGGCCGCTCGGGGCCGCTGTTGGTTGAAGAGATTGTGTTTTTAATTACCGGCTCTGACAGTGGCGTGGCGCGGCTGGCGCGGCGGCCCGCCGCTGCCGGCTTGGCCTCTTCCCGCTATAAGTGGCAATCTCGACCGATAATGGAAATAGGAAGCTACTCATGTCAAGCAGCGGCCCCAGAGCCCCGCCGCCGCGCGCCCCGCTTTTTGACTCGGCTTTTTGGCTTACTGTTATTGGAACAAGGCTCCGTTTCGCGGATTCCGGACCGCCGGGGCAGGCCGGGGGAACCGCTGCCCGTACACTCTACCAAAAATGTCCTGTAAATGCCGTTAATTTATTACCAGTTTTCACCGTAGGTCAATTCACAGCGTTTACTGTGATCTACTCACGGGATTCACTGTGATCTTGTTCGCGGTGTTCACTGTGATCTGGGCCCCAGTAAACACTGTGAGTTTGACGCAGCTAAGCACCGAAGTACTGCAAATCAGGCTTCAATTCACGGCGTTTACTGTGGCCAGATCACAGTGAACACTGTAACCGAGATCACAGTGAACGCCGTGAACTAGTTCACAGCAAACGCCGTGAATTGCATAACAGCAAACATTGGTAATAAATTAACGGCGTTGACAGGACATTTTTTGTAGAGTGTATTCCTCGCCGAGCCGCCACACCGTGCAACGCCACTCTCTTTGAAAATCTTGTCGAAAAAATAGAATAAAAGTTCTGATGCTAGCGCATTGCACGGTGTCGCGGAGTACTCAATTAGCCCTGTTAAGAGTTAAACAATGGAGCAGAGTAAGGAATTTTTAAGGTATTTTTCCAGTTCCACTTGGTATTTTTCGAGCACCACTTGGTGTTTTTCGAGTACCACTTGAAGTACCACTTGGTATTTTTTAAGTACCGCTTGGTATTTTTCAAGTACCATTTAGTACTTTTACACTGGTGTAAGAGTACCTGTAAGGACTGGGTACAATGGTAACCCTATGCGGAGGGAGAGGCTTCCATTTTCACATTCATTTTTCAACCAAATTTTCCAAAAAGCCGTGTTTAAAATCAGCGTGTAGGCCGGCCGCGCCTCCCTGGCGGAGAGTCCTGTTGCCTCATCGCTCATTATCTCCCCGAGGACACACGAGGTCCTTGGGAGGCAGGCGAGGGCGAGGGCGAAGGCGAAGGCCGTCCCGCTTACCTGCCGCGGCCTCCTACGAGAACAGCGCACGCACGAACTAAAGCCCGGCCCGCCTCGGTTCTCGCCAAGGGGTTACCCACTGAGGTAATCCTGTGTACACCCACTCGGTAATCATGGGTAATCGTGGTAATCTCGGTAATCTTGGTAATCGTGGTAATCTTGTAGTAATCGTGGTAATCGTGTGGTAATCTTGTAGTAATCGTAGTAATCCTGTGGTAATCTTGGTAATCGCAACTGTGTGGGCGGGAGTCTAACGCCCGCAGTGCAGGCGGGCATGTGTCGGGCCCGAAATGGCATACGATCATGTGTGGTCTAGCCCTTAATAGTAATGGCAATGTCAAGGTAGGCCACCAATTAGGCCCGCAAGGCACCAGTGTGGGAGTGGAGGCCGACATAGTCCCTGCTTGGGGAGGTGTCTTCCCCGGACACCCGAAGTGACCCGAAGCCACCCAAGGCGTATCTGGTATGTGCGTCCTCGTGCCACATTTTAAATTTTTTGTGAACTAAATTGACTATTATTTTCCTATCCAAAACTATTGCTGACAAAGATACTACTTAAGAGGACTCTCAAAGAAGTTGCCTCTCCACCATATTTTATTATTAATAATTATTTTTTGTTTGCAGTTTTTCATATTTAACCAAAAAATGGAACTTGTTATAACTTAGTCTCTTTGGAAGTCAGGGGTGGAATGGCGGCAAAATAAACTTCTCTTACGCCCGACCACGCCAGAATCTTGTACCATACCCCAAGAAAACCAAGCAGACGAAATCGCGCAACACCGTCACTTCTCATCACCTTGGCTGGTTCCTATGGTGAGCTTTGGCCGGCAAATACACTATGCATTATTCGCAGTAGCTCTGTTTCCGGAGACGAGGCATTCAAGTGAAAGTGAGAACACGGTTATTATCAAAGAATGCTAATAGACTTTGTTATCGCTGAGGTATCATGGTAATCATTAGGTAATCATGGTAATCGCTTGGTAATCGTGGTAATCTTTTGGTGATCATAGTAATCATTAGGTAATCCTGGTAATCCCGGTAATCTTAGTAATCCTGGTAATCAAGGTAATTTTGGTAATCACGAATCCTGTGTACGCTAAAAATTTGAGTGGGTAACCCCTTGGTTCTCGCGCAGAAAGCAGAAAGCAGCGGCAGGGGCTTACCCCGACAACGCCCCGCCCAGACTGCCTTTGCCTTTACCGCGCAACAACGGAGAAATAGAAAAATAAAGCTGTCTGCGCCGGCTATCGATGATTTCCCAGACGGGGTGGCCCGGCGGCGGCGGCCCGGCGGCCCGGCCGTGCGACTGTAAAGCAGCCCACATTCTATACCGCCTTGCCTTGCCGGCCTCGCCCGGCCTCGCCTCCCAAACCACATCTCCAGCAGGCAGTGCACTGGGGGCCGATTCCGAGAGTCTGTCTCTCTCGCACCTTCACGGTGCGCCCCATGAGTGCGAGAGAGACACGGCGACAGGACGACTCTCGGAATCAGTCTGCTGGCAGTGTCGCGGCGGTATAACGGCAGGGCTGTAATAAAATGCCGCGGCTCGGATGGGTCCTGACTCGGCTCTGTATTCATGGCTTCATGGCTGGCCCAGCCAGCGGCAGCCACCGGCAGCCAGGCCGGCTTGGCTCGCGCAGATTCAGAAGTAGCGCCTCGGGCCATGAAAAGTCCCCCGCAGGCCGGCAGGTCAAGCCGAAGCGAAGCCATGGCGAAGCCGAGCAGCGTCGTCGGGCTAGCCGTCATAAAGACCTGCCGGATTCTTTTTTCCTTGTTTTTGTTGTTGTTTTAGGGGGTCTCTTCACTCCTCCCTCCTCCGGGGTGGATTGGAGCAGCGTTGTGTTGGTCCACTCTCGGGGGCAGGCCGACTGTGAAATCAAGACCCGGGCGGCTTTGCCTGCCAGCCTTGCCTGCCTGCCTGCCTGCCTGCCTGCCTGCAGAGCACACCTGTTCCCACGGATGCCCCCGGGACGCCCCGCATTACACGGTGTCGGCGGGGCGGGGCGCGGTGCGGCGCGGCGCGGTGGGGCTCCGCGGGGGGCGCCTTATTTATGCCGTTTGGGTAAACTCTTGTCACCTTGCTGGTTCATACTTTTGTTTTCCAATTACGCACCCCGCGCGACCCCTACATACTTTTCGCCGAACAGCATTTGTCAAAGGGCGTTTTTTTTTTGTGGCGCGCTGACGTTGTGGCGCCGTATCTTTGTTACTCGCAAAGAAAAGGGCAAAGGGCCGGCGGGGGCGCGGAGGGCTCGGCTGGCTCAGACCTGTTGAGCCTCGAGGCCCCCGCGCCCCACGGCCCCACGGCCCCACATCGCGGCACAGTCAGTCGGACCTAACCGCCCCACGGCCCCACGGCCCCACATCGCGGCACAGTCAGTCGGACCTAACCGCCCCATCGGCCCCATCGGCCCCATCGGGCTCGGCCAGCCAGCCCCAGGGCTCCAGCCAGGCTCCAGTGGCCGCGGCGGGAAGCTCCACTGGTGGCCTGGAACTTGTCGCGAGGGCCGCCCTCTCCCCCTCCCCCTACGTCGCATGCAACAGCTTCTGGAGGCCGCTGGCTGGAATGGCCATGGAGGATCGCTAAGATACCACTCCAAAAAAAATAACTTCTTGGATCAAGAAAAATTTAACTTTTCTTGGCTTTTGCAAGAAAATTTTTCTTATGCCAATATTTTTTTATTCTTGAATGAAGAAAATTTGTCTTGTGTCAAGATTTTTTTTTCTTACAAAAACCAAGAAAATTAAAAATCAAGAAACCATTTTTCTGGGTGCACTGTGGGACTGACGCATTTTTAGGGGGAAGTTTATTGTGTGCTTTGAAATGACTATGCACGGCACGACATTTTCCTCGATGTTTCACGTTTTGTAACGAACAACTTAAACGCGCAACACGTGTCGCAGTGTGGAAGACCGGAATATTCAATTACAATTTTCGGGGGAAGATGGTTGTTCAGAGTAATTCTGCGAATCCTCATTCCCTGTATTTCGCGGCAGGAATGCCTCGTGGTGCCCCACGGCTCTGTTGGGTAAGCAGAGCGAGAGAGAGAGACGAAGAAGAAGTGAGAGCCAGCGGGAGAGAGAGAGAGAGAGAGAGAGAGAGAGAGAGAGAGAGAGAGAGAGAGATGCAGGGGCAAGGGACGGACGTGCATGGCAAATGATGCAGCCCAGGTGAGGCGCGTGACGTCACAGAAAAGCTTCTTTTTTTTGCTCCTCTCGTTTTCTTTTCTGCTCTGTGTCGCGTTACTGCGGCGCCATCAGTTCCCATCAGCCTCGTGTGTGAGAGTGTGTGCGTGTGTGTGTGTGTCTGAGTGTGTGTGTGTGAGTGAGAAGGACACGTCTGAATGTGTGTGACTGGGACAGGCGGCGAGGACGCTGCTCAGGAGGGCGGTAATTAGGAACGCAATTATTGCTTTTTCATTTCACTTTATTTTATTTCATTTTATTTCGGGGATCGGTGCGCGAGCGAGGACAGACGACGGCAGATTGGAGTCAGGCCCGTCGTGCATGGCGGCGCGCTGGAAAAAGTAGCAGGCGCGATGATCAAGAGGACCGGAAAAAAGGGGGAGGGGTGGGGAGGGGGGTGAAAAGGAGGGAGGCGGAAATTGCAGTGGAGGTGGATGCGGGGGCATTAAGGCCTAAGGGACGGACGGACGCCGCGACGACGACTCGGGATGGGAAAGGCTTTCGTGGATCAGGTTACTCGGGTGGGCGGCGCGGGGAGCGCAGGGGTGGGGGAAGGACAGCCTTTGGCTTGTGAATCGCCTGCAGTGCCTGGCTGGACTCCACTGGCACACACGCACACATCACACACACACCACACACACGCTCTCTCTTTCTGTTCCCCTCCTCTTTCTTTCTCACAGACTCACACGTACCTACATTTTCATATCAACGCCTGGTTGCCGGGACGATCCCCACGAAGCGAATGTATTGTGCCCACAAACAGTGGGCCGCAGTGGGCGCGCGCGTGCGGCCGAGCTCGCCGGGGTGCCAATGCCAAATATGACTGTCTGCGTTGAGGTCGGGAGTCGCCAGCAGTCGCCGGGAGTCACCGGGAGTCGCCGGAAAGTCTCCGGTAGTCGCCGCCACTGCGGTGGCCGCGGCGGTCCGCGACCGAGACGGAAGCAGTGCGAGCACTGGACACCGCGGTCGCGCGGGAGGCTTTGCCGGCCGCCCGAGTAAGTAGTCCGGCTTGGGGACACTTCCGGCCCTCCGGCCACTCCGCCTCCAGCAGACACAGTGGCCGCGAGGGTTGACGCACCGATTCCCAAGTCGAAAGACCCATGTTCAAATCCCCAGAGAAAAACAAATATTTTTTTTTTTGTCTGAAAGATTTTATGAAGGCCATGAAGGGGATTGAATGGCACTTCCTCCTTCCTGTTGCCATATATGGCGGCGGCGGGGCGGGGCAGGCGGCCAGGCAGGCCGGCAGCTGTTAAGCCCCAATTGGGGCGGCTCTTAGCGCCCGGGCAGCGGCCGGGCAGCGGCCGGGCCGCTCAGCGTTGCCCGCGCTTGATTACGCCCTTTTATTGGCCGCTTGTCTCAAGTGCGAGCATAACCCGGCATGGCACTGCACGGCACGGCGCTTAGCCCTTGACTCCGCGTCGGAGCAAATAACGCTGTTGTGGCTATGTGCTGGAGGCATGAGACTCAGTGGCGCGGTGGCGCGGTGGCACAGTCGACGCGGTGGCACGGCACGGCACGGCACGGTCGACGCGGGTGGGGAAGCACGCCAAGCCACACGATGCATCAAGAGCCCCGGGGAAAGCTGTCGGCACGCGGCGGCAGGCCGCGGCAGGCTGTGGATCGTGAGGCTGTCGCATCGCTTCTTTCCGTCTTTCCGCCTCCCTTCATTTCTTTGAGAGGGCCGTGCGATGCCGTCGTGCAGGCGCGGCCAAGGCGCAGCCAAGGCGAGGTACCCGTCAAAGGGTTCGCGGACAATCTCGCGATGGATGTTGTTCCTGCTGCTGCTGTTGTGGCGGTGCTGGTGGTTATTGTTGTTGTTTGCTGTTGCTGCTGTTGTTGTTGCCCTCCTTGTCCGCTTGTTTTCGTCGGGGGGCGCACGCGAGTTCAAGGTTGGCGCTCCACCGCCACCATGCCCCCGTTTTACAGCAGTGTGTGTCGCCGGTTCCTTCGATGAAGCGCGGTCCATTGGCCGCGGCGGGGGGCGGCGGGGGCGGCGGGGGGGGTGTGGGGGCGGCGGGGGGCCGTATCACACGCCGCCACACCACAGCCCGGTCCCCGCAGCGTGGCCCCACCGCAAGGCTGGCGGGGCTGGCGGGCGCTGGCAAGGCCACTGAGCCAGGAGACTGCAGCTAGTCAGGGAGGAAAAATGGCGCCAAAACTGAATTGGGGCCGGGGCCTGGGGCCGGGGCCTGGGGCCGGGTCCAGGGGGCGTCGTCGGTCCCCAGCGGCCCCTGCGCGCGCAGTTGCGCACTCGGCCAAGTTTTCATCCCCAGCCGAAAATGCATTTACGATTCGGGGTCGAATCGACGTTCATCTGGAAGGTAGAAAATCCTCGATTCGACATCGATATGTACTTTTTAAAACGGTGTCGATTCGAGATCGACTTCAAGCCGATTAAGTCCCCTCAGTCTGTCCAAGGTTTTTATGATATAAAATCCATCGTTCGATTTTGGTGAATATTCGAGGTGAAAAACGACTTCGAGCCATTATCGAGTGCAACGACGACGATTCGACCTCGAATCGGAAATGCATTCTCGGCTGGGGCAGGGAGCGACTCTCCGGCCTCGCAGTCTCCGCAGTCTGCACAGTCTCCACAGTCTCGCAGGTACAAGCACAGCGAAGCACAGCGAAGCACAGCGAAGCAAAGGCACCCCTCCAGCGAGCCTCCGCGCTGTATGCAGCGCTCTAATTCAATAAAGTTGGCCAGGAGTTGCGTCCCCCTCAGCGCGCGGCCCCGCGCCACCGCCACCGCCCCCCGCGGCGCCGCGCTACTCAGCCGGCCTATTCTGAATCTGCTTCCATTCTCCATTTTCCGCCAGGTTTCCAATAAATGCCTTAAGCCCGTCCTGAGGGTCCCCGGTGCTGGCGGCGGCGGGCTTGCGGCGTGCCGCGGGGCGCGCTCCCACCGCAGTTCCTCTTCCGCCGCCAGCACCGCCAGCCAGGCCGCGAGGCGAGGCGAGGGTTTGCGCGGGAAAATAAAACATTCCCCGCCGCCAGCGGCAGCTTGCCGCACCGCCGCACCGCCAGGGCCGCGACGACTGTTGTCATTCACAGGTGGCGGTTGTCCTCCTGGAAGAAGTGCCCCTCAGCAGTCCCCGGGCCCTGAGTCCTCGGTCCTCGCCGCTGAAAAACGGTGTCACTCTCACCTCCTGTGCGGCACTCGCCCTTTGCCCCGCCCGCCCCGCCCCGCCCGCCCCGCCCCGCCCCGCCCCGCCCCGCCCCGCCCCGCCCCGCCCCGCCCCGCCCCGCCCCGCCCCGCCCCGCCCCGCCCCGCCCCACCCCGCCCGATGAATTGTGGGAACGGGGTCAGCTGTGCCGGGCGCTGAGAGGGACGACCGTCACACTCCATATTTATCTACCCTTATCTACACGGCGGTTTTATTTTTCGTCAGCAGCGCGGCCGCTGCTTGGCGGACGCGCGGACGCAGTGCCGGGCACGCCGCCGTCGCGCAGCCTCGTCCTGGCCGCACAGTGGGCCAGAAGACCGGCGCCGGCGGCCAAAACTCGAAACGCGCTTTGAGCTCCAGAGTCGCTAAACAGGACTCGAACCGAACGTGTGACCCCACCAATGGACTCCTCGTGCGGAGAGCAATCCATTGGTGGGGTCACACGTTCGGTTCGAGTCCCGTTTAGCGACTCTGAAGCCCACAACCCGTCGGGGATTTAGACCGTTCTTCTGGCCCACTGTGCGTCGAGGCGCAGGTGGTGGGCCTGCTCGCATGGCTCGCATGCTCGGCTGCCCGCCCACTGGAAGGACGAGCGCGAGGACGCAGAGGGAGCATGTTTAGTGCGCCGAGTGCGTCAGAGAGACGGTGTCCGTCGCGTCCGTCGCGGCACCTCATTCATCGCGCGGCCGGGCGAGGCGAGGCGAGGCGAGGCGACGCGAGGAAAGCGGCTTTTGCTGAAGGGACTAGGCTGATGGATGCCGGCACCGCCAGGCACCGCCTCGGCTTACGGTGGAGGGCGCCGTGCTGCGTAGGCAACGTCACTGCAGCCGTGTCCTGCGGGCTGGCCTGTCCGCAGGCGCTATACCAGAGCGCCAGCTGTCTGTCTGTCTGTCTGTCTGTCTGTCTGTCTGTCTGTCTGTCTGTCTGTCTGTCTGCCTGTCTGTCTGTCTGTCTGTCTGTCTGTCTGTCTGTCTGTCTGTTTGTCTGTCTGTCCGCCCGCCCATCGAACGCATTAATAACGCCATGAAGTGGCGGCCGGGCGGCACTGGGCTACGAAATGGGAAACCGGTGGGCCTCCGCCTCCCAAATGGCCTCAAGTGGACCAATGCGTGGACGCCCTGCTACGCCCCACAGTGGGCCAGAAGGCTGGCGCAGGCGGCCAAAACTCTTGACGCGGTTTGAGCTCCAGAGTCGCTCGGCAGACTGGAAACGAGCATGTGACCCCACCAATGGATTCCTCGTTCAGCGAGCAATCCATTGGTGGGGTCACGCGTTTTGTTCTAGTTCCGTTTGGCGACTCTGGAGCTCAAAACCCCTCCGGGATTCCGACCACCTCCATCGGTCTTCTGGCCCACTGTGCATGGCCTCCCCGTTGAAGGACGCGGGAGCGGAGCGCGATGCCTCTCTAACCACCGCGGTGTGGGTCGACAGACCCACTTCAGCTGCGTAGAAATACGAGATTCGTGGAATAACGGGCATCACAATTGTTAGAGGCGACGACCTTGCAAATTGGCTGGGTCTCGTGCGGGGCGTGCCGCCGCGTGCCGCGCGCAGCGCACTGTGCCACGCCACTGTGCCGCGATCTCTTTTTGCCCCAAGTTGCGAGTGGAGCAGCGCGGCGTGCGGTGGCAACTCCTCCTCGGGACTGGCAGTAGTTAGGCCGGGCCGCGACACACGTTTTGCTCCTGCTTTCGGCGGCGCCGCGGCTCGGCTCGGCTCGACACGGCGCGGCGCGGCACGGCACGGCGCCCAGGGCTGCGGGCCACTAAACAAGGCGCGGGGCGTCTAGGGGAGCGGCGAAGAAAGTTTGATGAGGTGCAGTGTGTGCTCCACACCACGCGCCGCCACCGCCCCACCTGCCCACCCACGCCCGCTCTATCGGTCACCGGTCACCGGTCACCTTACCCTGAACCAACGCCTCCTCGTGTAATCTCCGTCAACCTGGGGGCAGCCCGCCCCGGGCCCCACCGCCCCGGGCCCCGAGCACAGCGAGGCTCGGCAGCGTCCACACCCCGACAGCTATTTTTCTTTCCTGTGGCTTGAATGACTGATCCCTTCAGGCCCCAGGCGGGCCGGGCCGGGTCGGGCCCCGTCGGGGGGTCGGACGGTCGGTCGAGGAGTGGAATCGCTTTCACGAGTGCAAATGTGTCTGTCCGCGCGCCCCGCCGCCCCGCCACGCCTTCAAGACGAATGTTGGCTCGCCTTCACATCGCCTTCACGTCGCCACCCTAACCTCCGAGTCGTTTGTTTGCCGTGGAGAATGGCTGGCCCAGTCAACACGGAGTTTAGTTGTTAACCGTGACGCTTGCCGCTCGCCGCGCTTGCCGCTCCGCGGCGTGTTTGTGTTGGCCCGGCCGGCTGCGGCTCCAGGCTCCAGGCTCCAGCTCCCGGAGATGAGAAACAACATGCGAATGGCTTCGGCCACCCAATCTTTTCCAGCTGTGACCCCCGGGCTAGACCAGGCTACGCCCAGCGGGGTCGCACTGGGCCAGAAGACCGGTGGAGGGGGCCAAAACTCCAGACGCGTTTTGAGCTCCAGAGTCGCTAAACGGGACTCGAACCGAACGTGTGACCCCACCAATGGATTGCTCTCCGGACGAGGAGTCCATTGGTGGGGTCACACGTTCGGTTCGAGGCCTGCTTACCGACTCTGGAGCTCAAAACGCGTATGAGTTTTGGCTGCCTCCACTGGTCTTCTGGCCCACTGTGGGTCGTGCTGCAAGTTCTCGGGCCTCTCGTGGTTTTTCAGGGGCGTGTAAACGGTGTGGAATCCAGCAGGGAAACCATTGAAAAACGAAAAGTGTCTTTATTCGGGTATTGAACGAGGACCCCGAAGTGCGTGTCGGAGCCTGGTGCTGCCGGTGTCCGCGACGGTTGTACCACGCTGCGTCCAACACGTCGGCCGGTGCGAAGAGCAGCGCTCGGGGTTGTCTTGAAAAATCACAAGAGGGAGATGAGCGGGGCAGCCCGGCAGCACCGCGAAACAAAAGCACGTCGCCGGTGTACGGCAACCTCACACCGGCGTCGCCCCTGCAAACCCATTAACACGGCGGCCGGCGGCCTTGCGGAGGAGTGGGGCAGGGGCAGGGGGAGGGGGTGGTGGGGACGGCACGCGGATTGCAGCTCACGTCAAACGATGATTTGGATTCCCCGGACGTGCGCCTCCCTTCCGGCCTGCCGTGTGCCGCGGCACTGCCGCCCTGGTGACCTGGCCGGCAGGGGAGAGGGCTGGCGCTGGCTGGGCACACATGCAGTGGCACCATTTCGGCGCTGGGGTTGGCCGGCGGCCTGTCGTGTTTACAGGGACCTGGTTGCCGACGCGGCGTTGGGCACGGCGTTGGGCAGGGCGTTTGGCAGGGCGTTGGGCACGGCGTTGGGCAGGGCGTTTGGCAGGGCGTCGGGCAGGGCGTCGGGCAGGGCGTTTGGCAGGGCGTCGGGCAGGGCGTCGGGCAGGGCGTCGGGCAGGGCGATGGGCAGGGCGATGGGCAGGGCGTCGGGCAGGGCGTCGGGCAGGGCGTCGGGCAGGGCGTTTGGCAGGGCGTCGGGCAGGGCGATGGGCAGGGCGTTGGGCAGGGCGATGGGCAGGGCGATGGGCAGGGCGTTGGGCAGGGCGATGGGCAGGGCGATGGGCAGGGCGTTGGGCAGGGCGTCGGGCAGGGCGTTGGGCAGGGCGTCGGGCAGGGCGTCGGGCAGGGCGTTGGGCAGGGCGTCGGGCAGGGCGTCGGGCAGGGCGTTGGGCAGGGCGATGGGCAGGGCGTTGGGCAGGGCGTCGGGCAGGGCGTCGGGCAGGGCGTCGGGCAGGGCGTTGGGCAGGGCGATGGGCAGGGCGATGGGCAGGGCGTTGGGCAGGGCGTTGGGCAGGGCGTCGGGCGGCGCATTGGACATGCACGACGCGTCGCTCGATCCACCAGCAAGGCCAGGCCGGCCGGGCCTTGGCAGAGCAGCGCCGCCCTTGGTCGGGGCGCCGAGGCGGGCCGAGGCGGCCGCCAGAGCGATCGCCGGCAGAACGACTTCCGACTGAGCATTTGCCCAATTAGCCTTAACAGCTTCCAGGCCATCGGCCGCCCCGCCCCGCCCCACCCTCTCAAGGACCGCCTCATCTGTAACCAACTTGTTAATTCACTCTACTTAATCGTGTCCGTTTTGTAAGGCGCTCCCGCCCACTTAACGTCGCCGCCTCGTTCAACATGCGCAAGATGCGCTGGTTAAAAGTTTCGGGCTGGTTGCCTTGCTGTCATCAGGAGGCGCGCCTCGCCAAATTGGCAGCCGACTGACGAAGACGGCGCCGCTCTCTCGCTCTCTCTCTCTCTCTCTCTCTCTCTCTCTCTCTCTCTCTCTCTCTCTCTCTCTCTCTCTCTCTCTCTCTCTCTCTCTCTCTCTCTCTCTCTCTCTCTCTCCCTCCCTCTTTCTCGCTCTCATTACCAGGGAAAGGCTGCCGAAGAGGATCATGTTCAGCGTAGTGTGGAATTGCCATACCCGGCCACACCCGGACTCGATCGAGGGAAATCAACAAGTTAGCGGAGCGAGCGTCCCTCCCGCCTCAGTGGCGCTGCATAGAGAAGGAAGAGGGGGAGGGGAAGGGAAGGGACATCCGACTCCCACGGCCGCATGCGCGTCGCGCGCAGAGTCCCTGGAGTCAGGCGCGCTGTTAAATCAATCCTCCTCAATATCAAGTTTCGAAAAAAATAAATGGCGTGAGATTTTTTTTCCCGACGCCATGCAAAGATGGCCGTTTCGAGTGGCCGGGGTCCGCGACGTCCGCGACGTCCGTGATGAGGGTCACGAGGTCGCCGCGGCAAGAACCATGCTAATAGCCTAATGGGTGTGACTGTCGCCAAGTCGGTCAGGGGCGTTCATGGGGGCGGTCGCGGGGGCGGTCACGGGGGCGGCCGCACTTTCGGCAAGGCGGCCACAAGTCCTGTGGAGGCTGGCGGCTCGGCGGCGGCCCGGACCAAGGACTAAACTCGCAGCAGGCCGTCTGCGGCCGGACTCGCGCGCCCAGACTGTAAACACGATCCGAACACGGATCGGTTTCAATTCGGCAATTAGGCAAGAGCGTCGCGCCGACAGGACAGGCTAGTCGGGACTGGCCGGGGGAGGGGAGGGCGGGGACGCCCTGGCGGCACTAATCTGATGATCGCCGAGTCGGAATCCGAGATCCCGGGAGGCAGGGAATCAGGGAATCCGCGGGGCCGATTGAAGTGGTCGAGGCACGGCCAGCAAGCACGCCCCGCCCCGCCCCGCCGCACCCCGCCGCACCCCGCCCCGCCCCGCCCCGCCCCGCCCCGCCCCGCCCCGCCCCGCCCCGCTCCACCCCGCCCCGCCTTCGCCGTGCGGATGAATACTCCGAGACCAGCAGAGAAGTTTATGAGTCTCGGGGCCCGCGTCCCGCCGCGTCCCGCCGCGTCCACAACGTGCTTTTTGCTCGCTCGGCCCCAGCGACGCTGGCTTATTGCCCCTCGCCTTTCGATGAAGGATGCTGCAGGTTGGTGATTGAAACCGCGTCGGCGATCGAACCTCGCACACGTTTCAACTCTTAAAACCGGAAACAAAACCCAAATAAAATTGAAGAAAAAAGTAGTTGTCGGGGATTTGAACCGGAGCCATTTCTCACTGTTGTTTCTCTTAACCGTTTCCCGGCCCGTCTGCCCTTTTCACTCGAACGATCCCCGACCCTTCGGTACATGCGCGCGTTACGCGGGAAATGTGTAATGAGATTTGGCATGCAAATCGAGAGAGGCTTCAGTTGTCTACCCACCCCCCTCTCCCTACCCCTTGCCCGCGCGTCCTCCTCGCTGCATCCTAGGAGGGGCGGCCCCACCCCCACCCCTGGCGAAAGGATATTCTAAACATTGGTGCGGCGCCGAAGCAGGCTCTGCAAGGGTGGGCAGGCCGTGCGGACGCATGCAAGGACGCAACGTTCTGCTGATCGGAAATGCAAACAAACACGCGTGAGCCACGTGTAATCCTCTGAGCCCCCGATCTACCCATCTACCCATCTGTCCGCGTCCGTCCGCGCGGGTGGAAGGGGGGGGGGGCACTGGCTTCGGCTTCACCTTCCTGTCCTCTTCCTCTTCGCTGTCCTTCCAAAAGTGAGCGACACGCATGGGACTCGCCTCGCCCCGTCCGTCCTCGCCGTGTCCTTCGCTCTGATGACCCACTGACCCCGAGCCCAGCCTGCCGAGCCTATCGCAGCCATTCGGCGCGAGCGCGCCAAAGTGGAGGGGGGAGGAGGGGCAGGGCTGGGCGGGGGCGGGGGCACCCCGTATGCCATTCGCGATGAACAAAGTTCCCCGCGGCGCGCGGTAAGACCATGCACACGCGCTGAACGGAGCCGAACCGAGCCGTGCCGTGCCGAGCCGGATTATAAATCTCAGTCCTGCCGGCTCCACCCCGCCCCGCCCCGCCCCGCCCCGCCCCGCCTCGCCCCGCCAGGCTTAGCGGGCGACCGGAAGAGGCGCGACGTCATGCATACATTATATTTCCGGTCGTAATTAAAAGTTGGGCCCGGCGGCGCGTCCTTGGTCCTTGCGAAGGTCCTTTTACTGGCCGTCAAGGACCCCGCAGGGCCGTAATGCTATGCACCGCTTTTTTCGCCTACTTGCGCCGCTTGCCCTGCTTGCGCTGCCTACACTGCCTGCCCTGCTTGTTCTCCTTGTGGTGCTCGCTCGATCAATAAACCACTTTTTCAAGCAGGCTCAGTAGCGGCGGCGGCCTTCAGCCTCAACACGTCTTTTTTATCTTTGTTTTGAAGCCATTTTCATAATTTATGGCTACTTTTTTCTGCGGTAAGTGGGTCTCTACCGCGAGCAACTTGTTGCCACCCTGTTTGCATTGTACAATGTAGAGCCCCCCTCCCCCTCCCCCATTATGCCCCTTATAAGCCCTTGAAGGGCGGCGCGGCCATGACAGGCCGGCGGCACACACGTCGAATATTAAAAGACACGCCCATCAAATTACTAATAATAAAGATTGCCTGCCGCGCTGCCGCCTTCGGCCTTCGCGACACCTGCCCGGATTACCGCAGGCCGATGGCACCGGCCGCATTAAAAGGCGAAAGGCAATGGGCCGCCGCTAGCCGCGGTCCAGCCTCTAATGGTAATGGCAATGGTCGTGCGGGGAGCGCCCGCCGAGCGCCGGGTAGGCAACACGCTCGCTGCCGAGTCGCTGGGGTTGCCTACCCGCCCGTTCGCAGGGGCCCGGCCGGCCGCCCAGCAGCAGAGCCGCAGCGCAGGGGAGGGCTGGTTCGCCGGGGTGCCCTCTTCTGCAGAAATTTTCTTTATCGTGTTGATTTTTTTCACGGCCAGGTGAATTTGGCCAGGAGCGAGGGGGAAAGCACTCGCGTAATAGTCGGGTCACCGATTCCTAGTATTACGCGTAATAGTAATAGCCTAATAGCCAAATTTTTTATAATTTGCCCTATTTAAGGTCCGATTTTAGCCTAAATTTGGATATTTTCGAGCGTAATAAGCCTTCTGTAATAGCGTAATAAACGTAATAGGGAGTAGTCGGTTCACAGTTTTTAAGAGTGATTTCCCCCTCGGCCAGGAGAGACAAACGATGCACACCCGAGCCACGTGTTGGTCGTCCGCACCCTGGCCGTCTTGGTGGGAGGCGCTTGCTGGGCCGCTTGGCCGCGGGTGGGGCGGCAGACGGCAGGCGGCACCGAGCGGCACCCTGCCTGACACCCTGCTGAGCATTGGCGCCAAGTCCTCTGACGTCTGCGCTGGGCGCTTCTGCGTTGCCAGGGCGACGGGGAGCCTCATCGGGCCGACCAGCCCGACGACCGCCGCCCAGACGCACAGTGGGCCAGAAGACCGGCGGAGGCGGCCAAAACTCTAGACGCGTTTTGAGCTCCAGAGTCGCTGTGCAGGACTCGAACAGAGCGTGTGACCCCACCAATGAATTCCTCGTTCGGAGAGCAATCCAGTGGTGGGGTCACACGTTCGGTTCGGTCCCATTTAGCGACTCTGGAGCTCAAAATGCCTCTAGGGTTTTGGCCGCCTCCGCCGGTCTTCTGGCTCACTGTGAGACGCCGCGCCCGGCCCACCAGCCAGCCAGCCGTGCGGGAGGAAGGCGTGTAGGGCGAAGGACGAAGGCTGGCGGGCGCGGACCTTGCAGGACCGTCCCCAGAGCGAGCAAACCACTTTCGCCCGCACGAGCGTTGCCGCGCGTTGCGCCCTTCCTGAATGCAACCGTCGCTTTCCGGGTAGTGCGATCGCTCTCTGGGCGGCTTGCGGCTTCATTAGCGGAGATTAGCCGGGGGGTCGACAGCGCTGATTCGCCGGAGAGTCGGGGCGTCTCTGTCGCGGGGCGTCGGCGCGACCCCCGGGTGTGTGACAGAGACAGCGCGACGGCCACTGGCGGGTTGGCCCCGCGGCCTCCTCGCTCCTCGCTTCGCGTCAATTTCGAGATAACTGCATCCGGTGGACGATGATTGATTCGAGTGTGCTGACGAAAGCGGGCGGCGGCGGCGGTGACGTCGAGGCCGTGACGTCGCGGCAGTGGAGGCCGCGAGGCACGCACGCACGCGCACACACACACACACACACACACACACACACACACACACACACACACAACACACACACACACAAGCGGACGCGAAATCAGATCGATGACGCGAGCAGTATGTGGAGCATGCGAATTAATTACTACAACGGCCATCCATCAAGGCCTTGCGTCGGCGCCCGCGGCCGCCCGGCCAAGAACACGCCGCGCATGTCCTGCTAACAAATCCACTCAATAGACCTCACGGCTACACTGCAGTGCAAGCGCGGCTCGAATTAATGAGGCGCGGCCGCGCTCTCTCCGGCGATCGGCCGCGCGGTGAAATGATTCGGATGGCCGTGATGCGGCGCTGCCTTTCGGCCTTTTCGGCCTTTTGTGTTGTGGAAATGCCGAACGAACGAACGAACGAACGAACGCTGCCCCGCACCAGGGATATCCGCATTGTGTGATCTGCAGCGCTGCGGCGCCATGGCAGAACCGATGCCGATATTGCGGCGCTGACGGGCCGGGCCGGGCCGTGTCATCCGCGCGGCCTATCTGGCCGGCCGGGCGGCATGCATGCCTCGGGCGCTTTCCGTTTTGTTTCTGTTTTGCTGTTTTGTCGACGTGCTGGCGCTCTGCGGCATTCCGCACGATGCGCACGACACACCGTGGATTCGCCAGAAGTCCAGCGCCGGCGGTCAAAACTTCTAGACGCGTTTTGAGCTCCAGAGTCGCTGAACAGGACTCGAACCGATCGTGTGACCCTACCAATGGATTCCTCGTTCGGAGAGCCATCGATTGGTGGGGTCGCACGTCCGGTTCCATAGCTACTTTAGGACTCAAAACGCGTTTAGACCTTTGGCCGCCTCCACCGGTCTTCTGGCAAAACCACTGTGCGACGGCCCGGCGTGACCCCCAGCAGGCCTTGTTCCAGGCACGGAAGCCCTCACGTTCACGGTGGCCGGAGGCGGCGTCTTCGCGGGCGGCCTGACGGGCCGCTCCTGGATCGAGGAGGACTGGCAGCTGGACGCGGATCTGGACGCGGACCTGGACGCGGATCTGGACGCGGACCTGGACGCTGACCTGGACGACATGGAGGAGGCTCTGAGCTCGGTGGGCTCCCCGACGCCCTCGTCTGCTCCGGACTCGCCCTCGCCGCCGCCAGCGCAGTCCGGAGGCGGCCAGGTAGGGCCCTGTTCTGTTTCGTCGGCGTGCTGCAGAGCACCAGCCGGTCGGGTTGTGCTGACCGCTTTGCGTTTCCGGTTCCAGGCTGCGTCGGCGGGGCTCTCCGGCGGTGGCGGCTCCTCGCCGCGCGGCGGGCAGGGCGGGCAGGGCGCGCGCTGGCAGCGGGGCCGCGCCGGCGACGTGTCTCCGCCCCCCATGCGCGCCCCATCCGCGCGCGCCGCGGCCAGGGCAGCCTCGCGCCCGTCCGGCGGATCGGTAATGACAGCTCGCAAAAGCAAACTGTTTTTATTGAGGTTTACGTTTGTCAACGTCCGATGATGACTCCAGGGCGGCGGCGGTGACGGCGCGGGCCGCGCCGGCTCCCGACAGCGCTCCGCCAGGTCCAGCCGCTCCAGGAGGAGGAAGCCGACGATGAACGCGCGCGAACGCAACGCGCGCCGCCTGGAGAGCAACGAGCGCGAGCGAATGCGGATGCACAGCCTCAACGACGCCTTCCAGGTGAACATTGCTTCTCATTTGGCGCTCGCCGTGATACCCCTGCCACGACACCCTAAGACTGTCTCTCTAAACGACGCTTGCCGCTCGGCGTCCCCCGACAGGCCCTCCGCAACGTCATACCGCACGTGAACGTGGAGCGCCGCCTGTCCAAGATCGAGACGCTCACCATGGCCAAGCACTACATCATGGCGCTCACCAAGACCATCAACGAGATGCGCAACAACCAGCGCAACCAGGTGGTGCCCGCGCCGTCGTCGCTGTCCGTGCTCGACCTGGACAGCAGCATGGACGAGGACAACCTGAGCGTCGTCAACAACCTGATGCAGGTAAGGCAAGGCTGGCGGTGTTGGCCCGGCGAAGGGAGCGGCGGAAGCCCGAGAGAGTTGCTGTGCTGCATTGTTGTGCGCATTGTTGCAGTACGTGGACAAGCTGCCCCTCTCCGACTCGTCGATGGGACTCGACCTCTGCCCGTCGGATGGCGGTGACGGCGCCAGCAGCAGCGTCAGCGCCGTGTCCGTGCCCGCCTCCGTGTCCGTGTCCGTGTCCACCGCCGCGGTCGCCGCCGTGCCCGCCGTGACCGCGGGCTGCGGAGTGCAGAACCTGCAGGACGCGCTCGTGCTGCAGGACTCGGGCCTCGGCGACGGGTACAACTCGGGCTACAACTCGAGCGACGCGGACGGCGAGGTGGATCCCGACGTGGACGTGGACGTGGTGGAGGCGCTGGTCGGCCAGACGGTGGTCCCGGATGAGATACTGGCCTTCGACCCCGTGCTGCTGGTGCCCTCGGAGTGGTACGGCGAGGAGCCCACCATGGCCCCCGCCGCTCCCGCCACGCCCACAAGCTGCCCCAGAAGTGCACTGACCACGGCCGCTGCGGGCGGAGTGGGCGCGGTGGGCGCCTCACGGCAACTGCACGTCCAGTGGCGGAAAGATTGAGGTGGGCAAGGAGAGAGCGAATGCACTCGTGCAGTTTCACGAGCTGGCCGGGCTGGCGGTCAAACTGTCCCCTTAGCAAAAGAGAGGGAATTCGTCCTAGGCTGTCTCTACGCTCTACCTAGCTTCTTGTTTGCCTAGTGCCTCTCTGCTCCCAGGAAAATGTGTTGTATCTCAAACGGTGCAAGGCAATGCCGTTGCTAACCAGCCGTCGTAGTTCTGTCCAATCTGTCCCCAGTCTAGACGGAAAACGGACCGCCCCTCTCGTGAGGCGGAGACTTGAACGTCGCCGTTTTGCGTTCTGCGTTCTCGTGCACATACACCCCTACCTAGTCTAGGCTAGAGAAGATGACCGCTGGAAACCTTTGCTAGAAATAAAATGCAAGCCCAGGCCATCATATAGAGTAGCTATCTAGGGGATCATTGGGGAAGTACCGTTAGGGAAGTAGCAGGGACGCCAACATCCACTGTGTTCAATTGGCATTGTAGTAAGCTTGTTGTGGCTACACCTTGCTGTCTTTGTTCTTTCTTATTTTACGACACTGCGCAAGCTCCTCATAAATCATTGGAGGAGACTTAGTGGTACTCGGAAAGTTTGTTATGCGTAATTATAATAAGATCACAAGTGTCATAAGTTCAAATAATGTCCAAGTATTTTAGGGCAAGTGAGATAAGTATACATTTTAAAAGATATGTTGTTTTATAGGTGTAAATATAAAGATTTTAATTGGTTTTATGTACATATTTACTATAAAAGCACTAAATGCAATTTGTATAAATTAAACCTAGTTCAAAGATATAATTTGATGTGATTTTTTCCATAGAAAAATTGTTAGAATTTGAAATGAGTATACGCTTATAGTATCTGATATGTTAGAGCTCAATTGGGTGTATTTTCCTTATTGTAAATATGAGAATAAATGCTGACTAATAAGTAACTAATGATGGGGCTGTGCCAAGAAGCACAGATGAGTTCAGGAAAGTTGAGATAGCAGGGCATTTGAACTCTGGACAGCTCTATCTTGTCCCTTGTGGAGAGGAAGAGACTGACGCACCATGATAAGGAGTTTAGTATGCCTATGTTTTGCCATCTCAATAAAAATGATGATTGAAATGGAATTGCAGATTTTGGGTTTGGCAGAAACAAAAATATCTATGTAGATAGTGATGTCTTTCATATCGCTTAAGCAACAGTTTCTTCAAGAAGGTAGTTTACTGCAAAAATGAAAAATTAATGAACTAGAGCCTATTAGTGATTACAGATGGTAGACGTTAAGAAAAGTTATGCAATACATGCAAGAGTGTTCAGCTTTTGTGCATAGTAATCAATGAAACACAGGGATTCTGATCCTTTTTGTGAAGAGTCATTGATTATTTTTGTAAGTATTGGTTTCCTCTATCCAAAACAAAAACGTTACACTATGCACCTTCTCATAATGAGATGGATTGTAGAATATTGACCTTCAACTTTCGCTTAGACTGCACGGACAATCAGAGAAACTCAATGCAAAATTTTTCTTCTGCAAGTGAAATACACTCATCAATCAGGCTCAAAGGTGTTAGGTACAGCATATAGCTTCTGCTTCTGCTTCTTTAAAAAAAAAAAAAAAAAAATCAGTCATGATTCTTTTATGTTAGTGTTTTTGTTTTTGTAAATATTTCATTTTCTTGTTGCTGTTGTCTTAATATATTGTAGTTGGCGATTTTTCAACTTTAAGTCATTAAAAAACAAATACCATTATTTTAAAATAATGGGAAAAGTAGAAATATGATGTTGAAGCATCAAAAGTTTCATTGTTTTAAAAAGTTATTTGAGGTGAAAATGTGTGCCTTGATGTCACACATGCATGCAGAGAAGATGAAGCAAAAGCATTTTAACATACTGTAGTCAAACCATTCCTGACTCCAGTCTTATGATCCTCTCCATTGGCACTAAGCAGGATATAGTACCCTATACATCGACAACACAAGTGATTAGAGTATGCTTTGAAACTTGCCTCTAGATCTTAATTTGAACAATGCAAGAGATAGTAGTCAACGAACTGTTGAAGTATACATATTTATTCTATCAAAGTGTAGAATTGTACAAATAACTAGGTCACATTAATTAAATTGTTACGTTCCTAGATAAGCTTCATGAATTTTGAACTGTAGTGAAAAAATATCATGTTTCTTTCCAAAAACTAGCTTGTAGAGGATAAACAACAGAAAAACAATTTTGTTTTTTCTTAGCTCTATATCACACTGTTTAGACTCGGCTGACAAAGCTATTCATATGCCAGTAAAAGTTAGCAACTAGAAGGGTGAATATATTCACTTTGCCGACTTGGTGAAAAATGCAAGTGAAAAGTGTAGCTTCTTTTTAATATGGGAAAGTACTTAATCCAAACAAAAATCTGTGAACATAGGCTTTTTTAAAATTTCAGCTATTTCATAGTGGCAAAAGATTTTGTTGTTGTTGTTGTTTTTTTGGGAATGATATGGCATCCAGGCAAAACCTTGAGATTGAGACTAGTATAACGTTGAAGTTTGGTTCTCAACTGTGCATGAATCCTCTGAATGGCCAGTGACTTGTGAATCTGTTTTCTGTAGAAATCAGTGCTACCTTGAGCGATGCACCAAAGGTTGTTTAAGGTAAAATTTAGTTGCAGAATTATTTTTGATGAAAGTGAATGAAGTTAATACTATTTTTGAAATGGGTACTATTTAACGCAAATGTGTTCTTGAACTGTCAAGTGTTTGAACTTCGTACACTAAAAGCAAATTTAAAAAGTAGATTTACCACAGAGCAATTTGGATCTTGCAGATCTTGAAACTGGTTGGATTTTGAGAATTTTCTGTAGACATGATTGGGGAAAGATGGGGAAAATTAAACAATGAACAAAAAAGTTGTGTTGTTTCCTCTTGCCTTTTTATTAATGACAAAACATAGTTGTCATAATCACAAAGACTCAAGTGGCTTACCAACAATGACACACTTATCACACTGTACAAATTAGTCAGACTCATCTTCGGACTCTACTTCAGCCTCTTCTAACCATTTAATAAATGGACCAGCCTGTGAAAGAAAAATCTTTGTGAAGTCTCCAAAGCATAAAATACAAATCAAACAAACAAAAAGTTACTTTTATGAAAAAAAGAACTGTCTATACAGTACATGAACTTACCACTTTGTAAAGGTCTTCGGCTTCAGAGTCTCCTTCTAATTCAGAATGCCATTTTAATATAACTTCTTCATTCAAGATATCTTGATTATACAAAACACTGAGTAATTTTGGGACAGCAGTTAAAAGTTCTTGTTCCGCCATCGCAAGCTCCTGAAGGGGGAGGAATAAAATAATGAGATGAGAGTCAGACTTCCAACCATCCACCATCTCACAAACCCGCAGCACTTAGACTCTATCCTAACATACCTGCAATGCTTGTAAACAATCAATTTGTGCAGTTGGGTTTCTAATGTAATTTTTATAAATGGGCATGAAGTAAGTCTGAAGTGGCCACAATTGTGGTAAATATGAACCAGATTCCAATTTAGGCAAGTTCAATATTGCCTTCACTACAAGTAAATTCACTTCTCGCATACTAACATTGTATGCATAACGAGAGGAATTGATTTCCAAAATCAGGTTATCACAGTGAAGTTTATCTTCATAACCACGTTTCAAGGAGTCCACCACCTCATTGTAGAATACTGCCAAAATAAGTTGACATGTTACATACATAAGTGAAAAAGGATTAATTTTTAAAATGCAGAAATAAAAAGACTAGAACCTACACTTTGTGTCATCAAGCACTGGTGATATAGACCGATCACTTTCATCACTCATTTCTGATGACTCATCGCTATCACCATCAACTTCTTCAATCTGGTTGCTACAATACAAATCACTCCAGATTTGCTGGTTTTCATCATCCTCTGAGTCTGAATCATCATTGTCCAACTTCACAATATACGCAGCATCCCCAACCATATCCAAATCATCATCATCACCTAAGAAACAGAAATGTAAATGCCGAGTTAAAACAAAGGATGTATCAATGGAAAGCACAGCACATCCCTCGCCGTACCTTGACATGATTGAAGCCGGGTGTTGCCCGTATAACCAGGAGGGCACTGTACTCCTTGACCCAATATACAACCTTGAGATAAAACAGAGCCCTCACCCACAACACAGTTGCTGCCTACGACAGACCTTTGAATAGTGCAATTATCCTGTAACAAATAAAAAGATGAATAGTATAAGTAGAATTCTCAGATTGTGTTTTGTGCCCAAGAATACAAAAGAGTACCTTGATAATACAGCCATCCCAAACATAGGAATCTTCAATTTTCACACCATTCCCAATGTGACAATTGCGACCGACAACAGATCTTCGAATAGTAGAACTTTCTCCAACTTCTGAACCACCACCAATAACAGTATCATCCTCAATAATACTGCTCCTGATATACAGAAAACATTCAACACTGAAGTTTGGTTTGCAGATTCAGAGAAGCACAAAACTACGGTATCATAAAAACAGGAAGAAAGAAGAAACCTTGCAAGAGTAACAGGATGTTGCTTGTAGACATTTCCTCTAAGGTACTGATATATTTCCTTCTCATTAGTGAACATGTCTGGCACAAGTGGAAAAGTCCACCGATGGATCATATTTTGCCTAGAATTTAAAGGATAAAAGAAATAAATTAGTTTCTCTTTATTAAATTTTTGAAATTGAATAAAAAAATAATCAAGGTTTACTCACGTGACATTTTTGTACATGTGCCAGCTATTGACAGATGCAGCATATTCTCTGTCACTAAGACAATAAGCAGCAAGTGAACTTGCAAGAATTTCTTCATTCATCAAAAGACCTTTGATAAAATCTTCACGAGTTTGGAAATCAAAATTGTCACTAAATAATGGCAACACTGATACAGAGCAAATTGAAACATGAGTATCTATTACATCATTATAGATGTCAATTGAGGGGCGATCTAAAATGACTTCCTGAAAGAAATGAAGCAAAATAATTTAAGGTACCACTAAGCACAGTACTATAAACTAAAATACCAAGATGCAATGGAGATTATGAAAGATTTTTTCTTACCATAGGTATGTGCACCTTCTTATTGTCATTTGATGCAATGCGTTTTTGATGAAATAATATTTTGCTGGTCTTTTTGTCGACAGCCACAAGTACATCATCTTGAGGAGCTCGGCCAACGTGGGATGGACCAGCATATTTGTAAACAACAGTCATTGCTAGCCCTTTATCAACCTTTTGCAGTTTTCTAAATAGAGGATAAACAAAAATGCTTTCATATTAAGTCCACAACAGCAATAACCAATAATAACAGGAATCACTGGGTTGCAATCGTACCTGTGCTTTTCCAAAATAGGTAACAAGTTGACATTGGCAACAGTATCGCCCATCACTAGTATAAAATCTCCCCTTATAAGGCCTTTAGCATCTAAATCTCTCATAGCATCTCCCAGAGTTAGGCATGTTTCAGAAACAATCGTGTTCAATAACAATGGGCTGGTGCTATCACCCCATTTTGATTTCCTGCAACAGAAATTGAATCAGAAGACGATAAGCAGAGTCAAAATCGCTGAGACCAGAAGAAATTTTGAGAGATGTTTTCAGAGGTCTTAAAGATGACTAACATAGCAAACATACAGTCAAAGGTAACCCAAAATTGCAGGAGTCTCATAGTATTATCATTTACTTACCTGATATGTTCTTTGACTTTCTCAACATGTCTACTACAAAACAAGAAAGCTTCCTGAACTCCAGAATTCGAAAGCCATTCCAGAGTGTGATCGAGTAAACAAGTGTTCACTAAAGGCAGCAAACACTGAAACAAAGCAAAAATACACAAATGAACAATACAAGAAGTGAGTGGTTAACAAATGAGTATGAGACGATGTAAGCTGGAAGGTTCTGTGAGGTGAAGTGCCACCATAATACGAGACTAGACAAAAGATCTACGTGGATGTAATATTGTAAAATTTTAATTTTTAAACACATTTCCAATTTCTATTTATTTTGCTTACAACAAGAAAAGAAACCATATGTCAGCTGTGGATATTTATGCCACAACTGTGCTCACATTTCAATGGGTTTTATTAAACTCAGTATTTCGAGAAATGGGTAAAATCAAACTTCAGTCGTCAGAAATCATTGGAAAATTTAGATAAATTTTAATACACAAAAATGATGAAATGTTAAGAGGTTATGTGTTTAGAGCTCACCGATGGAGTTTCATTTGTCAAAGGAACAAAGGCATCACTGAAATTGTCAGCAACGACAACTGCTTGGACGACATCTTCTTTCTTCAAAGAGTCCAAATCCTTGTTAGATTTATTGCGAGACATATTGGACGAGTGATGTAAATGTAAATATAACAAAATTCCGGTGGCGATGCTGGCAGGGCAATTTTGCCAACGTGCGAAAGTGCAGAACGGAGGGTCCACTCGGAAGTGCGCAAGATCTGCGCTTAGCATGGAAAAGTGGAAAACACTGGTTGACAATTGGAAGGTATTTTTATGGTTTGACATTGCTTTGACGTACTCTTTGGCAGATTTCAGGTGTCAAGACACTTTCGTTTTGCGGGAGTGGTACTGCTAGGCGAATCATGAATTTCTCATGATTGATAGTCTTCTGTTGCTTTGCAGAGATGAAAACAACATCCATATTGCAATTGAGTTTAGGTTTTGTTGTTTCGTTTGGTTGTTTGATGCTTGTGAAGTTTATTTGTGCAATTTTCCTGTGAGAGTTCAGAGATCTATTTGACAAGTATGTTTTCGTCGCAGTGAAAGATTCTCCCTGACCTTAATTTCTAACTTCGTTTCGCATGTTGCCCTGTTCTCAAACGTAACTTGTTTGTGAGAGAACTCTCCTCTCTGAAGCGCGAAAACCACCACACGTGTTTCGAGAGGTGCCGGCAATTTTAAAGCTTGTCCGAAAGGTTTTGGGATGTAGCTCATCTCGTTTACCGGGTAGAAAATGGAAATCTTTAGTTTGCCTCACATCTTACGTTTCAGATCAAGGCTAGACGGGATGCTCTCGCTTAAATACGCGCAGCGCAGCTCCGATGCTCCCTCCACTTGCAGTCCGAGAGTCGTCTTCGTCCCATTGTCTCTCTCCCACTCATGGGGCGTGTTCTTTGGTGCGAGAGAGACAGAGCGACAAAAACGACTCTCGGAATCAGTCAGCCGCCCATACCCCTTGATGCCTCTATGCTCCCCTACACCTGTTCAAGCTGCACAATCTCAAATCATATCTGTTTAGAGCCCAGCAGCAACCCCTGTTGTTTTAGATTTAAAGGTTAGTGGGAAAATTGTTATCTATCTTTGACTTGCCCGTGAATTTTTTAACTTGTCAACAGAAAATGGTAGCTGTTTCGGAAATGTCAGCGTACGAAGTGTATCAGCTCAATAATGCTGATAAGAGGCAAGAGAATGCTGCCAGGCTCAAAGAGAAAAGGAAGAGAAAGATTGCTAAACGAAAGCAGTTCAAGCTTAATACATTGGCTGCCAGTGAGTTACTTGAAGCTGCTTCAGAACATTCGAAGAGGAGCTCTGGTAAAGATGCCGAACAAACTGCAGTCAGCGGAAAGGAACCAATGATCACTATTGTCGAAGGTATGGCCTGGCTTTTATTTGAGCTTTCGTATATTTATTTTCGTTCATTAATTGTTGTTCCTTTGTTATCAGCACCGAAAAAGACCAAGTTGAACAATGGCTCTGTGAAGGAGAAAAAGAAGTGAGTACCACTATGAAATGAAGTGCATTTTAAGTTTGGCTCTTTGCTTATATTTATGTTCATTCTGCAGGACCAGCAAATCTGACGATAGTCCGAAAAGTGTACAGGAATCCAACCAGAAATCTTCTGGGGCCAAAAGAGATTCTCCCACTAAGGTGCTGTCAGTGGCTAAGGAAGACTCGTCTTCAATTGCGAAAGGAAACCGGCATCCTGCTGTTTCTTCTAAGGCTAAGAAACATGCCTCTTCTCCAGCCCAGTCGATGTCAGGTTCCAAAGCTTCAGAATCTGAATCAGTTTCTTTGTCAGGCTCTGAAAGCAGTGTACAGATTGCTGAAAATTTCTTCTCATGGTTAATGGACCCAATCAGCAAAGAGGATTTCTTCAGGTATTTTTTAAAAATCTTATCTAATTCCTCAATTTATTTGTTTCTCCCTCCTGTTTTGTGATTCATTACTAAGTGCCCGTTGGATTTATTGCATGTAGTCTTTATTGGGAGAAGAGACCTGTCCACATTGGTCGAGAAGAAAACCGTGACTACTACAGTGGTCTTTTGTCAACAGCTGGCATTGATGCTATGCTGCGCAAGAATAATATTCTGTATGGAAAAAATATTGACATCACATCATACACTAATCAGAAAAGAGAAACTCTGAATTCGGTGAGACCTAGTTTTCTGTTACATTTCAGGCTTTTCTCACTCTACTTTTTGTATCCCCTTAATTTATATCTTGATTGCCTATAGACTGGACGTGCCCATGCTGCAGTAGTGTGGGACTACTATCGCAATGGTTGTAGCATACGTCTGCTGAACCCTCAGACTTATCATGCTCAACTGAGAGAGCTGAATACAAGGCTTCAGGAAGTGTTTGGTTCTTTTGTTGGGAGCAATGCTTACCTCACTCCCCCCAACTCCCAAGGATTTGCACCGCACTATGATGACATAGAGGCATTTGTTCTACAAATTGAAGGCAGCAAAATGTGGCGTGTATATGCTCCAAGGTCCGATTAATTTCTTCTACTTCTCACTTGAACTTGAACTCTTGTAGAATCTGATGTTTGAACTTCTTTGCAGGGATGCAAGTGAAACATTGCCTAGAACATCTAGCCCTAATTTTACTCAAGAAGAAATTGGTGAACCACTTCTTGAAGTCCACTTGAAAGCAGGGGACATTTTATATTTCCCTCGGGGCTTTATTCATCAGGCAAACACTGTGCCAGGCGAGCATTCCCTGCATGTAACCATATCAGCTTATCAGAGAAATTCTTGGGCAGACCTGCTAGAGAAGGTTGGTTAAAATAGTCCATTCCAAATTGATGTCATTTGGAAAATCACTTGATGAAAATTCAGTATTGTTCTGACGTATGTGCATGTCCATTTCAGCTTGTTCCAGCAGCTTTATCTAACGCAATTGATGAAGATGAAGACTTTAGAAAGGGCATGCCACTTGATGTATTGAATCACTTAGGAGCAGTTCATTCTGATTCAGAATCACCTGAAAGAAAGGCCATTATGAAGAAATTAAAGCGTCTGTTCAGCAAGCTTTTTGACTATGCCCCTGTTGATGCAGCCTCTGATCAGCTAGCCAAGGATTACATTCATGGAGCACTTCCACCGTGCTTGTCATCAGGTATGGCATTGTTTGAGACCAATCACATTGTGTTTGGTTATTTATTAATTTTGCCTAGCCTGGTCTCACTTTTGTCTCTTCTTTCTTAGCCGAAAAGAAATGTTCAGTGCTGGAAAACAGTGATAGAATGAAGGAAAATGGCCAGTGCCAAGGAGCTGTCATATTAGCACTTGAGACTCCTCTCAGACTCACTCGTTCCAATGTCTTGAGGTAAGTTGACTTTAAGTCTCCAACTAAGGAAAATTTAAAAAAATTGCTGGTACAGTAATAATGCAATTTTTGCCTTGTCTTTACAGGTTGGTCTCTGAAGAAGAACCTGACTGTGTAAAACTCTATCATTCTATGGAAAACTCATTGGAGTATCATGGGGAAGATATTCAGTGGATTGAGATTCCTGTTCATTTCGCTCCCGCAGTTGAACATTTAATTCTTTCATACCCTAAATTTACTCCCATTTATGAGCTTCCTCTAGAAAATGATGCAGATAAGGTGTGAACATTTATTGATTTTTTAAGATTTATTGTAGTTCAGCTGTGGTTAAAGTAGTTTTGTTTGTGTTACTAATGAGTCTTTACTTTTTCTCTCCTGACAGATACAATTAGCTACTGAATTGTGGGAACGTGCCCTTGTTCTCACTCAAGAACCCCTTCCTGTTCGTATTGATGATGGTGGTGATGTTGATGATGAAGACTCTGACGATGATGGTGATGAATGAGTGATAGGCAGATTTGCCCTCACAGATGTTTCATTGGAATCATTTTAATTATTTTTTCTTGGGAACCTTGAATGTATAACATGTGAAGATTCGTCATGCAATAGAAATGTTCTGTGTGTTAATTTTTGGCTGCTGATGATGATGAATGAATGAAAGACAGATTTACCCACACAGATTTTTCATTTCAATATTTTGAATTATGTTTTCTCCTGGAACCTTTTATGTATGACACGTGAAGTAGATTCCTCAGGCAAGAGAAATATGCTGTGAGTAAATGTGCCTTAAAGATTGACTGTGGAACACAATTGTTTCTCATCTTCTCCCGGTTTGTACAAGACTTAAGATAGTTTATAATGTTCCGTGCTGTGATTATTTCTTGAAAATGATTATTATTTAGTATGTCTCATGTTAACCTGTACCTATGTACTATTTGTCAGGTATGAAGATGTCTTAAGTTGTTGTTTTTTAATCATGCCTATTGTTCTGCTTTTCTGAACATACTTTGACTCAGGAATGTTGTTCTCACAAGAAATTAATTAAAAAGGTTAACATAAATTTGTCTCTTTACTCATCCTTTATGCGTCTTGCCTCTATAGCAGCATGTCACATATACTGTGTATTATTCAGTGGATCTATTCTATATGTGATTGTAACTTGAATTGGGCAAGTTCAGCCTTTGATATTTTATACAATACGTTTTATATCTTTAGTTATAGGTCTTTGAACTTCTATCTGTGGCTTTGGATATGCTAGATTGAGGCATTGTAGTCACATGTACTCCGCTAACTTTCATTAATTTTGTGTGGCTGCAAGAGAAAATTGTACATGATGGAGCATTGCATTGGGAGGACAATTAAGGCATCGCTCTAGATGATCATGATAAGCCTGTTGGTCAGATAATCGTCCATGAATTGGCAGGTTGGTAAATCTCTTTCTAGTGTTTCAACTGACATGTAATTAATAAAAATTCCTTTTTTGTTTATAATCAGAAAACACACACTGAGAGCAAAGTGCTCCATTTTGGAATGGACACAACTTTTGTGAACATTGCGGTAAATTATCAACAAGAAATAAACATTCTCGTTCATATTCTCATTTTGTTGTCTTTTAGGATGTTGCAGAGGCTGTGTGGGGTACTGATGTTGCTGGGGTCAATGCCGCAGATACTCCCCAGATGTGGATGAGGAAGCGGATGTTGATGTTGGCGACCCAGTCACTCCTACAGGTGAAGCAGCAGCAGATGAAGCTAATTGGAATCCTATTGAGTGGGACCGGGCTGCTGAAGACCTGATGGGTGGAAGACTTCTTGGCCTTGATGCAGTTTGCATTGGACTTGGCCCAGCACTCTCACAGGCTGGTCAACAAACTATCTCTTGAACTGATCCTCCTCCAGGTAAGCTCAAAACTACTCAAAGCTTGCCGCTGGTAACAACTATTCACCCTTGTATCAAATTTCACTTGTAAGGTCAGTTGGGGTTCTAATGGGACACTCCCTAAACAATTGTTGAATTGATAATTATTTTCCGTAACCTTTCAGAAATAGTGCGACCTGTTTTTCTCCCGTCTCATTGTTACCCCAACTGACCGTGTCGAAATTTTGTTTCCCTCAGGCGATCCTTCCTGCGTTGCTGGAGCAGTCCCTCTCACTCATCTGGCTCAAGTGGTTGGCGAGGCTGTGGTGCTCCTTCATGGCGTGCTCCCCAGTGCTCCCTGGACCTGCATTGCTACCTGCTGGGCGATGCGGAGCCTCAGGCGCAGCAGGCACCGGCCGGTGGAGTCCTCGATGCTGCAGGTGGTGCCACGGACGCCAACACCTTTTTTGCGTCTCACAAATAGTGTTTTCTGATTAGGACTTTTTCATTGCAGCAGTGAACGTTTAAAACATATAATTAATGAACTTTTTTGAACTAGTTTGATACAAAAATAATTTGAAGTCACTTGACTAGATTAAATTTATTTCCTTCTTTTGATGAATGATTCTTGAAGTAATAGGCTCTGTAATGTCTACTTGAGGGGCATAGATGCTGAGACTGTTCATTTCATGTTGCAATAAGGAAATGTCAAAATAAGATGCTGGGTTTGGATGCAGTTTGGGTTTTCTTTAACAGGTTTTAAAAGCTATCTATTTCACTTGTAAGTTTACTCTATTTTGTAAGAATGTTTGCACCATATCCAGTAATTATTGTTCATATTCTTGGTTCTCAATTTAATGTGTTATGTAAATTATGAATGTTCCCAAACTACATACATGTGATTGTTCGCAAAACCTTCTAAGTGAAGTCATGTGGGTACGTGGATGAATTTGTGATTTATTTGTCTCACAGTAATTTGTCAGTGCAGAGGAAAGAATAATTTAAGTGTTCTGTAAGTCATGTCCATTTTGCTTTAGTCATTCATCTTATTCCTTTCTCATTTTTTGCAAAGATTTCTTTCACCTTTTTCTTGAGTTTTTTTGGAGTGATGAGTAGGCTTTAGGCGGACATTTTAAGTTGTTTTTGTCATTGTTGCTATTTATGTAAATATCTACATGTGATGATATTTTTGCTGTTTTGTGGTACTACCTCCGTACTTCATGGAAAAATTCATGTTATTGAATAAACAACTCTGTTTACAGTATATTGTTGGGTCTTAATTAAAAACCTTCGGCATTGTCATTTTTATTTTGGTGCAAAGAGAGAGAGAGTCCCTGGGTTTAACTTCCAAGCGTAGTAATATACTTTGCTCGACTTCCCTCTGACTTGCCAAAGGGGTGGTCTACCTTCTCGGCACAGTCCAACATAAAGGATAATGAAATGAGAGGAAATACCTACTGCAAGAAATAGGAAAAGATTCACTGATCTGAGATTAGAAATCAGAGTATTATCACGAGGGCGTGCCCCTCTACTCTTTCAGCCATCCAAACACTGCTGAAAGGTTTGAAAAATTGTAGTCACTCATGGTCCTTGCTCGGTTCGGCCAGCCGTCGCACTGTGGTGCCTTCCGACCGCTTCCGGCTGCCGTTCGCTCGCGGTGGCAGTGTCGCTCGCCCTTTTGGGTGGTCAGCAAGCAAGACTGTTTCGAAGGGGCGGATGCTTGGCAGTTGGTCCCCTCTTCCCCCAAAGTCTTTGTGGTTGAGTTCGGGCAGCCCCCGCGAGATCGCAGCGCTGGCTGTTCGCTCGCGGTGGTAGCCACGCTCGCTGCTTTGACTACTCCATGAGCAACACCCTCGTATCTTTCGCCCGAGGCGGTGAGATTCATTTATCCTCCTATCTGATGTCCATCAGCCACCAGGCCCCAGGCTGGACAATCAAGAGGCAAGTCATCCTAGGCTACCTCCCGAGGAAGGCACTGGCCGGCTGGACATTTGGCTGCCGCGGCCGAAAATTGGTCACGTGACTGGTCACGTGACCGGTTTCAACCAATCAGAAGCCTCAATTCCGTCGAAAAGTCACAAAATCGGTCCCTGCAGGACATTTTTGGCCGCCGGCGGGCCGCCCAGCCGGCCCTGGCGATCCAGCGCGGGATTTGAGCGGGAAATGCGAGAAATTTTCCGCGTCGATTCAGAAGCAGTAGGGAGCGATGAGGTATTGGCTTTTCATAGTGGTAACAATATCGACTTGAGATGCACCCGCGAGCGAACGACAGCAAAACCCGCGCCGGGCGTGCTCTCGCGGCGGCCAGCGGAACTGCGGTGGGACTGCCTTTGAGGGCATTCCCTCCGCTGTCCACTCACAAATCGGTTTCTGTCGCCGAGCACCTAGAAAGCGCTCAGGAGAGTGATGGCGGAGTGATTTACATTCGGCAAGCAAAGAGGATCATGCTTGCAGACTAGTCAAAGTGGCGAGCGGAGCAGCCCCCGCGAGCGAACGACAGCCGAACGGCAGCACCATGAGGGCAGCACAACGTGGCGTGGAGCCGCGCAAGGACCTCAAATCCACGATCCGTCGCACGATTCAGCAGTGTCTAGATGGTTGTGGGCCGACTTGAGAAGTTCCCTGACCAGCGAAATTCCCGTTTGTTAGAGGCGGCATTTCCTCTCAACTCTTTACTTCCCATGTTGCACCGCGCCGGGCTGGTAGGCCACCCCTTTGGCACGCCTCAGGGAAGACGAGCAAAAGAAAAGATCTGCGCGTTGCCGCGCCTGTGAGTTGAACCCAGTACCTCTCACATAGCGCCCATGTCCTCTGCGCAGCGCCTGTGAGTTGAACCCAGTACCTCTCACACAGTGCCCATGTCCTCTGCGCAGTGAGCTACCAAGACTCTACGAATTGGCCGGCCCAAACTTAGATTGGTGGTTGGACTCTGGACGGAGTTTGAGAAAGAAGAGAAGTACCCAGGGGGCCTCTCAAAGCGGCGCCTTTGCGCCTTCTTAGCAGATGATACATTAAAAGTAAGCTAACACAAAACAGAGGTAATGGGTTTTGTTTGAAATATATACTTCATAATTCAACAATACAACAATGAGAAATAAGTACATAGTTGATTGAACGCAGAGAAAAGGGCGACTGGGGTACGTTTGTCGCTCTGACGTCCTGCTGGAGGCTATCACGTCGCGGAGTGCATATTTCCATCGAAATTGGTTCTGCACCCCGCATCGCCGACAGGGCCTGCAACGAAATAAATACGTAGATAGAAAATTAGGACATTAAAACAGAAAACGTCAGACATTGTTTTCTAAACCGTGAGAAAAGAATCTGCGCTAAAAAGCCTGTGCAGAGGACAATGAAAGGAAATTCGACAAATTAATTTATTCGATCAGACTGCTTTCGCGCGCGCTCGGCGAGCGGCGCTGCGGCGATACTCCGGCGCCGCCCGTCGCAACCCCGTGCCGCCAGGGCACTGCCGGGCCGGCGGGCTGCGGAGTCGTTTTCGCCGCTCTGCCTTCGAGGCCCAAGGGGGCGACGAAAACGACTCTCGGAATCAGTCTGCAGGGTCTGCGGTGGTGGGCGAGGGCCTTGGACTTGGCCCTGACGGTGCAGGCGGCGTCACCCACCCTCGCGCTGGCGGTCAAGAAGTGGACCAGGTTGCCGGAGATCCTCCAGGCAGCCGGCGGCCTGCCGCTCGGGGGACTCGACTGGAAGGTCGTCTGCAGCAGCGTCCTCGAGGTGGCCGTCGTGCCCGGCATCGTGGTCATCGTCCTGCGCCCCAGGTCCACCTCGTCCACCTGCGCGAGGGAAGGCCGCCGCCGCGGCTCGTCGCGGAGGCCTGGAGGACAGCCGGGGTAGCGCCGCTGCCGCGCGGAGTCTCGCCGCTCCGACGCTTTCGTCGCTCTCTCTCTCTCCTCTCTCTCCTCTCTCTCTCTCTCTCTCTCTCTCTCTCTCTCTCTCTCTCTCTCTCTCTCTCTCACCCATACGGGACGCCCCATGAGTGCGAGAGAGGCAGAGCGACGAAAACGACTCTCGGAATCGGCGGTGCAAGGGACGGACGTTTCGGGAGCAAAGCATTATTCGGCCACCCGAATAAGGCCATTTTCCAAGGATTGGCACGTTGGCCCACGCCGCCGTAAAAGTCGACGCAGCAGAAACTGGTCCACTTCCGCGTAATTGTGCCTTTGCCTTGGCGCTTTAGCGTTTTAGTGGCGACGCGAAGTTTCGCCCTCCATTCGCAACGCGTGGCGCACGCAAAAAAAATTAAACCAAGCTCAGCTTATGTTTTTGGAGTGGTCTTGCATAAAATTAAAACTTACTTTTGTGATCTCGCGCAGCTAAAAACTTTTTCTATAGTTGGTGCATTTTAGGCGTCTGGAACGGGGTATCGTGAGGTCGTAAAGGGCCCGAAAAACGGACGAAGCGGCGCGAAAGGGCAGTGGTGGATCCAGAGAGGTCTTGAGAGCAAAAACAAGGGGAGGGGGAGAGAAGGTTTCCTATGCACACAGGGGCGTAATGTGACGTGTGCCTACATCCCAGGGGACCTCTCCCACGCTCCCGATCAACAACACAGCCGCAACTGTTTTCGATTTGATATCCTGGTATTGTTGTCTGATGCAAACCGCTCGCAACATTTACAAATTTACAATTTACAATTTTTTTCGGGGGTAGAGAGTTGTTAGCACTGCCTTCACAGCCACCCTCTTCCAGCGGCCGCCGCTGCCGCTGTCCGCACTCTGCACCGCGAATGAGAATGGAGCCTCGTTCCCACATCATAACGCTCGCTCGTTTGAGCGCAAGCGCTTGTGTGCGCCTTGTGCACATTTTGCCGGGTCGCTTTGATAAGCAACAAGGAACTGGCGGCTACACTGCCACGCCGCGCCCTGCCACGCCCTGCCACGCCACGCCCTGCCACGCCGCGCACCACGCCAGTCGCAGCAAAGCGGGGCTGCCACGCTGCCAGCGTTTTGCTGTGCCAAACCGCGGGGACCGCGGCCAGCAGACTGATTCCGCGAGTCGTTATTCGTCGCTCTGTCTCTCCCGCACACCTACGGCACGCCCTGTGAGTGCGAGAGAGACAGAGCGACGAAAACGACTCTCGGAATCGGTCTGCGGTCTGCAGCGCGGCCAGGGAATTCTCTCTGGGCCGGCGCACGGAGTAGAGCAGCCGGCGCGCGGTGTGGAGTGACCGTCGTCGGCCACCGCGTGCCGCGCGTCCGTATTTTGATGCGCGGGCCGCTGGGCTTTGCAGGACCGGACGAGGCGCGCTTCCAATTGAAACCAGACCGGCGGGGGGAAGAGGGGAGGGGAGGGGGAAGAGTGGATGGGGGGTGGGGAGACGCCTGGAAATGACCGCTTCTGAACGCTACCGAGTCAGGATGACGTCATCCGGGCCGCGATCGGCACGGCGTGCGTGCGCTGAGTGCCCCGCGCTTGCACTGTAGTGGCGTGGTGCAGCAGAGTCGCTGCTGGGATAAGACAAAGATGCACGTATGCGGTCGGGTTTACACGACAGTTACGCGAACGACGTGGCCACGGCGTGGCACGGCACGGCAAGGCACGGCAAGGCACGGTGCGGCACGGCACGGCACGGCTGCTAAGCACGGGAAGGCAAGGCACGGCACGGCACGGCGCGGCCAGGGATCGCCGCCTATTGCACTTACGCCGTTCCAGATTTACATCCCAGGACGCCCCCCGACATAATCTGAGCCAGATCTGGATCTGCCCGGTGTGTGTGCGTTTGCTAATTTGTCGGTGTGAGTGTGTCTGTGTGTGTGTGTGTGTGTGCGAGTCCGGTCCGCCGCAAGCGCAATCAAAGTGGTGTAGTATTTTTTCTCTTTCCGTTTGCCCCGTTCAGCGAGGTGCACCTTGGTGGACCCTAGACAGACAGTAGTAGTTCCAGTCGGGTGAAAAAGCATTGCTACTGGCTTGTTGGCGGCAGCCGTCTGATTCCGAACACTGCTTCGTCACTCTGTGTCTCTCGCTCCCCTACGGACCGCCCCACCCGTGTGGAACGAAAGTCTGTAAAGTTGTCGTAGTTTTGTCGTTATTCTGACGATGAATTAACATCAAATACACTTCGTAACTACGACGAAATAACGTCAAACTGAGCGTCAAACGCGTTTGGCGTTAAACAGCAGGTAAATTTGAAGTTTTTTGGTCGTTAAAGTGGTCCGTTTTACTTCAAAAAAACTTCAAAATGACGGTGGGCCATGGAGCAGCGAGCCAAAACAGAAGCCTACTCGCCGAGTATCGAACCGAGACCCTAGCCCACCAACGCATTGGAGGACAAGTGTCGGAGTTCGAAGCCGCTCGGCCAAAGCGACTTGTGGCGGTCGGAGTGCATCGACGCGAACTGCTTCGCCTCGCGCTTCCCGCTCTCGCATTTTGTCGCAGCAACTTAGAGCACTTGATCTAAGTGACGCTACCTGGTTCCTGGTTTTCCAAGGAACTCCCTGGAAATCCCTTTACCATACGTTTCATGGGAAACCAGGAACCGTTTTTACCGTGCTGGAATGTGTTATGTAACACCAGCTGATTCAAACCCCAAGTAGCGTTACTTAGATCAAGTGCTCTAAGTTGCTGCGACAAAATGCGAGAGCGGGAAGCGCGAGGCGAAGCAGTTCGCGTCGATGCACTCCGACCTCCACAAGTCGCTTTGGCCGAGCGGCTTCGAACTCCGACACTTGTCCTCCAACGCGTTGGTGGGCTAGGGTCTCGGTTCGATACTCGGCGAGTAGGCTTCTGTTTTGGCTCGCTGCTCCATAGACCACCGTCATTTTGAAGTTTTTTTGAAGTAAAACGGACCACTTTGACGACAAAAAAACTTCAAATTTACCTGCTGTTTAACGCCAAACGCGTTTGACGCTCAGTTTGACGTTATTTCGTCGTAGTTACGAAGTGTATTTGATGTTAATTCATCGTCAGAATAACGACAAAACTACGACAACTTTACAGACTTTCGTTCCACACGGGCATGAGTGCGAGAGAGACAGAGCGACGAAAACAGTGCACGGAATCAGACGGCAGGGCCCGGCAGGGCCGGCTGGTGAACAGGCTGAGCGAGCAGGCACTTCGGAAGCTGGGACGCCGCATGCAAGGTGACTTCTCCACAAAAAGTGTGTTCTTTGCTGCTATTTCACAGGGAATTCCGGACAGGTGACACGTGACATCACGTGACAAACTGTCAAGTTCTTTGGAAGCAGTGCGAGGCAATGTGTAAAATTCGTTGGAATGCAAATCAGCCAAAAATTAGCCAAGACACTTTTTTGCTGAGCGAAGCGAAGCACCCTGTTGGGGAATTTGAACATCCAAATTGTCCGCCCCCCCCCCCCCCGGATACCTTTAGTTTACTATAGGTATCTTATTATTGATCTTAATCTTATATGTATATATGTATACATAGTCCGAGGTCAATAGTCCGAATTCGATAGTCCGAAGTCGATAGTCCGAAGTCGATAGTCCGAAGTCTATAGTCCAAGCTCTATAGTCCAAGCTCCATAGTCCAAGCTCCATAGTCCAAGCTCCATAGTCCAAGCTCCATAGTCCAAGCTCCATAGTCCAAGCTCCATAGTCCAAGCTCCATAGTCCAAGCTCCATAGTCCAAACTCCATAGTCCAAGCTCCATAGTCCAAGCTCCATAGTCCATATTCTATAGTCCCAGCTCAATAGTCCAAGCTCCATAGTCGTAGCGCCATATGCCAAGCTTCAAAGGCCATTTAGTTTGAGAATAAGATCTGTCACGAGTAGAGTAAGATCTGTCACGAGCCCGTTAGGTTAGGATTGGTTGGACCATTTAGTTTGAGAATATGATCTGTCGAGAGTAGGGAAAGATCTGTCACGAGTAGAGTAAGATCTGTCACGAGCCCGTTAGGTTAGGTAGGGATTGGTTGGACCATTTAGTTTGAGAATATGATCTGTCGAGAGTAGGGAAAGATCTGTCACGAGTAGAGTAAAATATGTCACGAGCCCGTTAGGTTAAGTTAGGATTGCACTCTACCAAAAATGTCCTGTAAATGCCGTTAATTTATTACCAGTTTTCACTGTAGGTCAATGAGGAAGGCGACACGGCAAGCTCATGGTAGAGGGCAGCACCGGGATACGCGCCACGATTTAGCCAGGGGAGCCCCTAGGAGTCTGCCAATTTCGCCCATAACTTCTTTGTCATGCAAGATAGACCCGTAGTGTAAGCGAGCCGATTGTAGGCAACGCTGCTAGCTTCCCAATAAGCTAGTTTTCATACATGTGCGATAATTGCAGTGAGAGCTATAAGTCAAAAACAGCATCCGTGCCGGCTGCCGCCTGGCTGCTAGTGGCGTATATCCCAGTGGCGCCCCTAGCGGCGAACGTCTGCAGTCGCCTTCCCTATTCACAGCGTTTACTGTGATCTGCTCACGGGATTCACTGTGATCTTGTTCACGGTGTTCACTGTGATCTGGTCCCCAGTAAACACTGTGAGTTTGACGCCGCTAAGCACCGAAGTACTGCAAATCAGGCTCCAATTCACGGCGTTTACTGTGGCCAGATCACAGTGAACACTGTAACCGAGATCACAGTGAACGCCGTGAACTAGTTCACAGCAAACGCCGTGAATTGCATAACAGCAAACATTGGTAATAAATTAACGGCGTTGACAGGACATTTTTTGTAGAGTGTGGTTGGACCATTTAGTTTAAAGATCTGTCGACAGTACGGAAAGACCTGCCACGAGTAGAGTAAGATCTGTCACGAGCCCGTTAGGTTAGGTTAGGATTGGTTGGACCACTTAGTTTGAGAATAAGATCTGTCACGAGTAGAGTAAGATCTGTCACGAGCCCGTTAGGTTAGGTTAGGATTGGTTAGACAATTTAGTTTTAGATTATTAGATAGCTTTCCGTCGGTTCAAGGAGAAGCCAACCATTGTCGAATCACAATCCTTCGCGCAAATGCATACTTCCTGGCTATCACCCCCCAAAAAGAAAAGAGGCCCATTTTCAAAATAAACAAATCCTAATTTACTACTGATGAAAATGCATTTCCATCTCCAGCTAAATCCAGCTCAGCATCGAGGCCGAAGGCCTTCCCCTGGCTAGTAAACGAATGATGGAATGCTCAATGAACCGCGACATTTTGTCCCATCTTTTCGACGTGACATCACAGTCCTGGGTTTCCCAGTGTAGGGATTCTATTGTCGACATCAAGAAAGTCGCATCATATGGTATACCCGGCCACGGACCATCGACTGAAGTTACTCCCAGGACAAGAGCCTACTTTTTCGTGTGTTTACTTCTCGAGCTGGGTGGGCGCGGGCCGAGGGAACGTCCCGCAGACTGATGCCTCGAGTCGTCTTCGTCGCTTTGTCTCTCTCGCACCTGTAAGAACGCCCCGTGAGTGCGAGAGAGACAGAGCGACGTCCTTTCGGCGCGACGCTCGCGACGTGGGCACAATAACGCACGTAGGGCCGTGCGAGCGCCTCTCATGCATGTTGCATGTCCTACAGTGTCGCGGATTCCGAGCAGTGCTTGTCCCGTCGCTCTGTCGCTCTCGCACCCTTGCGGAACGCCCCGCGAGTGCGAGAGAGACAGACTGAGCGTTGTTGGGGGGCAGCCTGCTGGATGGGTCGCGATGACGACTTTTGTGTGTCATTTGCCGGAACGTTGCGTCGCCGCTGTACGCGATGCGCGCGTGTCCTTGCACCGCCAAAGACTGATTCCGAGAGTCGCTTTCGTCGCTCTGTCTCTCTCGCACTCGTTGGGCGTCCCGCTGAGGCAAGCGCCACATTCACCCCCTCCATGAAAGAGTCCTGGATCCGCCTCTGGAGGTGGATTCGAACCCGCGCACAGTGGGCCAAGAGCGGTGGAGGCGGCAAAAACTCTAGACGCGTTTCGAGCTTTAGAGTCGCTAAATGGCACTCGAACCGAACGTGTGACCCCACCAATGGATTCCTCGTTCGGAGAGCTATCTATTGGTGGGGGTCACACGTTCTGTTCGAGGCCTGCTTAGCGACCCTGGAGCTCAAAACGCGTCCAGAGCTTTTGGCCGCCTCCACTGGTCTTCTGGCCCACTGTGCCGCGTCCGCGCTGCGCGGGCCGACCGAGGGGCCGACGCAGACCGTTCGCGGCGTGCGGTCGGTGCGGAAGCATTCCCCGCGAGGGCCGCGCGGCGCCAAGCCAGGTCGCTCTGTCTCTCTCGCACTCACGGGGCGTCCCGTGCAGGTGCGAGAGAGACAGAGCGACGAAAACGACTCGGAATCAGTCCGCAGGCCGGGTCAGCGCCGTTAAGCCTGATTAATTGGACCCCGCGCCAATTACCGCTTTTACCGCGCGGTCGCTTTGTCTCTCTCGCACCCTGGAGGGACGCCCCGTGAGTGCGAGAGAGACAGAGCGACGAAAGCGACCCTCGGATTCAGCCCACCGCTCGGTGCACTGCAAGTTGCGTGCGCGCATTTTTCGGCGGATGCTTCGCGGCGCTCGGCGACATAAGCGATGCTTGGCGACGTAAGCGCCGCTTCGGGCGGGGCATGCCAGTGGCGTGGTTTTGAGGAAGGGGGAACTCTGAGGGCAGAGCGCCGGGATTGTGGCGGGTTCGCGTGGGTCCAGCAAGCAGAGCCCCCAGTGGGTTCGACGAGGCCCGATTGGCTGGGCTGAGCGGCGTGGCGTCGCGTAGACGGTGCAAGTTTGGCTGCCTATATCTACGGGGCTGGTCCACCTCGCGGGCTCGATCGAGACCGATGCACAGTGGGCCAGAAGACCGGCGCCGGCGGCCAAAACCCTAGACGCGTGAGTCGCTACTGTAAACAGGACTGGAACCGATCGTGTAACCCCACCAATGGATTCGTCGTTTCGAGAGCAATTCATTGATGGGGTCATGCGTTCAGTTTGAGTCCCATTTAGCTCAACCTCCATCTCGGCTCTGAGAGTGATGCTTCGGATAACCCCGCCCAAGCTTATGTCCCACCTCCCTCAATTTTGCAGGCAATCACATCTCGAAAACGCCTGTTGATAGGCAAACCGCCTCAGCTGAGTAGCCAAACTCATTCATCAATTCATTCAATTCATCAATTCAATCAACTTCCCCGTTCAGAATCCGCACAACTGCCTCTGCGACGAGCAGCGCTTTGGTGCAAGAGCTTTGTGACTTAGCGGCGCTTCCCGCCGAAAACGACTGGCGTTCTGGAGAGCAACAAAGAAAGCTCATGAGCCCGCACAATTTTTGTTGCTGTGGGTTTGTTCGATGGGGCCGTTAAAAACTACTAACGTCGCCTCCGGTGAGGAAGGGAGGGGAGGGGGCGGGAGGGAGTCCCGGTGGGAGCCCCTCTGGACGGCGTCCCGGGCGGGCGGGAGGAGGGGAGGGGAGGGGAGGGGGCGGAGGGGGCATCGCGGGGAAGGGAGGAGGGGGCCGGACTATAAGAAGAGCCGCGGAGCGGTTCAGCGCCCTGTCTGACCGCTCAGTCCCAACCCCACACATTCGACATGAACTCCCTACTGGTGAGTACCGAGTCCACATTTATTTTGCCAGTGCTGCATTGAGTGCGTGTCTCTATTAGCCTTACCTCACGACAAATTAAAAGGAAACCACACTGAAAATTGGAAGGAAAGACTGTGCGCCAAAATATGGTGGGGCAGAAATTCTTGCAAAGTCTGGGTCAGACCTGAGTTTAAAAGTTAAAAGTTTTAAAAATTACTGGTTGATTTTTTTAAATTTAAAAATAAAACAATTGACACCTGGGGTGACTTAACCACAGGTGGTTTAGTGTTCCATATTTGTGCGCATATAAGCCAAGCCATAAATTATATATGTATATAATTTTGAAGACATACACCAGGAACAATATATTTCCATTTTGTGCTTTAAAAAGAGGAGCCTTAAAATTTACCTAACTTATGCGCACAAAAATTTCGCAAACATTAATTGTGTAGTGAGCCGTGTTTAGGGAAGTATCCGCAGCGGCCGCTTGCGGTGCGATGAATCACACTGTAAAAAATTTTGACACGAAATTTCTTGTTGTGGCTAGTGAAACGCCCCTTCTTAGTTATACTTCTAATGAATTTCGTGTGCCAGTGGCAATGAAATCTCGTTCGCCATGGCACACGAAATTTTGTTGGCCACTGGCGATCAGAAGGCTTCTTCCTACGCCAAATGGCAATTTTTGAGTCGTGGCGCTGGCAAGGATACTCGGAACCAATATTGTGAACTTTCTAGTTGTGGCGAGGAGAATTCGTCTCGGGCCGATGAAAAAAGCGGCACGAGCGGTCGGCATAGAACCCGAAACTTCAACTTGGATGTCTTGTGCCCTGACCCCTCGGCCACCGCACCGCTGCTTGGCAGAGCGCTCGACGGAGCTTCATCATGGACTCGCGAGGACTAGTCTGGCCACCACCAGGTGCGGCGAAGCAAAGCATCCTTCCCTTAGCCACGACTTGAAATTTCATAACTGTCGTCAGGGTAGGATGCCTTTTCAGTGCCACACCTATGATTTTTCTTCGCCAAGGGGCTGTTAAATTTAAAGTCGTGGCTGAGGGAAGCATCGTTTTGTTAGCCAAGCGGTAAATTTCACGTTTCGAACTTGGAATTTCATAAGCCACTGGCACTATAAATTCACTGTCGCGGTTTGGAAAGTGACCTTTCCATAGCCAGTGGCGCTTTAAACACACTTTCGTGTCTGGCTAAGAAAATTCAAGAAGCCATTGGCTACATAAATTTAATGGTATTTTTTACAGTGCATCCTAGCGCTGCCGCTCGCAACGCTTAGTTCGTTGCGTCGATCGAAGCCCTAACGTTGCTCTGCCTGGAGTCATCTTCATAGGGAGCGCGGCACTCCGCCGTGAGACTCCCCACTCGCAATGAGGCGAGGAGGTAAACACCCCGCATTTCGTTAGGAGAGGCTAGTGGGGCCCACTAGGAGAGGCACTGCCCGGGCGTTGCGGTGGATTTCTGGGTCAAACGTCAGCGGCCGCGGCCGGCCGGCACGTCCGACGGGCGTCCGACCCGACCACCCGACTGCTGCCGGCCGGTGCGGTGGACGCCACCAGACTGATGCCGAGAGTCGCTTTCGTCGCTCTGTCTCGCTCGCACCTACACGAGGCGTCGCATGAGTGCGAGAGAGACAGAGCGACGAAAACGACTCTCGGAATCAGTCTGCTGCCGACTCCAGAAGCGAAGGGGAAGGAGGTTTAAACGCGCCTCTTGCCTACCTCCCAGGCGTTCATTCCCAGCAGTGCTCCGTCGCTCTGTCTCTCTCGCACCTCTATGAAACGCCACGCCACGCCACGAGTGCGAGAGAGACGGAGTGACGCTGTTCCTGACCTCTCCACGTGCGGAGAAGGGGATTATGACGTCGATGACGTCACATCACATGGAGAAGAGAAGGCGCCGTGGAGGAGCCGCGCTTCGCCGACGAAAGACGCCGACGTAAAATGGAGGTGTTCCAGTCTCGTGTCACGGCGTGGCGTGGCATGGCGTGGCACGGCGTGGCGTGGCGAGGTGTGGCGTGGCACGGCGAGGTGTGGCGTGGCGAGGTGTGGCGTGGCACGGCGAGGTGTGGCGAGGCGTGGTGAGGCATGGCGTGGCGTGGCGATGACGGAATATAGAGCACGGCGTGTGGCCCTGCTTGCCCCGCTCCTCTTTCTGTCCGAATGCTCGCGCAACGCGGTCCTGGAAGCGTCCTGGAAGCGCGGTGGCGGCGTGGCCAAGTCGCGCACTGCAAAACTATACCGGCGAGCGGACGGACGGACGGACGGACGGACAGACAGACAGACAGACAGACAGACAGACAGACAGACAGACAGACAGACAGACGGCGTAAGTCACTCGTCTCACGCGCTGAAGATACGTGGCTACGCGCAAAAGGTACCGAACGTGCGTGTGACGGTATGCAAATGAGTGCACGCGGCTGACGCTGATCCTGGACGCGATCCTGGAAGACGCAGTCCTCGACGCCGCGCTCCTGCACTGACGTGAACCTGGACGATGCCATCCTGCACGACGCGATCCTGGACCGACGTGAACCTGGACGATGCCATCCTGGACGACGCGATCCTGGGCCGACGTGAACCTGGACGATGCCATCCTGGACGACGCGATCCTGGGCCGACGTGAACCTGGACGATGCCATCCTGGACGGCGCGATCTTGGACAACGCGGTTAGAAACGACGTGATCCTGGACTTACGCTCTGGGCGACGTGGTCCTGGACAACGTGATCCTGGACGATGCGATCCTGGACAACGTGATCCTGGACTTACGCTCTGGACGACGCGATCCTGGAGGACGCGATTCTGGATGACGCGATCCTGGACGTGGTGCTGGACACGCGATCCCGGTGGAACCCTCATCGCGGTGAAAGTCCCGCGGAAACGGGGAAGGCGGGGACGACCGGCATCGCGTCGTACGCGTCGCACGCGGTGACCCCGGCATGCAGACGACACCGCGCCGCGGCTTATGTCACACTCGGTCACACACACGCGTCGCGGACGCGCGGGTGAGGCTGAGGGTTCAAATACCGGTTCGTAGGGTTTTTTCTTTTTGACAAATTACGAGTTCCGGCCTACTCGGAGCTGTGTGAAATTTACAGCCAAGCGAGGCGCTGCCGCGAGTCATCCTGGCCGGAAGGGCGCCGCGCCGCGGTGGTATACAGTGGAGTGGGCCAGGACCGGCGCTGGCGGCCGAAACCCTAGACGCGTTTTGATCTCCAGAGTCGATAAATGGGACTCGAACTGAACGTGTGTCTGACCTCACCAATCGTTCAGTTTGCGTCCCATTTAGTGACTCTGGAGCTCAAAACGTGTTTAGAGTTTCAGCCGCCGCCGCCGGTCTTCTGGCCCACTGTCTAACAGTGTAGCGGCGCAACAGTGTAGCGGCGGCGGCGCCGTTTTACAGCGCCGTGGTTTGCACTGCTTTGCACGGCGGCGTCGTCAAGGGCCGCACTGTCGTCGGCGGAGTGTTCGGAGTGATAGAAAGTCGGGCAGCCGGCCGGCGAGCGTCTCGGTCGGTCCCGGCGCCGCGTGCTTACAGTGCGCTTCGCTGGCTTCGCTTCGCACGGCGTGATGCTGCAGGATGGCAGCAGGCAGATCTCGAACAGTGCTTGGTCGCTCTGTCTCTCTCGCACGCCAGCGGGGCGCCCCATGAGTGCGAGAGAGACAGAGCGACGATGGTTCGGAATCAGCCTGCAGGGCTGCAGGAGCCAACCGCCGGAAAGTTCCGTTTTCGTTCCTTCCGGCTCTTGAACTCCCGTAGAAGTTGTGGCGGAGGTCCGTTCCGTCCTCGCTGCCCGCTGTAGGCCACTGGGCATCATTACCAACGTTTCATCACTCTGTCTCTCTCGCACCCACCGGGACGGCCCGCGAGTGCGAGCGAGACAGAGCGACGAAAGCTTGTTTGGGTTCCGTGCCGCGAGAAGCACGGCGGCCAGGAAATCGTCTCCTAATTAAAAGCTCCCGCACTAGAGCCTGCACTAGGAAGACGGGCAGTGCGAAAATCACTCATTACGCCGGCTTCCTCCACAACGGCAAGAGTAGCGCGAGCGGGGGCGTGCACCCGGCGCTACCCCGCGCCGCAGGGACACGCAACCGCACAGTGGGCCAGAAGACCGCGGCGCCGGCGGCAAAAACCCTAGACGCGTTTTGAGCTCCAGAGTCGCTAAACAGGACTCGAGACGAGCGTGTGACCCCACCAATGGATTCCTCGTTCGGAGAGCAATCCATTGGTGGGATCACACGCTCGATTCGAGTCCTATTTAGCGACTCGAGCTCAAAACGTGTCCGGGATTTCGACGGCCTCCCCCGGTCTTCTGGTCCACTGTGCACCAGCGTTTTTAGGGCTACCTTTCACCTACTTTTCTGGCAACACCGTTTGAGAGCGTTCGTAAATGCTGCTGCTGGGCAGGCCAGATCGGATAACTACCTCAGATTGCCTCGGAGCGGTTCATCGGCCAGTGGGGCGGCGCTCTTTGCAAGTTCGAGTGCAGCGAAGTTGGCGTTGGATGGCGTGATCGTGGAGGCGGAGTCCGCTGCAGGCCGCCGCGACCTCGGCACGCGAACTCTTCTCGCTAAACAACAAGGGAAAGGCAGGCCTAAGATTATCCGAAACCAAGGAAAACTGGTAAAACTAAAGCGTTATCATCCACTGTTATCAACTAATGTTTATTAAATCAAGCGTAACAGCTCATCCGCCAAGTTCCCCATCCAACAGGGATTTCCAGGTATGCTTCATTCAAGCAATGCTTCAAGCGTAACTTTAGCTCTCACTAGAGTCCGCCCTTAGTTTGCCTTGAAGCCTCCGGAAAACACAATAAGTTGCGGGGCCTACAGTGCGAGTAGAGAGGTCCTGTTCCCGCACGCCCGCGACCCCTACCCGTACCTAAAGCAAAAACGTGGGGTCCGTCGGTGCGAGAGGACCCACGACAACTCTTCTCGGTTCCCTCCTCGGCCCCTACACCGTGGACGCGCCAGTGAATGGAAGTAAGTGGAGTGTAATGCGAGGCGGCGGCAACTCTAAAGGGGGCGTCCGGGCAGGGGATCCCTGGCGCGTTTATCGTGTACCCCACGTACGCGTTGAACGCGAAGAATGTGCAAGATTTCTGGTGCCACACATGGTGGTCTTACCTTTAGGCGCTTCCCCGATGTGAATGCGGTCAAATTTTGTACAATGAATGGTGATGTTCCCCCCTCCTGCTCTCACTTCGCTGCCAAGTAATCTAAAGTAAAGTGCTGCATCGCCTGGCGGCATCGAAAAAGGGGGGCCGCTCGGGCATCCCTGCGCCTTACGTGACCAATCACTCCCTTTCGGCCCCCGCTGTGTACGGCCAATGGTCAAGGATGCGGCGGGTCTTCCCTGAGGAGGCTTCCGTGTGAGTCGGCGCTATGCCGAGTGAACGCGTTACCCCTTGACTCTCTCCTCTCGTCTCTCTCTGCTTCTCCTCTCTCTCTCTCTCTCTCTCTCTCTCTCTCTCTCTCTCTCTCTCTCTCTCTCTCAGCATGCCTGCGCCTGCACTTTGACAAAATTTACTCATTTCTCTGGCCAGCCGGTACGGCCTACAGCCACAGTGGGTCTGAAGACCGGTGGAGGCGATCAAAATCCAGGACGCGTTTTGAGCTCCAGAGTCGCTAATTGGGACTCGAACCAAACGTGTGACCCCACCAATGGATTGCTCTCCGAACGAGGAATCGATTGGTGGGGTGACAGGCTCGGTTCGAGCTTCATTAAGCGACTCTGGAGCTCAAAACGCGTCTAGAGTTTTGGACCGACTGTGCCGGTCTTCTGGCCCACTGTGGGACACGGGGATCAGATTGGCTGCTCCGACCGTGACTGCAACAGTGCCGCCGCCCGCAGCCGCGACACCAAAACAGCGCGAAACTAGTTCTTAACGGCGGTGTTGTCGTTGACGGCGACCTGGCGGGCCGCAGGGACCAAGGCGGGGACGTCCCGGAGGGTGTGGCAAGCACGTGGCAAGGGGCCGCGGCGGCGCCGGCACCGCCAGCCACCGGCCGTTGGGCAACGCGACGACCCGCGGCCGGCCTGGCGGCTTGCTTCATTTGCTTGGAAGCTGGTTCCGTCTCCGTCGTCCCGCAGACTCCTGTCTGTCTCCCTCGCACCTGTACGGGGCGCCCATGAGTGCGAGAGAGACAGAGACAGGACGCTCGGAGTGAGTCTCCAGCGGCGCTGCCCCCTCCGCGCGCTACTCCGCGCCGCGGCCCGGCCCTGGCGATACCCCGCGCCGACAGAGTCGCTGGTCTTTCCCTGCGGCGCCCTGCGGCGGGCCGGTGGCGCGCTCTGGCGGCGGGGAGCGGCGCCTCGCGCGCGGAGTATCGCCAGCGCTGGGTGCCGGGGAGCCGCGGGGGAGACTCTCTCGCAATGTCATTAGAGAGACTCTGCACTTTCATTAGATAATTAGAGAGACCCTTCACTTTCATTAGAGATACTCCACACTTTATTGGATAGTTAGAGAGACACTGCCCTTTCATGGGAGAGACTCCGCACTTTCATAACGTAATTAGAGAGACCTTGCCCTGTCATTAGAGAGAGAGAGACCTTACACTTACAGAGACCTTGCACTTTCATTAGAGAGACTCTGCACTTACAAAAGAATAGAGAGACTTTGGTTATGCCTCTCAAAGGTTGATGCAACGACTCTACTCGTCCTCTAGTAAAGGTTCTCGAGTATAGGCATGAGCGGGGAGTATCACCAGCAGGAGTGCCACTGAAACCTTAGGCGGAGGGGTGATTCTCTCACTTTGAGAAGAACCTTGATCTATAGTCCGTTCAAACTGGGGAGAAATATGGATTCTCGCGGTCGAGGGCTGCCGCAGTGGTGACTAGGTGGCAGCGGACCTCCTCCTCCTCCTTCTTTCTCTTCTTCTTCTTCTTCTTCTTCTTCTTCTTCTTCTTCTTCTTCTTCTTCTTCTTCTTCTTCTTCTTCTTGCTGCTCGATATCGAGGAAAGAAATGAAACAGCAACGGATCATAACGCGGCTCTCTCCCCTCCGGTTGCAGGTGCTGCTGGCCGTGGTGGCGGTGGCGTCCGCGCTGCCCACGCGCGTCAAGCGCGGCCACATCGAGGAGCACGGCCACGGCCACGCCACGTCGTACCAGAACTTCAACCTGGAGAGCTACCACCCCGTGCCCGTCTACAAGAAGCACGGTGAGTCCACGCCGCCGCGGTCCACGCACTGCTAAGTGGCCGAGGGGGCAAACACTTTTCATGCTTGGGGGGACACAAGATTTCTGTGAGAAGAAATTTCGTCGGATTTTACGTCCGAAATCTGTTTTTTTTTGTGCCTGTTTGGGGGAGGATTTTGGAATTCCGGAGATTTGAAGCGCTCTAAGGGACACAGGATTTCTCGAGTGGCTGCCCCCTCGTAAGTGACTCGGCACTCGTCGCTCACCCTCGCACTCATGTTGTGTGTCGTATGGGTGCGAGAGAGACAGAGCGACAAGTGCGGGCTGCGCGGCATCGGGTGGCAGGCGCGCATCTTGGGAATTTGGAGTAATTTGGGCACTAGGCAGGCCGCCTGGAAAGCCCAGATTCGATTCGATTTAATGCAGTTTCGAACGATTCGCACACATCTACTACGACGCCGGCGCCGCCCTGCGTTGAGGTCTCCCGTCCGAAGCGCGCGGCGTCGCGTCGCGCTGCAGCGCACAGTGGCCGCCAGTGTGGAGGCGGCCAAAACTCAAGACGCGTTTTGAGCTCCAGAGTCGCTAAGCAGGACTCGAACTGAACGTGTGACCCCACCAATGGATTGCTCTCCGAACGAGGAATCCATTGGTGGGGTCACACGTTCGGCTCGATTCCTGCTTAGCGACCCTGCGGCTCAAAACGCGTCCGGGCCGGGATTTTGACCGCCTCCACCGGTCTTCTGGCCCACTGTGCACCTCGTGCTGTTCACATCGCATCTCATTATCACACCGCCTTGTCCGTTGCAGAGCACGTCGTCCACAAGGCGTCCTACGAGCACCTCTCTTCGGACGACGGCGACCTCGGCGGCCACGCCGCGCTGAGCCTCGGCGAGCACGACGAGGGCTACGGCCTGGGCGAGGGCTCCTACCACCGCTCGTCGCTCACCGACGGCACGGACCACGGCGACGACGGGTACGCGCACCTCGGCGCGGCCGCGGTGTCCGAGGACGCCGAGGAGGGCTACGAGGGCCACGGCAGCTACTAAGGGTCGGCGGCAAGTCACTTCGCTCCTCGTCCTCATCTTCACCCCCATGTTCATCTCGTGGCGTCGTCAGCGTTCGCGTTTCTTCTGTTTCCGGAAAGCATGCGCGGATCCAGGGGGATGTCCCCATCACCACTTTGGCCCTAAAGGCGGCGAAACCACCTGGAAAGTAGGACTTTGCCCCTAAAGAATGGCCAAAAGTCGGACTTTGCCCTTATAGAATGGCCAAAAGTCGGACTTTGCCCCTATAGAATGGTCAAAAGTCGGACTTTGTCCCATGGATAGGCGAAAAGCCGGACTTTGCCCTGGATAGGCGAAAAGTTAGACTTTGCCCCTAAAGATAGGCGAAAAGTCGGACTTTGCACGTGTAGATAGGCAACTTTTGCGACATCACCTTTTTTGAATCCTCCCTCTGGATCCGCCCTTCGAAAGACGTGACGTCTGCAGCGCAGTCCTGCATGCCCTGTGCCGCCCCTCTCACAGGGCGACGGGTGCGAAGAAGTCATTACCGTTCTCACCGTCATATTCACCATCATCTTCATCGTCACCTACAACAGAACAAAGAAAATCGTCACTCTATCATCATTGAATCATCATTGAACCATTATTGAATCATCATTGAATCATCAATGTATCATCACGAATCATTGCTCGATTTCCATGTTCGCCTTCACGACAAACTATTCTCTGCTGTTGCAGTCGGCCTGCCAGTACGTAAAGAGTTACTCCGCTCGCCTCTGTATTGTGATAATTCATGTAAGGATTTATTTCCACCAAATCTCGGAATCGGGATTTTCTAGGTGTATTTTTTTACGACTGTTGACTGTGTTTATTTAGTGTTGTTTAGTGATTAAGTCTGTTTATCCGCGATGTGCGGTTCCTTTTTTATACAATAAAAACTCGTCTCTGGGATGTTACCAGAAACTTGCCTTCATAGACGCACCCCCCTGAATGGCATCCGATTTCAAACCAGCCAGCCTGGCGCTTCTCACATTTTCCACGCAAACAAAAACGAGAAGGAAAAAAAAGACACGAAATGAAAACATGTCGGCTGTTGTCGGGACGCGCACCTCAGAGGCTGCTACTTGCGAGACCCGCGCGCGAAAAGAATGTCTACTTTTTAGCTCTGTTTGCACAAACAAAGGCGATGCGTGGCTGTAAGGACCTGCAGACTGATTCCGAGAGTCGTTTGCGTCGCTCCGGCTCTCTCGGACTCACGGGGCGTCCCTTCTGGGTGCGGGAGAGACAGAGCGACGAAAACGACTCTCGGAATCAGCCTGCTGCATGAAAAATTGAACCGGCGAGCCTTATGCCGCGCTTCTTCCACCCTCGGTACATATTCCGCCCAGTCCTCGCTGGAGGCCGATTCCGAGAGTCGTCGCTCTGTCTCTCTCGCACTCACGGGGCGTCCCCTGCAGGTGCGAGAGAGACAGAGCGACGCTGTTCGGAGCGGGTCCGCTGCTCGCGCCCCCTTTTGCGTACTTTTTATTTCCTCACACATAAAGACCCTCTCCGGGTTGACACCTCCACACATGGGATCGGACACTTCCCGAGCCGAGGCGGGGAAGGAAGGAAAAAGGAGGGGGGGGGGATTTGCAAAGCCTTTCTCACTCTCGCCTTGTTTGCAGAGGCCGGGCCTTCCTTGCGGCTCGCTGCCGCGCGAGGCAAGCGAAGCACGCCGCATGCCCATCCGGTTTAAAAAGTCTCATTCTGCCAATTTTTTTTCGCACCTTTTTTTTTGCTCCTTTTTGGTGTTAATTGTTGTTGGCGGAGGACGCGGCCACCTTGCTGGGAAAATGCTGCTGCTTGTCGGTAGATTTTTTTAGTGTGCCAAATGACGAAATGGAGTGATGGGTGCCAAATCACCTAGATAAGTGATTCACTTGTTTGTTTTTTTTTGTTTTTTTTTTAATTTTGATCACGGTGGCACTAAATTTGAGCGTGGGTAACGGGGCCTTGGGAACGAAAGGCAGCTTGCATGTTGCTCCGAGGCGGGGCGGGGCGTACCGGCTGGAAGACTCCGCGCCCCGCCACGCCCCACCCCTCCCCGCCTCACCCCACTGTGATTGGAGCAATCGCCACGTCAGTCTATCATTCAATCAACGGCCCAGTCAGCGAGCGAGTCCTATCCCCTTGAGTTAGTCAGGCAGACAGACAGACAGACAGCTGGGCGCAAATGGGCCCAAACGGGCATGGAGATACGCAGCTCCGCGGGGCAAGCAAGCCGAGACAGCCAAGCGGAGCGTGCATAGGCATGCTGGGCCCGGCCGGCACGCATCAGACAGTCAAATGACTTTCCCGAACGCGTCGTCGGCGGGGTGTACCCGACAAGCAGTCGCACCGGCCAAGCTGCACTCGGAAGAAAACGGCTTAGGCCCTCCCCCCCAAAAAAAATGGTTTCTGGACTGAATGTTTTATTTTCTTGGATTTTTTTTAAAGACAAAACGTCTTGACACAAGAAAATTTTTATGAACTATGTAATAAATTTGTACATAACAAAAGTTTGGATCAAGAAAAAAGTTCTTCAAATAAAGAGCAACCAGGAACAAGTTTTTTTTTTTAAATCCAAGAAGTCAATTTTTTGGTGCAATTGGTGAAATCGAAGCTTGCAGAGGAAACGAACAACCCAACCCGGTTGGACCAAAAAAAGAATGTTAGTTAATAAGTCTCGTACACACGCTAAAAATTCATGCGAAGAATTTTGTAAATATGTTTGTACCTATGGGTACAAACTAGTCTTGTAGGTTTGTAGGTTTATCATAGAGCGAAATACCTCGTCATTGACGAAGTTTTCTCTTTGTAAGCTCAAAATACTTCATCATAAAAAGGTAACTTTTGTTTGTAAAGCGCTTAATATAGTTTGTAAGGTTCGGAGCGTGCAGCGACAGGGCGTTGCATCTGCCGTTCGAAAGACCCGGCGGAACGATTCGCGGATTCGATGAGAAAATTCCAAAAACGGAGCCGTAGTTTCAGGCTTTCAATCTTGAGTGATGGAAGGGTGAAGTGGAGTGTGAGGAGCGGCGCGTAGCAGCGCCGAGGCGCGGCGGCGCGGCGCATTCCGCGGCCATGCGGCGGCGGCCGTCCCGGGGTGGGGGAACTCGAGGGGAAGCTCCGCCTCACCCATTCGCCCAATCATATTTTAAATTGAGTTCCTCCAACATCGAGAGCTAGGAGCCGAGCCGAGCCGAGCCGAGCCGAGCCGAGCCGAGCCGAGCCGAGCCGAGCCGAGCCGAGCCGAGCCGAGCCGAGCCGAGCCGAGCCGAGCCACATGCAAAGGGAATCATTAGGAAGAGCACTCGAGCCGCAGCAGGCCGATTCCGAGAGTCGTTTTCGTCGCTCTGTCTCTCTCGCACCTACACGGGACGCCCCGTGAGTGCGAGAGAGACAGAGCGACGACACGAAAGGGCAGCAGCACGCTGACAGTAAGGGGTATTGAAATGCACGTTTTTTTGAATTCCATACCGGCACACTCGGAAAAGGGTTCATTCTTACCTAAAACCACCGCAAACCAAATTTGAGACCGATCGAAAAATATTTAAGGGTCGCTACAATGGCTGAAAGTTGTAAATTTGACGTAATTTTTGAAACTATACAACTTTGGAGTATTTGAAGCCCTGCGCAGCCGGTGTTGGTCCTAGCTTGTTGCCCCCGGAGACTTTTTTTTTCCGGGATCCAGGCCGACCTAAAGAACCCTACGGGATGCATTTTGAGCGAATGATAACGGAACTGGGTCCATTTTACGCTCAAAAAAGTGTATTTTTCTCCGCTTTTAGGGTTTTAGAGGCCTACCAAACTTTTGCCTTGCGTCACAAGAAATCTAAACTCATGTATGTTAAAAGAAAAAAGGTTGCTCTTTCAAATGGCGGTCACGGAAACAGTCTGCGATTTTTGGTTTAGGCTCCAGAGCCGTTTAAAGTTGAAAAATGGATTTTATTTTAGTGAAAATTGGAGCAAATGTTCACCCGTAGTCACGTGCGACGTATGGTTTGGCCACTAGCGCTACCCGGCGAAGTGCAGGCGGTGCGCTGTGGTGGGAGAAACTTCCCGGGTAGAAATGTACGGCTTTTATACGGCTGCTAAATATTTTGTGATCAAAGTAAGGCGAAGGCGTTCGAAAAATACCCCCCCAGCGCTGACGCTCTGGCCCGGCCCAGCGGATCCGCTCTTGTCTCGCAAGCGGCAGGTTTGTGGATCGACGCCAGTGGTCTCTCTTTTGCTGCAGCGACCAGCGATGCGGCACCTCTTTGCCGATATTTTGTCTTTGCCTTCTGGACATCTTTTTAAGGTTGTTTAAAAAGACGTCGAAAAGCGGCCGGCCAGAGACTGGCAAAACGCCCGCAAAATATCCGAATATTTTGTCGACATCTTGCTGACACAGTCCAAACATAATCCGGGAATTTTTCGAACGCCTTGGCGTTACTTTGATCTCAAAATATTCTGCATCCGTATAAAAGCCGTACATTTCTACCCGTGAAGCTTCTCCCACCACAGCGCACCGCCTGCACTTCGCCGGGTAGCGCTAGTGGCCAAACCATACGTCGCACGTGACTACGAGTGAACATTTGCTCTAATTTTCACTAAAATAAAATCCATTTTTTAACTTTAAACGGCTCTGGAGCCTAAACCAAAAATCCTAGACTGTTTCCGTGACCGCCATTTAAAAGAGCAACCTTTTTTCTATCAAAATACATGGGTTTGGATTTCTTGTGATGCAAGGCAATAGTTTGGTAGGCCTCTAAAACCCTAAAAGCGGAGAAAAATACACTTTTTTGAGCGTAAAATGGACCCAGTTCCGTTATCATTCGCTCAAAATGCATCCCGTAGGGTTCTTTTGGTCGGCCTGGATCCCGGGAAAAAAAAGTCTGCGGGGGCAACAAGCTAGGACCAACACCGGCTGCGCAGGGCTTCAAATACTCCAAAGTTGTTCAGTTTCAAAAATTACGTCAAATTTACAACTTTCAGCCATTGTAGCGACCCCTAAATATTTTTCGATCGGTCTCAAATTTGGTTTGCGGTGGTTTTATGTAAGAATGAACCCTTTTCCGAGTGTGCCGGTATGGAATTCAAAAAAACGTGCATTTCAATACCCCTTAGCTGACAGTGGCGCGGCGTGACTCGGCGGCTCTGATTGGTCGACTGGAATTTGTTGCCGGTCCAACAAGCAGGCCGGGGCGCGCTCTCGACGCCGCAGCTGGAACTAGGAACGCCAAATATGCAGATTTTTCATTTACGAATGAATGAATGAATTGAATGAATGAATGAATAATGAAGAAGAATAAGAATGAATTGAGAATGAAAAGAAGATGAACCTTCAAATGCACCGAATGCTTGTGGGCTGAGTATGCTTTCCTTGTGTGTGAGATTTGGCGTAGAATGGTTTGAACGTTCGCTTCAGTTCTCCCAGTGCACCACGCCAGAAATTCGATCACGTGACGCCACACTGCTTTCCTTCGTCCCTGGTTCCAGCAAGTGATGAGACATATCGTTCTCGACACATTTTTGATTTAGCTGAAACGCGCGTGAAATGTTTCCACTCTGCCGTCTTAACGACGTGAAATGTCACAGTTGCGAGGGTGGCTGCTCGGGCTTGCCGCCTGCCGTTTCCCAGGGAACTCCCTGGAAATCCATTGACCATACGTTTCATGGGAACCCCACGAACCGTTTTACCGTGCTGGAAGTGTATGTAACACCAGCTGATTCAAACCCCAAGTAGCGTTACTTAGATCAAGTGCTCTAAGTGCTGCGACAAAATGCGAGAGCGGGAAGCGCGAGGCGAAGCAGTTCGCGTCGATGCACTCCGACCTCCACATCGCTTTGGCCGGCGGCTTCGAACTCCGACACTTGTCCTCCAACGCGTTGGTGGGCTAGGGTCTCGGTTCGATACTCGGCGAGTAGGCTTTTGTTTTGGCTCGCTGCTCCATAGACCACCGTCATTTTGAAGTTTTTTGAAGTAAAACGGACCACTTTGACGACAAAAAACTTCAAATTTACCTGCTGTTAACGCCAAACGCGTTTGACGCTCAGTTTGACGTTATTTCGTCGTAGTTACGAAATGTATTTGATGTTAATTCATCGTCAGAATAACGACAAAACTACGACAACTTTACAGACTTTCGTTCCACACGGGAAGCAGGCCGGGGCGCGCTCTCGACGCCGCAGCGGGAACTAGGAACGCCAAAATACATGCAGATTTTTCATTTACGAATGAATGAATGAATGAATGAATGAATGAATGAATGAATGAATGAATGAATGAATGAATGAATGAATGAATGAATGAATGAACCTTCAAATGCACCGAATGCTTGTGGGCTGAGTATGCTTGTCCCTTGTGTGTGAGATTTGGCGTAGAATGGTTTGAACGTTCGCTTCAGTTCTCCCAGTGCACCACGCCAGAAATTCGATCACGTGACGCCACACTGCTTTCCTTTCGTCCCTGGTTCCCCAGCAAAGTGATGAGACATATCGTTTCTCGACACATTTATTGATTTAGCTGAAACGCGCGTGAAATTGTTTCCACTCTGCCGTCTTAACGACGTGAAATGTCACAATGTTGCCGAGGGTGGCTGCTCGGGCTTGCCGCCTGCCGCCGCCCCGGGCGACGCGTGCCATGGCAGTGTGCCATGGCAGTCAACGCGTCGCGACGCCCCGCCGAGCGCCGCCCGGGGGCACAGTGGGCCAGAAGACCCGCGCTGTCGACCAAAACTCCAGACGCGTTTTGAGCTCCAGAGTCGCTATGGGACACGATCCGAACGTTACCCCCACCAATAGATTCCTCGTTCGGAGAGCAATCAACTGGTGGGGTCACACGCTCGGTTCGAGGCCCATTTAGCCACAGTGGGTCAGAAGGCCTGTGGAGGCGGTCAAAATCCCGGATGCGTTTTGAGATTTAGAGTAGCTAAATAGGACTCGAACCGAACGTGTGACCCCACCAATGGATTGCTCTCCGTGCGAGGAATCCATTGGTGGGGTCACACGCTCGGTTCGTGTTCCGTTTAGCGACTCTGGAGCTCAAAACGCGTCTAGAGTTTTGGCGGCGCCGGTGCCGGTCTTCTGGCCCACTGTGCGGCAACCCCACGCGGAAGGAAGAAGCCCCGGACAAGACAGGGAACGCAGAGCCCCAGCACGGACGAGGCGAGATCCCCGTGGCGACGGCGGCGCGCGGGAGTTAGTGGCGCCAATGATGACAACGCAAGCGGCAATTTGGCTGCTAGGCCCGTGGGTCCGTGCCGCGCCTCGACTTGCGGCCCCGGAGACGCTGCCTGGCCCCCCGGGGGGCCTTCCTCGGACGTCGGGGCTCGCTGGGGCGTGCTGCAGACTGATTCCGAGATTCGTTGCTCTGTCTCTCTCGCACCTGCACGGGACGCCCCGGCTGTGCGAGAGAGACAGAGAGCAGCTCCAGACAAAAAAAAACACTTGGCCGGGGACCCCCTCAGATCTGGCTCCCTCCCGGTTTTTTTGGTTCCTGTAGTGAATACGAATTGCCGAAACACAAATTGGGCCGGATCCAACACCGATTGGCTTTTTGGTAGAGGTCAAAAACCCCTAAAAATGGCTGTTTTTGAGGGTTTGGGGCTTTTTGGGATCCCGGAACCTGCTGGCCAAAAAATCTACCAAGGTGTCGTTTCCGAAAGAAAAAAGTGCGATCTTTCGAATGCCGGGTCGCGCGAGGCTCTGCGACGTCGAGTTTGGACGCTACGGGCTCTCAAAGTTGCTGAATTTCACTATTTTTACTGAAGATTTGAGCGTATCAGGGCCGTTCGAAGCAGAACATCGGGGATTTCGCTCCTCTTTGGCTTAAATGGTGCCTACCCATAGGTAAACACCCCCACAAAATTTCAGCCATCTCAGGCAATTATTACTGGAACTGTGAGCAATTGAAGTTATGGGTCATTTTACCACTAAACTTAGGTGGTTTTGGGTCCAGAAAAAATATTTTTTTCAACTATCTCTATTTGATCAGCACCTCTTGAAACGTATTTTTAACATGGTGCCTCAAAACATTTTTTTTTTGAGAATAAAGTTGAGAAACCTAGTTTAGTTATTTGGACTTTATTCTCAAAAATAATGTTTTGAGGCACCATGTTAAAAATACGTTTCAAGAGGTGCTGATCAAATAGAGATGGTTGAAAAAAATATTTTTTCTGGACCCAAAACCACCTAAGTTTAGTGGTAAAATGACCCATAACTTCAATTGCTCACAGTTCCAGTAATAATTGCCTGAGATGGCTGAAATTTTGTGGGGGTGTTTACCTATGGGTAGGCACCATTTAAGCCAAAGAGGAGCGAAATCCCCGATGGTCTGCTTCGAACGGCCCTGATACGCTCAAATCTTCAGTAAAAATAGTGAAATTCAGCAACTTTGAGAGCCCGTAGCGTCCAAACTCGACGTCGCAGAGCCTCGCGCGACCCGGCATTCGAAAGATCGCACTTTTTTCTTTCGGAAACGACACCTTGGTAGATTTTTTGGCCAGCAGGTTCCGGGATCCCAAAAAGCCCCAAACCCTCAAAAACAGCCATTTTTAGGGGTTTTTGACCTCTACCAAAAAGCCAATCGGTGTTGGATCCGGCCCAATTTGTGTTTCGGCAATTCGTATTCACTAGAGGAACCAAAAAAACCGGGAGGGAGCCAGATCTGAGGGGGTCCCCGGCCAAGTGTTTTTTTTTGTCTGGAGCTGCTCAGAGCGACGACTCTGGGAATGCTGGGCGGGGCGTGCCCGATCCATGACGACGCCACTCCCGGTGCGTGTATTGTGTTGTTAGGACATCGCGTCACGAGGGCAGTGGCAGTTAGCAGTAATTATGCCCTCCTGCAGAGCGCACTCCGTCTCTCTCGCACCCGCGGGGCGTCCCGGTGGGGTGCGAGAGAGACAGAGCGATCGGCCGGTCGAGCTCCCGGCGAAAGTCACCCCTTGCCGCAGGGCGGCAGCGCGCCGCACAGTGGGCCAGAAGACCGGTGGAGCGGCCAAAATTCTAGACGCGTTTTGAGCTCCAGAGTCGCTAAATGGGACTCGAACCGAACGTGTGACCCCACCAATCGATTCCTCGTTCGGAAAGCAATCCATTGGTGGGGTCACACGTTCAGTTCGAGTCCTGTTTAGCGACTCTGGAGCTCAAAACGCGTCTAGAGTTTTGGCCGCTCCACCGGTCTTCTGGCCCACTGTGCGCCGTCGGCAGCGCCCCAGGGGCGGAACGGGAACGGGGGGATGGCAACTACTGTATCGCTGTCACGCGCGCCAACACAAGCGCATGTCACGACCTGCGAAAATAAATAGATAATTGCGTTCGGAGACGCCCTGTGGAGCGACGCGCGTTGCAGTAGTGGGACTGTGCCGTCAACGGGGGTGACTTTGGACGCCCGGGGAGATTTGGAACAGGCTCCCTATCAGCCTGCACGGAAATCTAAGAACGCCGCACCCGTGCGAAGTTCACTGGTTGAATGCGCTAAAAAATAGTACGAAAAATATCACGAATTGCAAAGGGTACCACGAAAATCAGTCAGAGAACGGAAATGTGTTACGTGTTTGCAGGCCCGGAGCCCGATGCCATAGCAAAGTCGGTTCCTGGTTTTCCCAGGTAGCAAGTCATCAGCGATCTCCAGGGAGTTCCTGGGAAAACCAGGAACCGTTTTCACCGCGGCGAGTTGACAACCCCACTGTGTGTAAGTGGTAGTCCATCAGTAGCCGCAGCCCCGCCCGCTTCCTCCCAAAGGAGCATTTAGTCGTGTGAGCATCCCACGACCAGCGGCCAGGCGACGGATTCCGAGAGTCGCTTTCCGTCGCCCTGTCTCTCTCGCACTCATGGGGCGTCCCGTATGGGTGCGAGAGAGACAGAGCGACGAGAGCGACTCTGCGGGGCCCGGCCGCAGGAAGGGCCGCACAATGACCAGTGTCCGACCGGCTATCACTCGCCGGGCTCGGGCGATCGTGTAAAACGCACTCGAGTCCTGACGCGCTGACAGCTGCCGTCGCCTCCTGTCAAAACACTGCAGGTGTCCATGCAGGGCTCATTCCGGACTCATTGTGGTCCAGATCTACTAATCCCTTGTTCGGCTAGACGCGCTGTGCGCCCCACCGCCCCGCCCCACCGCCCCGCCACGCCCCGCCACGCCATGGCCCGACACCCCCGCCGCGGATGCATTGTGTGGGTGGATGGGCGGGAGTGTGTCCGTGTGCTCATGTACACGATGTAGGTGTGTGTGTGTCTGCTCTGCTCGTGTACACGATGTAGGTGTGTGTGCCTGTGCGAGTGTGAGTCTGCGTGTGTGTGTGTCTCTGTGTGTGTGTGTGTGTGTGTGTGTGAGCGTACACGATGTAGGTGTGTGTCTCTGTGTGAGTGTGCGTGTCACCCTGAATGAATATCCTGTCCTGTCGATGAGTGTGATGTCCTCATCGGAATGCATTTAGTGCGATGGCCCTTTATAGATTGGACGTGCCACACCACCACGCCCAGTGCGAACCCTCTGGACTCACAGTAGTACATGGTGGTGGTGTGTACGCCCCCCTTCATTGGTTGATTGGTCGGTCATCGGGCCATCAGAGGGCAGTTGCGGAACGAACACTGCAAAAAAAAAAAAAAAAAAAAAAAAAACAGGGGAGAACAGAAAGAAAACCTGGGCGGTCCCTGACATAAATTAAAAGTTTGCAATTTTTCCAGTTTTTCCAAATTTGTCTCCTGCTCTCTATTCTCGTGTCCGCAAGCCTACAAATGGAAAGGGGTTCGTGAAACTTCTTGCGTGAATCATTATAACATTTCCCTCTCTATTTCTTGAAACTATTTCTACCTGTTACAAACGTACATGTTAGCGAGTGTCAGTTTACCACGCACTTTATACAGCTGAGTTGAACTCTTTTCCGATGACTGGTGCGTGCAATTAGGTACAAACACAAGCAAAAGTGCGCGTCGTCCTCGTCACACCAGTCTACACGCCGGAGGCGTTGGTGTCAAACGCTCCGTACCTGTTGTGTTGTGTGTGTGTGTGTGTGTGTGTGTGTGTGCGTGTGTGTCGGCATTGAGTCGTCGAGTGCGAGACGGAGTGCGCCTTGAGCGTGGTTGACAGTTAAAGGAATCTCACACCTGAGGCCCGAGATAAGATCTCGAGTTCTCCCCCAGCCCGTCCGCAGCCCGCAGCCTCCGGCTACTGGACGGGCAGGGGCTGGCGGCGGCGGTGGCGCGGCGGCGTCCTGCAAACTGATTCCCAGAGTCGTTCTCGTCGCTCTGTTCCTCTCGCACCCATACGGGACGCCCGTTGAGTGCGAGAGGGACAGTACGACGAAACAGCGACTCTCGGAATCAGTGTGCTGGGAAGGGTTCGCATCGAGGCCGAGATCGCGACAAGGAGAGCGAGGCCGTGGCGCTGCCAGCTGCACTGCAATCTTTGGCGGCCGCAGCCGTTAGGTTTAAAAGCCACTTTGGGCGAGATTTTCCACTGAGATTGCAGCTTGGTTCTGGTCTATTTCGTGTGTCACGTGACAGACCACAACACTCGAGAGTAAATCTTGTCAGAACGTCAGAAACATGTGTGAAAACTTGATGAAAATTCGCGCATCTCTGAAAGCTGAAAACCTATTCTGACATTCTGCAGATCTCCCATCAATTTTAGAATATGTTTTCAGAATTTCAACTTTCAGTGGTGCGCGCATTTTCATCAGGATTTCAGACATGTTTCTGACATTCTGGCAAAATTTACACGAGTTAAAAGCAGCAGCAGCAGCAGCAACAACAAGGACAACAACAGCAGCAGCAATAGCAGCAACAACAACACAGCAGCAGCAATAGCAACGAATAACTGACAGCTATTGCGTTTTAACCCAGCCGGTCGATTAAAACATAAAGACAGGAACCTGGTGATCGTCCGAACATCAACTAATTTTGCCCCCCCCCCCGAACGTGCCCGTTGGCGCGTAGGTGTGAGCCAGTGTGTGAAAGTGTGTGTGTGCAAGTGTGTGTGTGTGTGTGTGTGTGTGAGGCTATCGCATGTCGCAGTGGTGCCAACAGTCCGGCTGTTGTGACAGCGGCAACGCGGTCCAGCTTCCCTCTTCCGAGTGTTGGCAGCCCTGTGCCAGGCAGTGCCAGGCCGAGCCACGCTGTGCCCATCGTCCTGTCGGCCCAACAATGGCCCCTGATTGCTTCCAGGGCCTGGAGTCCCAATTATTCACCAAACTATATTAGCACCCAATGAGTCCGGCACACTGCCAACCCTTCGGGCCCTTCCCTGCGCATGCGAGGCAGTGCGAGGCATCCGGCCCATTGTCGCGCAAAGCGTTTTCCTATCGCGCGGCGTTGTTCTCCGGGCAAAACACGCCGTAAGACAATGCCGCGCTTTGTCCCCCATCAAGCCGGGCCGGGCCGCGCGCAGTGGATTTGCCAGAAGACCGGTGGAGGCGGTCAGAATGCCGGAACGCGTTTTGAGCTCCAGAGCCCCCAAATGGGACTCGAGCCGAACGTGTGAGCCCACCCACAGTTGCCCACAGTGGTACGAAACGGCTAAAAATGCGACAAAAATATTTGAGCCTTCCAAAGGACTTCTTGGGCCATAAAAAAGTTAAAAAAGTGTCACAAAGGTGCACCGGAGCTATATTGCCAGTGTAGGGTCGCAAAAACCTCAAAAAACGCCGAAAAATGCCGTTTTTGGGGTCTTTCCCTGTGATTAAAATGACTTCTAATTCGAATCCGCACTATCTCTAAGCGCCAAAAAATAGCCTAATATGTGTACTTTGAAACCCTGACAGCCCCTAGGCGACCAGACACCCGGGATTTTTAATACACGCAACTTATGGTAAAATAAATTGTCTGAAAACCCGAAAAAAGCCTTTTTCAGGGCCAAACCCGAGCAGATTAATATCAGTTGCTGTCAAATGGCAATAATGGCTGACAAATAGACTCTTTCACTCATCGCGAAGTAAAGAAATATAGTTCTCAAAATGTCGGGAACCAGTAGCGCACCAGCGGCTATCATTGTAAACACCCTGGGTGAGGCGCCCATGGGCGACCAATGGTCCGTCCACACTGCAACCTTAGACACCCATGGTGAATCCATTGGTGCCTATGGTCGTGAAGGGGTGACCATGGTCGATCCGTGGACAGGCCATGGACAATCCATGGTTGGCCCATGGGTCATCCATTACAAATGGACAACCAATGGTCATCCACAGACGGTCCATGGACGGCCAATTGACAATGGCTTTTTTCCGCGTTTTTAGAGGTTTTTGCGACCCTACACTGGCAATATAGCTCCGGTGCACCTTTGTGACACTTTTTTAACTTTTTTATGGCCCAAGAAGTCCTTTGGAAGGCTCAAATATTTTTGTCGCATTTTTAGCCGTTTCGTACCACTGTGCCACCAATGGATTGCCATCCGAACACGAGGAATGTTCCAAGCTATGCTTCGTTTGGCTTTCGTCTAGTTGTGAACATCGTTGCGGCAGTAAATTAAGACAGGGATCCTTTACTTATCTCGAATTGAAAGGGTATCATAAAGTTATGTACAATTTTGTACGAGACATCACAGTTTTTTGTGCACACGAAAATCTCGTACAATTTTCGTACGAAAAACTGCACATTTTCGCCATTTTGGTACAAATTTGTACAAAAAGTTCGTGTGCAAAAAAAAAAACTGTGATGTCTCGTACAAAATTTGTACAAAAGTGTATAGCAAGCGTTGAAGTCAGAACCCCTAACTTATGACCTCTTTTTAAAAGAATAAATTATTTTTCTAGCTTCTCAAATTTGTATTTGGAAGTACTTGCAACAGTCCACACTCTTAACCTTCAGCGAACTATCTTATGTTAAGTTCTGAACGCTGCGTTAGTTAAATGTCATGTTAAAGGATCCCTGGAAGAAGAGAAGCCGTCCTGACAAGTCACGCACACTTCTAAACTAGCTTCCAATCACTAAAAGTTTGCCCTACAGCCCGAGCACAATATTGACCACATAGCGAAAGCAACAAACTTTGAGTCGTTGCTAGTTTTGCTGACCTTTTCCCCCGGTCTGCCAGTGGCCTGCTCCGGCCGACCATCAAGGGGGCCTTCATTAAAATTCGTTTGCAATTACTCTCCAAGTGCTGAAATGATGGTAACGAGTCCCCTTTGCCGTGCCGCCGGCCTTCCTTTCGTCTCTATTCGCCTCTGTCCGTCTGTCTGTCTGTCTGTCTGTCTGTCCGTCCGTCTGTCTGTTCGTCCGTCTGTTTGACTGTCCGTGCCTCCCTGCCAGAGCATTTCATTTTGGTCACTGATCCGGCGACTTATTGTCAGGATGGAACTCGCCCCGCACCGCATCAAAATAAAAGGGAAAAATGAAATAATAATCAAAAAAAGAATAAGAAAAAAGAACTCATAAATCAAATATTCCGCGGCAGCCAGCCATCGCAGCGCCAAGCATGCGGATTCCGCAGAGCGACGGCAGCGCGAGCGCATGCGAAAAAAAAGAGAAAAAAGGGAAAAAAAGTTAGCGATACGAAAGTTGGCACAAAATTGCGCCCCGATTTGGCGTCACAAATAGCGCGTCGTTAAAAGTTTTCGTCGGCGAGTTGGTAAACTCGTTTCGCCGAGTCACGTTCGCTCAAAACATCACGTGGGTCGCGAAAGGCCGGACTGCTCGCGGCGGGGTGGGGGGTGCAAAGCAACCACCACCATGGCGCCACGTCGTCGTCTGGAGAGGTCCATTTTTGCCGCGCGATTTGGTTACGCTCTGAATGAGGCGCAATGAGACACACTGAATGACGGGACACACTTCCCTGGCGCCGCGCTTTCTCGCCTCGCCTCGTGTCGTAATTGCGGGAAATTTTAACGGGGCGTTTTAGTGTGTTTCTCGACGTGGCGCTTCTCGACGTGGCGCTTCCCGACAGAGAAAGGAGGAAGAAGCTTTTCCATCTGAGCCTTCCTCTCCAGGCCAGTAGTCTCTCGCCGCGCTGTCTCTCTCGCACCCTCGCAGAGCGTGCCGAGCGTGCGAGAGAGACAGAGCGACGCCTTGGCGGCACACGGCAGGGGCGTAACGAAGGCCGCATTCAAAAACGCCGTCATTCATCCGCGCGCTTTCAGTGTTTGCTGCATGAATGCGTGGCACCGCCTCTTCCGGAAGGCTCGGCCAGGAAGATGCTCTCTTCTTGGTTGTTGAATAGTGTAGTAAATCGCCAACTTAGTTTGAGTAATTTGGACAATGTTGTGCGTGGACTTAGTAAATTTTGAGAGGGCGTACGAAGGTTTTCCTTCCAATTTGTACGGGAAATCGCTCAAGTCTTAGGAAATTTTGTATAAATTCGTACGGAATGCACGCATGCTCCCAATCGTGTGTGACCACGAACCAAAATAATCAATAGTTTACGGTAAATCTGAACACTGAACCCTGCACTGCGAGCCCACCTAAACCATCAGCCTCTGAACTACTCGGAACCCTTAATGGCTTCTGGATCAACTTATGTTTTCGGAACGTTAACCTCGGAAAGTTTTTGAGCCTAAATTAAACCTGGCCTAAACACTTCTACAAGAAATATAATATCGTTTGAACAAAACACCATTGCATTACTGTACTTAAGTATTTTGGATCTCGGCAGGCAATCTGGTGGTCCAAGTGAACGGCATTGCCATCTCCCGGTCCAGCTTCCTTGGCTGTGAGTAACTGAGTAAATGATTCCCAGTTTGGATGAACTATTTTAAAATTTTAGAAAAACATATTATCGTTACTTTAGCCAAAGTTTTACTCTCACAAAACACGTAAATAAAGACAACTCTCTGCACGGTGTTCCGTGCGCTCCGACACGCCCCATACCACCCCCTTCCCTCGCGTTAGCGGTAACTGGATTCGGAGGCGGCAAGACGTCCACACTGTAAGTGTTTGCCCGAATTTTGTGTTTATTCAATAGACACAAATCGTATGAATCACAAAGGGGTCGAGACGAGGCGAGGCGCGACGGTATTTATCCGCGTGACATCTCGCGATTCTCTATCTGTGTTTGGCGGCGCGATGGGACTAGATTCCCGTGTCCCCCGGGGCCCGATTCCGAGAGTTGGTTTCGTCGCTCTGTCTCTCTCGCACTCATGGGGCGTCCTGTATGGGTGTGAGAGAGACGGAGCGACGGAAACGACTCTCGGAATCAGTCTGCAGGCGGCCTCGCGAGCGATGAAGGAAAGAGAGCACCTGGGAAGGCGGGCGCCCGCGGGCGCCTCGCCGTCGGGGGTGGAAATGTGTCCAAACAACGAGGCGGCGGCGGTGACGGAAGGCCCGCCTCCACTGGCGGCCGTGCGGAGTCAACGGGCACAATGCAAAATCAAAAATTAACATGCAAGGACGAAGGGTTTTGAGAATTTCACAGAGCGAACACACCGAACGTGGGTCAGTCAAGAAAACTTAGATACTTCAACAAATAGAAATCTGCATATTTAGCCAGTTAGTTTTCCAGGTGTGGTACTCAGAATTTTCAACTTATACTATGGAAACACCTGCAAGTTGGTAAAATCAAAGAACGCCGAATATGCACTTTGAAGTAGTACTTATTTTATGTTTTCATGTCGAATAATAGTTAATTTAAAAAAAAAATATTCCCCTTATCTTTATGGGCACGATAAAGCCAGTATAACCTCCCCAAATACCTCCGAAATTGAAATTCCCTTTCAACCACCCTGAAACTACGCTGCAAACGATAGCGCCGAAAAGTTCAAACTTCCACGATTCCATGAAAGGGTTCCTCGCGGCGCGGCCCGGATGCGTGCTTCCTTGTTGTGCCCACACTGTGCGGCGCACACTTGCCGTCGCGGGGTGGTTTTCTCCGTCGCTCTGTCTCTCTCGCAGTCGTGGGGTGCCCCGTGGGGGTGCGAGAGAGACAGAGGCAGCGCGTTGCCGTGGCTGCAGCGAGCAAAAGGAAGGAAGGAAGCGGGCCCCGCGCCGCGCGCCGCCTCGGCCCGGCAAAGGCGAAAATGCAGCAATTGCAGTAATTGCTTGGCATTGAGATGTCGTGCTCGGCATTGCCGGCATTGCCGGCTCAACAGCAATTATCAGCCGCTGCATGTTCCAGCGTCCAAGTCATTAGACGCCTTCGTTAGGGCTGCAGCCGCACACCTACACACCTACACACTCACACCTACACATTTACACACCTGCGTATCCACACACCTACGCACCTACACGCCGACACACCCACACCTCTTTGTCCGGGTTCGTTTCCGCGAAACTACCAACCACGACAGGTTCAGAAGGACGCCAATGATGGTTTTTTCCCTCCAAAGGGTCTTGCCTGCGTTCGATCATATCCGTCCAACACTATCGAGAGGAGAATCACTTTGCGTTCTGGTGTAGGGGTAATTTGAGGAAGAAAAGCCAGAAAAGCATAGAAGTAAAGTACACGCTTATGGAGCTGATGCGTAGTCGACTTTCGGCCTTTCCTCTGACCAGTCATTTCAAACTAACACGACCCCTATCAACTTACCCCTGTCCAATGGATGCCGAGATCTCTGCAGTAGACCATTAGACGGGTTCTTTTCTGGCTCTGAACTTTTCTGCCTCAACTTTTTCCCCCTCTCAACTACTCATGGGTATGAGCGCAATAAAATAAAGTACTAACTAATTCCAAAATTTTAAACGTTTGAAGGCTTGAACGGACTTTCCGACGCCAAATCGTGCTACAATTTAGTGATTTTTGCTCTTTTAAAAACCAAGAGTACACCATGAACGGCCCAATGAGAACACTTATGGTTCACCTAAACAAGCGCACAGTTGCAGATCGTTCGAAGATTAGGGCGAGGCCCGCTATGCGCTTTTCTTCTACAGAAGCAACAGTGTACCTGAAGGTACACGCCAAACTGGAGTGTACATGCCAAGTACACTCCAGGTTGAAGAGTACATGCTAAGTACACTCCAGGTTGAAGTGTACATGCATGTTTACTCCAGGTGGAGTGTACTATGTACACACTTGAGTTTGTAGAGTAATCAACATGACCACGTGACGAAATTGAAGTCGACGACACGACAAAAATTAATTGAAATAGACTGAATCTATTTTCCGATGTCACTTTGGAACGAAGACGCACTACTCCACAAACTCAGTGTGTACATAGTACACTCCACCTGGAGTGTACTTGCATGTACACTTCAACCTGGAGTGTACCATGTACACTTCACCTGGAGTGTACTTAGCATGTACACTTCACCCTGGAGTGTACTGGCTGTACACTCCAGGTTGGCGTGTACTTGCCAAGTATGCCAGGTGCTCATACCTGCAGCAGGGAGCCAGCAACAGTGTACCTGAAGGTACACGCCAAACTGGAGTTACATGCAAGTACACTCCAGGTGAAGAGTACATGCTAATACACTCCAGTTGAAGTGTACATGCATGTTTACTCCAGGTGGAGTGTACTATGTACACACTTGAGTTTGTAGAGTAATCAACATGACCACGTGACGAAATTGAAGTCGACGTGACTTCATTCAGAGAGAGGCACCAGGAGCAGACGTTTCCCTGCCCTTTTCATTAGACATTCATCGCTTCGGAAAAAAGTTAAAAATAAAGCAAATCCACGTCGTCCACGGTCACCTCACCCCAGCCAAGCCTTCCCGCTGCTTCGCTGCTTTGAGTCCGCCACACGAATTTCCCGGCGTAATTTAATTCGGAGAGGGCAGCCCGGATGCATGCGTGGCCCAGGCTGCAGTCAAAGAGAGAGAGAGAGAGAGAGAGAGAGAGAGAGAGAGAGAGAGAGAGAGAGAGAGCACCTCGGATTGGTGATTCTCCCATTCCCCCTCCCCCTCTGGTGGAATGTATAAGAGGCCATTACATCCTGACGGGGGGCGGCTGAAGTTTCAAGTAACCGTTTTGCGTGCAGGGGATTCGCAAGTGTGTGTGTGTGTGTGTGTGTGTGTGTGTGTGTGTTGGGGTGGTCGGTCATAGGTGTGAGGCGGCGCGAGCGCCCTTAAAGGTGCGCGGATAATTATCGCAAGCGTTAAAGCGCGCAATCGCAAAAGCACTACTGCACTTGACTGCGATTCACACGCAGGGCACTATTCACACGCGGGGCCTGTGCAGAGTGCGAGGCTTGCAGTGCAGGCACCGTGCAGTCACCGGAAAACTGGAACATGACGTCAATGGCTGAACTGCCACAACTACTACTACTGCTTCGCGAAACTTGTTGGTCGGTCAACTCGTAAAAAAAACCAGCTGCTGTGTGTGTGCACTGGTATTGAAAAAAATGTGACGTCATATTCGCTGTAGAATGCGGATTTAGTGAAGTTTGTTTGAACATGTCATCACATTCGTTTCAATAAAGATCTACCTTCAATCGAATGCGGCATACTTACTTAAACGGCCGTGTTCCAACGAACGTGACATCGTCATTTCGAGGGAACGTGGCAAAATTCCTATATTCCTCTCAATTAACTGACGCCACATTCGCTAGAAAAACGAACGCGCGATTCGTCTGCTCGAGAAAACTGCCGCGTAAAAAACCACCGCGCAGAGAATGGCGCGCATTTATCCGATAGGAGGGAGTGAGGGGCTCCCCGTTTGGCCGCTGCACTGCAAACTGTATCAAGAAATCACGGTGCAGCAGCGGCCAGCAGGGGTGGGGTTGTTTTCGGCGGGCGGGTGTTGCAATGGACTTTCTGAGGCGGCCGGGGCGTGGTTTCGGAGGGTGACAACTGCTGCTAAACCACTAGGTACACACCACAAACACACACACACACACACACACACACACACACACACACACACACACACGGCTTCCTCTGGTGCGCTTATGCAGGTCGTACTGTGATTAGGGACAGCGAGGCTCACGCGGAGCTGAATGTGTTTGCGAAACAGACAATGCGACCCACTCAAAATAAAAACAACAGTAAATAATGCACTGGGCTTTGCATGTTATAAATGCGGCAGTGTGCGGATCGAAAAATGAAATGCACAAAGGTGCGGTGAATTATATGGAGTATTAATTTGATACACAATTTTCAACACTATTTTGAACACAATACACGTGGTTGTTCACTGATATAATAAACGAGAAAGCATGTGTGTGCATGTGTGTGTGTGTGAGTATGTTTGCATGTCGCTCTCGACCCAAGATAATAAACAACAATAACATCAACTTCCCTCAGCATGACAACTGTAAACAGAGTTTAAAACCTACCTCGGATGACAATACGAATTATACTATCTGGCATCGTCGCTCCGGTAGCAGGCGGGTGGGGCGGAAGGGATGCCGGAAAGAAAAGAAAAAGAAACTTTTCTGTGAGGCGGGGATGTATGAGAAAACGATAAACATTGGCTAATTACGGAAGCTGCTTTGTGGAACAGGAAGTGATTGACGTGCGTGGCAGGGTGGGGCAGCCTGCCTTTCCGGGAAACTGTATAAAAGCGCAGTGGTAATAGAAATTGTCGAGCGCCTGGCTGGTCCGTCCGTCTGTCCAAAACTACGCAGCCGCAAAGACGCGACCTTTCCTAGTAACAAAAAAAAATTAACGTGGATAAAATATAGATCCGTGGAAACACCGCTTTAATATAGCAGAGTGTGAATGTTGGGTTCCAATGACGCATTCGAGCAGCCAAACCAAAAGTGAAGTAAGGCTAGAAACATAGAGTAACTCTAAATGTTTGGAGACAAGGGTTGGAAAAAAGCTCGACACTCTCGAAATTCTAACCAAGCTAGTGACCCCACCAATGGATTCCTCGTTCTCAGGGCAGGGCAATCCATTGGTGGGGTCTCACGTTGAGTTCGAATCCCATTTAGCGACTCTGGAGCTCAAAACGCATCCGGGATTTTGACCGCCACCGGTCTTCTGGACCACTGTACTCTACTGCAACAGGATGAAAGGCGCGTCCTGTCTTCTGCGCCCTGCACAAATCCTCGTTAGTTTTCGAGTGGCGGCGTGGCGAGGCGAGGCGGGGCGTGGAGTAGCGTCGCAGGGCGATGCGTGAGAGGGGTGCCTTTGCCTTTGACGCCACGCCGCCCTGGCCGCCCTGCAGGGCACAGCAGCCCTGGCACCGCCCAATTTCGTGCTGCGCTGCGTGTGTGTGTGTGTGTGTGTGTGCGTGTGCGCGTGCGTGCATGCGTGTGCTTGCATGCATGTATGTGTGCGTGTGAGAGGTGAGGAGGGCGGACCGAGAAAGTGCAGTGCATCGCGGGTTCGACCCCCCACTGAAATTCAAAGAGTGAGACCTCTCACCAATTTTCGGCGATACAAATTGTATCACCGAAAAAAAGGTCGTACACAAATGTATCACCGAAAAAATGGTCGTACACGCATGTATCACCGAAAAAAGGGTCGTACAAAAAAGTATCACCGAAAAAACGGTGAGACATCAGCGAGATTGGCCCTTGTTATCCTGGGGAAGTATCACCCTTTTTTCGGTGATACATTAGTATACGACCTTTTTTTCGGTGATACATGCGTGTACGACCAGTTTTTCGGTGATACGTGCGTGTACGACTATTTTTTCGGTGATACATATTAGTATCACCATTTTTTCGGTGAGACAGTTATGTCTCATCCCTCAGAGAGTGAGATGTATCACTATTTGATTTTCAGTGCCGTAGCAGCAGCATCAGCGTCCGTCGCAACACGCTTCAAACCTTTACGAGGTATTTTGAGCATACATTGTACAAACTCATTTGAGCGAGGTGGCCAAAACTTGCCATAGTCTTCGTACGAGTTGCTTTGCTTCCCCTGTGTGGCTGATACGAATGAAAATAATTCGCTTTTCGCGACTGTACTGAAATAACTGAACCAGCAAAATTCATTTTCAGAGCGACTGCATCGAGTGTAACTCTCTTTTCGCGACTGTGCTTAAAAATCTGGCCCAGTAAATTCATGTTCAGAGTGGCTGCACCGAAAGTAACAGAATTCATCTTCAGAGTGGCTGCACCGAAAATAACTCTCTTTTCGCGACTGTACTTAAATAACTGGCCCAGTGCATTCAACTTCGGAGTGGCTGGCACGGGGTGCATGACCCACCGGGCCGGGAGCACAATGAGGGCGCTAGAGAGAGCGCGCGTCTTGGCGCCTGTGTGTGTGCCAGAGGGAGAGAGAGAGAGAGAGAGAGAGAGAGAGAGAGAGAGAGAGAGAGAGAGAGAGAGAGAGAGAGAGAGCACTTCCGTGTGACTGAAGCGGTGAGAATGTGTGTGTGTGTGTCGTGAAAAGAATGTGTTTTTGCGCAGGAGCACGAGTGGCCCCCTCGTGGCCCCCAGTGGGGCGGCCAAGGGCGTCACTGCCACTCCGTCCTGGAGGTTCCAGGTTCCCCGGGTCGCCACAGTGGCGGTGCATTCTGGGCGGGGAGCGCGCCGGGAGGGCTCTCCCCGTTCGAGTGTTGCTACTCCACTGCTGGACAGATCCAAAGTGGGGGAGGACCACCGCAACGGCCAACTTACTTCTGGATTCGGGTTGAAAAAAAAAGGCAACTATTTGATTGGATTGGAGGGTCCGTGGTTTCGAAAAAATGGACAGGATGAGGATGGAGGAAGCTAAAGGGAGGGGGTGGGGGGCAATGAATGTTCCCGTCAAGCTGATGATGGCTGGTGTCTGGTCCAGCTGCTCAGATTGATGCGCGAAATCACACATGGACACACGGACGGACACACACACACACACACACACACACACACACACACACACACAGAGGCTGCTAGAGGGACAAGGACCAAGCGGCAGCAGTCCGAGTGTGGACAATAGGCCCTTTCCGTCCAGGCCGTGTCGTGCCGTGCCCTGCAGTGCCGTGCCACGCCGTGCCACGCCACCCTCCAGCCCTTTTGTACGTCACTTTCGCTGGCAGGCACTGCAGCGCACTGGCCGGGCCAAGGCGGGCCAAGACGAGGCGGCCAGAGCACGGCGAGCACTCAGCAGCAGGGCTTTCCTCGCCTTTGAGTGCCGTTCTTCCTTTTCTTCGGTTAGTCGCCAAGACCGCCACCGCGGCGGGGGAGTGCCCGGCCGGACGAAAAATCATGCCCCGCCTCGGTCGGGATTCGAACCCGCGACCTGCCAGTGAAATTTTTTGAACGTAAAATTGCACACCATGAGGTGCCACTTTACGATAGGGGATGGCATTTTTCTTCACTTTCAAAGAACGACAATTTCGCAAAAAGTTGATGACATTTTCATCAAAAATTTGTGACTTTTTCATCAAAAAATTTATGACATTTTCATCAAAAAATATAACGTCATTTTCATTAAAAAATTTGATGGCATTGTCATCAAAAAATTTGATGACATTTTCATCAAAAAATTTGATGACATTTTCATCAAAAGATTTGATGACACATCTATAAAACATTGATGACATTTCAATGAAATATTGATGACATTTTCATCAAAACTTGATGACGTTCTCATCAAAACTTGATGACGTTCTCATCAAAACTTGATGACAACTGTGCCCACCGGTTTCATGACATGATCGTACAGAAAATTGGCCTCGAAATCGTCAAGTGACAAGTGAAATTTTCTCAGTGGTATTGTTTGTTGCTGAAGTATTTTAGACTCCAACTAGTGGGTGCCAAAAACGAGCCCTGAGTCGCCGCGGCGTTTATATAACGACGAGGCTTTTTCATTCGCATCTCCATAAAGAATGAGGAATAAGGGAGAAAACGCGCCTCAATGCATATCTCGCTCTGGAAAAAAAGAGAGAAATGAGAAAAAAATGAGAATAAAATATGCAAAGCAAAAGCCGACTGCAATAAAACGCGCGTGGTGCGCGGCAAAGCCAGGCAAAGCGAGGCGAGGCTCAAAACCAACGACAAATGGATAAGAAGCAAAAAGGGGAACCCGTAATGGCTGCTTCTCATTACTGGGCATGTGCATCAATGCGAGAGGGAAAAAAGGGGGTGGGGGAGGGAGGGGCGAGCCAAGGAGGGAGGGGTGTAACTGGGCGGGGATTAGGGTGGGGTGGGGGGTGGGAGCGGCTTAGTGGCAGGGGAGGGAACAAACCACGCTCCGCTGCATTTTTCATACTCCGCGGTACCGGGCTATGCGAGGGGCGCGGAGCGTGTAATACCCCTCCAGCAGACTGATTCCGAGGGTCGTTTTCGTCGCTCTGTCTCTCTTCCACTCATGGGGCGTCCCGTATAGGCGCGAGAGAGACAGAGCGACTAAAACGACTCTCGGATTCCGTCTACAGCGGCGCGCGGTCGCATTAAGGTGTTGTGTTGTTAGACACGGATGGAAATAAACAGAAGAGATAGAGAGAGAGAGAGAGAGAGAGAGAGAGAGAGAGAGAGAGAGAGAGAGAGAGAGAGAGACAGAGAGAGAGAGAGAGAGAGAGAGAGAGAGAGAGAGAGACGGGTCCGGGAGGGGGATCTAGAGGCGTCAGCAACGTGAACGGGGAGCTGACGAGAGTGGGCGGGGACTTGATAAGCAGTATGGCTGCACCGTCTCGTCTCGCTTAGTCTCGCTCGGCCCTGCCGCCCATTACATCCCACAAGAGGCTGCTGTGCTGGGCTGGGCCTGCGGCTCGGCACTGCCCGAAAGCTTCAAGGGGAATCGTCGGGAATCGTTCAAAATTCGGATAAAGTGTCTATTCAAAAATAGTCTCTCTTGATCAGGTACTGACAGCTGCTAGATTGACAACTGAAAACATGCAGCAAGCAAGCATACAACATAAGAAACGATCTGACGTTTTACATGGAAGTCCTACAAGAATTCAACATTTAACGGCTCCGATAGCTACACTCTCAGCCTTTTACTGACTATTTCTTATAAGCAGACGCATTTCTGTAAGCAACCATAATACTTAGTATTTTTTGTCAGTATTACTTAGCAATTGCCAATTACTGTACTGCTATTACCGTTTTCTTAGTAAATTGCAAAGAAATTTTTAAGTATTTAAGAACAAAATGGTTGCTTACAGAAATACGTCTGCTAATGAGAAATAGTCAGTAAACGGCTGAGAGTGTAACTTTGGCTTCTGAGAAATTTCTTCTGTGGGTGGTGGCCGGGCATCTGGTCCAATGGCTTTACAGGCGCTGGTATAGCACACAGTCGAAGTATTTCCTGACTCGCCCCAAAAGAATCAGCTTGCATGCATGCCATTTGCACCCATTTGCACAACTGTTGATCGTCATCTGCTACCAGAGTGACTGGTCAACCTCAGGCCTTGGCACGTCCAGATGGGCTATGTCAGGCGATCCACCGCTAAAACACTTGTGACTGAAAGGCTAGCCAAATGATTTCCGGTTCATGTACTAATGGTAACGTTCCCCGAGCACTGTCGCAAACTTCTTAGAAAGTAGACCAAACGACCTTTCCCCGGTTTTTTGAGCATAACTACACTGGAAACTTACCAACTCGGGCAGCAGAGTGTTGCAAACCTATTTACTACGTACTTCGAAACTGTACATTACGAAATTTCTCTAACAAAGTATTGTTTTTTGAGCTAAATACAAGTTAAATGCAGAGCTCACAAACAAATTCTTCGTAACTAACGAACTCTTCGCAAAAGATTGACTTTGTAAGGTTCTAAGCATGTCGCCGATCCCTGAACGGCCATTCGCGTAGTTTCCAACAGTGGTCAGTTTCCTCGTCAGCAGCCCGGCGCCTGGTTTTGATTTGAGCCCTCCCTCCATCTCGACGCGCCGAGTGCATGCGTATCCCTCCCCCGCATTCCATATTGAAAGGCTTTGCCGGCGTGTGTTTGCGGCTCCGGCCGGGAGGCTCCAGCAGCAGGCTGATTCCGAGAGTCGTTTTCGTCGCTCTGTCTCTCTCGCACTCATGGGGCGTCCCGCGTGGGTGCGAGAGAGACAGAGCGACGAAAACGACTCTCGGACTCAGTCTGCGGGCTGCACTCGAGGCGGGACGCGCTGAGGGGTGCGACATCTCCCTCGCTTTGAGCGCGCTCTGCATGGCTGAGCCGCCTGGCCTGCCTCGCCTGCCTCGATGGGGAATGGGAACACACCTCCCATTTGCTGGTGCACCTTTTCCGAAGCAGGCGTGCCAACCAACCAGCGGCCTGGCGTGGCGTGGCGCGCAGCCCGCGAGACGCGCTGCGCCGTGCCACGCCGGGCTGAGTCGTCGCTCTGTCTCTCTCGCACCCTTAGGGGACGGCTCTCGAGTGCGAGAGAGACAGAGCGACGACTCACAGTGCGCTGCACCGCGCTGCATGCAGCACCCCGACCACTGGGAGGAAATGAGCACGGAGCGCGTCGCGCGGATATTTCTTTGCGGCCGCGAATCCTCTTCTCGCGTTTCTCTCTTTTTTTATTTATTTATTATTATTCCTATTTCTCCGCATCTCTCTCTTTCTTTCCCCACTCACACTCTCCTTTTTATGCTGTTTCGCGGCCACCGGAGCCTCATTATGAGTGAATGTGCGCAGCGAAGCCCCTCGGGGAGTCCGTCGCGGGGCGCGGGGGCCTCCGGGGGGAGGGGGGGGGGAGGAGGAAAGGGGAGGGGCCCTCTCCCGATAACGGGGCGCCACGAGTCACTCCATCAGGGAGGCTGCGGCTGCTGCGGCTGCTGCGGCTGCTGCGGCGAGGATTAGCGGATTTCCCGGCAGACTTCTCGGCAGCCTCTTCGACTCGGAGACGGGAGTGATGACGTCAATGCGAACCGCGCTCTCTGTCTGCGCACAGTGGGCTAGAAGACCGGCGGCGGAGGCGGCCAAAACTCCAGGCGCGTTTTGTGCCCCCAGAGTTGCTAAACGGAACGTGTGATCCCACCAATGGATTCCTCGTTCAGGGCAATCCATTGCCGTTCAAATGTTGGATGGGCGAGGGCGGGATAAATCTCTGAGACATAAAATTAATGCCTTTGTGTTGTTACGGGTGCACTTTTGAATGTCGCAACCAACAAAACTACTAGCGGAGGGGCGTTTGTTGAGTTGATTCCTAATCAGCCAAAGGCTCAATAAAGTTCAAGGTTCAAGGACCTACAGCATGTTAGACTCTACTTTTTATCTCTAGCTGGGTCTCTCTACCAGAGTGTCTCTGAACGAAGTCCCTTTAGCTCAGTCTTTCTACCCCAGTCTCTCTAGCTGAGTTTCTCTACCCGCCTCTCTAGCCTGGTCTCTTTTGAGAAGCTTCGGCAGGCCTAGCCGCAACCCCCATCATGCCTTCACAAATGTTATGAACAATTTTGTACCAGACATCACAGTTTTTTGTGCACACGAAATTTTCGTACAATTTTCGTGCGAAAAACTGCACATTTTTCGCCATTTTTGTACAAATTGTACAAAATTTTGGACAAATTGTACAAAATTTTGGACAAATTGTACAAAATTTTGGACAAATTTGTACGAAATTTTGTACGAAAAGTTCATGTGCACAGAAATCTGTGATGTCTGGTACAAAATTTGCACAAAAACATTTAGTGTGTTCAGCCTCTCTGCCCCAGTGTTCTCAAACGGGCGGTCCGGCTCGGCCCACCGCCCTAGGCAGTGGACGATGATGGGCCGTCGGTCTCCCGTCCGAATTTTGCGGGACACGTCCGAGGCAACGAGCTGGGTTCGGCTGCCTTCGGCTCGGCTGCCTCTGTCACCGGCCGGCGGCGGCCGGTGGACCGGCGGCGGAGGTGTGATCGGCGCTCGACGAGCGAGCACATCTTGCATCTCTCTCGCACTCAAGGCGGCCAGTGGGTTAGACAAGGATGGCTGCCGAGCGGCGCGCTGCCTTGCCTGGCATCGAACCGACCGCCGCTCGCAGCGAGCCAGCGCGTTGCGAGCTCGGCTACGCAGCCGAAGCCAAGCGTGGTGCCGATCGGAGCGGGTTGTGCGACGGCCCGCTGCTCTGGACGGTCCGGGCCGCCACCCGGCCCATGCTCAGAGTGGCGGGCCGGGCTGGGCGCTCTGGCCAAGCAGTGCCAGGACGGGATGGGCCGAGCCGGACCGCCCGTTTGAGAACACTGCTCTGCCCGCCCCGCTCTCTGTTGACGACTTCCGCGGCGCCATTGCCCGGAGACTTGAACGCACCGCGGCGGCCTCTGCCAGTGCCTGGCCTCTGCCGAGCTCTGCCACGCGGCCGTAATGACGTAAGGGCCGCGAGGCGGGGAGGGGTGGGGTGAGGCGGGGCGCAGGGCCGCTGCTGATAATGCAATCACCGCGCGTCTGAAAAGCCTCGGGTCCCGCATGACTTGGCGCCCGCCGCACATTCAAATCAAAAGCGATTGAGTTTATTCGCTGAGCGCGAAGAATGGGGGAAAGGAAATCACGCCGACTTTACCGACCTCTCTGGCCTCTTGGGCGCGACCGGGCGCCTCCAGCAGCACCCCTTTCACGCTGTGGCACAGTGGGCCAGATGACCGGCGGAGGCGGTCAAAGCTGCGGACGCGTTTTGAGCTCCCGACATAGTAAATGTCTTACGGTGAAAGGCTGCACCACCATAATATGGTGGCGATTTTCTCCATAATACCAACGAAATTCGTCAAAATCTCTATAAGGTACAGTGAATTCTCAATAGTATGTTACGAAGTCAGCTGCACCACCATAATATGGAACATTTTCACCATAATATGGATATCTTCACAGGACAACATTTAGAGTGGAGTCACTGAACTGGACTCGAACCGAAAGTGCGATCCCACCGATGAATTCCTCGTTCGGAGAGCAGTCCATTGGCGGGGTCACACGTTCAGTTCAAATCGTTTTTAGTGACTGCACTGAAAATAAAACAGTGATACATCTCACTCTCTGAGGGGTGAGACATAACTGTCTCACCGACTAAAATGTATCACCGAAAAAAAGGTCGTACACGAATGTATCATCGAAAAAAAAAAGGTACATTTTGTATCGCTGAAAATTGGTGAGATGTCTCACACTTTGAATTACAGTGTGGAGCTCAAAACGCATCTAGAGTTCTGCCGCTGGCGCGAGATTCGGATTCGACTTGAAATACAGAACGGTTGTGTGGTCGGCGAAACACTCAAGAAAGCCATGGCACGTCTTCCCAAAACCTCCATCTTACTCTTGATTCGCGTTGCATGACGTCATTTCCTCGTTCGAAACTAAATTTTCAATGACGTAATCCATGTTCTGCACTGAAGAACAAGTCGCATAACCAGGACTCGACTTTTGGGTGAGGTAACTCAAGTTACAAGGTGAGGAACTCCATCTGGGTGGTAAGATTATCCAGACCCGAATTATTTGGCTCATTTAAATTATACCTCGCCCGAAATATGGCATCGATCAAGACTCTTCCACTCTCAGTTTATAAACTTCAATTCCTGCACAGTGTTACACCTTGAAAAGGGTGATCTTGTCCGTAGAGATACTCTGAACGCCAGCAAGAGTATTTAATTTCTACAACAATGAATTGGGCACAAGAGTATTTGGTACTAGTGATGAAGAGTGACTCTAACGACGAGAACCCACTTTTCGGGGTGTAGGGATGAGATTTTTTTTTGGAGCGAATATGGATGTATAATTTGGGATGGAAAACTATACCGAAACTACCGACGACACAGCCACTCTTGAGGACGGGGGAATAAAAGAAGAAGCAAAACACGCCTCCCTGCCCGCCCTCCTCGCCTTATTCCTTCCAACCCTCCGAGCGGCATCGACCCACCGCGTTAAAAATGGCGCCGCCTCATAATGTATTCGCCGAAGCCATCATTAGGACGTGCCGGTGGCCACATCAAGAGTCACTCGACGCGCATTAAAATGAAGGAAAGAAAAAACAACAACAAGAAAAATGAATAAATTTTTTTCCGTCCCTCTCGCGGTATTAACAATCCTCACCACGCCTCCGCCCTATGGCGAGACGAGAGGATAGGCCGCTGCCGCGACGTATCCTGCAGGATGCGTCCGAACGGAGAGGGGCGTCGTCGCTCTGTCTCTCTCGCACTCCAGCGGCGTCCAGTGGGGGTGCGAGAGAGACAGAGTCTGGCCGCCCCGCGCCCCCGCACTCATCAAGGCCCGTGACGTCGATGTGGGGCCTCTACACCCCTCCAGCCCCTCCGGCCGCGGAGCGACGCGAGAATCGCGGTTTTTTCCAAGATGTCGCGACGCCGGGGTCGCGTGGTGGGGGACCGCTCGACCACGCGTGTGTGGTAATGAGGGAGGCCGCCATGACGAGTCGGGGGTGGAAACACACACACACACGCACACACACCTCTAATCGCACACACACGCAGACAGACAGACAGACACACACACGCACACACACACACACGCACGTACACTCACTAAAACACATACAAAAACCTAAAAACACACTAACACAGTCACAGGACTCACACACACACACACACACACACAGACGCGGTCCGCGGAGGAAACCGCTGACAAAAGGCTGGCGGTGCGATGAGCATCTCGTGTGTCATGACGACGATCGGGACGACATGCGCGGTGTCTGGTTCGAATCATCGCGTAACAAGAGTGCGTGACTGTCGGCTGTGACATTTACGTGTGCGTGTGTATGCGTGTGCGTGCGTGTGTGTGTGTGCGTGTGTGTCGCTCTCGCTTGTGATTGCGAGCGTGGATCCGTCGCTTGAGGATGAAGGTCAGCCTTACGAGGGAACAGGTGATTTCTTGAGAAAAAAGTAACAAGAAAACAAGAAAATAGTATCTGTATCATAATGATGAGTCAATTTTTCAGATTGGCCAGCTAGCTGCTCTAAAGCTTCAACACCTTTGCGTGTCCTGCGACGACTAGTCGTTCATCATCATCAGCGCTGTTAGGCCTCAGCAGACCTCTAGCGTTCGAGTAAGCAGCTACAGCAAGCGGAAGACTCAGACTGCAAACCTCAAATGCAGGCAGAGTCCCACACTAAATGTTATGTTCAATTTTGTACGAGACATCACAGTTTTTTTTGTGCACACGAAATTGTCGTACCATTATCGTACGAAAAACTGCACATTTTTTTTTTGCACAAACTACGAATTTGTACGAAAAGCTCGTGTGCCATAAACCGTGATGTCTCGTACAAAATTTGTACAATAACATTTAACATTTAGTGTGCCCGCCCGCAGCAACTACCCCCTACTAGGGAGGGGGGGGGGGGTTATGAGGGGACTAGTAAAAATAAAACTTCAGTTTCTGATTTTCTTTGCTATAAATTTTTATATACTTTCCTGGCTTAGAAAATATTCTACTTGATTCGACGTCATTGCGGACGGACGGCCAAGCGGAGGCAGCCCGCCGCCTGACAGATTTGTCAACATGCCACACGCAGGGCGACGCAGGGCGACGCAGGGCGACGCAGGGAGACGCAGGGAGATACATCTACCAAGCCCCAACACCCCTGGGTGGGTGTCCCGTGTCGACACAGGCCCGCAAACAGTGTGGCCAACAAAAATGCGGAGGGGTCCCGTCCAGAGCCAAACAACCCCAGCAACCTGTGCCCCTTTGTCGAGGCGGCTGCAGCTGCGGCACGTTGCGGCGTGGGGAGGTTGGCATGAGTCTAATGGCTGAGCTGGCCGCGAAAGCTGATCATTGGTTCCACTTTAGCACGTAGGCTACGCGGCAAGAACGGTCCACGCTCTCGAACAGACTATTGACTTTTAGTACATGGTATTGACATTTTGTCGGTAGTACCTCTGGTTTTTGTGCAAAACTAATATGTACTTTTGACTTTTGTTCGTATTATCTGCATTTATGTTAAAACTTACAGACAAAAAATAATCCCTACATAATTTTATGCAGTAAATTGTTCGTATCTAAAAAGAAAATACTAAGTATTATTGCTGTAGGCTGTGTAGGCTATAGTACCTAGTTACTGACGATAAAGTCAATAAGAGGCTGAGAGTGATGGTTTTCCCAGGTAGCCTATCGTTCCAAGGAGTTAATGAAAAGATCAGGGTCCGGTTTTTGACGTGCAACTCGCGAACAACACGTAAACGAACGTTCTGGACAGAACGCAGATTTACCACTGCCTTCGAGAACAATCATACTCCTGACTGACACGCGGTCGTGGGAGTGTACTCGAGAGTCCACGCCACGGAGTGTACTCCTCGTGAGTGCACGCTAAAGAATTGCACTCGTGAGTACGCTAAACAGAGTGTACTTACGAGCACACTCTAAAGAGAGTGAACTCAGCACACTGCTGAGTTTGCAGAGGACGACAGATAAAATAATGTGACTGGATTCATTTTGGCAAGAATCAAAGCGTCACTAAAATCGCATACTTGGGCACCAGTGACCGTGTACTCGATTAAACTGCGTACTTTCAAGTTGCACTGCACTCTAAATGTTCTACAGTGAAGATTCTCCATATTATGGTGAAAATGTTCCATATTATGGTGGTGCAGCTGACTTCGTAACATACCATTGAGAATTCATTGTACCTTATAGATATTTTGACGCATTTCGTTGGTATTATGGAGAAAATCTCCACCATAATATGTTGGTGCAGCCTTTCACCGTAAGACATTTACTGTGTGTAAAAAGTTCCGTACTTTTGTACGGAAATGGTACAGAAAAATGTAGTGCGGAGGTACGGTGAAAAGTACGGAACGTTCCGTACTTGCTCCATATGAACCCATGTAAATGGGTACGGAAAAAAAGTACGGAACGTTCCGTAGTTGTCAAGGACGGACGGTCCAGGCAAATTATTGACCGGACATGTTCCGTACCTTAATTTTCCGTACCTTTTTCTCACAGTGTGTGCATTTGCACTCAAGGTTTTGATTATGATTGTACGTCCAGGCCGCCACCGCGACTCTTCCGACAGTGTATGTGAGTGATACTTGGCACTAGGCCGTGGGGCGGGATAGCCCCTTTCATTAGTGACGGGGATTTGAGAGGCGCCGTGTTGGGCGTCGTCGCGGGGCGTGGCGGGGCGTGGCAGGGCGTGGCGGGGCCCTTCTCTCGGCCCGGCTTCCACCGGCATGGCTTTCAAGAGAAGCACACACCCCGTCGGTGGCAACCACTCAAATTATTCGCAAGGAAAAAAATATTCAAAATGGCAGTATACTCCGCCCCACACCGTGGAGAACCCCCCACCCCTCGGCCTCCCCTTTCTCCCTCCTCCTTCAGGCTCGGCTCGGCCTACCCATCGCCATAATTATAGTCCCTCCAATTTACAAGTCATTGTGATTCAAAAAGAAATTGAAGCGCGAAGAGACGAAAGGGGATGAAGAATACAGGCAGATATGGAGATATGACGAAGTCGCGTGTCTAATGGCCACACACACACACACACTCACACACACACACACACTCACTCACACACACCACACACACATGCGTAAGACTCGCACAAAGAAACAGTGCAGTCGCTCATTCAGGACATTCACACAAACACGCACAAAACACGTACAAACCCCACGGGGCGGGGGCTGAATACATAATTTCTTTGTGAGATGACGCCTCCCCCTTCGGTCGAACTCTCCCCCCCCCTCCAATTCTTTGTCCCAGCAGCCCTATGCCTTTCCAGCTGCCGAACGTCTAACTTTTCGTCGCGTTCACGTTCGTCATCTTTTTCGTCGATAATTTGCAGCAAGCCCTCATACTGGCCAATGTTTCCAAATGCTTTTTCTCAAGCTTAAATACTGTCGACATGATTCTTTTATTTTTTGAGGGATTGGGCGTGTGGGCCCACCAATGGATCCCTCGTTCGGAGAGCAATCCATTGGTAGGGTCACACGTTCGTTTCGAGCCCTATTTAGCGACTCTGGAGCTCAAAACGCGTCTAGGAGTTCTGCCTGCCCCGCCCGTCTTCTGGCCCACTGTGGGGCGGCCTGCTCGCCGAGGCGGAGGGCCTCCTCGTGGACGCTGCACCACGACGTGGCTCCATGAGGGCATCAGTATGGAACTATTCCGGAGGACCACTCGAAGGACAAGAGGAGCACCGTCCTGTATGGTAAACCGGGCCGAGTGGCGGGACCAAAGACGAGCCGAAGGCCGATTCCGAGAGTCCTGTTCGTCGCTCTGTCTCTCTCGCACCTACACGGGGCGCCCGTGAGCCGTGCTAGAGAGACAGATAAGGACTCTCGGAATCAGTCTGCAGGCCGGCCGAGCCGAGAGGACGAATGCCGGATGAGGCGGCTGAGTTGACAGCCAGCAGTGTCACTTGTGATCAAACCAACCCCCATGCCACCGGCTGCGGGAAGATCCTCACTTGAATACGTTAGCAGGGTTTTTGCGCAAGGGGGGTGGTTGCAATATGGCCACCAGAGCGTGCATTTTTACATCTTCGTCTCGTCCACACCACGCTAACATTGATTCTGAAATACCGAAATTTTGGCATGAGCTGGCAGCATCGTTGCTTAATTCTCTCTGGTTTCAAGTTGTTCTTGTGTTAGATTTTCCCAAGCCAAAACCGTACTGTCTATGTTGCCAGAAAGGTATTCAACATTGCCTACATTTACCAGCAGTGACCATTAATGGGCTTCGTAGACTGAAAAGTAGCAAGGTCTACTACCCATTCTCGACCGTTCTCGACACCAGCGAATCGTGGGCTACTGTGGCCAGACCTATCTAGCTCCTTACTGCAATCTTACCATTAACTATTTTAGTCTGAAAATAACCGCGCAACCGTCTTTGGTCATTTCAAAAACTAATCAGCAAATGTAACATTTCAAAGTCTTTTTTTCTTTTTTTTTTCCAGAAACGATGCCTCCATGTTTGGCCAGTCACGTCCCCGAGAGTCAAACTTTGTCGACTCGTCGACATCTCCCTGCTCAGCTCGGCTCCGCTCGGCTCCGCTCGGCTCCGCACCCCTTAGCCAGGCCCGGCCTCCCCGCCCACGCTTCAAACTGTGCCTGTAGTGGTTCGCTGCGCTCGCGATATTCCCATTTTTTCCTTCCCTCCCTTCCCTCTGCGCTGAAAGTCAGATCGCCCCGCCGCCCCGCCTCCAATCCCGAGGCAAGCACTTCCCCCATCTTGTTTCCCGAGTGACACGATCAGCATGCATGTCTGGCTCAGGCAGCGCAGCGCTAGCAGACTGAGAGTCGTTTTCGTCGCTCTGTCTCTCTCGCACCGAGACGGCACCCGTGAGTGCGAGAGAGACAGAGCGACGACTCTGGGAATCAGTCTGCAGCTACAGTGTCGTGCTCTCCAAATAAATCACGCCCCGCTAGGCCTCGCCTGCCTTCGTCTGGCTTTGCGATTCAATGCGAGGCCCTCGCAGTGTGCCTCACAGTCTTCGCAGTCCTTCCAGTGTGCCTGGCAAGCCCGGCAGTCTCCAAGGGAAGAGTAATGGCACCGCCTTGCTGATGATATGCTGATGCCACTGTCATCGGATGACGCCATCGTCGCCTCTCTCTCTCTCTCTCTCTCTCTCTCTCTCTCTCTCTCTGCGGCCCACCCTGGTGCATTCTTCTGCACGAGTTTGAGTCGCGAGCGCACTGGAGGAGGAAACAGAACGTCGAGGGAAATGCGGAATGGCGAAGGGTGTTGTGTCGAAACGATGCTTGTGGAGAGGCTGAATGGAGCGAGGCATCATCTCGGTCAACATTCATGAAACGACATACTTGCAGTTTGACTTAATGTGCTTGGGGTGGAAGCTGCCCCTTTTTCCAGCACTTTAAGTTAAAAACATGTCAAAAATACCGAAATTTCACACAGGAGAAATTCATTTAGCACCTCTTCTGCCCAAAAAGGGGACTCTGAGTGGCCGAGTCTTCGTCACTAAGTCGGATTTATAGGGCTAATAGCATAATCACCAAAAACAAAATATACGGCAAAACTTTTCTATTTTATGCCGTTTGGTTGGCCTAAGGGAATCAAAATGGAACCCTCACTCTAAATGTCTTACACTGAAAGGCTGCACCAACATAATGTGGTGAAGATTTTTTTCCATAATACATGAATTTCCCAAAATATCTACAAGGTACAGTGAATTCTCAATGGTATGCTTTAGAGCCAGTGGCACCTCATATATCGAGAATTTTCACAAATATAGAGAATTTTCACAAGTTTTCACCATAATAGTGATAACTTTCACCATAATATAGGAAGGATTTCAACCACAATATAGATAATTTTCACCAAGAATTTTAGAGTGCCAAGAGACTTCTTATTTACATTTCACCTACCGTGGATGCCGGATATTTGCGCGCTCGACAGATGGCCGGACAGAGTGGCCATTTTTTTCTTGGCGTTAATTGCATTTCGGCTTTGATCGAGTCGACGCGAAAGAAGGGTTGACAGTGACGTGACTCACTGGCTTGCTCGCTTGCCCCACACAATTACGGCGGTTAAGGGCGAGCGGCGCGCCCTCCGGCAGAGCGAGCCAAGCAGACTGAGAGTCGTGTTCGTCGCTCTGTCTCTCTCGCACTCATGGGGCGTCCCGTGCAGGTGCGAGAGAGACAGAGCGACGAAAACGACTCTCGGATTCAGTCTGCAGGCTGGGTGGCAGGGCGGGCTGACGCAAATTTTCATGTGAGGTGACCAGCCAAGTGGACGGACGGGGCGGAGAGATTAAAATTCTTCAAAGAGCGCGGCGACAGTGTGGGGGATGTGAGGGGCCTGCTGCAGACTCATTTGGAAAACTGCCTCTCGGTGCACTCTGTAAACCTTACAAACTATTTTAGGCCGCAGAGAGAAAAGTAACTTGTCATAACAAAGTATTTTGTGCATAGATAAGATTTCAAAGAAAAATACTTCGTAACTTTATAAACTATGTCTTAGCATCACAAACTAAATACTTAGTACCTTGGATTTGCCCAAAATAATAGGAAGGCTTAAAGCGTGTGCGGAAGGGAGGTTTCAGGACCAATCGTCATCTTCATACCGAGAAAATAAACATCGCATTCGATATGTGGTGAAAGCTAATGCTGAAGTGGTTCTACTTAAAAATTCAGGCTATTGCTAAGACTTATGCAAGCAAAAGTCTACAATATTTGCGCCGAAGAGTCGATACAGACAAAACTGCGTTATGTGAGCTCAAAAAATTCGCCCAACAGGCAATGACTTGACAATATGGAGGAACTTCAGGTGTTATCTATCCCTCGGCGTTTCTTTTTAAGGTGAACATTTTCATGTCAATTCGAGACAAATCACGTTGACTTGAGCCCACACATCCACACGCATATGTAACACACACACACACACACACACACACACACACACACACACACACAGAGCCTTCCAGGCCAAGCAAGCTGCGGGCCAGGCCACTGCGCGCCCCGAGGCTCCGCGGCGGCGTGGGTGGGTGGCTGGGGAAACCACGCCCCGCCGCCACGCTCGCGCCTCCACTCCGGAAAGAGAGAGAGAGAGAGAGAGAGGGGGGCCGAGCGAGAGGGGAAGAGAGGGAGAGGGCGTCTTTTTCCCCTTTCTGCGCCCTTTCAGCGTGTGCAGTCAGTGGCCATGGCCATGCCATGGCGCTGTCCCCACCACCCTCGTTGCAATTATCCCCACGTATTTCGCGCATTGCGGAGGGAGCAAGATGGCGAGGCTGAGACTCATTCCGAGGGTCGTTTTCGTCCGCCCTGTCTCTCTCGCAACTCCACGGGACGCCCCGCGAGTGCGAGAGGGACAGAGCGACGACTCTCGGAATCAGTCTGCAGGGAGGAGGCGGCGCCACGGACTGCACAGGCAATCGCAAGGAGACGCATGGAACGCACCCGAAAAAGTCAGCGAAACGTACGCCTTGTAACCACGAAGGCACTAAGAATTGCTTCGTGTTAAGAAGAACTCAGTTTCGTAGTCGCTTCGTAATACGAAGAATTTCTTTGTAGATTTTACAATACCTCATGAGTTTTGTCGTGCTGCATAAAGTGATGCTTCGTTGTTTTTAGGAAACAAATCGAGGCGGTGAACAGAGAATTAAAAGGTCTTGATAAATACTGGGCTCTGGGAGAGAAATACTAGACCACTCAAATTAGACTAAGTTTATTTTTGCAGAACACTCAGGTGTGGGATTCGGCCCGATTCGCTCTCTCTCCTCTTTTGTAGCAATCCGATGAGATTAGACGAGTCCGCAGTGCGACCGGTCCGGTGGTCACAGTGTGTGAGGTGTGTGTGTGTGTGTGTGTGTGTGTGTGTGTGTGTGTGTGTGTGTGTGACAGAGAGAGAGAGAGAGAGAGAGAGAGAGAGAGAGAGACGGCAGCTGCGGGAGGTGTCTGTAAATAATGGAAGTTGAAGAAAGAGGACTAGATTGGGTGGAACATCGGTCGCGCTCGAGTCGGCGCGGAGACGGCGAAGGCGGTGATGGCGTTGAAGGGGAGGGGGCCGAGTTCGACTAACGACTTGATCGCCACTTTCCGGCGAGAGGACTCCCCCCTTCCTCCCCCTCCCTCCGACCGCCCCTGACGCTTATCTGCAGACGGACTGGGTCGCCCTGAGCGAAGGCCGCGATTCGGCAGCGCGCCATCCCCGACGACACCGCCGAACAGCACACTGAGAGTCGTTTTCGTCGCTCTGTCTCTCTCGCACTCACAGGCGTCCCCTGCGGGTGCGAGAGAGACAGAGCGACGAAAACGACTCTCGGAATCGCTCCGCAGAGAGGCCGGAGGTCGGCGGCGACGTTACTGATTTTTCCGACCGATTTAGCGATCAGAGTTAGGTGAGGTGGGCCCGGCCTGGGCCCGGCGGCAAGGGCGAGGGCGGGGTGCGCAGTGTACTCAGTCGCCGCGGGTTCGTTCGCTGCATTATTGCTCCGCGTGGCATTGTTGTGTTGCTTGCATGCATCGGAATGCGCGGCCCGTTTGCGCGGTGTGGGGTCAGAGCACGGTTAACACGGTTCAATAAGGTGACATGATTAACATTCTTGCACTAACTTACACAGACGGAAGCATCACTCCGCAATTAGAAGAAACAAATCGAAAAGACTCGAATAAAAGAAAAATCGTCCAGGACCTATCGGATTTGGGCGTACACACGATTCCGGACCGATTCCGAACAAATCTTGCCTAAAATGAGAGGTTTTTGAAGTTCTTCCAGCGAGTGTTTTGGGTAGCTTTTGAGTGTTTTGTTCTTTACATATCCCTCTCCATTGAAACTTTTAAGATTTTCGATAAAATTTTGAGCAAATTAAGAACGATTCCCGGACTGAGTGTACACACGATTCCCGGAGTGGGTAACCCCTCGTTCGTACCACGAAGCAATTTTCTAATGCTTTCTTTTTTTAAGTCGTTACGAAGTAGGCACCTCGTACGTAGTCTTTGGGGCCATATTTTGTTCTTCTCGGGGTTCCTCTGCCTTCCAAAATGTGTGAAAACATCGAATAAATATTTTCGCGAATGTCACTCTGCAAGTCCTTCGGTGAACTTGTTGTCCACATTACGGCGAAGATACTTGTTATCATGACAAAACGATGCAGCTGACTTTGAAACTTTCCTCTGAAAATTCATTGTACATCATTGATATTTCAACGAATTTCTTTCGTACCGTGGATAAAATGTCCACGAGGGAAATTTTACAAAGTCAGCTGCACTACCCCGATGTGGAAGATCTTCCCTATAATGTAAATAATAAATAAATGTACATAATGTTCACCGAAAGACTTTAACAGAGAAATATATGAAATTGTTTCTCTAATTTTTCACGCAGGAAGGCAGAAAGATGATGCAGCCTTTCACTGCCAGACACTAAATTTTAAGTGCATTTTGGACCAATTTGAGTGACTTCAAAATGCGCTGCGACGATTAGACCCCAGCCTCGGCCCGCACGTGGCTGTCGTCAGTTATTTCGTCACTTTGCGCTAAATGACAAAATCCAGCCAACTGCCGCGGGCAGGCCTCCCCCTCCCCGCCATGCACGGGGTTGGGAGACTGGAACGTGTCCTGGAGTTTTCTCTCCCAATTCGCGCAGCAGTAAGTAATGGGGAGAAGAGTCCCCCTTCTCTCTCTCTCTCTCTCTCTCTCTCTCTCTCTCTCTCTCTCTCTCTCTCTCTCTCTCTCTCCTTTCCCCTCCCCCTCTGCTGGTGGCTGCCGAGATAATGGAGCAAAACGATGACCTATTTGGTCCGCAAATTCGTCCTTTCGCGCTGTTCGCGGCGGTTGGCTCGCTCGCCGCGCCCTCTCTCGCCGGCCCGAGGATTTAATCCAATTTATTTTCTTATCTCGCTCGAGAAAAGGCGAGTCAAGTCGATCGGCGAGGAGCCGTCCTGCTGCTTTGGTGGCGACGCTGCCGCTGCCTCTCTGGCACGATCTCGACACAACCAGCAGACTGATTCCGAGAGACGTTTTCGTCGCTCTCTCTCTCTCTCTCTCTTGCATTCATGACGGGTTTCCTGCAGATTCGAGAGAGATCGACGAAAACGACTCTCAGAATCGGTCTACCCAACTTGGGCCAGTTTCTTGTTGGGACCGTGACCGCTGCCATCGTCTCCACCAGCTTCAGCACTGCCAGAAGTATTGAAGGTGTTGGCTGTTAGTTTTGCTGCCATTCTCCGCTATACCCTGTGACAGGGTGCTTATGCTACAAAGAATCCTGGTGAAATTTTCTGAAAGTAACTGTCAAACTATTTTCATCGCATTGCGAACTAAGTGTTCCTTTGCTAATTGTATGAAAGGACTTTGAAATGTTACAAATGGTTTCTTTGCAACGATACCAATTCTTTTCTTCCAAACTATTTTAAGTGCGGCAATACGATGAAAAAATTCACAAGAGTGTTCGTAACAGCCGGAGAAAGCTAATCTTTCTGCTATCTAGTTTCTTTGAAAGTTTTTGAGAGTTTGTAAACCTGCGTAACATGCTAAACATTTTTTTTTCATCTTGTTGCAAAGGAGATGGTCCCAGTTTAAGTCGAAGCAACAGCGCGCACATGCATGAAACGTTTTTGAACACACTCCCAGTTGCGTACGCCTACTGAGCAAGCAAGCTTCTCTACCCGCAACCCACCCGCTAACTGAGTGCACCTACGGGCGTACAAAGAAGATCTATGTTTTCATTTGCAGTACGTGAAAGGCTCGAGCGAGATCGCCGCCGGAGACTCTCAGCGCCTGCAGCGTAGGCCACAAAAGCACACGTGTGCGTTGTTTCGCAAGATGTTGCCTACCTCACAGGCGCCTCACGCTGCTCGCTCGAGCCTGGTTCCAGTAGCATATAGAGAAGGAAATAGCCTTTAAGAAATCCACATATTAGACCTCGCCTAGGTTAAGTAAAATGTAAAGTAAAGTAAAGTACTTTAGCCATAATCTAGACGGTATTATCACCCAACTTTCGGTAAGGTAATCTTCCTCGGAGGGACAAAGGATACCTCACTCAAAATTTTAGCTCTCATGACTTTTGTATTTGCAGTGAATTATAAGCGAAGCGTCGAATGTCAGAAACTTAGAATAGCATTGAATGAACCCTCATTCGATTCGACCTCCAAGCATTCGCACACCACTAAGTTACAGGCAAGAAGTAGAATATCAACTTTCCTACTTTTTAAAGGCAGAATTGCCGAAATAAATAATTTTGAACATGCGCAGCAGTTTAGCTGGGCCCTCCTGGTACAGGTCAGGGCGGGGCTGTAGGATTCACAGAGGGCGGGGCGTGTATGTTGCAACCGTCTCATTACAGCAAAGAGGGCCGCCCCGACACACACGCACTCAGCGTCTCTCACTCACACACACTTACACCTCTACACATACACACACACTCACCGTCCACATGCATGGCGCCGGCGCCACACACGCCCACCACTCAGCGCGCGAGGCCCTCCAAACGTAGGGCGGTTCCTCTGTGACTCGTTGCAAGTGGCGAAGAAGTACGAGAACTTGGCGGCCGTGTGGGGCAGCGGCGCACCAGTAAACTCTGGAGTGCAGAAAAAAAGAAAATAGCCAGTTTTTTTTACGGTGTCAGCGGAGTTCAAACAAAATTCATGACGATGGCAATCTGTCTCCAGGAAGACGAATTGAAGTCTAGATTTGAGTCAAGATTTGATATCTTGAGTCTCATCTCAGCACGTAGGTGTAAGTTGGGGAAGAAAAGCAAAGGGTAGAGGAGTAAGCCTACCAGACATCTCGACGACAGGGATTTTACACTCAGACTATTTCATCTTTAGTTGAAATAATTTGGGCGAGTACTTGCCTGCCTGAAGTCATGGCTAGTAATCATCTCCTTAAGGAGACATTTCATCCCCAACTCACTCCCCATAATATCCTTTGCAATTGTGCCTCATTCATGAAAAAAATGCACATAATCTACACTGCACAAATACGACAATACTTGGGCACAAGAAATCCATGAGCACTTACAGGGCGCATTTAGAAAGGAGAATCTGTGCGGATGAGCCCGTGACGCTTAATTTCAACTGTAAATTTACTACGCTTGAGAGTAGAGGGCAATGCTACGGTGAACCAGTGTGGTGTAGACGTGTTCTCACAAACTGTTGACCAGTTCCTGCACTGAGAAAACCTTACAAACTATTTCAGGCCTTACAAAGCAAAGCAGTTTGTTAAAACAAAGTATTTTGAGCATACATAAGCTTACAAAGCAAATACTTCGTAATTTACGAACCATTTCTTCGTATAACAGAGTAAATTAGTTTGCACGTATGTATGCTCAAAATACTCAAAGGTTTTAAGGGTGCGCCCATTTTATCTGCAAGAAAATAAACCCCAGAAAATTGCAAAATGGCGGATTGGCAGTGTGCATGCGTCGGGCGGGGGCCAAGTGGAGGTATGGCCGCCTCTACTCCAGCACAAGGAGGCCCGCCACGCGGCGCCACCCCAACTTGACTTGAGGAACCGGAGGGGGCGACGTCGAGGGGCGTCCGTCCGCGCGTTGGGGGCGCAGTGGGCTCAATTTATGCAAGGCCACTGAGACGCCCCACCCCGCCCCGCCCCGCCCCGCCTTGGAACGCCTTGGGGACGCAGCCCTCTCGAGGTGTAAGTCCAGGGGGCCGAGCCACAGAGTCGCTTTGCATCCGGAAGCTGTGGCCTCTGAGGGGCGGCGCCATGCCAGCAGCCGCTCTCATTATGTGAGCCCAAGGGGGCGGGTTCGAATACCAGCGACTTCGCGTTTCCTTGATCTTTTTCTCATCAGCATATTGTAGAAGATTCAGATTACACAGAGGAAATCTTTCGTCTAGAGCAATTTAAGTCTTTAAAATTGAGGGCACTACCAAACAACAGTCTGCTTGGTACACACTTACAAATACATACCTAACCAAGCACACATTTATAGGTTTGTTGTCTATTCATTCAAGCAAAATCGTGCTTCAGACTGCACAAAGAGAAGTCTATGAGGCATCGTACGAACAAAACGACGGCATTGTAGTATCTACGAAGTAATGCTACGTATTGTACGAAATCCTACGTTTTTAGGCACGAAGTAGCCTTATAGTATACCCAGGATTCAGCCGGCCCGAGATTCAATTTGTGTGGCCCTTTATGCATTTCGGAAATTTTCTATACGATTTTAATGAGACTTTGCAGACTTGTAGAACTTTGAACGCTGATTCTCATGCTGAAATCTGGTTAAAAAGTTAACGGCCAATTTTGAGAAATTTGCTGTCAAAATCGCCGTTTCCATGGCAAAACTCGACTCGTCAAAGGAAAAAAAAGGGAGTGGGGGGGAGCCGAGCCGGGGCGGACCAATAGCCAAGCTTCTTTTTGGGTCTGTACAGCTTACTCCAAAAGCTGAAAATAGCACGTTCGAAATGAAAATTTTCTTTGACTGCAGGTAGACAAGATGCAACAATAGAATTGGTGTCGGTTCGAACGCAGTTTTTCGGGTAGAACTATCCAATTAATACTTCTTGATCGGAGTGTTTCTGGACATGCGCAGTAGGTTTGCAACCTGTTTAACAGTTAAACCAACTGTAGCATTTGAAATCTGTATTAATTTTGGTCTCTTACTTGTTTTTCTTTGTTTCCTGCTTATAAAAATTCATATAAAACAAATTTTCAATTTTTATGTGATGACTGTCTAAAAAAAATTAACAGAAAAATAGCAAAACAAAAGTTCTTTTTTTCTGACATAAAGTTTCTCAAATATTACTTTTTTTTCTGTCAATAAAACAATTTTGTTGTTGTTGTGATTCAGTTAGCACTAGGACCACTTCGCTCCACCTCGCGACTTGCAGTGCTCATGTTCCTCGAACAAGACTCACCCGCGTTTCGAAACCATACCTCCCGAGTTTATGAAGTTTGTCAAACCAACCGTCGTGGTGTTGATACGTTGTTAGGGAGAACTATTACACAGAATTGAAGAAAACATGACTAGAGAACCATAGCCTTTTGAAACAAGCCAAACAATTCAACGTCAGCAACAATGGAGGGGCAGTTTTAATGCGCGACTGCTGGTGCTTTCAGCTTCGCGATTTGCGCAAGGGCGCAGACGCCGAGAAACTAGTTGCCAACCCGTGAAAATTAATTTACTGACTTCTTTCTGCTAAGAACATTTTAATAATGATGGACTTTAAAGATGTTCCATTGTCGGAACACTGCGGAATACATTAGCATTGGAATTTTTTGAATTTACCAGCATTTTGATTTCTATTTATTGTCAAGTTTAAATTTCGACGGGTGGCACATCGACCACATTGGTACCACTGCCATTAGAAGTCCCCTGAGCCACAACTTCACAACACCACTTCTTTTCTTTCTCCACACTCTTACACAATAATCAATAACTTCGTGACTCCTAGGATTTCTTGAAATCGTATTTTTTCGTTATGCGAAGCGATTCTACAGTGCCTTTATTTTCTTCGCAGACATTTTTGAGTGAAGAATTCAGCTTTTTAAGCTGTGGGTTGGTCGTCATGATCGTTTTCTCATACGTCATCCGTTTCTCTTCGTGTCCTCCTGCTTCGCGCAGAACAACGTGTTCGGGTTACCACTGACTGACAGCCCCAGTTTCGGATGACACAAATGTCATGCGCGTCTCTCCATCACAACAAGAAGGACAAGCGGTCATTATTGCGAAACCTACAAACAAACAAACAACGCCCTTTCACGGTGTGGCCTACGCGTCCTGCGAAACGAGACTCCGGACCGGATTGACTTGGTCGTGCAGATTGACTCGAACGCCAACGGCCCACACTGCTCCAGGCGTATCTCGTGACGCTTCCATTGATCCGTTTTTACTTTGGGTGCTGATCCCTTGTTAGGGCTGGTGTAGGATTCGCCAAGCGGCACCGAGAATCAAAGAGTCATTGTTTAGAGTTAATTTAATTAGGAGTCCACTAATTCGTTGTCATCGAAATTTGCGTGAAAGTGATTTAATCTCCCAAATCTGGTGATAGAGGTTTCTTGGGGTAACCAATCCAAGAAATCGTGTAGAGTACTCGGTATTGGGCGGTATTTAGCTGTATTACAGGGATATTACACGTGGATTACGGCATCTAAATGCAAAAATTTGGCACATTTGACCCAAAAATGGTATTACAATTACGTGCATTACGCGTTGTACACGGTTTTTGGGTACAGGGTATTACGCGAGTGTTTAACCCCCTCGGGCTTCTTCAGTCAAATTGGGTGGGTGTCAGATACACCATTTATCGTCCAAATTTTGGCGAAAGACATCAAGGTTATCCAAATTTGGGCGGTGAAATTAATGATTTTCTCCAAAGTTGGGTTGGTAAAGTATACCTCGTGCGAAAAAAGGTGTTGATGAAAACTCTCCCACTTTCAGTCGGAACTTTGCCGTTCGACTCACGAGGCTCGTAGCCTGCACCGTAAAAAGGCACGCCGTCGAAAAGCCGCATACTTCGCGATCATCCCATTACCACGGGACGTGTCTACCGTCCAGTCGGTGTCATCAGCGGGCCGCCCCCGGACAGCGTCGCTCCGTCTCTCTCGCACTCGTAGGCCGGCCCGCGCTGGCGGAGGTCGTGCGAGTGAGACGGAGCGACGCTGGTTCGGAGTCGCGGACTCCCAGCGGCGCCTCTTCGGGGCAAATTGATTTCGTCGAGCGACGCATCGCCGTAACGAGGGCCACTGCCGCCACCACAAAGCGTCCGGATTCGTTCGTGCCGAAGAGCGCCGCCAAACGACCCACCAACTTTTTCCCGTTTCCTCCGCAGTTTTTGTTTACTTCGGGACAGGAGGGCCACGATGCCGCACGGTGGGCCAGAAGACCGGGGGAGGCCGGTCGAAATCCCGGACGCGTTTTGAGCTCCAGAGTCGCTAAGCAGGACCCGAACCAAACGTGTGACCCCACCAATGGATTGCTCTCCGAACGAGGAATCCATTGGTGGGGTCACACGCTCGGTTAGAGTCCCGTTTAGCAACGCTGGGGGCACAAGACGCGTCCTCTTGAGTTTTGGCCGCCTTCACCGGTCTTCTGGCCCACTGTGCGCTGCCCGGACAACATCTGCGCGCGAATCGAACTTGGCGCTCAGCGGTGCTGCAGTTGGGCGTCCCTCCGGCAGGGGCGCTGCGGGCGGCCGGCGCCGCGACGCCGAGTTCGACGCTGCGGCGTGCTGCCCCCTGGCGGTGACGCGGACAACCGCCGGGGCGTCGCTTCGCCGCGTCGCCGCGTCGCGGTGCATAGAGCCACACAGTGCACCCCGCGACCACGACGGGCCGGTGGCGCTGCTGCGGCCCGCGCGGCACCACGCCACGCTGCAGCGCGGAGGGGCGGAGGGGAGGCGCAGTCAACACGGATCATGTCAGAGCAAATGGCAGCGCAGCGCGGAGCCAAAGTGTTTACTGATGTTAAAAAAAAAGGAAACATTCGAATTTGAAATTTTGAATTTTTTTCAGCTTGTTGGTACAACTATTTTCTTTTGATCCAATGAAAGAAGAAGTCTCAGAAATTTCAATTTCTGAGTTCTTGAACGTATATTTTGTGAGCGAAAGCGGTTGTGCGCTTTGATGAGAATGTTTTGAAAATCTACTTGCGGTTCCGAGAAGTGGATGTACGGGGGGAGAAGACAGCGGTAATGCGGGAAGAGCTGAGGTACGAGTGGGGGGCGGGCGGGGGGGGGGGGGGGGAAGAGTCAGGGTGGAGGTGTCAGGGTACTCAAATCTGTACTGCAAATAGCGGTTCAGAACGGGTCACGAGAAGACTCAAGGGAAAATAACTCCAACCAAATTTGTACACCAAAATTCATCAAACATGTAAAATTCACTAATTCATTCACTAGTTCATTAAAATTCTTCGAAATTCGACTAAAATTCATTGAAATCTGACTGAAATTCATCGAAATTTGACTGAAATTCATCAAAATTCGACCGAAATTCATTGGATTTGTACACCAAAATTCACAGTGATTTCCCCTTAAGGAGAATATTGAACGGGCTCTTGACCTCTCTCCTTCTGTAAGAAATTCAAAGGGTTCAAAATGAAATGAAAGACGCCGCCTTTTCAGCAATGAGTGGTTTACTCCTGCTTTTGACGTACAGTGTTGTTGACCGTTCGACAACGTGCTGCGTTTTCGTAAAACCAGCGCCGTCCCCAGACACTACACAGGCCACTGGGGATGGGGGGAGTGCCACTGAGCAGGCCCTATCCAACTGTCTCTGTTGCACTCGTGCCAAGCGTATGGGAGAGGGATGAGGTTTGATCCGGTGAGATCTCGCAGGGCACGACAGAGCCGGTTCACTTGAACTATTAGGCTACAGGGTATTCACCTTGTGGCGAGGGGGTAACCACTTTTGATGTTTGGGGACACAAGATTTCTAAAAAGAAGAGATTTTGTTGGATTTCGCAAAATATCATCCAATTTTACACCTAAAATCTGCCTGTTATTGCCTTTTAGAGGGGGAGATTTCGGATTTCCAAAGATTTCAGGCGCTCTAGGCAACACAGGATTTCTCGAGTGGTCAGTTAATTAACAGAGTGTTTTAGTGGAAAAGTGATTTTTCTTAGATTACAGAGTACATAACCCACGACAACAAGTTGTTTCAACATCCTTGTTGTTGTCAACAACAAAGGACGTCGACAGCAAGATCAAGAACACTGCAGTGCCAATAAAGGGGAATGTCACGTTCATTTAAACGCAACTTGTGTCACTTTCAATTGAATGTCGCATTCGTTTTGATCTGACACGAGGTGGCCAAATCTACGTAAAGAACCAAAAGTGACATGATTTTCAAAATAAACATTTCAAAATGTAGTAAGACATTTAAACGAATGTGAAAAGAAAAGATAATCAAACAAAGTGTTTCGAGATATTGAAACGAATGTGTCGAGACATTCAAACGAATGTTTCAATACGCACTGTAAAAGATTCCGTACTTTTGTACGGAAATGGTACAGAAAAATAAAGTACGGAGGTACGGAGGAAAGTACGGAACGTTCCGTACTTGCTCCATAACCCATGTAAATGGGTACGGAAAAAAGGTACGGAACGTTCCGTAGTTGGCAAGTACAGACGGTCCAGGCAAATTATTGACCAGACATGTTCCGTACTTTTTCCGTACTTTTTTCTCACAGTGTGCGTCAGTCAGGATATTCGAACGAAATTGAGGGGAACGATTCGCGCTCAAGCAAACGTGACGTCACATACCTTTCATTGCTACTTGCGTTGGTATAACGACGCCGTTCTGCCCGACGGCGCGACTAATTACCACCGCACTGCAAGATGAAGGCGGCGCTCGCTTTCCAGTGATGGAGACCGTCGTCGCGGCGGAGGGGCCCGGCCGCAGACTGATTCCGAGACTCGTTCTCGTCGCTCTGTCTCTCCCGCACTCAAGGGCGTCCTGTATAGGTGCGAGGGAGACAGAGCGACTCTCAGAATCGTCTGCTGATCCCGCTGAGGGGGTTGCGGGCCTACGTGGCTGGCTGGCTGGCCAAGCCACAATCTGCGAGATTCCCCTGAAAGAAAACAAAGGCAGCGAGTCGCGCCGAGTCCCCCGCGCGATGCACAGCACGGCGGTTCCGAGCCACAGTCTCGTCGCTCCGTCTCTCTCGCACCGCAGTGGGGCGCCGCAGGGGTGCGAGAGAGACAGAGCGACAGCGCGCCGTTCGGGAACGGCCCGCGGAGCGCAGCACAGCGCAGCCTCCCCCGGCCCCAGTTCATTCCGAGCCATGCGCCTCTATTCTGCATTTTGGAAATGAGACTTTGCCGTCGCGGCAAGCAAGGCAAGCTGGCCGTGGTGGGGCGCCGCCAGACTGAGAGTCGTTTTCGTCGCTCTGTCTCTCTCTCACCTACACGGCACGCGCTGTCAGTGCGAGAGGGACGACAGAGCGACGACAACGACCCTCGGAATCAGTCTGCAGAGCGCCAGCCCCACCAGCACTCGTGCCTCTGCTTTGTCTAAACGTGCGCTCCTGCACTGTCTAGCAAAAGCCACATCGGAGGAGGTGGACCTTGCGCCGGGATTTTGGGTGGCATTGGAGTTTTCATCTCGAAAAGTCACCTCGCATGACTTCAGACAAATTTTCTGTAACTTGAGGCACACTTCAAGCCAAGCGTGTTTTGATCGCTAAGAAAGATACCTAAAACCAATGCAAGAGTTATCAAAATTTAACTAGAGTCAGGTCCAGATCAAATGTCTTACACTGTTAGAAATTCTGTCGTAAATTAGCGACAAAAAAGTCGCTAATTTTCATAGCGCCGGAAATCGTTCTTAAACTGCTTCGTCGTAACTGAACGACTAAAAAATAATTTCTATACGACAATGTCGTAATCACGATTACATATTTTGACACCTGAAATTTCCGAAAAGTTGGCGAAAAGTAACAATTTTGCTCACTTATTTACGATTTGTGTCGTTCATTTACGATTCATAACACAAATTTACGACAAGAGTCGTAAATGTACGACTGAAGTCATAACTGTACGACATATTCCAAAGACATTTTACGATTGTTCATAAACTTACGATTAAGTCGTAAATTTACGACTTAATTCGTTTTAAAACGAAACGTGTCGCTATCAAAATTAGCGACAAATATGTCGTACATTTACGACTCAAGTCGTATATTTACGACTTGAGTCGTAACCAAATATGTCGTTTAAAAACGACATAATTGTTCTACAAAATGTCGTAAATTTACGATTATATTTAACAGTGTATGTTATCCCTGCATGACTTAAATAGCTCCAGTCTCCAGTTGACGGTACCTTTTCTTGCCAGAAAGACCATTAGGACACTCGACAACTCAATCAGTGACAGAGAAACTACATAAAGAAAGGAACGAATACCACTCTAAAGTATTAGCAAATTAAGCTGTCAAAGGAAATTATGAGAGAAGGCTAAACAATTAGAAAACAGCCGTTATTAATCACCGTCAAAACTATCAACGGTTACCTTTGATTTTGGAAACTCAGATGAAAACAAAGACGGAAAAAAAGGTCCGAATTCGGGCGTCTCGGGCCCGGCGTCCTTGTTGAGAATGGGGAGGGGGAGGAGGAGGAAGGAAGGAGGTGCAGAGGGAGGCATGCATGCATGCAGGAGGACTAGACGTGTGAATACGGGGCCAACAAGCATCATTACTTGGGGGAGAAATCATTATCCAGGCCGAGCTGGGACCGTGGGGCCGTGAGGGCACACGGGAGGTTGACCCCCACCCCTGCACACACACCAAACACACACACACACACACACACACAAACACACACACACACACACACACGGCATCTCGGAGGATGGCAATCATTAGAGGACACGAGGAACTCCGAGACAGGGAGGCCAGACGACTGAACAGACACGCGCACGCCTCTGGATGGGACTTATTATTGGAACAAGCGCGAATCGCGTAAAGGGCTGCATGCGCCCTCGCGGACCATTATTGTTCCCCTGTATTGACAATTGCAACCCCCATCACATCCCTGCCCAGAATAGATAAAGGCACATAAGAAAGGGATGATTGAATCAACGCAGTTTGAGGTGAAGCGGAATCAGCTTCGTGTCGTCTCAACTTACGATAAGAAAGAATCGCATGAAAAATAATTGGTTTTACTATGTTTGCGCTTTGGTAATGTTTAAGGTAATTGTTAAGGTAATTGGTCAAGTAATTGGGTTCCAGATGATTGTACTCGAAGAATACGTGGAGACCAATCCCACCTTGTACAAAAACGAAAGAAAAAATCGTATCGGTAAATTATTGATATTTTCGTGTTCTCAAGTAAATTACAAATGATTAAAACCAGCACCGATAAGCAGCAAAATTTCCGAATTGCGCAAAGAAACACTCTGAAAACCTAACAAGGTATCTTGATCCTCACAAAGAAAAGTAGCTCATCATAATCTTAAGTACTTTCATCACAAGTAAGCTATAGGAAATCCCTCGTAATATACGAACTATTTCTTCGTGTCACAAACGAAGCAGTGCATTTACATACGCTCAAAATATTTCGAAATGATTAAAAAGACGGAACTGCTTCCTTGACAAAAGTTTTGACGTTGCAGACGTTGTGTTTAAAATTAAAAATGGGCAAAAAAGCTGCCCTATTCAGGGCTCAGACTGTGGGGATGAGCTCGTTATGCTCGATTTTCAAGTGAAGCATGGATTATGCTCGAAATCTGAGGGTAATACTTTACCAGTGTCGCCACCCTGTCGACGGCAAAATCATCTTGCGTACACGGTGTTTTCGGTAGGGACCGGCCCCAGTCGAAGGCGTCCCGACGCGAAGGCCCCTAATTCCCAGGATTGGGCGGCCCTTCTGCGTTCTTCCGTTCTTCCGCACCTCGTGTCTCCGAAGGCGAGCCGAAGGCGTAACCCGAGAGCAGGCCGCTCGTTACTCGCTTCGATCCCCCCTTTCCCCGCCCAGCACACTGATTCCGAGAGTCACTTCCATCGCTCGATCTCTCTCGCACTCATGGAGCGCCCCGTATAGATGCGGGAGAGACGGAGCGACGAAAACGACTTTCGGAATCTGTCTCCGCTTGCCGCGCCGCGGCGCGCCGTGCGTGGAGGACTTCATGAGGACCAAACAGCCCCATCATGTCCCCCGCAGATCGCAGCGCGTCGCAGCGCGCCTCGAAAGACAACAACGAAGCGCCCCCTCCCTCCTCCACCCTTCCTTTTTTCTGAAATTCTTTCTTTCTCCGGTTCCGCCTCTTTTTAATCCACCCCCCAACACTCTTCCGCCCCCACACGTAAAGAAACGCCAACCCGGTACCTCCTATCAATAACCGCTTATCTCTGCAGGGTTTCCTATGACGATGAGCGGTTGTTGATAGGAGGTACCGAACATCTCTCTCTCTCTCTCTCTCTCTCTCTCTCTCTCTCTCTCTCTCTCTCTCTCTCTCTCTCATTCGCTTTCTCTTGCACCTCCACGTCATCAGGCTCGTCAGCCATCTTTCGTTCCGTGTGTGAGCACCAAGCGCGCGTGTATTTGTGTGTGTGTGCGTGTGTGTGTGTAAGAGAGAGAGAAGGGGGGGGGGAGAGCGAGTATGAGTGAGTGAATAAGTGTATGAGTGTGTGTGTGTGTGTGTGTGAGAGAGAGAGAGAGAGATGGGGGAGTGGGTGAGGCGAAGGAGAGAGGGGGGGGGGGGAAGAGCGTGCCAATTTGCGTGCAGGATTTCTTATCCCTCTCTTTCTTCCCCTTTTTATGCAGGTTGAAGTGGCGAAAGGGGTGCGTTGAAGGGGAGTGGCGGCGGCCAACCGGGGCCTGGCGACGCCATGGCTCCACACGCGAGTCGCGGTGCGTCGCGGCCGCGTGCCGGGTTACGCCGCCAATTTGTTGCGCCGTTAGTTGCACTACTGCAGGTGAGACGAACTACAACGAAGTTACATCGCCAACTTTCTTCCTGGGACGGGGCAAAGCGACCTCCTGTCCCAACTGCGACACAAAAATATTTTACCATGTGAAAACAGCTCCTCATAGTGCAACAGCACACTCTTAAAACCTTACGAAGTATTTTGAGCATACGTATAACAAACTAAAATTCTTTGTTATACGAAGAAATAGTTCGTCAATTACGAAGTATTTTCTTTGTAAGCTTACGTATGCTCAAAATACTTTGTTAAACAAACTACTTTTCTTTGAAAGGCCCATTGTAAGGTTTTCTCAGTGCACGTAATGAAGCTTATTCCATTCACCCTGAAAAGGGTGATCTTGTCCGTAGAGATACTCTGGACGGAAGCAAGATTAATTTCATTTCCACAATGAAAATACGCTGGGCTCAAGAGTATTTGGTACTAGTGATAAAGAGTGACTCTAACGAAAAGAACCCTCTTTTCAGGGTGTTGCAACGTTGCAACCTCCGTCAACTCTTATTTCGCTCTGTCCCCGTCCTCTTTCAAAAATAAGCATCAAAATAAATACTTTCCCATAACTATCTGTACTGGTGTTATGGCAGGTGACCATGCGCTTGTGGGGGCGTTGTGGTGTGACCACTGGGGTGGGTCGGCCAGCCAGCCAATGACGTCATTTCCGGTTCGGAAATTCGCTCACGGATCGCGGCATCGCGGTCACACGCAGCCAGCTGGGCCCAGCCGCCCGCCCGAGGGGTCCAGAAGGCCGGAGGGGGGCGGCAGCCTGGGGGAGTCGGAGTCATGCAGCACCGACAGCGAAAAGCAACGCCAGAAAATTAGGGCCACATTCACGGAAACAACAACTTGTTTTGGTAATAATACCTGCAAGGACAATTTCCATCGAAAGAAACTGTGTCTTTGATTTAAAGAAAAAAATGCGTTCTTCGTGGAGCACTTTTAAACTTGTCTGGCGTAATTCAAATCAATATTTTTTAAAGCAATTCAACACAACCTCTTTATTTTGAAAAAATAAATCATGAAAGAATTTGACGAGAATCGGAAGGTGCCCTGGTTTCTGTAAGAGATGCAAAGCAAAGTCACTTTTCGTGGCAGGGTTCCGCCCTAAACGAACCCGTCGCCGACTGTTAACGCCCGAAGTAGCAAGATCATAGAGCGGGCCGCCGGGCAAGGTGTTGCCCCTTGCATTTCCTTGAGAACCGCGCCGCCGCCACCAAGAAGTATCTTTTATTCAACTCTCCAGACATCGTCCAATTAATTCGGTGATTTCGAGAACAAAATCCAGCTTCCCTCAAACGGGCCGACTCTCGACTCTCATTCACGGAAGTGGCGTTGGAAAAAATATTTTTATTTTTATTTGGCGGGAAAGGAGTTTTGAGCGTCTTTGAAGGAACTGCCGCAGAGGTGTAAATGAGACCGATGCCGAGTGAGCTCATTTGGGATTCCCTGCGGAAAGTAATCAGAGCGCGGCTACACTGCGATTCTCGCACAATTGGGAAACTGCTCCCGATTTCAGTTCAGCGCCGCGTGGCGAGGTGGCCACACGAGGCGCACCTCCAGGAAAGTGCCTGGCCACACCACTTAATTTCCCGTCCCGGCTGTAAATCCACTTTATTAAACCTTCAGTTCTGCAGTTAATTTCAGGTTAACTGAGTTACAGAACAAGTGTCTGCCCCCCTCGGGCGCGTCCCTGCCGGCGGCGCTGGCCCCACCCCCCGCCCCCACCCCCGCCACTCCGTTTACACAGGGTGCTCCGCCGCCTCGGATTAAATTTGCTGTTAAGAGAACCCGACGAATGAGGGAGGCAACTGCAAAACTTGGCTGCAAGAAAACGCCTCTGTCAAGGCGTCAAGGGTCGTATAGAACCGTAAATCCCAACATTTGAACTGCTCAAAATAATTGGGAAAGGCCTGGATATTGCGTTGCATGCACTGCTAGAAAAATTGTGAATGGTACGTAAAAAGTACAACAAAAACTGTACAACAAAAGTACAACAGGGATTGTAGAAAGTACAACGAGAATTGTGCAAACCACAATGAGGCCGGGACTGCACAGCACTCGTCATGCCGGTTCCATTGTACTTTGTACAACAATTTTTGTACTTTGAAAGTACAATAAATTCCTGATAAAAAATTTGCCAGAAATTTGTGTACTTTTGTTGTGGTTTTTTCTAGCAGTGTGCCATACGTCGGGCACTTCAGGAGTGGTGGGGTATCAAGGCCTATCGGCGGCAAAGATGATGATAATGTATGTATTTGCAGACCAGTTACAAAACCGGTAAATTTAATACATTACCGGCGCAATCAATTATTTTGATCAACGTTTCGTTCCTGACGAAAGCTGGATAAGACCCGGGGACAACTACAGGCACTGCATAGTTTTTTTTCCTGAGCGCATTTCGTCGCAGGTATTTGCTAATTAGTGCAGGTTTCCTGCCCGACGGGGTGGTTCCTCCCTTCTCACTCCCACGTCACTGCCCCCTTGACTGGACCCTCCCCGCCATGGCACTCAGGAGTCGCGGTCGGCCTTCCAGACACGTCGTGGTCCGGCCACTTTGCCGCACCAACCTCTCCCAGCAGCAACCAACAACAACAAGCATTAAAAGGTTGTAGAGGTCGTCTAGTAGTAGAAGTTGTGGTGGAGTAGTGGTAGTAGCAGTTGTGGTGGTAGTGGTAGTAGTATTGGAAGTGGTGGTGGTGTTGGTAGTAGTAGTAGTAGTAGTAGTAGTAGTAGTAGTGTAGTAGTAGTAGTAGTAGTATAGTAGTAGTAGTAGTAGTAGTAGTAGTAGTAGTAGTAGTAGTAGAAATAAAATTAGCAGTAGTAGTGGAAAGGTCCCCGAGGTGGTGTGGCAGCAGGGGTTTGCTGGGTGGCGACCAGTAAAAAGCACAGCGATATCCTTAAAGTGCGGCTTGCCTGAAAATTCCTCCCACCCTGAAAAAAGGAGCATATTTTCAAGGAATCCCAGGCACAGCTTTTGCTGTAAGAGGACACGAGAGCTTAACGTTGCCCTGGCGATACCTACACCCAAACGATTCTCCAGTGGCCAGTGCTGCTAGAAAGGTAGTCATAACCGTGGCCAAATACAGCCCCACCGTTAGCGGGTTGCATCTCCTCCTCCATACTCAACATCCACGCCGACAAGTTGCCTAGTTCACAGGAGGAGACACAGCCCGTCCCACGTCGGCGTGTTTTGTCGACTTTCCACCTACCTTTCTGGCAACACCACCTCCAATCGGTCTTCCGTGCTCCACTGTGCACGAAGCCGCCGATGACGAAATAAAAACACACACCAATCGGAATAAACCGAAATCGGCAGCCACTCCCAACACTAATTACTCCACCGTTTCTTGGCCGTGTAGCTGCCTCCACCCACCGCCGCCACGCCGCGCCACTCCCCCGGACTGTTTTTGTTTTAAATAAATAAGCGCCCAATAACGGCTCTCTGCTGCTGGGAGGCCGGCCTGGGTGGGGGTGGAGAGCCCCCCACCGCACCGGGGGGGGGGGAGAGGGGGAGGGGGCGAAGGTAAAGGGGCCATAAGAATTCTCCTTAATTAAATGTGTGCTCCCGACTCTTAATTAACGCTAGGCTACCTTACTTTGCTAGTGCCCCCCTCTCCCCCTCCCCCCGCCTCGCCTCACCGGCGCTCGCGCGCACTTTGAAAGATTTTCTGTTTGCCCGTTTTTCGCGCGGGGAAAAACTAATTGGGCGGCTTGGCCGAGTTTTAGCAAACGACTGGGAAAAGTTTATGGTCAGGAGAAAAGTTAATAGTTGTTGGTGAGTGAGAAAGAAAGACAAATATTGTTGTGACGAAAATTGATATGCGGACACCTTAAGGTGTCCTGTCGTATAACACGTTTTTATCAAGCAAACGCTGTGAATTAGAGCGTTACCCAAAACTCGACTGTCTGCCACACCCGCTCAACCTCAGGGAAACTGGAAAAAGAAAGACTTAAAAGAACTCACTTCCTGAAACGTCAACATGCCAACGAAAATGACCCGACCAAGTGAGATACTGTCGCACGCGGTACCCATGGTACCCTTTTTACGTCAAAAGTCCAGTTCAGGGACATAAATCAGCCGATAAAAGGCGCGTTTTGTTGCCCCCGTTGCGCGCAAACGTCCCAAAAGACGGACACAAACAAAAAGACGAGTCAGTTCCTTGGCGGGGTGCGGGGAATCGATTCAAAATGACGGGCGGTCGCTGCCCGCGGGCCCTGCCAGCAGCGCGAGGCCCAAAATGATGAAGTGGGTGAAAAAGGGGGGGGGGGATTTCTGCATCGTATCGCCCCTAAAGTGCGATCGGCGATGGAGTGCTGACGGCTGAGTGAGTGACTGTACAGGTGGGCCTAAACAGCAGTCGATGGCATAATGCACTTTGGCTGGGGGTGGGGAGGCGGAAGGGGAGGGGGTAAGGGGGTGGGCTGGAATGTGTGCAGGGAATAAGGGGAGCTGATGGTTCATTAGACTTAATTGGAGCTCCGTCAATTAGCGATGCTGCCATGGGGGCCATGAGGGGGAGGGAGAGGGGTGGCCGGCGAGTGGGAGAGAGAGGCAGCGTGGGGCTCCCGGCCGGTCGGAGCAAGGGAGGCCTCCCCTCGCGAGAGAGACAGCGAATGAATGCTTCTGACAGCACCTTGTGGTACGGCAGCGCGGCGGGGCGAGAGCGGCGGGGGACCGCGGGGCCCAACAACGACGACCTTCGCGAACCAGTGGCAAGGAAGTGCTCGGGGGCCAATCGAACCGCCGCGTGGGGGATGCGAGAAAGTGTGAGAAGCACACGGCAGCACCTCGGCCCGTTGTGGGAAAGGACATGGCGTCAATCACATCCATCAGCTCTGCATGCTTCAAATCTTACGAAGTATCTTGAGCGCACGTATGGCGCAAATTTCATAATTTTTAATACACTCTTAATGTTGTACAGTGAAGATTCTCCATATTATGGTGAAAATGTTCTATATTATGGTGGTGCAGCTGACTTCATAACATACCATTAAGAATCCACTGTACCTTATAGATATTTTGACGAATTTCGTTGGTATTATGGAAAAAATCTCCACCATAATATGTTGGTGCAGCCTTTCACCGTAAGACATTTACTGTGTACGACGAAAAATTTCGTAAATTAAGATCTTTTCTCTCCGAAAGATTACCTACGCTCAAAATATTTACAACAAGATACTTTTGTTTAGAAGGCCTAAAATAGTTTGTAAGGTTTTCCGAGTGGGTCCCTAACTCGAAGTCCTCCTGCAGGTTAATGCGGCACCGTTTCTTGAGGAGAGGTAAAAAAAACATAAACCGTTTCCCACCGTTGCGGTGCGCCGCCACCGGGAGTCGAACCCCGTTCCTCGGCGCCAACAAGATGGTGGCGACGGTGAATTGGATGATTAGGGGCCAGGCGTGCGAGGCGAGCGACGCGCGGCCTGTTTACTTGCCTCTCCGCTCTGTTTGTTCTACCGCCCCTTCACACCTCCACGGAATTACGCATTTCCTTGCGCGGGCCTCCTCTGAAAAAAAGAAAAAACACAAGGAGGAAGAAAATTTAGAAGGCGTAAATGAAGTTTGTAGAGCACTTTGAAATGAACGCGATCGCTGCCACAGACGGGTTCAATGAGGGCCGCGGTGGCGAGGAAGCTGAGGAGTGTCGTTGAAGAGAGACTTGGACCAAAATTTGTGCCAAACCGGTCTTTCCAGTCGAAATTTCTTGAATTTGGCGCGAGCATATGAGGTCATATTCCTGAATAACACGAATCATTTCTATAGCGATGCAAATTTTGTCCTTTCCAAGAATCTTTTTGAGAATTCCATAGTTAGATGCAAAGAAAAACTTTTGTCGAACGAAAAAAGCTAAGTTCATATTGTGCGTGCGCCATTTCCTTCGTAATACGGCGAATTCCTTCGCAACACATTTAAAGTGCAATGCGTCGCCCGTTGGTGTCTAAATATATTCCCTTGATCTTCATGATGAAGCGAATAAAGTCATCACTCTTGATTCGACCTAAAGTGTCTCAGCGATTTTCGGCTAAGAGGGTTGCTTTTGGCTTCCTGTACTCCAGTCAACTGTCTTAATCAGCGTTATTTTTTTTTAACTTTTGGTGCTCTGTCTTCTTTTTCTTTTTTCTTTATGACGTCATTCGAGTCATGCCGCGGATCAGCGATACGCGAAGTAATTGGTTGATCGGTGACTGATTGAATGGTCCACCATCACAAAAGCCTTGCGAACGAGCTACGTGGGGTCTAAGATTTCATTCCAGCAGCAAGAAAAAAAACACCAACCGACTTTGGATGCTATTCAAATGTCGAAAAAGAGACGAAGACGAGCCCCGGATAAAATGTGTTGCAGGAAAGGTATCAAAAAGTCACAAAAACAACGAGTACCAAAGGAAAACACAAGCGAAACCTCCTGCGCTCCCCAAGGGCGGGCAAGATCATGTCTGAGTCAACGCAACTCTTGGAATCCAAACCAGCGAGACTATGAATGCGTGGCGGTGACTCAACGCTCCACCCCAACCCTTTGTGCCTCCAAGTCCGTCCTGCGGGCCGATTACGAACAGTGTCTGTCTCTCTCGCACCCACCAACGCGAGGAAGAGAGACCGAGCGACGGAATCATTGTTCAGAAGCAGCCTGTTGGTCTGCTAGACGAGGCCGAGGAGGCCTTGGCCTGATGATTAGCGCCAATCGACAGCACTGAAGGGAGGAAGCAGATCTCAAGCAGCCCCTGCACACTGGTTCCGAGAGTCGTTTTCGTTGATCTGTCTCTCTAGCACTCATGGGGCATCCCGTATAGGTGCGAGACGGACACCGCCTCTCGGAATCAGTGTTCTGTGGCCCTGTCCAGACGTCACGGGCCTAAACGGTTCCAAACAGACTTCCATTGCTCGTGCTCGGGAGGGGTGGGGTTAAACGAAAGATTAAAAGGGAAGAAACCGAATGATTGAAAGTTGTCAAAGAATGGAGATCCTGTGATCGCTCCATTGCTACTCCAGTCAGCACAAGTGCATCACACCTTGACGCGTCGGCAGTCATTGTATGATAGTCTGATATCCATAACAGTCGGACAGGCGGGGGGGAAAATGCTCGCAAAGGAGTCAGGCGGGGCCCCGGTCGCTGTAACAACACTGCAAGGCGGGCGTAAGCTGTTTTGACAGGACAGGTGCCACGGCCCCGAAAGGCTTATTGTTTAACCCCCGGGCGGCGCGTCGCGTCTCCGCGCATCTCCACCACCGACTCGGGGAGCATTGTCCGCAGGGAGGGGGGTTTCGATCACCAGTCTAAGCCACCTCAGGGAAAAAGGACTCAAAGGATAAAAATTGTCTTTCTTTTCAAAAAATGCAAACTTAACAAAGACATCATAAGGATAGGGGCCTCAAAAACTCTGCATAAACCCTGAAACCATAAACTTTAGACCAAATGATTTTCAAAATGACTTCCAAAACAAAAACAAAAATGTGCACATGACGCAAGTCGAAACATTGAAAAACCAGGCAACAAGCGTTAAGTTCCACTCAAAATCTCAAAGTCGCTCAAAATTCATAGTCATTTGACTCTTTTCTGGGCTCGGCTTGGCGTTTCCGAAGGCAGCCCTCGAGGCAGCCCAGCAAGGCGCCACATCGAGGTGTGTTCCTGAATGCAGGGAGGAAGGGGGGGGGGCAGCTACGGGCCCACCCTTTGAGGCCGTCCCGGCGTTGTCCACTTGAATCTGAATAAATCGCCCGTCGCCCCACCCCTTCCCTCTCCACCGCCCTACCAGACCCGAATCTATCAGTGCATCGAACACATCAAGTCAAGGAGCTGCTACCGCCATGGCCCGCCCCGCCCCGCCGTGCCACTCAGACGCAGAGCGGCTGTGGCGACGCCCAGCTGAGCGATGCCGTCGCTCTGTCTCTGTCGCACTCACAAAGTCTTTCCGTACGAGTGCGAGAGAAACAGAGCGACCGACCTTTCGAATCGCACGGCAGTCGCTTACAGACGACAACACCTCAGAGACGGCACCGCCGCGCCGCGGGTCGCGGGTTCGAATACCGCGTCCTCGTGACTGTTTTTCTTCCTCTCGTTCCCGTTGTTCGAATCATCGTCTAATTCCCGCGCGCCATGTTGCGAGCGCTGTTTTCATCGTCGCTCGATTCGCTCGTTGAGAAACAGGAGAGTCATGATTAGAAATACGTGAGTTCCGGCGCCTAACAAGCCCCTCCGTTCCCTCCTCCACCATCCACGCCTCGCTCCATGCACCGCCTGTAGACTGATTCCCAGAGTCGCTTTCGTCGCCCCGTCCCTCTCGCACCCATACGGGACGCCCCATGAGTGCGAGGGAGACAGAGCGACGAGAACGACTCTCGGAATCCGTCTGCTGGCCGCTAACAAGCCACGCCGCGGCGCACGCGCACAGCCAGTGTCGTTAAAGTCGATTCCCCGGCCGGGGTTCCGGCCGCCTCACTGCCGCCTCGGCTGCTCCCTTGGACCCGATGCAGCGCCGGTTCGAATCAACGAGTCATACTCATCACAGAATTTTGGATGAAGCTGCCTGAATTTGAGGTTTGCGGTGTGAGTCTTGTGTTTGTTGTGGTTCTTACCCGAAATTCCCATAATGAAGGAAATGGCGCAAGCTAATAGAGGTGGTTTTGTTCGATATGAAGGTTTTCAGTATCTCTGAGGCTAACAAATTCGTTACGAAGGAATGCTTCGATTATCTTGCGCCGAATCACTGTAGGTCAAATTTCATGTAAGACATTAGAGTGTGCTTATCATTCGCTAACTTTGAGGCTAGAGGGATGATGATGATGATGATGACGTTTTCAAGATCGTCGGGCACCAAAGTCAGGGCAGGGTGCGTTAACTTCCACACAATTAGATCAAAATGTGTCATAGATCGTGCTTGTTCATTCACACTCAATTATATCTCAAAGGGAAAAGAAAAAAAAAGTTTACAATTTTTACGAGAATGCAATGAGTCCCATTATTCGAAGGAGATGTGAGTAGTCACACACTAGGTTGAGGACATTTTCGACTTAGCCAGAAACGTTTTTCATACATTTACGAATTTACGTAAAAATGACACGTAATTACCACTAGTGTTAGTGACCTAAGCAATTGCAATGCATTTCGAATTCATAAAAAACATCTTCAGTGTTCGTGAGCCTAGCTTGGTTCATTACCCATGATTGCGGATTTGGAGCGGATCTGGTGCGCACTCTCGCTCCATGACTCATCGAACTGGAGGATCGTGCCCGTCTCGGAAGAAAGCTTTGTTTCGCCGTGTTTTCCCCAGGGCGGATGTGTGCGTGAAATCCAACACCTCCTCTGTGTGTGTGTGTGTGTGTGTGTGTGTGTGTGTGTGTTGTGTGTGTGTGTGTGTGTGTGTGTGTGTGGTGTGTGTGTTGTGTGTGTGTGTGAGTGTGTGTGTGGTGGTGTATGTGTGTGTGTGAGTGTATGTGTGTGTGTGTGTGTGTGCGTGTGTGCGTGTGTGATGTGTGTGTGTGTGTAATTGCTGCCAATGTAACCGACACTTGTTTGGCTCATGTTGACACGATTATTTGGCAGGTGAATCACAGGCGTACGGCCCGTCTCGCTTCGTTTCCCGTCCCTCCGCCTTTCTGGAAGTAAATCAGTCGCCCCTCTCTGCTGATCCGCGGCGGGGCCGTGCCGGGGCCGTGCGCGCTCTCGCTCAACTTGGTCTCGTTTGCGTGCGGCGCGCTTCCAAAAGACTCGGCGGATTATATCGAGAGCGCGGCGACGCGGCCTTTGAGGAGACACGGGGAGGAAGCGCGGGGACCCGTCCGCGTGTGTGGTGGTGTTGTGTGTACAGTGTGGGATGCGTTGCAAAGGGAAAGAAAAACCGGAGTGATTTTTCTGGGGATCGTTAATGTGCAATAAGCCTCATCATCAAAAGAAATCATTTCAATTTTTTTTGTTTTCGTTCCTTTTTGAAATGGCTTCTGGACTCCAACGGGTGTTTGAACGAACGGGCTTGATTGGGTTTTGGTGTTCTAGTTGTGCAGAAACGAGTTTCGGACCATAAAGGAGGTGAAAATAAGCTAGAAAGTGCGAGCAAGCCCATTAGCAGATGAAGTTTTCAACATTATATTTTGAGATTTTTCATTTTTTTTGGAATCGTTTTAAAGCTCGCTGCTTTGTAGAAAGTCCCACCCCTCGCCTAAAAGTTACTGAAAACATATTGTTTTAAAAAAGGAGTTTGTTTGCATGCCAAGATAAATTTAATCAAGATTTCAATTTGAATGTAATCTTAAAATTTAGTTTTCTTCATGAAAAGACTGAAGGACCTAAAGGGGACCCTTAAAAGCTCACATTTTGTACCAAATGCATGGGTCATTTCATTTAACAAGTTAAGAAAACCATCCTCAAATACGGGGGAAGGCCGAAATTGCTTTATGCTTATTTTACAAAAAAAGTGTGTAGAGCATTTTCTGCGCAAGGTTGCATTAAGCGCGCCCGGATCGGCTTAACGTAAATCCCAACATAACCCGCCCCGCCGGCGATTTGTTACTGCCGCCAATAATGCTTTTAATGGCGGCTAATTATCCTCGCCGAGTCTTCAGGAAAGCATGGGGTTTTCGATCCGCTTTTCTTGCGTGCGCCGCAAGTTGCCTGTGGTTCGTCTTTGCTAAAAAGGTGTGAGAGCGCGAGTGAGAAGAGACCGATGACCGCAGTGAGAGGGCATGGGCGCTGCCGTGACAAGCCGTCGTTTGATTAGCGAATAAGTTGAAGGCGCCGAATAGCCGCAGAGCAAAAAGCCCGAGCGCGTCGCCGGAGTTGCTGAGTCGTGAGAAAGAGAGAGAGAGAGAGAGAGAGGGAGGAGAGAGAGAGAGAGAGGAGAGAGAGAGAGAGAGAGAGAGGCGGGGGGCGGCAAAGGCGGAAAAGAGAGGCCGCGCCGGGGCCGCTCAGCACCACTCCACAAACGCTGATCACGGTCTTGAATGCGATTAATAATCAGCCCTACGGCTTGGAGCAATAACTCCATCAAAAGATCTACAACGTAATCAAAATTGTACCAAGTTGTCGCCGCGACGGAGCAGCACCGGCAGAGGAAGGGGGAGGGGTGGGCGGTATAAAAAGTCGCGGCGGTAAGTTGAAGCTGACTCCGCAACGGTGCTGCCGCCGAAGAGCCGTTTCGTCGCTCTGTCTCTCTCGCACTCATGGGGCGTTCCGTAAAGGTGCGAGAGACAGAGCGATGAGACGGTTCCTCGGAAGACGGGCGCTTCTTACGGCCCGCGGCGTGTAAGACGGTCCCCTCCGTTTTGAGCGGCGCGCCGTCCTCGCGCAAGGACGCGGCGGCGCCTCAAAGAAGTCCGTAAGCAAGGACCAGCGAGACGGGGACGAGGACCACCATGAGTACCGGGAGGAGGACCACGATGAAGACTACATTGAGGGAGGACCACGAGGAGGATCACGATGAAGACTACGATGAGGGAGGACCACGACGAGGATCACGACGAAGACCACGATGAGAGGACCACGATGAGGGATGACCATGGCGAGGACCGCGAGGAGGACCACGACGAGGAAGGACCACGATGAGGAAGGACCACGATGAGGATGGACCACGATGAGGAAGGACCACGACGAGGAAGGACCACGATGAGGAAGGACAACGATGAGGATGGACCACGATAAGGAAGGACCACGACGAGGAAGGACGACGATGAGGAGGACCACGATGAGGAAGGACCACGAAGAGGAAGGACCACGACGAGAACCACGAGGAGGACCACCAGGAGGACCTCGATGAAGACGACGACGAGAACCACCATGAAGATCATCATGAGGACCACGATGAGGACCGCGACGGACCATCATGAGCACCACAACGAGGACCGTCATGAGGACCACGACCACGAAGAGGAGTACCATGAGGACCAAGGTGGAAATGCAGGCGCTGTGCGAGTCGCGCAGGACGCGGGGGCCACTGAAACAGTGTTGTTTGTGGCTTTGTGGCGCTCGGGGCGGATAGCGCAGTCAACACAAACGAGTCACGCCGTGAAGGGACACCCCTAAAAGACCAACAACGGCGCGGGGGAGGGGCGGCAGTGGAGGGGCCCATGCACACTCGGCCCGGCTAGTCGCGCCGGAGCAGACTGATTCCGAGAGGCGTCTCGCTCTGTCTCTCTCGCACCGGTCGGGGACGCCGCAAGAGTGTGAAAGAGACAGAGCGACGAAAACGACTCTCGGACTCAGCGTGGCGACGGCGGTGCTCTCACTCCCCTCCTCGGCGCGTCTCGCTCCGCGTCTCGCTCTGCCTCTCTCCGTCTCGCTCGCTCTGAAACGGAGCCCCGTTCTTTTTGCTCTCTTTCCTCTCCTCGCGTTTTCCCTCTCTGCCAATCAAATATGTATGTCGCGGGCTGTGATTGGTGGAGGGCTGCGCGACCTCCCCCCCTCCCCCACCCTTCCGCCTTTCTCTCTCTTTCACTCGCCCCCTCTTCTCCCCCCCTCCCCGCCCCTCGTCTGCGGGTGGCGCGGCGTTCTTCTCGCCCCCCTCCCCTCTTTTACGAAGTGAGCGGAGTCGAGCCCGAGAGCTGAGTTGAGTCCGAGCCGAGTTGAGCCGAGCCGGGCCGGGCCCGAAGCGCCCCTCCGTCCCCGCCGCCGGGCGCATTACACAGAGAGGTGTAATTTGGAAACATTTCAGAAAAGTACGGTCCGGACAGAACTAAGTATATTGAAAAGTAAATGGATGCCGGGCCAGCCGGAGCTGCTACTGTGCGCCGAGAATACGGGAATCATTTGGAACCCCGCAGGGAAGGGGGAGTGTGGAGAGAGGGGGAGATGGAGGGGGGAGCAGCAGGAAGAGAAGTGGACTCCTGGAGACGGGCAATGAAGATGGCGATGAGGACAATAAAGAACAAGGGAAGAGCGCCTCAAGCTCGTCCTGCAGGGCCCCACTACGCGCACCCCCACCACACCCCGCGTCGCCTCAGCGCCCTGCAATCCTGCGGTCCAGCCCGGTGCCGTCCGGGGTACAGTGGGCCAGAAGACCGGTGGAGGCGGTCAAAATACCGAACCTGTTTCGAGCCCCAGAGTCGCTCAATAGGACCCGAACGAAACGTGTGACCCCATCAATGAATTGCTCTCCGAACGAGGAATTCATTGGTGGGGTCACACGATCGCTTCGAATTCTGCTTTGCGACTCCAAAGCTCAAACCGCCTCTACGCTTTTGGCCGACGGCACCGGTCTTCTGGCCCACTGTGCGAGGCCACGCCACAGCAGAAAAATAGCCGGCCGGCAGGACGTCGTGGACTATAAGGACGGCTGCTTTACTGAGTTTTGTATTCACTTTTTCTGTTGCCACCATGTTCAATGTCAAGCTGTTCCGAGAGCCTCGGAAGTTTTCTTCGGAAAAGTGGACTTTTTGCCGAGTTTTGCCCGGCTTGGCGACAAAGGCGGACAGTCGCAGGGGACGTCCAAAGGACACATCAGTCGCCGGCAGAGACGTAGCTGTTGTTGTTGTTGTTGTTGTATTGTGGTAGTAGTTGAAGGTCTTCGCTTTTTTCTGCAATTCCCCTCGCGGTACTTCATTCTCCCTCCCTATGAAATCCGACCCAATGGTGTTCGTCTGTCCTGTCTGCAAACGACAGCGAATAATGAATACAGGGGAAAAAAGGGACGTCTTAAGACGATATCCTTCGTTCGATACAGACATGCAGAAAGCAATGTTTATTTTGATGGCTCAATCATTCATAGCAGTGAGGAGCACTGTGAGGAGAGCAATGGGAGTGTTGGGCGGGAACGCAGTTTTGACGACGCCACTCTCCCCAGACCCAGGAACGTACGCCCCTGCGGTTCGCCGGGTAGGCAACCCACGTGCACCTGTGCATCGTATCGCTGCCGATTGCCTACGCTGCAGGCTGTGACTCCACCGGTAAAACAAAGGCGTGAAAAATACGGACACATTGTATACAATACAGAGGCATTACAGCATTTCACGCCCTTCAAGGGCGGAATGTGGTAGAAAGGACACTTAAAGTGTGTCTACAAGTCCTAAAATTCATGCCCCTCCGAAAGGCACGAAACGATTCAAGCCGTTCCAGGTGTAAATAGTTTGCGCCATAGTCTTTAATTTTTATGCGTTTGTTTCATCCATCAGTGGTGTCCGCCTTCCCCTTAAATTCCTCCTTTTCTCAGCAACACGAAGAAGGTTGTCGTGTGGTAAAATCAATCCAATCGATACCTGCTAAGCAACTAAGCTGCATGTTAAAGAAGTTTCCGATCCGTCGTCGCAACCTGGTTTTGGTTGTAAGCATCGGATTTTCAAATACAGCTCGAGAATGAAGCTAATTTAACAGAGTTTATTTATCATCTCAATTTTTTTTTCGTGGAGACGAAACGCTGCAACACGCTGGCAAAGAATTGCACTGAGAATGAATGAAAAAGGCATGATCATGACTAAAATATTGGGTGAGGAATTCTTTATGACCCAAATTTGGGTGAGGAAGGTTTCATCACCAAAATTTGGGTCATAATACTATGGAGCCATATAGGTAGCTGATACACCCTTCCTCGCCCAAATTTGGGTGATAAGTATACCTCGCCCAAAATTGGGTATTGATCATGACTTTTTCATTCTCAGTGTGACAGCAGATTTTCAAATTCATCGCGGAGTAACAAGATGATGGCGCCTCCAGTAGGCAGGCTGGGCTTTGTGGCGATGGCGCGCACACTGCACGCCTCTGCACATGCCTTCGTTTTAAAGCTTTTCTAATTCTAGGAAGTGGGTGCGAGTGTGGCGGCCGAGACAAAGCGGCGCCGACTCGGCGGCCAGACTCGCAGACGGCGGGCCGCAGACGAGGAGATTGTCGACTACAGTTTGACACACGTTTCTGCAAAACAAAGGGGTAGTGACAGTATGGTTTTATTTTCTGCTTCTGTTTGTGTGTATCTGTGTGTCTCTATCTCTCTCTTTCCGTGTGTGTGTGTGTGTGTGTGTGTGTGTGTGTGTTTAGCAAGGGGAGCGGCGTTCCTGCCTGTCCGCGTGACTGTCTATCTAACTGTCTGTCCATCCGTCTGTCGGTGTGATTGTCTGCTTGTGAGTTTGTTCGTGTTTGTGTGTCAGAGAGAGAGAGAGAGAGAGAGAGAGAGAGAGAGAGAGAGAGAGAGAGAGAAGGAAACTAAATTAAGTCAGTTAATGTGTGTTTATATGGGTATTTAGATACTAATTCATGTATGTTCTAAGTACGACCGTGTGACTTCTCTAAATTCAGTTTCATTCGATTTGATTTTCCCAGTAATGTGTCAAGCGGCCTCCTCTCAGTGGTACAGCACGGCCCCGCAGCACCGCCCCGCCGCCGGCCTTCAAACTGCTACCCCCGATTCGCAGCCACTCGATCACCGCCGACCGCGCTGACCGCCGCCGGGCCGCCCCGACTCGACTCCCACGGCCACGCGATCTCTGCTCATCAGCAGCTCCCCCCTCCCCCTCCCCGCCAAATTATGGAATTCCCCATTAGGGTGCGCGGGGGGCGCCCTCGCGGCCGGCCACCGCCCCGCCCCAGCGCCGCGGCCGCACTGACTCCGTGCTGGTCCTGCTCGCCGTGACCGCCGCCCCGGCCGGCCGCGCCCCGCCGCGCCCTCTCCCCCCACCCCCCGGCCAGTTGGAGTAATTGCTGCGGCGCGGTTAGCCAGCCTCCCCCTCCCCTCCCCTCCTCCTCTTTCTACTGTGATTAAGGGCTGGTGGCCGCGTGGCCGCGGGAGGAGGCTAAATAGTCCGTCTCCCTCCCGGCCGGCCTGGGCCCGGGCCTGGCCCTAGCTAGCCCTAGCCAGGCGCAGGGCTACGCAGGGCGACGCCGGGCCCACAAGCACCGTCTATAATCGGCCATGGACAAGGGCCCGGCCGGTGGCGGCGCGCGGCGTGGTGGGGGAGCGGCGCGGCGGTGGTGGGGGCGCGGCGGGCGCGGTGGTGGGGGCGGCGGACGCTCCCTCCCCTCCCGCCGCGCTCGCTGGCGCCGCCCCCGGCCGCAGGCCCCGCCCCCGGCGGTTGGCAGGTGGGCGGGGCGGCGCGGCGGGCTGCTCGCCCAGTCCGCCTTCAACCCCGAGCGCGTTCGCACGTCGGGCCGCGCTCCGCCACCAGCTCCCAGGCGGTCGCCACGACCGGGCCGCGGCGCGAGAGCCACCGACCACGTGACGAGTGCCGCTGACAGTGCGCGAGTGTGTGCAGTGCTGTGTTTGTGAGCCGAAGATGACATGAAGACGCTGAGTGCGCCGAGTGGCCGGGGCGTCCACACCCTGGGGGTGCGCCAAGGCCCTCCCGGCGTGGGCCTGGGGCCCGGCGTGGGCCTGGGGCCGCCCAGCACCATGCCGCAGCGGTCCCCGTTCGCCATCCAGGAGCTGCTGGGCCTGTCGGACCCGGAGGGCCCGCCGAGGAGCCCGTCAGGCGCAGGGGCGGTGTCACCCGTCACCCCCGGGGGCCCCGGCAACCCGCTGCGCGGCCCCCCGCACGGACCCGCGCACGGACCCGCGCCGCCGGGATCCTTCCCGCCGCACATGGCGCACCACCACCACATGTCCGTGGCGGGGCACATGTCCAGGATGGCGTACCTCAACGCGCAGGCCGCGGTGGCAGCCGCCTTCCTTCCCCAGCACATCAACATGGCCCACGGCACCATGGCCGCCAACCCCATGGGGCTGCACCACCGAGCTGGTCTCGAAGCGCCTCCCCCAGGTGAGACGCGGCCCCGCGCGACTTGACAGGGCGTGGGCCGCGGAAAGACGACGAGTCTTGTCTGCACTGCAGTCCGTGCCTACTTCCACCGACACGGACCTCAAACACACCCTACCCAACTCGGAGTTGAACCAAAACACCGAAACAAACTCCCCCACACGCTAAATGCTCTTGGGATTCTTGTGCATAAATAAGTATGGGCGTAGAGTGCAGCAGTAAGTTACGTACAAATTTGTACACTGGGAAAAAGATTATAAATACTTGGGCACAATACGGAGATATTGTCCCTAATTCAAGTATAACATTGCACATAGCTTTCCTATGCAAAAATATGGCAATGGTTGGAAAACCAACGTACATGAACATTAAGTGTGAGCACACCTACTGCCACCAAACCGGATTTCAAAAAAACAAAAAACAAAAAAACTCTGGACTCGGGGTTGGACCAGGGCACCAAAACACTAAACAACCTCTTCCCGCCAAGTCGTCATCATTCGACTGTTTCCCGCAGTGGCGTGGAACAAACGTCCGACAAGGACGCGCTTGTTCCATGAATCACTGTATTAAACCATCTCTTCCTGCTCCGCGCGAGCATCGGCACAGTAATGACGTTATTCCGTTTAATTGAGTAGAAGAGGCGCATTAGCGATTTGCATAATTTGCATGTAATGGAACCGTCCCTCTCGGGGGACGAAAAATAAACTCATCGCGTCCGAGGAGACGAGCGGGCCGGCGCCTGATCGCCACACCCCGTCCGCCGTCGTCACTTCCGAGTGAACGCGTCCCGGACCCCGCGTCGCGAGGCGGGGCGGTTTTCCCAGCGCGTTTGAGTCTCCCTCGGCCGCGCCGTCGACGGTTCGGCCGTAGCAAAACGAAACACCAGTCAATCCCTGTTAGACTGTTTGTCCATAACTATTGTCATATTTATGCTTGAGATCGTTACGTACAAATTTGTATATACACGGTAAAAACCGTACCTGGTTTTCCCAGGAGCTCCCAGGAAATCGCCTATGCCTTCACCATAGGCTTCCTGGGAAAACCAGGTTCTGTTTTTACTGTGTAAACTAGGTAGAATTTTAGAAATACTTCAGGACAATGAAAACATTGTCACCGAATTTACGCATCAATCTGTACGTAGCTCATAAATTCACAAATGTAGCAAAGTTATGGTGAACAAAAGTACAACAACATTTAGCACGAGCTCACAGCCTTCTCTTCCTTGCCATAGTCATTTCGTGGTGGTGTTTTTCATTCAATTTCCAACTTGCCTGGACGTTGACGTTCATGCGGTTAGTATTCGAATTCCGTCTTAGTACTTTTCATTCAAATCGCAAATTTTTGCCTAAAATAAAATAACCACGCTATTCAGCCAGAAGGTCGTGAAATTTGAAGTAGGGCGGAATGTTTGTTTACACTCCGGTTTATGAATTAAAATACACCTTTTTGGTGAGCATGGCTTCTCGGCCGGTGCATCGCGCGGTGTCGCAGCGTTGCTGTCGCGCTTTTCGAAAAAGAGTGCCGTTGATTTCTTTTTAATTGAAAATTTGTCGTAGAATCCTCGGAGAGCATGGTTTTGGAGAATTAGAGTGTTCGCTGTTATTTTTCTTAGTGTGTTTACTGGGCGTTTATTTGGGAAACAAGCGAATCCGCGAAACAGCGTACATCCGCAGTACAGACGAAGGCAATCGCTCGCGCAGATTACCTTGACAGCCACATTTCGGTAAAACTATGTGAATTCGGGGCCGGCCAGCGGCAAGGCCGACGTTTTTTCGGCGGAAAACGACCCAAATTACCTTCGTCCATTTTATCAATTATTATAATTATTATTTTTGGGTTGGCCTTCCCAAAGGTGCAGGCATGACGCGACGCGCACGTCTGCGCCGCTGTATTCAAATTCAGATGCACTTTCGGATTGCGATTCACCGCAGCCGGACGCGTTGACAGCCCACAACGCCCACCGCGATTAAAAGTGGGACTTGCAGACCCCTGCAGACTCTTCCTCTCGCACTCGTGAGGCGTCCCGCATGAGCGCGAGAGAGACAGAGCGACGAAATCAGTCTGCTGTGTGCTCGATTAACGCCGCGCAGTTTTCACCGCGAAATCATTATTATGCCCGGCGAGCCGATGGAACCACACACCTGTCGCGGACACGACAAATGTGACGTCACTCGAATTTCCAGAGGGGCTGACTGAATCGACGCAATAACAATTGTTACAATAATTTAAATTGTAATTAGTTTTTCACTTTGCCGACCGCATGCTTCAAACGTTACGAACCTTTTTTGAGCTCATGCGATATAGAAACCGTTTATTTCGTTATTCAAACACTTGCCTTGTAGATGATATTTTCTTTGAAATGTACACTGTTAAAAATGGTTGTTTTAAAACAACAACACAATAACCAACCTCGACAACGCTGTTGTTTATAAACAAGTTTTCTTGTTTTAAAACGAAAAATTCGTTGCTAATTATTTTTCTGACTTATGCTGTTTCAAAACAATATTTTGCTATCTTCAAACAACTCGGACAATCTAAGAAGTGATTACTGCGGGTCACTGGGACTTCACTAGGTCTGTGACCTAATCGGCAATCAAAATTGATGCAAATAAGGCTGTCTACTGGTTTACAACCATCTTGTTGACGAACAACGCAAGTCGTTTGTAAACAACTAAAGTCATTTGGAAACAACTTAAATCATTCAGAAAATTAGCAACATATTTACTGCTAAATTACAACTTTATTTTTAACAGTGTATGCGATAAATGCTTGGTTACAACGAGCTTCTTTTGTTTTTGTAGTTTTGTAAGGTTTTGAAAGTAGGGTGTTTTTCTCTATTTCGTGCCCACCCTTTAGGCATGAGCGAACCATCCTCGTGTGCCAAACTTTCCGCGGTTAATTTCGAATTCACCTTTGTGCAGGCCAATTACAATAAAAACGCGCGAACAAAAATAATGTAAAAATGAATTTGAGCGTCACACACATACTACGGATGCACACACGCACGAGATAAACCTGCCCTTTTCTTTGACGCACGGCGATGTCGCCCATGTCTTTGATTTGCATTCTGTCCTCTTCGGCCCTTGCGGTGCTATGCGTCCCCAAACGTCTGTCTGTCGGGGGTGGTGTGGCGAGGAGTGGTGAGGCGTGGTGTGGCAAGGCGAGGCGTGGCAAAGCGTGGCGTGGTGTGGCGTGGCGTGGCGCCTGCCCGAGGAGCGCACTGTAAGGAATTAATTAAGCACTTTGCAACTTAAGCCACAGAAACAGACGACTGGCGCTGTGCCGCCGTGGCGCGGCAGGCAGCCCAACTAGCGTACAAAGATAACGAGCCGAAAGCAACTAGGAAACTGTTTGGAGGAACGACCGGCCGGACTCCGAACTCGCGTCGCTCTGTCTCTCTCGCACTCACGGGGCGTGCCGTATGTGCGCAAGAGAGACAGAGCGACCCGTGGCACTTTTCGGGCATCAAACCCCCTGTTTCCGAAGGATCGGCGCTCTGTCTCTCTCGCACCCGTACGGAGCGTCCCGTGAGTGCGAGAGAGACAGAGCGAGACGGTCGTTCGGCGGCTGGCGGCGGCCCAGGCCTCGAATCATCATCATCAGCCCGGGCCGAGCGCACTAGCCTCTCTAGTTAGCGCGGCACTAACCTCAATTACGAGCCGCGAACGCGAGCGGGAAAAAACAACAAAAACAACGAAAAAAAAATCGAAAAAACTTTTGAAAAGTGGCGGGGCCTCGGCGGGGCAGCGCGTCGCACCGAGTGTTATTAGGCCCCGTTAATTTTACGCTCTATTGGCAATTTTCAGCTTTTTATCGACGGTGGGGGTGGCAGGGGGTGGGGGCACCGTGTAGTGGCGCAGGCTGCAGGTCCCCGGGGACGGCGGGGGCGGCGCGGGGGCGGCGCGGGGGCGGTGCGGGGGCGGCGAAAGGCTATTTGAGGCTTTTCGGAGCGACACGATACACGCGGCGCGCCAACTGAGTCCCGGGCGGCGCCGACCGAAATAAGCCGCTTCGTGAGCAGATGGAAATCAAATTCGGAAATTGGCAGGCGTGTCTCCCCTCGTAGGGGGGCTCTCTCCGGCGCCCCCGCCGCCCCGCCACGCGGAGCCCCTTCCGGGGCTGCAGCCGGGCCGGCCGGGCAGGGAGGCCCCAGATGGGGGAGCCAGATTGGCCGGCGAGGCGGGACACTCGGGGACGCGGCCGACGCGGGCAGATTGAGTCGGCATTACTCGACTTCCAGCAGACGACCAATTACTCTCCCGGATATTTCCACCTGGCGTTTTCTACTTTCGCTTTCCGACGCCCCCGCCCCCTCCCCCTTCTCCTTCCTGTCCCGCGCCCCCCGCCCCCTCCCCCGCCCGCTGGGTGTGGCGGGACTGCTGGCTTCATTCACGCCCTCGTCGTCGTCGTCGCCTCACCCGCCGAGTCGTTGTCGTCGCTCTGTCTCTCTCGCACCTGTACGGGACGCCCCATGAGTGCGAGAGAGACAGAGCGACGAGAACGACTCTCGGAATGAGTCTGGCGGCGCGCGCCGCGGCTCGTTGTTTTGGGCGCGCGGTGTCGAAATCGCCTTTTCAGGGAAAACGCGCGGCCTCGACTCGCGCAGCGCGTAGTCGCCAAGGCACGCCGAGGCGAGGGGGGAGGCTGTTGTCGAGGTGGGTGCGGGGCTCGGTTAGAAGTCTCGTTGTCACTGGATATGACAAAGTCAAGGCTGACTTTCCGTACAAAGATTGCGCCAAACTTGTTGATGACATTTGTTGTCACGCGCCGAGGCAACAAATAAGCCTGTGGTGAACTTGTAGTGAAAATTCATCAACTAATAGTGAAAATTCATCAACTAGCGATGTAAATTCTTCAGCTTGCGATAAGAATTCATCAGCTTGTGATGAAAATTTATCAGCTTGTGATGGAAATTCATCAATTTGTGATGAAAATTTATCAGCTTGTGATGAAAATTCATCAACTTGTGATGAAAATTCATCAACTTGTCATGAAAATTCATCAACTTGTGATAAAAATTCATCAAGTTAAGATGAAAATTCATCAAGCTGAGATGAAAATTCATCAAGCTGAGATAAAAATTCATCAAGCTGAGATGAAAATTCATCAATCTGACATGAAAATTCATCAACTAGTGATGAAAAATCATCAAGTCGAAGTGAAAATTCATCAAGTTGGGATGAAAGTGGTGTACTTTGACATCATGTGATAAACAATTTGTCACAGGTCCGAAGAACATGAGGACCAGCTCTTCAAACAGCAGGGGAGCTTTCAGAGTAGCTGGTAAAATTGCATTGACAACACTGGTACTTCCATCGTAAAATGCCAAGTATCATCAGCTTCAAATGTGCGACCATCTTAAATACACATTTAAATGCTTCGGGCACGAGTGGCTTCGAGTCAGCCAAAGCTTCGAACACGACAAGCTTCCGCGCGCTCGGGCGAGCTTGGGGGGGACAGCTGTGAGGCAGCGGGGGCGGCGGCCGGGGGGGCTCGGGGGGGGGCAGCTAGTCAGGCTGACGCGTGCGCTGCGGGCGGACGCAGGCGCATTGTGCGTGGGGAACACTGCACCGTGCTGCCCCGCCACTCCACGCCACGCCCACCCCGAGAGCTGCGTCCGGGACGCACAGCGGGCCGTGAGTGCGAGTGAGAGACAGCGTTCCAAACCGAACGCGGGCCGTGAGAGAGAGAGAGAGAGAGAGAGAGAGAGAGAGAGAGAGAGAGAGAGAGAGAGAGAGAGAGAGAGAGAGAGAGAGCAACAGCGCTCCGGACGTGGCGTCCTCCTCCACCAGCCTGCCTCTGGCCTGCCTCCCCCGACCCGAGCCGCTGCAGCGCGCTCTTGACTCTGTGACAGGCAACACGGCGCACACACTGAAAATTCGCTGGCTCCGTTGTTATTTTGTTTCCTCGTATTTTCCTCGTCAACAGCGCCTAATTCGCTTCCCCAGCCTCCGGGGCGGCCCCTCGTGCTTGTCCTCGGGCCTGTCTGTTTTCCCCGAGGGCTCCTCGCAGGCGATTCCGAGCCGTGGAGGCCGTGAAGGGCCTGTGGGACCCACAAGGCTCCTGGAGGATTCTGGAGGATCCTGGATGATCCTGGAGGATCCTGGGGGATCCTGGGGGATTCTGGAGGATCCTGGAGCATGCACGGGAACTGCAACAGGAAGCAATGGCCCGTACTGTGGAGAGAGAGGGGGGGGGGGACGCGGCGATGACGGTGGAGAAATGGAAGGCAACACCCTAAAAAGAGACTTCTTCTGTCGTTAGACTGTCACATTGTTTCGTCATTCATACGCCCTTGGTTCAATGAAAAACACGAGAATGACCAGTATTAGCTTATAGCGAAGAGAAAGAGATGTGGCACACATTGCCTGATTACGGGCAGGAAGTACCTGATTGCCTACCTGTGGCTTGTGCTGCTGGTTGCCTTCTTCCAGGACCCTTATTCAGTGTTGCCACAAAAATGAAATTTTCATTTTTGCTGACTTTTTCCTGACTTCCAGACCATTCTTTCACGTTTTTCTCCGACTATTTCGGGTACTTTGTCCCTGACCATTTTCAAATTTACTAACTTTTTCAGGTAAGGTTTTCCAGACGTGGCAACCCTGTTACTACTCTGCCCCTACCACCATCTCCCAGGAGTCCGCGCACGTCTGAAGACTGCTTTTGCAGACCCAAAATTTTAACCTAACCAATTTCCGCCGGGGCAATTACTTTTTCATCTCCTCGTCGTGACCTGAAACCAGAGGCCTTTACAGTGAACCAACACTGGCGTCGCCTCTCGCTTATCTCGGCCTGCAGAGCCAGTTTGCCAGTGTGCCATGGGCTCCACAAAGTACAGGGTGTCTGCGAGCGCCGAGACTGCCTCCGAGGCCCCGGCAGCGCCACGCCACGCCCCGCCACGCCTCGCCTCTCCAAAGGCCTGGACAATGCCCCTATTTACCAGGGCTAATCACAAGCCCTCTATTCACGAGTCCGCTTTTTTAAAACGAGCCTGCGCGTCGACGTCGTCGCCGTAGCCATGTTGCGAAGAGACAGAAAAGGAGACAAAAAGGGAGCAAAAAAGAAGAGTGAGGGAAAAAGGGGGAAGCTAAAAGCAGAGAGAGAGAGAGAGAGAGAGAGAGAGAGAGAGAGAGAGAGAGAGAGAGAGAGAGAGAGAGAGAGAGACCATGCGTGTCTTGCTTCGAGAGGCGTGCATAGCCGCGCGCCTGGGGCCATGCAGCCAGCCGAGCGAGGGCGCTGTACACACAGGGGCGCCTGTGAGGTAGGCATCAGGGGGTGTCGTGCAACACACTGTACACACGGGTGCACCTGTGAGGTAGGCAACGCGGGGCGCTAGTGAGGTAGGCAACGCGGGGCGCTAGTGAGGTAGGCAATGTGGTGCGCCTGTGAGGTGGGCAACGCGGGGCGCCTGTGAGGTAGGCAACGCGGGGCGCCTGTGAGGTAGGCAACGCGGGGTGCCTGCGAGATAGGCAACGCAAGGCGCCTGTGAGGTAGGCAACGCGGGGTGCCTGTGAGGTAGGCAACGCGGGGCACCCCTGCCCGGCGGGCTGGCCTACCCTGGCAGGCGTTCCGGTGAGACTCGAGAGCCGAGGGACTCAAGGGCGGCGAAGAATGCCGAGAGAGAAAAGCCCCGCAGCGTCTTAAGCCCCAGACGATTATGCGTAATCATGTGGCTGGGAGCTCAGCGCCGTCCTGCAGCCCGACTCGCTCTGTCTCTGTCGCACTCACGGGGCGGCCCGAAAGGGTGCGAGAGAGACGGAGCGACTGAATGACACTGCTTGGCGGCGCTGGCGGCCTGGAGGGGCGGGATGGCGCCGGGCATAAGCAGCTATTGAGACACGGCGCAAGCAGGTTGACACTCCGAGCAGTGCCGCCGCTCTGTCTCTCTCGCACCCATGGGCCGTCCCGTGCCGGTGCGAGAGAGACAGAGGGACGAAGCAATATTCGTAGCCCGCAAGGCGGAGCTGCCGAAAAAGAGACAGCAGAACAAAGGCTACCTGGCGGGTGTTTCTAGTCCTGCCACTTTGGTTCTAATTCTGTCGCGGCATCGCTGGCCGGCCACTCTGGCAGGCTGCGGCTCGTCACGCCTTTCTACAGTCGGAGGCGTCGTCACCGCTGGGCTTCAGTTCTTCATTTCAGGCCAAAGCAGTACCTCGTATTCCCAGGTGTCTCCTAGAGAAAATGCTACCCCCTGATCTAGATTTAATCGGATTTCACAAGTTTTCAATGACCGATTTTGCGCCCTAAATTTGCCTGTTTTGAGCCGATTTTGAGAACGATTTCAGATTTTCAGAGATTTTGGGCCCTCAAGTGGACACAGAATTTCACGAGAGGTTGTCCTCTCGCATTTATTCCAAGCGCCATGGCGTACTTTTTCATGTATGTTATTTTTCTGAGTTTTCTCTTTCTTTTTTGTGGTGTTGGTAGTGGTGGACGGGTTGGCTGCCCTGCGGGGGTGTTCACCCGAGCGAGAGGAGCTACTGTCTGTGTGCGATGGTGCTCGCCGCGCAAATCGGCGAGCCTAACCGAACGTGCGGATGTTTGGCACGTATACTCACGAACTCCCCCGCCTCGCCTTCCTTCCTTCCTTTGTTTAAAACGTTTGACCGAATATTGGGTAATTATTTTGAAATGCTAGTAACCCAAATAGTAACCACCACTACGAAAAACAAAGACTTTATCATCTGAATTTCCCTACCCTCCAAAGACAACCGACAATGCCCTCTTCCTCCTTCCATCCCGGGCCCTGTTCTCGTTTTGCCCATTTTTGCCCGTTGTGCCCCGATTGACTGTGGCTCGATACAATACGGCAGCGTTCAAGGAGCCAACGGGGCAGAAGGGGACACTTGCATGTCTGTGTGTGTGTGTCTGTGTGCAGTAGGTGCGCCCCCGTGTGTGCGACACTGTGTGCATGACATGCGAGAAGCGGGGAGGCGAAGAGGGACTTTGCGATGCCCGATTTTCGGCAGTAAATTCGTCCGACCGTGAGTTTGGAGAGTCGTTGACTGACGCGACGGGACACGGGGAAAGAGGGGAAAGGGGGGAAGGGGGGAGGGGAAGGCATGGAAGAGAAAGCGAAAAGGAGGGAGGCCGAGGATCGGGGATGGGAGGAGTGGGGGTGGACGGAGGTGGGTGTTAAAGGGTAGCAGGGGGTGCGTCGGCAACGGGTGAAGGGGAGGCGGGGAAGGGGGTGAAGGGGGCAGGGGTGAGAGGTGTGTAGCGCGGAGCAGCAGCAGCGACGTCATCCAAAGGAAAGAGGGGGAAAGGAGAGAGAGAGAGAGAGAGAGAGAGAGAGAGAGAGAGAGAGAGAGAGAGAGAAAGAAAGAGAGAGAAAGAGAGAGAGAAGTGTGTTGCGCGCGTCATGCAAAAGCGGAGACGGGGAGAAAGCAGAACGGACGAATCGGGGGGAAGTGGTGTCGTCAAGTGGCGAGCCAATTATGAAATCGCGCGCTGCAGCAGCGCCGAGTAACATAGAGTAAAACAGGCCAATTACACCTCGCGCTTCATCACGTGTCTGTGTCTGTGTGTGTGTGAGAGAGAGAGAGAGAGAGAGAGAGAGAGAGAAGAGAGAGAGAGAGAGAGAGAGAGAGAGAGAGAGAGAGAGAGAGAGGCGCGCGTGAGTGCGTCGCGTGTTTTGGTGGGTGGGAGTATCCGAGCACGATTTGACACAGAAGCACACCTCGTGAGTCGTGTCTGTATTTCGAGATCCGACGCTGCTACGGCGGTCCGCTACCCCCCGCGCCCCCGCCATGACCACGGCCTTTCCCCCTGGTTACCTCTAATTGGAAAATGTCCTCGGCATGCCCCTACAGTGCCCTACCTACAGTGCCCGACTGTGTAAGACCCAAAACACAACTGTGACTTCTTAGATTTAAAAAAAACACTCTTTTTTTAAAATTTTGACTTCACTTGTTTTTAAATTTAAAATAATAAATTCCTCGATTAAGTTTGAGTTGTTTTGTTTTTTGAATTCAAGAAAAGAAAAAGAAAATTCGAGAATTTTTCAGGTGTAGTGCCCGGCAGTGCAGTGGCCGGCAGCCAGAGAGATGCTTATCCGAGTGACCGCTGGCCCGGAAGTGGCTGTGTGATGCCCCACACCGCCCTACCTGCGCAGGGCGAGGCGAGGCACAGCCCTGGCACGGCCAGGCTGCGTCAGGTGCCCTGTGCCATTCAACGCGGCATCCCAGCGACCCTTGCGGCCCTCACCTTGCACGGACTGGCCCTGCTGGCCTGCGCGCCCTTTTTGTTCGGACTTGCTCGCCTCTCTTGTAGGGCTCAAAGGTCCGGGCGTCCGTCCGTCCACTCCGCGCGGTCTCCGCCAAAAGGCGCACACTACCCCTGTACTGAGAAATGCCGTGCAGGCATCATAGTACTTTAACAATGCAAATCAATCATACTTTCTCTAAAAGTCTGTTCGTAATGTGAAGAAAGTCGTCATAAGTTACTGAGAACCCTGCTTCATGGATACCAACCACCATGGTAATGATGTCACAACACTAAGATTAGTGTCCATAACACGAGAAAAAAGTTCAGAAGGATCTTCAGAGAGCAGGACGGGAGCTGCATGAAAAAAGCACCACGCTGTTGTAATGGCCTTTGGTCTATAGGAAAGAAATCGATCGCTCCAATCGAAAATCCAGTGGGTATAGCCACAACCAAAAGTTGGCAATCACGACCCAGCATTCGTAAAAGCTCAACTGAGCTTAGGTGTTTTTGTTTTTGCCCTTTTGCGTCTCCGGTCGTGGCTATCAGTTTAAAGTTGGAGGTACGAGAGTTTCGATTACAGCTACCGAATTGAGCCTATCGAACAAATTTAATTTTTTACAACATAAGTTCTATTTTTTTTTCTCGAGCACGCGTGGGACTACGAGAAATCCGTCCGAGCGCGGGCCGATGATCTCCAACCAGCGAGATCTCGAGACGATACCGAGTTAAACATTGTGTCCCTTTCACCTAATATGAGTTTGACTCACGACGAGCACAACGAGTCTGTCCCCTTCTGGTCTTTGGGGCAGGCCCCCCTTTTCCCACACAGTCCCTTGTCGACGGGGAATCTCGGCCGGGCTGATGTTGTTGTGAATGGTTGACACCATGTCACCGCCCCCTCGACGTGTCCCTGGCGACGCCGCCGAGGCGTGGCGCGGCGTGGCGCTCCGCTTAGCCGTCTACACCTTCAATTCCAACCCTTTGTGGGGCCGTCACTTACTTATCAGTGTGTGCCGTACCGGAGTGCTGGAGGACAAGGGACGATCTGTCGCACGCCTCGACCATGCAGTGCAGCTGGCGCGAACGGACGGGCGTCCACGAAGCGCTTCATCTCTCCCAAGCGGTCACTTGGTCACTGCTTCACACTGGAAAAAGAAAAAAAAGGTATGGGTGTAAACATTTTTTTTCGATCGGCTAAGTTCAATGGCAGCAATCGAATATTTGGCACTCACAAACGAAAGCTGGTAGGTCCATGATTGAACATTTGAGAGACGTATCACGCGTAAACGTGTGTTACGCAAGACAATAATTTTTCTATACATATGGCGAGAATGTCACAGTGCATGTCGGATCAGCGACAATAAGTTTAAAAAGCTTTAAAAAAAATCCAGTACTCATTTTGGGACCCAAGACGCGAAAAAATTCTAAAAATTTAGGGTTGCGCTTTTAAGCCTAGCTCGTACGAATTCAACCTTCATGTTGAAGGTATTTTTGGTGTAACACCAAGCACAACAAGTCGTACAAAAAAAAAAACATGAAAAGATAACACTCGGACTGTACCTAGCCTCGCGCAGGGTGGATAATGGGTATCACCTCGTTAGAGGGGAAGGCGCGGGGAACTTGATATTTATTTTGGTTGCACATCCGGGCGGGGTCGCGGGGCTCGGAAGGGGGGAGGGGGGAGGGCATTCAATGGGGAGCGTTTGACACCTGGGGCATTGTCATGGGGAAGAAAGGGAAAAAGACGCGCCAGGAGCAGAAAGAAGGAGGGAGACAGAAATAATGGAAAAAGAAAAATCCGAGGCGAAGGAAGTGTCGTCCTGTAATTAGGGTTTCTGCGTAATCAGATTAATTGCCGGTGAAAAAGGTGGTGGTGTATGAGTCACGGACGACCGACACCTCGGGGTGACGTCACGACGTTGGCTGTACCTGTTGACAGGGCGGAAAATCGAGGAAGGGGGAAATAGCGGTTGGCGTTGGAGGAATGCCACATCTGATATTGTGATCGACAGCAAAAAGTTCGGAGTGTGAGGTCAAGAATTTTCATTTCGAACGTGAAAATGAATATCAAATGCACTTTTGATTATTTGTAGCAAGCCCACCTCGCTCGGCTAAAGACAGCTCGAGGTCGAATCAAACATCGTCCACCAAAACACCAGCCATCGCTAGTCTGAAAAAAAAATCAATTGAAGAAGACCCTTGTTTTTAAATTTCAAATCTTCTGACCTCAGTTAATAAGGCAATAAACTGAATTTTTGTCATGAAGTTGAAGTTCTCCTTCACACCAAAACAAGCCAAACCGAAGTAGAGTATCTTTAGCCCGAGTTGCCGGAAGGTTCAAGGTTTTCGCGAAAAGCCGGTGCGCCCTTCCCTAAGTGCATCATCGCATCAAAAAGCGACCACGGTCGCAGCGACATCTGCAGTGGAGGTCCTGAATCATGCTCGCGTACGTGCACATGCAAAGCGCACACATGTTGAAAGGGCTGGCGGGACGGGCAAAGGAGGGGTGGGGATGCAGGGGAGGGGAAAGGCAATCAAAGAGGAGGCCGAGGAGGAGGAGTGGGAGAGAGAGGGACAGAAGGGGCGTGGCGAGGCTGCCCTGGTCTTTATTAAAGTTTACTGGAATCTAGCGTCGCAGAAATAAAAACTTGGCAAGACCCGTTTCAGAGTCCGCTAATACAGAGCCAACCAGAAAACTTCTTAAAATGTCCTGGCAAAAAAATGTGTTTGAACTTTTTTTAGGGGTGCTATTTTTGGTGGGGTTATTGAGGGTATGTCACATGTAGACCTAGACAGATCTCCTACAGGGTGAGCTATGTGCAAAAACAAAAAGGAAAGGTTGCCCTAAGGGCTCGAGGCCCAGAAAAACATTTCACTTACTCAACTTTCGTCCGTTTCGCCATATTCGACCTGCTGCTGCCCCTTTGGACATGATGTGTTAACTTTAAGGCCAAAAGAGCAGGTTTTCTCTAAGGCAAAGCAGAGAGCACGCAGGACTTTCTCAATACGAGTAACAATAGAGAAAGTTGCGGGAAAAACGGAGTTCCAATTTTTTCACGAGATAAAAGAGGCGGTGCACACTCAACATCTTATGATCGTTTTCATACGTATTACGATGGTTTTTCATCGTAAGGTACGCAAAAATTTGCACATACGTAATATGCTTAATTTTTCATCGTATGACGCATGAATTTCATCGTATTACGCATGTATATCATCGTATTACGCATGAATTTTATCGTATTTCGCATGTATATCATCGTATTACTCATGAATTTCATCGTATTACGCATGAATTTTATTGTAGTACGTATGTTCTCATTTCAACGTATGTTAAGAGGGCCCTTTAAAAGAATCTGAGGGTGTGTTGCACCGTTTAGCAATGTCTACGCAAAGTCTCTGGTGCGACCAAGGTCATTGGGCGTGGAGGCTGTAGTTGCTGGCGGTGCTGCGGGGGCTGTGGGGGTGGACACGGTGTTCTGGGGGTGGCGCGGCGGGGGCGGCGCGGCGCGGGGCGACTGGATCGAACACGCGCGAGCCGCCAGCCGCGGCGGCGGAGAGATCTCTCTGTCTCTCGCAGAAGCGACTGCAGACATTTGTTTTGGGGAGCAAAAAAAAACAACTCCAAAACGGCAGTTTGGTTGTCTTGGTGCGTGGTGGACATCAAAGAAAGTTTCGTTTGAAGGTAATTTTGGTTCGAAAACAAGAGATGTGATTTATTTTGTTACCCAAGATATCTCTATGCTTCTTTCCTTGATAGAGGGCTGAATATTAACACATCTCAAAACATTTTTTTTTAAATTTCCGACGCGAAGCATTTGCAAAAGGGAAACAAAAGGTGTCTTCCATAAGAGAAAATGTCGGTCTATTCTACGAAACTTAATGGAAGGTTGTGTCACTTCCGTAGTGATGTACCAATGTAGTTGTCGTGTCTTCCCTTTCGAAAGGCACCAAATAAAGACATACCTGGACACAAATTTCAGAGCAAGACCCCTGAGCGGCTGTAAACGCTATAATTCTAAAAATCAAAGCACTTTCAAGTGATTCTGTAGGCTTTTCCCTCGCGGGGTTGCAGCACGAGTGCGCAGGAGGCGCGCAGACTGCCACATATTCACTCGCGCACACACACACACACACACACGCACACACGGAGAGAAAACAATAAGTGAACCATGTGCCCCACTTTCCGGAGCCTCGAGGAGGAACCCCCGCTCCCGCTGTCGAGGTGGGATGTAACGCTGCGGGGGCAGAGAGCGGGCCAGGCGGCGGGTGAAGGGCATGTGGAGGGGGGAGGAGGGAGAGGAAGAGGGAGTCAAGGCGTTATTTTCACACCTCGTGCCCTCTCTCCTCTCTCTCTCTCTCTCTCTCTCTCTCTCTCTCTCTCTCTCCCTCTCTCTGTCTCGCGAGACAAAGTTGCTCCGGTCGGTGTTTTTGGACAGTTTTGGAGGAGGGGGGGGGGGGGTCTATAATTGAGGGTCTGATTTTGGCAGCGGCCGAAGCGTCCCGCCGGAAAGTTGGGCGACTGGAAAACATGGCAGAAGTGTCCGGACGCGGCGGGGCGCCGGGCGCAGTGGACGCACTAGACTGATGCGCCTCCGTCTCCCTCACGCACCTCATCAGGACGCCCCAGGAGTGCGAGAGGGACAGAGGGATCAGTCTGCTGGACGCCGAAGACGATTGGAGGATACTGCACTGCGCAGAGGGGTGAGGAGGGCCGAAAACTAGGAAACAGGAGAATCTACCCACGAACACAGACTGCTCAAAGACATCCTCCACTTCCGGGAACCTACCTACAGTAGCTCGTGACTCTTAGAACAAAATTATTTTCATATTTTGTTTGGTACATTTGTACTCAACGAATGTTGAATGAAAAGTCTTTTCGTCAGAATATAGGATTATTGAATGATTGATTAATTGATCAACTGATTGATTTTGATCGTTGCAGTATCGTACTCGTCTCTCTTCAAATTTTCCGACAGTGCCCCTTGCAAGAAAAAAATCGACCAAGTCACGCTGCCTTTCGCTTTCATCGGTCAATCCACTGAAAAAGAAGCCGCTTCTGCAGACCAAAATCCTCGAACGTGATAACGAGAGGGATGAATCGATTAATCGTCCTTGTGTTGCAATCAAGGCGACACCGCTGTAACGCTAAGTGGTTTTGCTCCTTTGCCAATCACGCGGCTGCCTGCCTGCCCTGCCAGGGCGGCGGCCTGCCGGGGCTGCCAGCCCTGCCGGGGCGGCCGGCAACACTTTCCCATTTATTTCGGCATTTCGCCTTTTGTGCGGCTCGTCCCGTGCGCCTGCTCGTGGCAGTGCCGGCAGTGCGGAGCCCGCCTCACTTCGGGGTGGCGACAAACACAACTAGTGGCGTACGTTTCCGAACGGCGCGCGGGACGTGCTGATTCGGTAATTGCGGTGGGCGTGGCGGGGGCGGGGCGGGGTGAGGTGGGAGACACGCGGCGCTGCTGTCACCGTCCGGCAGAGGCGGCTACACACACACACACAGATACACACCTACACAGACAGACAGACACACACACACTCTCTCTCTCTCTCTCTCTCTCTCTCTCTCTCACACACACACACACACATACACACACACACACACACGCAGACCGGCGCATGCCAGGCCAGGCGGCATTCAATACACACTAAAATCTTGTGAGCATTAACTTTTCCCGAGGGGTGGATCGATTAGAAGAAGTAGCGAGCACGTGTTGATAGGACGCTCGCAAACGTGTTAGTACCAACGGGTTGATGTTCTCTCATTTATGCTTATTTTCAAAACGACATTATCGGTCCGCAGACTATGTGAAAATTACACAGAAGGGTTTTATTTATTGTGAAGTAGGTTGCAGCAGAATCAAAAGGAACAGTGCAGTGTGGCATGTATAGCCGGCCGGCCCCTGTCCTTTATGCCGAGATCAGTACAGGTTGCGTTGCATCCATTCCAGGATGATCGATTTGATGATTTTCTCGGAATCTGATCTAGAGGCTTGTCCAACGACCGTAGCCGACTGTGTGTGTGTGTGTGCGCGCGCGCCTGTGTCTGAGTGTAGGGGGTCTGTGTGTGAGAGCGTGTGTTTTTGTAAAATCGTGTGAAGTCGCGTCCGCCTGGCCAGAGATCTCTAGAGTGCCGCCTCTGGCGCCGCCACAACCGTGTGTCCCGTGTGTATGTGTGTGTGCGTGTGTGTGCCCACATCCCGGCGCGTTTGGCTCCACAATGGCCGAATAAAATGCGATATTCAGAGGGATAAAACGTCGGCCTCACGTCGGCAGCGGCGGCACGGCCTGGGACGTAGTCAAAGCCACGCCGGAGTGCATGTCGGGGCGCCAGGCAGGCACCGCCAGGCAGTGCGAGGGCCCTTCCCCCTTTATGTGCGAGTGAAAGGGTGAAAGGCTGTGTGCAGCCCCTCGGCGCCGCGCGCCCCGCGTGCGCCATAGGCCGCCGTGCGCGTCGCGACGCCTTGTCTAGCAACTAGTCAAAGATAAACAACCTCGCGGTGCCCGGGTGCGCACGCGCGGGCCGGGCTGGGCCGGGGTGGGCACCGCGGTGCTCACGTTTTAAACTCGAATTAAGATGTTTTTTTTTTTTGGAGGGTTGCTGAGAAATCGCAGTGGTGGTGGTAGTAGTGGTGATGCTGCTGCTAGCTGTTGATGATGGTATAGTTCGGTGCTGCTGCTTCTGCTACTGCTGCTTCTATTGCTTCTGCAGGTGGTGGTATGATGGTGGTGGTGGTGGTTGTGCTGTGCTGCTGCTTCTACTGCTGCTGCTTCTATTGCTGCTGCTACTGCAGGTGGTGGTGGTTGTGCTGCTGCTTCTACTGCTGCTTCCACTGCTGCTGCTTCTATTGCTGCTGCTTCTTCAGAGGGTGGTGGTGGGTGGTGGTGGTGGTGGTGGTGGTGGTGGTGGTGGTGGTGGTGGTGGTGGTGCTGCTGCTTCCACTGCTGCCTGCTCCCGCTGCCGCTGCTGGAGGTGGTGGCGGCCCTTTGCGCAGCCACTTAGGCACCGCGTTGGCTCCTAATTAAAAATTTCTGTCTGGGATGAGTTTGCCGCGCTGCTCCGGTCCTGCCGCCGCGTCACACTCGCTCACACTCTCACGTCCACACATTACGATGTATGGGTGCTTTTAGGAGGCACAAAAAAACCCACTACCCAGCTTTTGCCATTTATGTCATTTCTTGGATCCAATAAAAGCCGATATGATGGACGGTTTCAAGTCTGCTCGGTGCCATAACGGTACAGGATATGAAGAAAAGTGCTGCCTCACCTTCTGCAACCCCTTCTGCAGACATCTCGACGTACATTTGACAGGCTCTCCTGCTTATATTTTCAATTTATTTTGGCATAACCGATCGAGGGATGGTTCCAAGCGACTCAAAGCTAAGATATCAGCTCCAAGGAAGTGTATATTTTGCTTCCTCTGTACTTGTCTTTCCTAACTTATTCCAACTTTATCAAAACTAACCTCTTCCTTGCATTTTTTTTTGCGGTGTGCGAAAACGTAATGCGAATGGGGCCACTCACTCTGCCAGTGTAGGGGCCGCAGTGACGTGGTAATTGCTCGTGGGTCGGATCACCGCCGCCGTGCATTCCTAATCGATGATCGGGTTTCACCGATCCTCATTGAGAAGGCCGAGCGAGGCGAGCGAGGCGCTGCGTGCCCGTCCCGCCCTTTTGTTCGGCCAATGAAACGCTCCGCCCGTTAGTCACACGAGACGCGAGACCACCACCCTGCATTGCGGTGCAGGAGACGCACAGTGGGCCAGAAGACCGGTGGAGGCGGTCAAAACCCCGGACGCGTTTTGAGCTCTAGAGTCGCTAAACGGGACTCGAACACGAAACGTGTGACCCCACCAATGGATTCCTCGTTCGGAGAGTTAAAAATTGGTAGGGTCACACGTTCCGTTATTTTTTAATCACTCATCAAACTTTCTTGTAATCTGAGTAAATTTTGTATCAAATTTTTGGGGTTCGTCATCCCCCTGCAACTACTTCGAATTAATTCATTGTTCACTCGATGTCAATATAATCTGTCGTGCCAATTTTGTCCCTCGTAACGTTCGGCTCTTCTTTCCAGGTTTCCCTCAACTGAAGTCACCCCCGTTCTCAACAGCGGGATCATGTTTACCAGGTCAGTAAAAGGGGAGTGGGGAGAGAGGGGGAGGGGGGTTCGTATTCATAACGAAAATCCACAGGTACAGCAGCGGCGCCAGAACGCCGTTTCTCTTTTTTCTGTTTTTTTTTTTTGCCTTTTTATTCCTTTTCCGCCCCGCGGGGCTCATTCTGTCGGGAACCTCTCCTTTCATTCGCGCGTTTACCGAGCGGTGACTCATCCGCCTCGGCTGTTCCGCGCGGCACTTTCGCCCAAAATCACCGCCATATCGCGAGCCGCCTGATGAGATGCTCCACAGGGCTTATTGCCTACGCACAGTGGGCCAGAAGACCAGTGGAGGCGGCCAAAATCCCAGACGCGTTTTGAGCTCCTGAGTCGCTAAATGGGACTCGAACCGAACGACCCCACCAATGGACTCCTCGTCCGGAGAGCAATCCATTGGTGGGGTCACACG